>NC_045601.1:111945053-112545053 GCF_009762305.2 Zalophus californianus | reverse complement strand
AGAGAGAGTTTGACAACTTCTTTGCCAATTTGAATACCTTTTAGTTCTTTTTGTTGTCTGATTGCTGTTGCTAGGACTTCTAGTACTATGTTGAACAATAGTGGTGAGAGTGGGCATCCTTGTCGTGTTCCTTATCTTAAGGGAAAGGCTCTCAGCTTTTCCCCATTGAGAATGATATCAAAAACCTCCCAAAAAACAAGAGTCCAGGACCTGATGGATTCCCTGGGGAATTCTACCAAACATTCAAAGAAGAAATAATACCTATTCTCCAGAAGCTGTTTCAAAAAATAGAAACAGAAGGAAAGCTTCCAGACTCATTCTGTGGGGCCAGCATTGCCTTGATCCCCAAACCAGGTAAAGACCCCATTAAAAAGGAGAATTTCAGACCAGTATCCCTTATGAATATGGATGCCAAAATTCTCAACAAGATCCTGGCTAATAGGATCCAACAGTACATTAAAAGGATCATCCACCATGACCAAGTGGGATTTATCCCTGGGATGCAAGGGTCGTTGAACATTCGCAAATCAATCAATGTGATAGAACACATTAGTAAGAGGAGAGAGAAAAACCACGTGGTCCTCTCATGCAGAAAGAGCATTTGACAAAATACAGCATCCTTTCCTGATTAAAACTCTTCAGAGTGTAGGGATAGTGGGCCTCACTGTAATTAAATCAGAAAAGGTCACCAGCTATTGTTTTAGCTTTTTATTTAGAAATTTAAAGTGTTTTCCTGGACCATTTGAGAGTAAGTTGCAAACACCATGGCCTTTGGTCTTTATAAACTTCAATGAATGTTTTCTAAGAGTAGGGATATTATTTTATAACCACAGCACAGTTATCAACTTTAGTAAATTGGTACTGATTCAGTACTTTTATTAAATCTGCCACCCATATTCCAGTTTTATCAGTTGATCCAAAAATGTCTTTTATAAAAGCATTTTTCCTTTCCAGGACAGAATCCATTCCAGGATCAGGTGTTGGCATTTAGCTGTCATGTCTCTTTAGACCCTTTTAACCGGGAACATTTTTTAAGGCCTGTCTTTGTTTTTATTAATATTGACATTTTTGAAGACTACACCTACCACTACCTTTTTAAAATAGAATGCTCCTCATTTTGTGTTTGTGTTTTTCTGGTGTTTCTTCATGATTAGATTCAAGATTATTTATGCCCAGCCAGACTACTACTAAGTGATGTTGTGTCCTTCTCAGGATTTAACATTGGGAAGAACAGATGTCTATCATCCCTTCATTGTAGATGTTAATTGGTCATGATTGGGTGAGTGACTAGTTGACCATGTGACTAGATGACCATGCAACTAGTAAGCCGTCGGTGGGAAAACACTTTATGACCATGTCAATATCCTGCTCATCATCAAAAATGTCTCCTAGATTTAGCATCTATTGATGACTCTTGCCTGAACCAGTCTTTACTATGATGGTTGCAAAATGATGATTTTTCTAACTCCAGCCTTCCCTCTACATTTCTCATTTGGCACTCAGTGTTCTTCTGTGAGAACCTTTCTCCGTGTTTATTTATATGAGCTCATGGGCTTTTTATATTTTTTCAGTGGTTTGTAATTCATTACTATACTTAATTATTTTGGTACTCAAATTGTCCCCAAAGTGTTTCCTTACTTTCTGGCATAATAAGATGTGTTCTGGGGGCACCTGGGTGGCACAGTCATTTAAGTGTCTGACTCTTGGTTTCGGCTGAGGTCATGATTTGAGGGTCATGAGATTGAGCCCAAGTTGGGCTCTAAGCTCAGTGTGGAGTCTGCTTAAGACTCTCTCCCCCTCTCCCTCTGCCCTCTCTACTCCTGTCTTTCTCTGTCTCTCTCTCTCTAAAATAAATAAATCTTTAAAAAAAAAAAAAGATGTGTTCAGGATACATCTGGTACTTAACCTATGCCCAGTCCTAGAATCAGCCATTTTTCTAGGGATCCCAGAGGTGATTTTAATACGCAAAGTAGGGGTTTGCTGGGCCTGTGAGGAAGGCGGACACATGCATGAGACAGCTGGTATTCAGGGCAACCTACCATAAGAGTTGTAGCTGAGGTACAAGCCATGTGTTACAGAACTATGGGGAGGGAGAGATTAATTCCGACTAGAAGACTCTGGGTAGGCTGCAATAATCAGGGCCTTAAAGGAAGAGTGGGATTTAGATGTGTGGAAAGAGGGACTACCTAGGCAAAGCTGGTTTTCTGAAGGTGACCTTTGTGCAGCTGGATTAGGGTTGAGTGAGGAAAGACTACTAGAAAGGGAGGGTAGGAATTCCAGACTCCTGGCTGTAGGGTTCGGATGTTGGTTTGTAGTGAGGAGCTGTCAGTGGTTTTGAATATGGTCAACACGATCTGTTTGGACTTTTTTTTTTTTTTTTTTGTCTTAATTAAGCACAAAGGAAAGCCCAGGAGGCTATTGAATCTTCTTTAGAGGAATGATCTAGGACAAATGTGAACTAAGTAAGTGAAAAGGAAATGTGCCTGTGTCACAGCCATCCCTGCCACTAAAGGGACCACACAGTGAGTGAATAGTGATACCCTAAGGTCCACAGTGGGGCAAGGTGCTGCAATGACAATGAGGTGTGTTGGTGACATGAAAAACGGGGCTGGTCCATTTCACCAACACCAGAGATCACCACAGATAAGTCCATGTGTCTGTGCCTTTGCTTAAACTCTCATCCACATGTGGTTTGAACCTGTCAGGAACATTTGGCCTTCTGTCCTTTGTCTCCAAAAGAAAACATGGCATTGTATGTTTTTATAAAGGCTTTATTCCCTTACAGAGTTCTAGCCTGGATCCATCAGAAAACGCTGCTATCCAGGGAAACACCTGAGATCTTTTATCCTGACCAAATTGGTTTGGTTGGTTCAGTTTTATCATTACAGCCATTGAGTGGTGAGTCTGAGCTCTGCCATGTGTTCTAGAGAGAGTATGTGGTTACCAAGACCTCAGCCCTTTAGGATCCCGTTCTTAACGCTGAGTCTGGCAATGAAAGGCTAAAGTTTCTCCATTACTTGTAAGACCACAACTGGGTATGTGTTATCAATGGCTCAAGAGAAGGAGGTGTCCTGTCCATCCTCCCGCTTGATGGGAGTTATTATATATGTGAGAGTTAAGGGTAATTGGAAATCTCAAGGCAAATTCTGAGAAAATTTTCTCCCTTTGCTACTCTCTTCCTTTCACTCTCACTATACTTTACCTAAACAAGAGTATGCTATCTGTATTCCCGATTTAATCTTTAATGTATAAGAGTTCTAGTCTAAAACCAAACAGGTTAGTCCCTCTGCTGCTCCTCTATAAATTGCACATTGAGATGTTAGAGCAAAACAAATCACACCTTTTACTGAACACTGACTCCATGTATTTAGCCCATTAGTTCAGGCACTGTCTCAGAGATCCAGCCTACCATATGTCCTTTGACAAGGCTATAGAGAGAAATCAGAAACGTGAAGAGCTCCCCTCCCCAGCAAAGGAGCATCAAAGACTGAGCTTTTGAAAGACAAAATGTGCAGAGCGCATCTGCTGAAGCCTGTGTCACATTCTAATTCTGCTGAAAGGTGAGCCAGGAGACCCTTGTCCCATGGAATGAAATATTTTCTGTCTGAATAGCAAATTTCCAACTATTTCTGTAGTCTAATCTTAGCAGTAACAGCACAGTAATTTTATCAAAGCTATTTGGATAAGTTACTCTGCTTAGAATACTTACTTATGGGAGAAAAAAATGGATCATTGCAAAAGGAAATGAATTATTGATGTCTTCTGTTTGAGTTCCAAGAGTAAGTAGTTTTAGTTAATTCTTTGTCCCTCAAAGTGTGCATGGTGGTTTTTGTTTTTGTTTTTAAACAGATTTTTTGGGATAGAATTCATGTATCATAATATTTACCTGTTTTACAGTTCAGTGAGTTTTGGTAAATTTAAGTTGTATAGCCCTCACCAGATTCAAATTTTAGAATGATTTTAATCATCTCTAAAATTTCCATTGTGCCCCTTTTTAGTCAGCCCCTATATTCCCTACCCCAGCCTCAGGCAACCACTGACTGATCTGCTTTTTGTTGGTATAATTTTGCCTTTTGTAGAATTTTAGTATGAGTGGATTCATACAGGATATATATACAGTCTTGTCTATGTACATAACATGTTGTTTTTGAGATTGAACCACATTGTTACATACTAGTAGTTCGTTCATTCCTCTTTAATGTTGGGTAGTATTTCATTGTATGGATAATATCACATGAGTTTATCCATTAACAGTGGACATTCCTTTAGATTGTTGCCAGTTTGGGGATATTTTGAATATCCTGCTATAAATATTCATGAACAAGTTTTTGTGTGGATATATGTTTTAATTCCTCTTAGGTAGATACAGAGGTGGAACTGCTAGGTTGAATGACCAGTGTACATTTTGCATTTTAAGAAAATTCTGTTAGCAGTATATTAGGGTTCCTGTTTACCCATAATTTGTCAATATTTAATATTGTCATTTATTTTAACTTTAGCTATTCTAATGGGTATGTGTTCCACCTCACTGTGGTGTATTAATTTCCCATCAGTATTTCCCTGATGACTAGTGATGTTAAGTATCTTTTTCGTAAGTTTTTTGGTCACTCATACCTTCTTTTTGAGGAGTCCATACTTCAAGTATGTTCACCTTTTTTTTTTTTTTTTTCAAGAGAGCATGGGAAGGAAGGGTCAGAGAGAGAAGGGAGAGAGAGAATCCCTCTGACATCATGACCTGAGCTGAAATCAAGAGTCGGATGCTTAACCGACTGAGCCACCCAGGCTCCCAGTATCTTCACCATTTAAAAAGATTTACAGAATTGCCATCCTAACAGTATCCCAGTACATGAATATGGTATATCCATTTATTTAAGTTGTCTTTAGTTTCTTGGTAATATTTTGTAGTTCTCAGTATACATCATTTGTTATATTTATTCCCAAGTATTTTAAGTTTTTGATGCTATTGTGAATAGAATTTTTAAAATTTATTTTCAAATTGTTCTTTGCTGTCACTTTGAAACACAATTTTTGCATATGATTTTTCATTCTGCAACTTTGCTAATTCACTTACTAGTTCTAGATTCCTTAGGATTTTCTACATCCATGATCATGTCATTGCATATAAAGGCAGTTTAGCTTCTTTTCGATCTTTATGTCTGTCATTTATTTTTCTTGCATTATTGCACTGGCTAGGACCTCTACCACACTTCTGATTGGAAGTGTTGAGAATGGATCTTCTTGTCTCTTCCCTGATCTTAGGTAAAATTCCATCTTTGATTTAGCTGTAGATTTTTTAAGTTTTATGTATTTATTTTTTTAGTAATCTCTACACCCAGTGTGGGGCTCAGACTCAATCCTGAGATCAAGAGTTGCGTGCTCTTCCAACTGAGCCATCCAGGCCCCCATCTGCTGTAGGTTTTTTTATAGCTGTTCCCCACCTCTGCCCCTTACCCTGACACATTTTAATGGTTGTAGCTGTTGAGGGCATTCTAGGAAAACAGTAAATATTCAGATACATTCCCCCAAAGCAGATGATATAGCCCAGGGTGAGCTACCATGTGGCCTAAAAAAGATCAGCAAAACTGTTTTCAAAGTTTCACCATCTCATGAATTCATTTCTGTTTACAGTTGAAGCATATTCCCTTTGCTCACAGTTCTCTGTAATGTGTTTGTCCATCTCTAATGCGGAAAGCCTGTGACCTGAGAGTATTCCTCTTTTCATCAAACCAATGTCATAACAGACACCCAAGATGCTATTCTGGGTTACTCTCACTTGAGCTAATAAAAGCAAACCACTCTGAGAAACACTTGGAAATAACTTTGCTTGAATTAAATGCTTTTACCACAAGACACAATCGCAAAAATTTGTGTGTAGATAGATACTAGTGTCACATACCACCAGGATTAGAAGGAGCCTTAGCTGTCATTTCATCCCAACCCCACCTTTTTTCTGTAGAAGAAACGGGAGATCAGAAAGGTAGCCACTAGCCTCACATTATACCTATGTGTGAAATTCTGGTATTTCATGCAGCCTTTGATATAAAGCTCAGGGACTGAAGAGTGTCTGCCTAATGGTGAGTGCTCACAGCAGTGTCCCTCCCATCACAGAGGTCTTGGGCCTTCCCAACTATAGCTCTTCATCACACATCCTGGATGTCTGCTTGTCCCCACTGAATCTCACTTATGTCTTCTGAAGTGCCCAGAAGATTTCTTGGTCTTTCCTTCGAGTTAATACACCTGTTTTTGTTTCCTCCTAGTTTGGCCTCCAAAACCTTGCTCAGGACTCAGGACTCTCTGAGGACCCTTTGCAGCAAAATGTCACCAAATTAGGCCATTGGTATAGTAAAGATAAATAAAGTAGTATTTAGTCAAAATAATAGGATTTAAAATTTTTTTGCTTCAAATTGACAACAGATTGTTCACAAAGTTTTGCCAAAGAAATGTCCTTTCCAAGGTCTTATGAGCAGGGCTTCTTGATAAATGTGGGCCTCAGACCAGCACTTCAGAGTCCCTGGATAGAAGGGGATGCTTCTTTAGAAAGTAAAAGTGCAGTTGCTCAGGTAATTCTAATATACCCCAATGTTTGATATACTGTCTATACACTTAATAGTTCATTTTTTCCCATAGGAAATGCAAAGGTAATTTAAGACCAAATGTAATTACTGGACATTTCAAGTAAGGTGATCCACATCATAGAGGTTTGATATCAGATCTAGTCAACTCCTTTCTCTTTTACTTAGAGATTTACATCTTCTAAATGCTTACTTAGCATATGCCTTTCTCCACTGATCTCCTTTCCCCTGCTAGATTCTAAAATCCTCAAGGGTCAGGCCCACGTGTTATTCTGTAGCTTCCCACTGCCCTTAATAGAGTATGTGGCCTATGGTGGTACCCAGACAGTGTTGACTGATAATGTACAAGAAAAATTGGAAGTCACAGAAATGTGGTGTGCTGGTGAGCCTGCTGGTTATCTTTAGGGGAAAGCTCTTTTGTAGTAGTATTCGAAGGCAGGCCCAAGCGGGTGAATGGGAGAGTGTCTGGGCCAGTTTCCGTGTATATTCGTGAAGCCAGGGTATGTGTGCAACCTGAGGGTTTCCCAGTGGAATATTTGGCTGAAGGAATAAGGTGTAGGTAGGGAACCTTAGCATTATTTATTGTTACATACTTTTATCTGCCTTGAATTTTTGTTGGTAGGGGATGGGAAGCAGATAAGACATACATACTATCAGATAGGGTAGCATTGCTTGCTTGGTCTAATTAAAAATATTTGGTAAGCTTATGGTTTAATTAAATACTTAACTTTGGGGATGAGTGTGTTTGCATAAATAAAACCTGTGTTTCATCTTGTACGTTAATAAGATGAGCCCTTATAGACACCCTGTAGACAACCACACCAGTCTCTCATTCCTGACCTGTCACTCTCTGGCACAGAATCCAAGTACTTAAGTGACTTAGAAGTTATCCATCTGGTGCCAGTCCAGCCCCCCAGACTGACACCAAAGCCACGTCAGCGGTTTCCTGGCAGGTAATCCAGCTGCTGTGCACATCTTCAGCCCAGAGGGCATGTGGCGTGTCATATTGCCAGGCAGCTTAGACTACCTAGGTGCTTTCTTGGCTGACCTAGAACCAGCCTCCTTATAGAACATGCCCTTTTTCCTCCTCACTCTGTGCTCCAGAGTGACATGTCACAAATCATTTTCCTCCCCTGTAAGCCCACTCTTCAGATATTTGAACACAGGGGTGTTGGCTTTCCAGAACCCTGTTCCTCCAGTAGCAAATCCATTCATAGGGACTAAAGAACTAGTGTGGGGACATCGGGAACTAAAGTGGGGTATAGGAATGCCAGAGTGGGCTCAGGATCGCCACGGTCTTCCTCATTGGGGGCCCTCACTAAATCTGGGTGTCTTTTTAAATAAAAACCCTTCTTTACCTGCTGATCTCCCGAGACTGCTAAAAAGTCTTCTGTCTTGTGAAGTCTGTGGTTGACCTCTGTTGCTGTACTTCTCAGAACATACTGAAACTCTCTGTCCTTCTAGACCGTAAGCACTGGAGGACAGGGACCATATAGTGTTCTTTGGTGGCTCCTGCTGTAGTAGAGTGCAGTGATGCCTAGTAAACATTTGAGTTGAACGATTGAAGTGTGCAGTTGTGATCCTCTGGGTGAAGGAAAAAGAACAGGTTTTTTTTTTTTTTTAAGATTTTATTTATTTGAGAGAGAGTGAGCACAAGAGCGGGTGAGGGGTAGAGGCAGAGGGAGGAGACTCCCTACAGAGCATGGAGCGTGACATGGGGCTCCATTCCAGGACCCTGAGATTATGACCTGAGCCAAAGGCAGGTGCTTAACCAACTGAGCCACCCAGACACCCCAGAAAAAGAACAGCTTTGAGTACCTACTATACACTGAATGCCTGCTCCTATGTTAAATCACTTGACCCTGATAAAAGCATTGTTGTAAAATGGTACTGCATTTTGACAGAAGAGAAAACTCAAGCTTTGAGGTTGAGTAACTCAGAAATACTAAGGGAGCACCTGGCATGCGAGTCCAGGTTTGTTGAGCTCCCAGAATCCCTCATGTTCCCTGCTGGCCCATGCGCGTCCTAAGCAGTGAGGAGATAGCGTGAGTTACCTTTATTTTCAGCCATATAGGTCTTAGCCCATTTGTTAAGCACTTCCCCAATTCAGAGATGCTTTTTATTGAACAATGGATGGTACAAACGTAGGCGGCCAACTATGTGAGAACCTCTTGAGATGGTGTTGAGTCATCCCTGTGCACTGTTTTCAGTGGTGCCCCATGGGCCACTTGTCACTCCATCTAAATAAGATGCTTCTGGAGGACAGGTCCATAATGTTGCCACCCTTTTGTCTCCCAATGCGCCTGGGTGATATGAGACACAGTGGCACTTAATTCTTATTGATGTGGACATTCCATTTTCTCCTGAGTGCTAATTCATGTCCTCATTTTCCTTGAAAACTTAAACCTCCTCCAGGATACCTTATGCAGTTGACCTCTCCTTGGTGCCCCTCATTTATTGCACATAGCTGGGTTGTATTGATTTTATTTGCGGTTGATTTCTTGCTTTGCTTCTTGTGTCCTTCAGCTGTTTTCCTCTCTGTGCATCTCCAGCTGTCTTTAAAGGCAGGAACTTGTGACTTCTTTCTTTTCTTTTTCCTCCACCCAGCCCCTAGAATAGAATTCTGTAAACAGTGCACAAATGACCAATAAATACTTTTGACTCCTTGAGCCTGATAGCTTCTTTTCCTTGCTGGACTGACAGCCCAACACTGGAGCCCGAATTCTTTATTAGATGAGATTTCTATAGCACCTTTTCTCTGAAGAGATCAATATCAATGAAGTTTGTTTCTGCTTCTGGAAAGTGCTTTTACCTAAGCAGACCAAGGCTCTGATAAGATCACATGATAGTCCTTGCTCCTCAGCTGTTGGGCTCCGGAGATACAGACTCTAAGAAAAGCCTCACCACTTCAGGTTTTGCTATCTTGTTGCTGGCAATGAGCCTGAATAAGACTGTGACAAATAGCAACACAAGCTCTGCAGCGTTGGTTGATATTATAGCCATTGTTATCAAAAGAGAATTTGCATTTGGGGGGCATTGCCATCGTTTTGGAAGGCAGATATGGAGAAGGCAACCTTAGCACTCTGTACATCTGCCCACTAACCAGAGCCCTATCACAGTGTTTGTGGGTTGTAGACTCTCAGACAGTGCTCGGTGTCACCAGTCTCTGAAACTCAGTGCCATGAGGGAGAGTGTCCCTGGGACGGGACCCATGAAGTGCATGAGACCCAGAGACTCAAAACATACAAGTGCTAGATAGGGAGTAAGTGCTGAGAGAAGGTGCTGTCAAGCTGGTGGGAAGAAGAGTTGTCACACTGCAGATTTGGGTAGTCGAGACTCACCGTGAAGTGTTGGAACAGAGTTCAGGGGCCAAAGACTGGAAAGGGTGGATGAGTGTCTAAAATAATTGGGTCAGCTGGCTTCTTTAGGAAATTGCTCACCTTTCCACATATCCTTGTTGGAACAGACATCATTCCCGTCCCTATCAGAGTTAGGCAGAATTGAGTAGGAAATGAAGTCCTCTCCCGCATGCTTTATAGACAGATGAGAAGTGCACACGTAGAAGCCATAGGGTGTGGATACTCGCCACCATCAAGCTTGGCCTGCCCTTGAGCCTGCAGTCCAGAAAACACCCTCTGCTTTCAGAGCAGGCGTCAGGGCAACCACAGCTACTGAGGCACCTTGAGAAACAGAAAAGCTGGGGGAAAAGGTGGTGGAGAGAAAGAGGAAGGAAACAAAGTAGAGAAGGACCAGAAATGCAAGGAAATGGAAAGAGGGCAGAAATGGAGGTGTGGTGGGTGCGGGAAGTCAGTTGGCATTTACTCAAGGGGTAGAGCGAGCCTGAGGGGGTGCCACTGCTTCTTCCTTTCTTTCTTCTTGAGATTTGAAGGACGTTCTCTTTCTGTGTTGTTGCCTGTGGAGTTGAGAGATTGAGCCGCCCGTACTGTCTGTCTGGTTGATTCTCAATCCACGACACAGCGCCTGTAACATCGTTGGGAGGAGGGCATGACAGGGAGTACCCCCCTTTGCCCTGGGTACCTCCTAGTACATGGCATGGGGCCTCACCCGCTGCTGTACGTGCTGTCACATGCAGTGTATCCTGGTGGGTGCCTGGCAGCCAGCCAGCACTGGCCTGTGGGGCTCTCTTCTGCAGCACACAGCCAGGCCCACTTCACTAAGGCTGGCGGGCTCTCCACAGCAGTACTCGGGGGCTGCCATGCAAATGTTAGGTGCTCCCTGTGACCACAGTTTTCTAAACATCAAGCAGGATATTGCTTTGATGCAGATGGGTTGTTCTTAGGCCGTAGGCTGGGAGGTAGCAGGCAGTGGCTACTGCAGTTGAAGACATTTCCTGTGGGTAATGGAGGCTTAGTCTTCGGGCAGCCCACTTGAGCCTTGATTAGCTGAGCAGGTCTGTTCCGCCCTGGGCTATGCTGTCTAGCAGCAGGCCTCTCCACACACTCACGTGCTCTTCTTCGTGAACCATGTCAGCCCCATGGCCCCTGGGAGATGGAAGCTCTGAGTCAGCACACGATGGAGTCTGTGCGTCCTTGTGATTAAAACATAGGATGACATGTGCTCTCTAGAACAGTGCACTGCAGTGTTACAGGTACACCTGGGAAGGGGAAAGTTTCCAGATCTACAAATTAAAGGGCCAGGTTGGTGTTAATACTCTTGTATCAATTAAACTGCTCTTCCTTTGAACTGGACTGTTAGCTCTGGATTAATTTTCCACAGAATCTAGAGTAATTGACCAAATACCGGGGTAGAGTAGGAAATGAATGTCAGTGGGAATTTGGGTGATTATGTTCAGTTCTTCATTATCTGTACTCAGCTCATTTGTGATCATGAGTTACAGCAAAGTTTTAACTCCAGGAGAGCATCTCATGCCATCTTGGACATTTCTGGGTTGCCTCTCAGAGTGAGCTCAGGGAATATAGGCTCATATTAATAATGGCAATAGAAAAGCATAATTAGGAAAGTAAACCTGCTACTGCAAAACAACAGAATGTATCGAAAGCCAGACAATAATAGTTTTAGATTGTGCTCACGGTGCTCCTGTTCACCCGGGTAATTGGAAGTAGACTGTATGATGGTGTTCCTCTCCAGGAGTGGTGGGGAGGGGCACAGTTACCAGCATTAAACATTGTTTTATTGCAAGAAGTAATTTTCTTCTATTTTTAATGAGTCAGATATTGACTCAAATTATTTATTTATTCATCCTACTTACTTGAGTTCCAGAGGAAAAGCCGGGAATGAAACTGGCAAAGTCCCTGACCTCATGGTGCTTTTATTCTTCGGGGGAGAGATGCAGTAAACAGGGTACTTCCTGATGGGAATGAATGCTCTGGTATAACAGGATGACAGAGAAAGAGAAGGGCAGTGGGGGAGGGGGCTGCAGGGAGGGGTGAGAGGCTAGCGTCTGGAGGAGGGGAAAGCTGAGCCAAGACGGAAGAGCTGGGAGAACCATTCAGGGAACTAGGAGAAAAGTGTCCCAGATCAAGAGAACAACAGTGAAATGGCCTCAGGCAGGAACAACTTAGGCAGATCAGGACCAGAAAGGTGGCCCGTGTGGTTGGAGCACAGTGCGTGAGAAGTGGGGCTAGAAGGGGGGGTAGTAGGCCTTTGTAAGGAGTTAGAGTTTAAAGTTGTGGGAAGGCATTGAAAGGTTTTAAGCAAAGGAGTGGAGTGATCTGATTTACATTTTATACTACATTTCTGTCCCTTTGGGAGATAAACATAATGCTTATGCATAGACTTATCAAGAATACATAAGAACTGGTAGTCGTGGTTGCTTTGCCTCTGGGGACGGTAACAGAGAATGGGATGGGAGACCTACTTTTTGCTGAATATTATTTCATGCAAATTGAATTTCTGTTATATTCATGTATTACCTATTCAAATACAAATTAATTAACAAATAGTAAAAAAGTACATCCTAAGTCACTTACCAAGAAAGAAAAGAAATCCCTTTAACCACTCTGAGAGAAAAGGCTTGGAGGACAGCAAAGGAAGAAGAGGGCAACTCATTGTGGGCTCTTGCTAGCCATGGTGGAGGCCTGGCCTCACTCCATCCCAGCCCTGCTAGCCTTTGTTCTGCTCTGTCAGCATGCTGTACTCATTCCTGCCACAGGACCTTTGCCATGGGATGATGGGGAGAAGCAGGGCAGATTCAGAACATCATTTAGAAATAAATCCGAGATTACTGATAAAGTTGATGTGAGGAGTAGGGGAATGAGTCAAGAAGGAGTCCTGGGTTTGGCTTGAGCAGCTGTGTGGATATGGAATCATTCACAGAGGCAGGGAAGATGAGGAAACCAGCTAATACAGGAGTCAAGAGGATTGAAAGTTCTGTTTTGAACATGTTACAGTTGAGATTCCTGTTAATCAATCTAGTTGGGTGTGTTTGTCAAGTAGTAAGTTGGACATAGGAGTTTAGGGGAAGAATTTGTGGATGAAATCTAAATTCCAGATGCATCAGTATTTATACTTGAAGCTTTGGGTCTGGATGAGATTTACTTAAAGGCAGGAATATATGAAAGTGTAAGAGTACTACTTTCTGTGGTGGTTTCAGAAGGGAAGCCAATAAAGGATTCCAGGGAGCTGCACCCGGCAAGGTGGAAGATCAGGAACATCACAGAACACTACAGAAGCCAAGGGGGAGATACTACAAGAGAGGGAGAAGGAGACAAGTGCTGCTGAGAGGCGAGGGTGAGCAGGTTGGATTTGGCCATTTGAGCTCTTGACTGGCTTTTACTTATCCCCAGAGGTTCACATAACACTGTCTGTAACCTCTCCTTCATTCATTCAGTCGAAATATTCTGAGTGAACCACCCACTGTTCTAGGCACTAAATTACAGAAGCATGGTCCTTGCTCTCGTGAAATCTAGTCAGGAAAATAAGTCAAATGAAAAAATTGCACACAAATGATACCTACAGTTATAATTATGACCAGTGCTTCAAGGAAAAGACGAGGATGCCATGAAAAGCATATAATGGGGCCCTAGACTAGATGGTCTTCCTGAGGAAAAGCCATTGAAGCTGAAGAAGCTAGAATTTGGTTAGGGCAGCGTCAAGAACAGAGTACAGGGGGCGGAGCTGAATGGCATGAGAGTGAGCTAAGTTGGTGAAATTGACTTTCATTCTTGGGAAACCATTAAAGGGTTTAAATAAGAGTGAGATTATCAGAGACAGGGGTGTGTGGAATCACTGTGGCTGCTGTGAGCAGGATGGATTTGAGGTCGGCAACCACCCAGAGAAGGCTCTTGTAGTATCCCTGGCGAGAGATACTGGTGGCTTTGACTGGGTGGTGGTGGTAGAGATGGAAGGAAGAGAAGGAAGTTGAATTTTGGAAATAGGATCCACAGGATTTGGTAGTTGAATATGAAGATGCCAGTGATGACCTAGGTTTCTGTCATGAGCCACAGGCAGCAGGATGAGCCTGTTCTTTTAGAGTGGGGGACACTGAAGGAGAAGCAAGTTTGTGAAGAAGTATCAAGTGTTCCATTTTGGACACCTTAAGTCTAAGTTATCCAAGATATCCAGTAGATAATTGGATCCAGAGGCATAGAGCTCCAAAGAGAGAGGTCTGGGCCAGAGAGAGAAATTTCAGAGTGGTTGGCATGTATGGTTAGGGTTTGAAACCTTGGAGCAAGTGTGGGATGAGACAAAAAGAGAGTCCAGCACTGAGTAATTCTAACCCAGGACAGTAGATGAGGAGCTACGAGCGCAGGAGAAGGAAAACAAGGAAAGCAGCCCATGCCCCAGGGAGCAGTCACAGAGCCCATGGTTCCAGACACTATCAAGGAGAGCTGAAAAGGGCCCATTGGATTTAGCAATGAGCAGGCTCCATTCATGGCGTTTGTTATATAGCCAGGCTGTAACCATATCTGAGCCCCTTCCCACCCACTCTCCAAGTGAAAGGGAATTGGGCTGTGAGGTCAGCTCCTCCTACCTGGCCAGATAAGTCTCTAGAATCCTAGGGTGGGCCATCCATTCAGTGGGGGGTTTTTAACTATCTCTAGTCTATAGTCTGTTTTCAAATCTGAACTGTCTACAGCTAAAACATTCTGCCACTAAAGCCTCTTGCCCTCCAGAGGAGGGTGTGTTTAAATTAACTAGCTTTAAAAATGGAGAATCAAGAAGCCAGCTTCTCTGCCCTCTCCTCTACATGCGCTTAGAACAGTGGACAGCAGATATCTGTTGTGGGACTTGTGACTTTAAGGCTTAAATTTTGTGAAAATAGAGAAGAGTGTGCTTATACTCTTGAGGTCCTCGGAATGACCTTTTTGAGTTAATGTGGTAAAAACAAGAGACACGTAGAGAGACTTCATTCTTAAGCACCAAACCAGCGCATGTGACACTGGCACAGTTTGGATAAAAGCATAACTGTTTTCCGAGTGGCTAGAGCCCGTTCCTCCCTTGACCGCAGTTCCCAGTCCCACAGTATCAGGGAGATGGACACGGCTCTTCAGCACGCAGCCCGCACGGGACCAAACTGGGACACACACACGCTCCGCCTCTGCTTGTGAGAGAGGCTTGCCGGACTTGCAGCCATCACCCCCACAGGAGCAGAGGAGCTACTCTCCACTGTCCTTGGAAAGTTTCCAGGTCCCTTTCATGGTGTCCCTGACCAGTGAGTGCTTTCTAGGCTGCCCTGTGTAGTCTTGATTTAAATCAAGTTTCCCTAAAATTTGCATATCTTCAACAGAAGTCTTTACTGAGCTAGTCACTTACTGTGCATTTACAATCTGTACAAAGAGGTTTGTGGAGAGGGGCAGACGACACCATGCATCACATGTTCAGAGGAAGATTCCACATTCATTCTCCTTTGTCAGTAGCAGTTCACTTAGGAGAAGGAAAGCAGGGAGTGAGTAGATGGAGAGGTGAAGGGGAGGAGAGGAGGAAGGACAGGGCAGGGGGCCCCCAGTGTGTTAGCTATACCGGGTAAGGTGAGGGGGTGACAAAAGCCGGAAGAGCCATGCCAGCAGCAGCCAATTGCCTTGCGCTGGGGGCTTTCCGTGCACTGGCTGCTTTCATGTCCATAACCCATTTTATGAGAGGCACAGCTGAGGCTCTAAAAGGTTAAATGACTTAGTCGCATCACACAACTGTCAGAGCAGTGCGGCTGGAACTTGAGTCCAGTACTTTGGTTCCAAAGCACAGGCTTCTCGCTGGATTATCCAGAAAGAGACCTCGAGGTTACCCTATTTATGGGACTTGCCATAGCAGCAAGGGTGGGACTAAGCCATAGATCTTTCCCAAGTCCAGTCTGTCATCTTTGTACTCTCCCATGACCTCACTATATGAATTGGAAGGCCAACAGAGAAAAATGGGGGAAGTAATCCTTTCTTTTCCAAGTGTTATTCTGGACACACATGGCATTTACAGTCCAAGGCCCCCTGATAGTCTGTGACTTGCCAGTGTCGTCTTCAGGGATGGCTAAACAGGCCACAGTTCTCTGGCAGGCCTGGTAGCTGAGTTGCTCCTGTGCGCCCAGACCGTGCCCTTGGTGGCCCTTGGGTAGGATGGGTGGGGCCCTTTTTCTTGCCTCCATTGCAGCTTTGGAGCTGGTTTTCCAGGAGAGTGCTCCATTTGAGAAGGTAGTCTCTTAAAGGACAAGGTAATGCTGAAAGAGAAAAGCAAACAAATGTCGAGTCTGCTGAGAGGAGGGTAAGATCACCCCAGAAATAGAAGTTTCCTGCCAGTACCTTACTATTCTTCCTGAGACCCTGAGAGGCTGGCATTGGTGGGGGGAGGGGATGGAGAGGAGGCCAGGAGTACCAGTACCTCCTAGGGTTTTCCCGATCCTTAAAACCGCCCGAGGTACCAAGAGGCTAATACTCCCTGCTCTCAGCTACTGACATGAAATGATGTTTGAAGGAGCAAGTCATTATTCCTGTGGCAAAAACCGCCTAGAGCCATTTTCTCTTAGTTTTTAAATATATGTTCATCTGTAGGTAAAACAGCCTAGCAGAATGTGAGCCTGCAGCCAACTCCTTCTCTTTTGTGCTGAGGTGTTACAGGGCTTGCTTGGAGGGGGGGTTCTCACAAGTCAGAGTTGATGACAAAGTATCCTTCATGGTGCAGGTGCCCTGCCCCACCTCCCACCCCTGGTGCCAAAAATAGGACTTTTTCCTGGGGGGAGGCAAGAACCAAGGGCGGCAGAACTTGTTCTCTGAAGGACAGACAAAGGGAGGCTGCCGGAGTTGTGTGACAGCAGACATTACTGGAACAGGGCACACGTTCCCCCCAGAGCAGAGGAAAGAGGTCATATGAGTTTTTGCAAGAAGGGAGTGTCTAGAGAGCAATAAAAGATACCAAGAGGGGTGAATTTTTTATTCTTTTAAAATGACATGTGTGCAGACTGCGTTGGGAGCTTCGTCACGCTGGACCGCGACGGTTTTCTCTCTGCTCCTGCTGACTGTTCTCTCCAAGCCGTTTGCTGAGTGTGCACAGCCGCCTGAGGAGCCCCTCACACAGGAGGTTATCCTGTTTATGGGACTTGCCATAGCAGCAAGGGTGGGACTAAGATCTTTGCCTTCTGTCACACTGCCTCTTGTTCTAGCAGTTAGCTTGTGTCTGAATGGTATTATAATTGATTTGGGGGGAAACAGACGACTACTTCTGTTTTAGCATTGTCTTGGTATGTTTTACTGTTTTTTATTAAATTCTTGAATAGAATAGGCTCTTCCAAATTGCAAGTTCTCCTTCCCTCTGAAGAACAGACAGACTGATGCCCATCCATCCATTCTCTCCCCCAGCCCAGCTAAGCACTGTGTCTGCCAACTCCATGAGCCAGGATATCCAGTTCTGTTTCTTGGAGTGTGATGCTTTTCCCTCCATCTTGCAAAGCCAGACGTGGAGGAGAATGTAAAGCAGACATATTCCATTCCCGAAACACCTGCAGCTGCTTTGCCTGTACCGTGGGTCTGATGAAATAAAATGCATTAAGATCCTTTAACCCGTTTGTGCTACAAATTCTGCCTTGGGCATTGGGTCAGTGGCTGTGGTGTAATCGGGATTGAAATGGCCAGTGCTTCCCAGCAAGCTTTCCTGTAGCCACCTGCTATTCCCAGCATGTACTTACAAATGAGCTGTGAGGTCAGTGTGCTGTCCTGAGCTTTAAGAAACTTTTACCTTGCTGGAAAAAATGTGATTCTTTTTTCTAACGAGCTTGCCGGGTCATTTCAGACACATGGGTCAGGCATATTTGTCATTTGTTGTTTAAATAGGCATGTAGATCACAAGTGGTGCCTATTGATGAATTGGGATTTGGAGTGTCCGTTACCTAGGTTTCTCAGGAAGCTTTGGGAGGTCTCGGGTAGGTTCTGTTTGCTGGAGCCCATGCTCATGCGTAGGAGCAGTCTCTGATTTTCCTCCTCACTGGACACACCTGCCTAGACCTCAGCACCACGCTACAGCCAGCAGAGGGGGGCTGGCCGGCAGGTGCACCGGGACGGACGTGTGTGCACACAGCAGCATGCGTCTGGCTGCACACCCGTGGATCGCGTTACAGAGTCAGGATTTTTAGTTTCTCCTTGAACCTTTGGCAATTTGAAATTCAAATGAGCAAGAAAGTGTAAGGTATTTCTTGTAAGTGAGGGTAAAAAGCACCCAAACACCTGGAGCTGAGGCCTGCCCTGGTCTGTGACTTTACTAAAACTGCCACTGTGGGTGAGCCTTCAAGGGGGGGAGGGAGTGTGTATGGAATCTGCAAGAAAGCAAATGTTTAATTAACTAAAGTCCAAAAGTATTCAGGGCTGCCCAGCTTTGCCAACTTTAAAATAGTGCTTTTTAGGGGCACCTGGGGGGCTCAGTCGGTTAAGCATCTGCCTTCGGCTCAGGTCATGATTCTAGGGTCCTGGGATGGAGCCCTGCATCCAGCTCCCTGCTCATCGGGGAGTCTGCTTCTTCTGCCTCTGCCCCTCCCCACCGCTTATACTCTCTCTCATAAATAAATAAATAAAATCTTAAAAAATAAAATAAAAATAGGGGCACCTGTGTGGCTCAGTCAGTTAAGCATCTGCCTTTGGCTCAGGTCATGATCTCAGGGTCCTGGGATTGAGCCCCGCATTGGGCTCCCTACTCAGTGGGGAGCCTGCTTCTCCCTCTGCCTCTCCCCCAGCTTGTGCTCTCTGTCAAATAAGTAAAATCTTTAAAAAAAAAAAAAAATAAGGTAAAATAAATAGTGCTTTTTACTCCAAGATGAAGCCGATAAGCAGCATTTCTGCCTGACAGGGATTGAATAAAAATGTCAAGGACTCAGACTTTGTGGATTTTGGCATTGCTTTCTTCATCTCCCTTAGGAAATTCCATGAAAAAAGTTCCAACCCCTGCTTAATTCTTAGAGTTTGGAGGGAGGTGCTGGGGCGGGGGTGTTGGCGATACAGGGCCTCAGCCAAGGGTGGGCACTGCTTGCAGAGTGTAAGGTTGCCTCCCTCCCTCTGCCCCCAGCTCCTCCACCCACCTGCCCTGTCCCCCAGTACATTAGGCATGTCCCCTGGCTTGTGGGTGGGGAGCAGCAGAAGGACTGAGCTGGCAGGTGAGGCAGTTTTCTGGTTCAGCCGCCCTCAGGGCCCTGCCTGCCAGCACTACTGAGAGGTAAAGAACACAGGGTCTGGGGGGAGCCTTCTTCCCAGTGTTCCTCTTGGTCAGTGATTGTTGTGGATTTTTGTAAACGAGTGAGTGAAACAGGAAACAGTGCTACAACTTTCATAGCACTTAGAGCAAAGTGTTGTGTGTCATCTTTGATAATGGCATTTGTGCAAATTGTTCTCGGTCCTGTGTGTTTAGTCTCAAAATACCCAAACCCCTCCCTGTGTACGCAGATGTGAGGTTTTAACTGTGGATGAGGGCACCAGGATGAACAGTATGATTTCCACATGTTAGCTTTAAAAGCTGAAGGGTCAGGTCGGAAGTTTGGTTCCCACAAGATGAGCATCTTTAGAAACCTGTATTTCAGGTCTTTGTGAATCTTAGAGAAATGAGCCTCAGTTCTGTTTTGTGCTGAGAATGTGTTTTCAGGGCCGTTGGGTATTGGGCGTCTTCAGGTTGATGTGGCTATGGCTCTTGGCTGCCGCAGGCCCCAGGTCCACATCCGGAGGGCTGAGTCCAGAGGTGTGGTTTCCATTAAAATGCCTATCCTCCCACAAGATGCCCCCAGGCTTCTCTGTTTAGGGCAAGTGACCTGAATGCTGACTTCTGTATTTCTCATGTCATGTGAGGGAGAAACCGTTTCTGGACAGAGGGGGTTAGATAGTCCCTAAATTATGTTTTCTTGCCTTATGCCATAATCCTGTGTCTGTGATAGTGACAGACTTAAGGAAGCTTCTGGTATCCCCCATCTCTCACTGTCCACAGCCCCAGGCTTCAGCACCCTGGGATGAGCCCAGGGTAGGTCAGCCACCATGGCCATCTAGGCAGGCAGCCTCTTCTCTCCTGATGCTGCGTGCTTAGTTGAAGAAGACTTTTTCAGATTGAGGGCGTGGCTGCTGGAGACCTTCCAGCTCAGGCTCGCAGGGAGGGGCTGACTGGGATCACCTGCTGTGGTCGGCCTCCTGTCCCTCTTCCTACACGCTGGATGGCCTGTCAGAAGCCCAGGGAGTGGCCAGCGGAGAGGGGCGTGCATGGAAAGAGGGTAGGCCATGGAACAAAGTGCTCATAGAGCCTTCTTCACCCTCCCTTTTTAATCAAGGGCTCATCCCAAATTGCTCCTCAGTGCCAGCAAACAAAGAAATGCCCACACAAGTTCTTGAGTGTTTTGTGCAGATTTATTGAAAATAACTCTGGCTGCCTTATAGGAGCTCTGCGGCTGCCTCCCAGGCCAGAATGTCACGGAAAACCAGTAATCCGGGGCTCTAAGGAGTAGGGTGACCAGCCATGTGACGTGGCAAGGAAAGGGCTGAGGTTAAGCCACATTTAGCAGGCAGATCATATTTTCCAAAACTTTTGCTTTGGGGGTTTTCCTTCTCTGTTGGGGATCAGCATCCTTTTAATCATACTCTCCACCCCCTCCTCATCCCTCTGAAGTACTGTTATGTGGTATGTAGCTGTTGTAGGCAAAAGTATATTGAAATTATTTTTCAAACTACATGATGCTGAACTATGGGACCATAAGGAGAGTATGGCTATGGATTGTATGTATGCAAATGAGCGACTGAATTCAATTTTGATCTATAACTTCTTTAAATCAGGGAAAAAAGAATTGCATGGTACCCCGGGTGATGATACCAAACCCATATTGCAGCTCAGCTGATCAATTCATTGTCCTCTGTGCTTTCATCCCTTCGGACATTGCCTTGGTTGACGCTCTCTGGAAAGGCCCCAATTGGTTGCTAGTGAACGGTGTGGAGGATCGCCTGGTCCAGACGGGCTGTAAATCCCAGACAGGCGTTTTAAAATGGTGTTCATTACTGAAATTAAGAACAGTCATCTTCCCCAGCAGCCTGAACTCATTTCTCCATATCCGGCTTGGTCTAAAGAATCCAATCAGAGAGTAATTGAAAGTTCATGACACCTGCAGAGGTTTCTGGAAACAGATCTGTGGGTACCAAGAAAAGAGGACAGAGATTCGTCCCACCCACTGGTCATTCCCGCCCTCCCCTGTATCCAGAGCCGCCCACTCCCCACCACTGAAACCGAAATGCATTTAGGCGATTGGCTGCTCTCCGTGGATAATGCCTACTCAGCATTTGGGACAAGTTCCAGCATGTAACTTCCTTTTGGTGAGTGACCCTGACAGGAGAGGGGATTGAGCTTAATTTATGCCAGCTAATAACCTCAGTGCAGCAACTTGGGCAGCCAGCTTTCCAGAATTTGCCCAGACTTTTCCCTAGGGAATGACAGTGCCGTATATTCTAATTGTTCCCCTTGCCACTCCCAAGTACAGCTGCCGTGTACTCGTTTTCACCTTTCCGAGATCAAAGCCAAGTGTCAAGTTGTGTCTAACAGAGGTGCGCAGAACTCAGATGGAGAAATGTGTTTCTGGCTGGCCGGAGAATCCTCGGGTCGGGAGAGAGAGAGAATCAGGCAGGTGCTGTGGTTGTCACGGCCTGTTTCCTTTTCCAGACGGAGCCTGGGGTTCTCAGATCCCCCGAGGTGGCGGCTCTCTAACCGGCAGAAGGCAAGCTAGGCAAAGTCATGGGGGTGTGTAGTGAGGACAAGACTAGAGCCTCTCCCCTCCACCCCAGTCTGCCTTTGACTAATGAGGTGTTAGGCTGATCCAGGGCCAAGTTAATTTCAGAGATAATCCACTTCCTGCTACTTTGATTCAGCCAGCACCATTCATCAGAAGCAGAGAAGAGCACCTGGGACCCTCTCCTACATCATCCCAGTATCTTGAAAATAGGAAGGGGCAGCAGGGGTTCTCTCACGCCTTATTGTAGATGTTGAGGTTATAGAAATATGTCAGGACTTGTTGACAGAAATGTCTACACACACATCATGCCACCATATTGTGGTGCCCCACCCCAGGCCCTGACTTAGTGGCAAGTTCTTCCTCCTGCGCCGCCCCCCCCACCCCAGGCTTCACCCCAAAAGACAGTTGTGTTTGTTAGATGGAGGATGCATATTGAGGCCACCCACACTTAGGCTGGGAAGTCCTTTAGGACAAAGACAACTGCTCTCCAATATCTTCGAGTAATGAACTTATCAGTAAATATAACACATGAGCTCATTAATCTTAACTTTGCTTTTGGACCAAGTGGGAGCTCGGCTTCTCAGGAGACAAAAATTTCATCTCTGTTCTTTTTCTTAAACCCAATCCCAATTTAGAGTCAAACATATTGCCCTGCTGTCCCTGGGAAGCAGTTAATAATGTGTTTTTTCTCATAGCGGATGGTCCAGACTCAGCCTGGTCACTCAGGCCCCCAGGCCATGTGCACGTGCTCTGTACACAGTATGAGCTCAAGGCATCTGAACAGGGCTGGCTGTATCAGCTGAGGAATGTTCTCTAGATGAAATGAATCTTACAACTGTTGCCTGTCCTGGCTACTCTGTCTTTGCTTCAACTAATGCTATTCTTCTAAAATCACTGCCTCCACCCTTCTTCAGCTCTGATAAGAGAAATTGAGGATGTAGAGATGGATGCATCACACCTTTTACAAGGGGTGGCTACCCATTCACTCTGGGCAGTGAGATTTAGGTGTAAAAGAAGTCTTGAAAAGAAAGAAAGAAGTGCCTGGGAAGTGATGTTGTTTGTGAGGAGAGCATTGGCCTGGAAGGGCTGCTGTGGGATGGGATGCCTGCCCACGCGCACAGCGAGAGGAGGTTTAGGAAAGGTTTGCCTACAGGTGGGTCCTGTGGACCTGGGGTAGGCCTGTGGGGCCTGTAAGTGTGGCCACATAGGACTGATGGGGTGAGCGGGGGCAAGGAGTCAGCCAGCACTGGCCGGTGACTTCCCAGCCTGGATCCTCCCCTTCCCCCTCCCCGAGAGAGAGGGACAGACAGACGTAGGGGACATCAGTGTCTGTCCCCTGCACACACATCCACACATCCATCAGCAGTTGTAGAGATTGAGCAGAATGGGAAGGGAAAGGGCCATATCCTTGGCAGCTCTGTGTTGCCTTTGTCCTCTGAGTCTCCCGCTGATTCCCTGAGGGCCTCTCTTACTGTTTCTTCTCAGACTTTACCTGTACTGTTTCCTTGCTCTGTGGGCCTCGCCTGGGTCCTTTGTTCTGCCAGCCCCAGCAGTGTCTCCCTTGACGTCTCTGCTCCAGAAAGAGAGGAGCAGCCCTGCAGCCTCCTGACCTACCAGGTGGAGTTAGAAGCATCTAACCTAGAAGGTGCCTTTGAGATGGCTGGCGATTAGAGCACATTTCTGTTCTTTCCCTGATTTATTTGTAATACCTTTTCCAGCACTTGAAATAATCCATTTTCCTTTGAGAGCCTCCCCTCACTTGTGGGCTGTGGTTTGATCACACCCACCATCCCCCTAAGCCCTCACTATACAGGAGGTAGAATGTAATTTAAGCCATAATCATTTCTGCTCCCTCCTGCCCTGCCTCCTAGAAGTGGTGGGTGTCCTGTGGTAGATACTAGTTTGCCCAAGCTGGGAAAGTGCTGAGCTGGCAGCTCTCCGCCCTCCCGCCTGTTTGGTGGGGAAGGAGGGGGCTCAGAACCCACTCATCTCCTAGGGAAGGGGGTGTGTCTCACTGCAGCAGTCATCCTTGGGGTTCCACCTTCAGGGTTCAGGCAGGAGCAGTGTTGAATGCAGAGTCAGCCTTTAGGCAGCCACCCTTGGACATTCTGAGGCCCCTGGGCTGACTTGAGGAGCTGGGAGATGGGAAGGTGCGGCCCCTTCGTGGGTGGCACTCTGGAGCGCCTGCCCTCCTGTCCTCCAGACCAGAATGAGAGCTGGGCTTTGGGCGTTTGGAGGCCACCCTAACAGTGTGTCTTCTCTGCTTCTCCCACTGTTGCAGGTTATGTGTTCTGTATGTTACATCGCCTCCCCGAGCAGCATGACTGTACGTTTGACCACATGGGCCGTGGCCGAGAGGAAGCCATCATGAAAATGGTGAAACTGGACCGGAAAGTGGGGCGCTCCTGCCAGCGCATCGGGGAGGGGTGCTCCTGAAGGCCAGGCATGGCCGCCACATGACGCTGTTCTTAGTTCACTAATGTTAGCCTTATTTAGGACAAAGTCAGCCAGACACCTTGTACTGGGCACGCGTCAGACTACAGCCAGTCCGTTTCCTTTCTTTAGCCAGCCATCCTGGTACTGTAGTTTAGGGGTTGATGGTGGTTGAAATTGATTTCTGGCTGGTTACTAAGGTGCCTGCTAGCCATTGTATAAAATTAAAACATGAAGAATATTTTTTTTTGAGCATGGCTAGTGGATTTAAAACAACACATACCTGTCACTGCTGGAGTCAAACTTTTAAAAAGCCTTAAGCGGAAAGTGTTCCAGATGGAGACTCTGAGTTAATAGAGGAGTAGAAGCTGGTGTTAAAGTTCCCATGACGCACATGGCTTTGCCAGAAACTCTGGTTAATGTTCGGCCTTTCACCTCTTCACTTATCCTTAGTCCCAGTAGCCAGGATACCTGATGGCCACGCGTGCCTTGGCCACAGGAGGCTGTTGAGATTGGCCACGTGGCTGGGCTGGGTGGTGGCTTCGCTCTCCCACAGAGCTGGAAATGGGGGTGGGGGGGCAGGTTCTTAGGAAAATTTTTTACCTGACTTGCTATGAAAAAACTCTCTCATCACATGAGAAGAGAAACAATAACCTCACTTTGAAAATTAGCTCCACTCAAGACTAGTCCATGTACGAGACCCATCTTTTCTACACAGGACCCACGGTCATGAGAAGCAACCAGGGGCGCACCCTGACCCCACTGGCTCTGGTTTGCCATTTGCCAAGTGCAGGGATCTGGCAATTGATCAAATAAGGCTAATTACAGCACAGCAGCTGCGGCTAGGATCTACAAACTGGCCTCTGCAGCTAGATTTCTATATTGGGGGTTTTTAAAAAGACATTTCATAGCCGACGGGAATCAGTAGAAGGGCTGGGGAGCAGGGGGGAAGCTGCCGCCTGCAGGCTCTGCCCCCTTCAGCAGCCGCCCGCCCGGCCCTCTCTGGGCCAAGAGGCAGTGCCACGGCCCAGCCCCTTGTGCTGCGCAGCTCCGTAGTCCGGGGACCACCTCTACCACACAGCAAGTCTGGGAGGGCGAGGCGGCCTGCGTGCCAGGGGCAGCGGGGGGATCTGTCTAGAACAGTGGTTCGTGGCTGTGGCCCAGCTCCGAGAAAGACCTTGGCTCTGGCATTGGGGGTGGGAGGGCACGTTTCTCAGCCTGTGCCGCTTCCTGCGGGCAGAGAGGAGTTGGTAGCCATGGTAGCTCAGGCCAGGTGGGGAGAGTAGATATGGGCCTGTTGGCCCAAGTTAGGGAATCCTCCCCGATCAGGTGGGGGCGGGGAGGGGAGACAGGATTAAGATTCCCTGGAAAGCCTGAACAGGGTTGAGTGGGCCAGAGACCCCGCATGGTCCAGGCTGGTGAGAGTCGGAGGCTCCTGCAGAGGCGGTTTGGATCTGCCCACACACAGGCTACTGGAATAGTTTAACCCAGCAAACTTTCCCTTTTATACCACGACCAACAGTTCGACTGTCTGTAATTCACAGCCAAACACCTGCAGCTACAAATGTGTTTTGATCCGGAATACTAAAGTAGGAAATCATGCTCTTCCCAACCTCTTCCTCCCATCCACCCCCACCAGAGTGGAATCCGCTGCAAAATCTCCAGCCTTATTCTTGCTTCAGGACCCAGACCGGTGTCTTGCTCTAGGGCAGCCCAGGGCAGAGGGGCCAGGTCTGCCCGCGTTTACCACTGTTGTCAAGCCACGGCCCTCTGGCCAGTACATGGCCATCCTCAGTGAGGCGGCCCACCTAGGCCCCCCGCCAAGCTCTGATCCCGAAGAGGCCCCCCTCCCCCACACGCCCTTCCGGCCCTCCTCAGGCCCCACCGCTGCTGCCTCGAGGCAGGGATGGGAAGCAGGCTCTCTGGGGAGCCCAGGGGCACACAGGGCTCCAGCCCATGTTCACTTCCTGGTGGTAGAGCTGGGGGTGGGGGGAGGGCTTGTCCCCTGCAGTATCTGTTCTGTGAAGTTTGTTAAATGTAAGGAAAGCTTAAATTCTTGTATCTTTAAAAGAGAAGATCTTATTTAACCCTTTTGTGTTTTAGATTTACTTACACACATAGCCTAGAGCTCAGTTTTAGTTTTAACATTGTGAAAATATTAAAAGACTCTTGTAACTTTATTCTTTTTTCTCCTGCTGAAAAAAAATTAAACCAATCGTATGAAAGTTTGGATTTCTCTGTTTTGCCAGTTCTCCTAAGTGCTACCTGTATAGCCAGAAAAATGGTGGACTGTCTCCCTGGCCAGGGCTTGGATGAGGTGGGGGAGCAGGTGGCTTTTGTGTGCAGAGAGTGCCTGTCCCTGCTCTGGGCTCGAAGCTGCCCCCCTTGTTTCTGTGGGAGGTCATGCCTTGGGAGGCCATGGGGCCTGGCCCTGGGTGAAGGTGTGTCTGTTGGGCCAGGCCTTTGCCGGCAGCGAGGAGGTTACATGTTGGGGGGCGGGGGGGGGGTGGGAAGAAATGGGCACCCGCCCTGAGGGCTCCTCTGTGGTGTGTGGGTTGGGCGTGCCTGGGTCCTGGGTCCTGGGGTCTGGGGTCTGGGAGGGGCAGCATCTGGAGGGAGGAGCAGCATGATGGATATGCTGTGTGAACTCTGGGGTAGAGGAGGCACTTCGTACGCCTTAAGGTGTTCAGAAACATTTCGGGAGTTGTCGTGTCCCTCCTCACCGCCTTTAAGGCACAGTGTTGACCACACAGTCGTCATTGAAGATGATGAAAACTCCTCGAGGAAATCAGAAGTGGGGAGAGAGAGCACAGGAGTCCGGTGGCCTTGGAACACGCCGTGCCTGGCCGTGCGCCCCCTTGTCCCTCCTGCTGATCTGGGAGGCTTTGTTTGCACCAGCAGGGGCCACGGCAAGAAGAGAGGGCGGTGGGAAGAAGCGGCAGCGATGAACAGGGCTTCCTGGGGTGAGTGGGCGGGGAGGCCTGCGGCTTGCTCCAAAGGGGCCTACAGAGAGGGGGCACCCCAGCAGGCGCCAGAGCAGCAGAGATGCCCAGGAAAGGTCTGCAGCGGCCTCAGAAATTTCCTCCTTTGCAGCCATTCTCAAAGCTGCCCGAAGGAGGGCTCCAGGAAAAGAGGAGTAAGCAGAGACAAAGGTAGAGGCCTGGAAATCCGGGGGAGTGCCGGGCAGCCAGGGGTGAGGCCCGCCTGCCATCTGACAGAGCTGAGGGCTCCACCCTTGATCCACGCTTCTGTCCCAGGGATGGGGCAGGAGTCTGACAGAGAAAATTAAGTAAAAATACACCGTTTATTAATGCCACACAAAAAATACTAAGGAAGAGGAACCATGGACCATACATGACAGCTATGATTGCATACAAATAATAAACATACAAATAATGATGCATGTTGCTCTGGCAAAAATTGATGACGGAACTCTTGAGACAGGGAAAGTATGTGCAGCGTATAATGGGGCTAAGTTCTTATGTCCAAGTCAGCAGATAATGCATAAAACTGAAAATTCAAGAGCGCAATAGAAGCATGTTACCTAGAAATGTGGAGGTAAATGCAGAGGAAAAAGCTAAAAGTTCAGTGGTTTTCTTTGGGGGTGGAGGATGGGAATGCGGTGAGCCTTATTACAACTATACGCATGTGTAACAATTTTTTTTAAAGTTTAAAAAATGACAGAAGGGACCAATTCTCTCAGGCTGTCAGGACTTCAAGAGCTCAGGACCCCGGTGATGCAGAGTGGAATACAGGTTTCCTGGCCAGAGGTGTTCTGGAAGGTGCAGGTGGCTGGTGCATCACAACACACGATGCAGGACTTCTTTTTACCATAATCACGACACCCTGGGACAAGTTACCCCACTTCACTGAGCACCTCCTGTGTGCTGGGCACTTGAGGAAAACTCGGGGGTTAATTCTGGCCAGGCCAGCCCGGAGCTTCCAGTGTGGACCTCTCTCGTGTGCTCTCCTAGTGACCCACAACCCAAAATACCCAGCAGATTTATTTCCCTTGACCTACATCCTGTTCCCCAGGTTTACATATAAAGGTGTTTCCGATCAATGACTGGATAGCAAGCCAGGAGCAAGGGGGTGGGGACATGGGGCTTCAGCAAACAGCTGACAAAACTGATAGCTCGCTCTCAGGACGTGTGGGAGAGGGCCAGGCTGGGAAGGGGCGCTCAGCCCCCGGGCTCACATGCGGCCGCTGGGCCTTGGGGGCTGGCCTCTTAGGTTTGAGCAATTAAGCTGTTGGCAAGTGAGAGGCTCCCCAGAAACCTGGGGACTCTGGTTTCATGCATGTGGGTAATGGGTTCATGCGTGACACCTTGTTGGGTCCACAGACTTGGGAGGCCAGACTGGGCTACTGGTTCCTAGAGCTCCACTCCCTCACCCCACCCTCGTCAGGCAGCCCTGTACTCTTCTCCTCTCGGGGCTGAGAAGAGCCTGAGCTCTTGCGGGGAGGAGTGTGGATTTGATGGGGGGCCAGGGCTGTGGAAGGCTTTGGGCAGGGAGGCCACAGGGTCAGCTGTGAGAATCAGCTGACACCCGGGTTAGGGGGAACTGTGGCCCCAGGCCCACTAGACTGCAGAAGAAGGTCTGGGGCAGAGGGTCCCAGACTAGGAGGGCAGGGATCTACTCTATGTGACACAATGCCCAAAAGGAAAGGGGAAGTCACCAGGACACAGATCCCAAAGACAGAAGCTCCTGGTGTACACCTTGTATGTCAGGGGCCTTTCCAGCCCACAGGCCCGGCCGTGGGGGCCCTCATTCAGCACCTGGAACATGCTTGGCACCGATCCAGGTGCTGGGGATACCGTGGTGACCAAAAATACTGTCTACCGTGGCGGGGCAGGGGACAAAAGGGAATAAATGTGTGATACAAAATGGGTGGGGGAGGTGGTTAAGAAGGGCAGGGCCCTGTTAAGAAGGGCAGGGCCCTGGGGGCTCTTCTCTGAGATGGGGACCATCCGGGGCTGGAGCCATGGGTGTTAGAGGAGGATGGCCTGCAAGGGAGGAGGCGGGAGGCCGGGGGGGGGGGGGCGCTTAATAGAACAGGCAGTAGACGGTGGTGGCGCAGGGCTCAGGGAGACGGGCTGGGGTCGAGAAGTCAGTCTGGACTCAGGCTGAAGGTAGTGACAGCACGAGTTGCTGACAGAGGGGCCAGGGGTGAGCGAGAGGAGCTGTAGGTGACTTGCTAGCTTTGCCCTGATGGAAGGATGGTGGTGCCATCCATGCCGGACCCCGGTGGGAACACGCGGGGGCAGGGGGTAGATCACAACAGACTAAGCTGAGGTGTGGGCTACACATGGCGGGGGGGAAGGTGGGGGAGACACACGACCCAGGGCCAGAGATGAGCCTTTTTAAGGCGTCAGCACACAGCCATGCACACAAGCCCCAGCCTGGCTGCGGTCACTGGTCACTGAGGGAGGTGGGAGTCCGGATGGAGGAGGGGAGGCCGACCGGGCCGTGCCAGCCAGGGGCATCCCAGTGTTACGAGGCCCGGGGAGACGAGAAGAAGCTGCCAGCAGAAGGAGGAGACCAAGAGAGCGTGGAGTCCTGACGAGTGTCCAGGAGTCGTTGCTGTCACCCACGGAGGGGCTGCTCAGGAACCCCGCAGCCAGAGCCTGGCCACGGGCGGGGGGCCGCGGAAAGCAGGGCTCGAGTTTCGCTGCACGAAATGCAGAGAAGGGGGCACAAGTGGAAGGGCTGCGGGGGCAGGAGAGAGATCCTGGTTTTATGCTGACGGAGTGCCCCTTGGCAGGAGGAGGGCTGCGCGGTGGCCGAGGGAGGGGGCGATTTGGCGCGGCGCCCGCGAAGACGCGGGGGGCACAGGCAGGCAGCTGGGACTTGGTTCCTCGGGGCGCCGGGAGGTGGGGTGGGGAGTAGGAAAGGTTCGACGGCCACCTGAGGGGGACTTCCAGGGAAACGCAGTTTTTAGCTTGAGGCCCCTCACTCACCAAGACCCCCTCGAAGCCCCTGCAGTGGGCCTTGGCAGTGGGTTCGCCTCTGCCGCGCTTTTGTACAATTTGCAAGAGTGAGATACTTGAACGGCAGTTGGTTAGACCTGGTCCCTCTTCCATTCGAACTTCGCCTCCCTCACACTTCCTCTTCTGTTGGGTGGTGCTGAGGTGACATGGGCATTTGGGGGGTTTGGCCAAAATGAAGTCGAGTTGGGGACATAGTTTGGAGGGAGTGGGGTATACTTGTGTGGTGCGCTGTCATGTCGGTGGTGAGTGGGTTATTGGTGGTCGTCCCGGGGGTAGGGACACCTTCCAGGAAGACTCCTTGCTGCCCGCCACGCTGATCACCCTGTGTTGTGACTTGAATGATGGGAGCCATGGACGGGAGACCTGAAATGTGCGGAGCCAGAAGCCAGTCTGCGGAATGTTCTTCCAGTTGTCGGATGTATAAACTTAAAAGAGGAAGATTTGCTTCTCACTCATGCCTGCTCAAGATGGAAGTTTGCTCCTGTTCGAGGAGTAGGCTGGGCCAGGCAGCCACGTCCAGCTGTAAATGCACCATTCCTTGTGCAGTGCAAAGTGGGTTAAAGATTAATCTGGGAATTCTTGACTTGGCCTGGAATCCTACAGCTCACACAGATGGTCAGGAAACCTGATCATGGTTTCCCCACATTTGACAACAGTTCTAAAAACTTATGTTCATGCCAGTTGAGTTGTGAAGATCAAAGAAACTTTTCTAAAGTATCAGTAATTCAAAGTTCGATCAACCGTGCCAGAGGAAAGATTGAGGAGTCTTTCTGTTCTTACACCAGGTCAGGAAATGGTTTTCCCTGCAAAGGGCGATCAGAGTGCACAGCCCAACAGCCAAGGGCCAGGCCTCACAGACGCGTGTCATGGTCGCTGAATGGCTGTGTTGGTTTTCTAGACTTTCTGATGTCTGGGTATGTGTCCAACTTTGAGAAACGGGTGATTTGCTGGTTTCCAATTCTTAATATTCATCTATGAACCGAGTTTTGTAGTCTTTTTCCTAAAGGGGGGCCCCTATAAGGCTGGGCAAGAGTTGAAGCTGGGCATGAAATGGTTAGTCCCCAGTGTGACCCAGGGGCCCACAGGCCCTTCCCTGTGTCGCGGGCTGAGATGAGGAGCTTGAGTCTGCATGTGAGTCGGCCACGTAGCTGAGCACACTTGGGTCAGTCAGCCGACCCGATGAGGGAGCAGTGTGCTGATCTGTGTCCCAGGGGCCTCTGGGTGAGAAATGTCATGAAGCTATTGTGACTTAAAACTGGTCCCTACATTCTTTGGCACTCCTCCCATCAAAAAGCGGAAGCCTTCCCCTCGAACGGGTGCTGGCTTTGGCGCCTGGCTCTTTGGATGACGAGTACACAGCAGGGCGAGATGAGAAAGGCCCAGGAGACGACCTCCAGCAGCTCGCTGTCACCGGCTGCCTCAGGAGCCCAGGGCTGACGTGCGGGCGTTGCCTCCACTAGGACCGTGAGGCTCGTATGTGTACATGTTGGCAAGGGTAATGCAAATGTATGTGTTGGCAAGGGTGTGGAAACCGTGGGGACCTCTGTGCATTGCCGGGGGGAATGTGCAGTGATGTGGCCGGTGTAGAAAGCAGTTTGGTGGCTCCCCAAAAAGTTACCCAGAATTACCATATGGCAGCAGTCCACTCGTTGGACTCCAGCCCACAGACTTGAGAGCAGCCACTCAAGCGTGTGCACACACGTGTTCCCGGCCGCCCTGTTCACAGCAGCCGAAAGGTGGAAACTGCCCAGGCGCCCACCAGGGGCTGAATGGATAAACAAAATGGGGTGTAGTCCTACAACCCGGCCACGAAAAGAAATCAAATATACTTGCTGCAGTGTGGACAAAGCTCAAAAACACGAGGCTGTGTCCGACAAGCCAGTCACAGATCACACATGATGTGATTCCATTGAAGGGAGATGTCGGAATGGGCAGATCCATAGAGACTGAAAGCAGATGGGTGGTCCCGAGGGCCCCGGGGAGACGAGAACGGGGACTGATTGCCTCATGGGTGTGGGTTTCCTTTTGGGGTGATAAACATGTTCTGGACCTAGGTAGAGGTGCCGTTTGCACATCGCAAATGTACTAAATGCCACTGAATTGTTCATTTAAAATGGTGGATTTTATGTTCTGTGAAACTTCAATTAAAAAAAGTCTGGCTACCCTGCAGCCTCGCACTCGCGAGACCATGTGGAGAGCCCAGAATGAGAGAGAGAAGCCCCGGAGCCCAGCTGCCTCGGTGCCCAGGGCACTCGCCAGGTCCACGGGGAGCGAGCAAGTCTTCGGGTGACCTGGCCTGGCCCTCCAGCTGACCCAGACGACACCAAGTGGAGCAGTGTGTCTCCACCGAGCGCTGACCAATCTGCGGATTTGTGAACAAAATAATTATTGTTTTAGGCCATTAGGTCCTGGGACGGTGGGTCTGCAGTAACGTGGTGTGAACAGGTGACGTCTGACGGCAGCCGGGAGGGCTCGGTGCCTTAGGCATGGTGACTGTAAGTGGGTTTAACCAGCCAGGTTCTCAGAGGTGGTGGTCCTAGGCAAGCACAGTGGAGCAGACAGCTGCTGGGGGGTTAGACTGGGGGTGACGGCACCCGCCCTGACGGACTCAGCAGGTGCTGATGAAGCAGTGGGTTCTGGTACCTTCGTTGAGATCCTCACCAGTGACCCGCCCCTCCCCGTCCCTGTGGCACCTGGTCAGCCCCGGCAGCAGGGGATGGCAGCCCCGGCCCTGGAGGCAGGACACCGTTCTTGTCCAGCTGGGCCTCCAAGTGCCTCTCTGCCAAGGGGCCCACTCCCTTTGGCCTGTGCCTTCGCTGGGGAAGGTGGAAAATTCCGCCATCGCAGACACTCCCCCAGTGGTTCTCAGGGCTTCGGGTGTTGGCTAGCAGCCCCTAGCCAGGCTGGGCCCTTTGATGGAAACAGGACACATCTTAATCAGTAATGTGCCAGACATCAACCCGGCCCTGGAGACAGCACCCCTGGTCAGGTGCCCCAGCGCCTGCAGCGTGGGGATGACAGAGGCTCAGGGATGACAGAGGCTCGGGAGGCACAGGGCGGCCCGGCTACTCCTGACTGCTGGGCTGACGGGAACGAGGCGACGCAGGTGGTGAGGTGTCGACTTATTTCTGCCGCTCCCGATGTCCAGACAGTGTCCAGTCACCCCGGCCCCACTCCTGGGCAGCAGGCCGCTGCCGTGGATGGAGATGCAGGACTCAAGACAGGAGCTGCCCCTCCCAGGGGGTCTGACCAGGTGGAAGACCCAAATGTGCAGGAACCAGGGCCTCGGGATGGAGGTACTTGTCATTTTAGAGCCTGTTGTGGTCAGGACAGGTCTGGCTGGGCATTCGCCAAGGATTAGAGCCAACCAGCTTTAAAAAGTAAAAGTGACTCCAGGGCCTCAGAGAGTATTACTGGGAAAAGAGATGACCAAGGATGTGACATTAAATTGTGTAGGAATCCTGTCATGGGAGAAAAGAGCCAGGGCCTCTGCAGAACTGTGCTGTTTCCAGGTCTGGAGCATTGTTGAACGAGGGTCTCCTGTTGCCACCAAAGGGCCCACCCAGCTAGGATCTGTTTCCCCCCCGTCCCCTGAGACCCTGCTGTACCCATCGGGTGCACCTGCTGGGGTTTCCCCACAGCCGCTCAAGGTCAGCGGTTTGCCCCAGGGCCCTGCCCACCCCCCGGAGCACCACAGCCCCAAGCTGGAGGTGCCCACGGGCTGCTGCTGGAGATGTTCTGAAGAGCTCACATGTCCAAAGGGCACCGAGAAGCCTCGCCGGGAGGGCCAGGGAGGGCAGTGGACAGAGGACCCAGGGCTTGGGCGGAAAGTGCCAGAGAGTGACGTGGGGCTTTGAACTCCCCTTGCAGCAAGGACAGTGCAGGCGGAAGGGGCCCCCGCTTTGGGCCAGTGGAGTCCTGTGGGCACACACCTGCTGCGCGCCTGCCGCCGGCCCAGGAGCGTGGCCCGTGGTCTTGTTGCAGCCCCACCGGCCTCCGGACCAGCCCGTCTGCTGTTCTGGGCGCTGGGTGGGCCCGGGAACGAGGGCCCCCCCCACCTCCGCTGCGTGCAGGACGCACCGGCAGAGACGCGACCACTTTATGAATCGGCGCGCGTGTCCGAAGGGAACTGGGCGCTCCGTTTGCCGGGCGTCGTGTTTGTGTGTACAGGTCAAAGAAAGCTCACCGTGGCTGGAGGCAATCCCTCGGCGGCTTATCTTGCACTGTTTCCTGAGCTTCTGGCATCACCTCCTTCTTTTCCAACTCCGGTTTTTATTTGCAAACTCTCTCTCTTCTTGGCCATTGCTCGTGATTTAGGGAGGGGGAGGGGAGGCAGTGTTTGCCCTTTTTATCGTACTGCACGTGTTGCATGTCAGTCCAGACGGCCGACTGGCCTCCAAACTAGCCGTCTGCCATCTTGAATTCAGAGTCCCAAGAGCTTCAAAATGTAAATAGATGAAACAAGTAGAATATACCGGAAATGTTGCAGTCCCAGACAGGTGAAGGACTGAAAATGTGTAGCCACTTCGGAAGGGTTGGTCCTTCCAAGTCCTGGGCAAGTATGTCCCGGGTACAGGTACTGTAAGTAGTCGCTGGTGGATATTGTCAATGGAAGAAAAGCTAAGACCCTGAGAGGCAGGCAAAGGCTGTCCTTGAAGTCTGATGCCACGCCTCAGTAAAATGAAAGAAGAGTGTGCTGGGAGGATTGGATACATTGAGAAAGGAAAGTGGGGTCCCAGGTGCCCACACAAGAGCCAGCCTCAGGGACTATCTCAGCCGTGGTCGATTCCAGAAAACCAGATTCCACCCGAATCAGGCGCCCCCTAAATCCCATCCGTCCTCAGTCCTCTTCTCTTCTTGAAGCCTCGGGGCATTTGCCCCACTGATCTGCCCTCCCTGCGAGCTGTCCCCCTGAGCTGTTCAGGCACAGGGTCCCTGGTCCCTCAGCTGCCCTTGCTCTCACCTCCCCAGGCTCTACCCACTGGGGATCCCGGACTCAGCCCAGGACCGTCTCTTCCCTGCTGGTGATCTCGTCCCAGTTACATAAACAATGGTGACACCGCACTCTCCGTGCTGCCCTCGGCTCCGGGCTGGGGTCCCAGCTGCTCGCACCTCTAGTTCAGTGTTCCTCCAGCCCGGGTGGGTTGTTGGGGCCGAAGCTGGGGGGCACTTGAGAATGCGGATCCCTGTGCCCCACCGGCCCGAGTCGGGACCTGTAGGTGGGGGCCGGGCACTCCATCACGTACCAGGGGATTGGTCCGCACCGCGGTGGGCCGACTGCTTCCAGGACTCCTCTCAAACTCGAAGAAAAACCTGGTACAACCATGACAGACTTTCCACATGGCGCTCAGGAAAAAACAGAAACCCAAGCAGTTTATCCCCTGAGCTAAGCTGAAATGAACAGGACCATCCCTACGAGTTCTGGTTCCTGTGATAATACAATCCTGAATATTTCCTGCAAATTGATACTCCGTGCGTGAAAGCAGTTCTACCCCTAACTTTCGCTGAGCTGATGTACCAAGATAAGTCGTCACCTTTAGGGCTAGGGTAAGTGAGAAGCAGCTCCTTCTCCGTCCCAGACCGTTTGTGTTTGTTGAGCTTCCTTGCATTCTACAAACCCAGCGTGTCCCCAGCCGGCTGCCCCATCCCTGGTTCTGTGAAGGCGACCCCATTTGGAGTCGACCTTGACCTTGCTGCTTCTCTCTCGGCACCCGACCCTCACATCCTGTCAGCCCCTGGAGATCGCCTGGTCCATGCAGCACCACCTCTCCCTGGATTTGTGCAACAGCCCTCCCCCTCCTGCTCCCTCCTCTTCGCTCTACGAGAATTCTCCATCGGGGCAGCCGGGGAGCCTGTTACAGTGTCAGACCAGGGCCCTCCTCTGCTCAGAACCTTCCACTGGCTCCCACGTCACTTGGACAAGAGCCAATGTTCTCTAAGGATCCTGGGGCCCTTCCCTGCCCTCCCCACCCCCTTGCTCCCCGGGCCCGTCACCCTGGGCCTCACCCCTGCCCCTCACCACGCCAGCCCCGCAGCAAAGGCAGGGCCCTGCCTTCCGCTCTCCCTCCTCCTGGGAAGGTCTGCCCAGAGGGCCTCAGTCTCTCCCTTACCCCTGGGGCTTAGCCCAGGTGTCCCCTGCCTGGTTTCCACCGGAGCGTCTGCTTCTAGTCCTGTCCTCGCCACGGGCACAAGGGCGTGAGGTGCACTTACACCCGTGGATGCTGTCTGTCGTCCGTCCCCCTCCTCAGCAGTGTAAATGCCATGAAGGCAGGACACGGGCCTGCTCTGTGCTCCTTGGTCACTGCTACGGCCCCAGCACGAAGAAAAGGGCCCGGGCTGCGTGGTGGTCACAGCCTGAGGGGACCCGGGGAGCAGCTGCGTGGTGAACCCCAGTCTCTCTGGATTCGGTTTTTGTCTTTTTCAGCACATCGACGAATTGCCGGGAACTGCAGTCCATTCTAGACGAACGAAACTAGGAGGTTCGCTCACACGACGGTGCCTAAATCCGGGTTCAAAACGGCCTTGACAGGAGGTTCCAGGGCTCAGCTACCACCACCGGAGGGGCGTTAGCAAAGAGAAATGTCAAGTCCTGCGCGCAGATTCAGAAAACAAACAAGCCTACCTGCTCCAAGCTGTTCTCGGTGACAAGAGCTCAGTGCGAGGCCAAGGTCGGAGGCGGCCAAGTGCGGTTGTGTGGGGTGGCGGCCCCGGCCCGGCGGCAGCAGCGGACTCGCCAGGGTGCACACGTGCTGCCGGGCATCGTGCCCCGCAGGGCCCCGGCAGAGACAGGGCGCTGAGTGAGCACGAGAGAGCAGCAAGGCCCAGAAACCCCAAAGGCGGAGGAGCTTGGCGCGCTCTCGGAAATTCAGGGTATACACAAGTTTGGCAAGAGTAGCTCGTCGGCCAAGCCCCACAGCAACCCTGAAACACTGCTGTCATCCTCTGCATTGAGCCGAGGCCCACCTCCCCTCTAGCTTTTCCAGGAGCTGGGGCTGGGGTGGCCTCAGGACCTTAGTTACGGGGAGAGTTCTGAGTGTTCCTGCGGGCGAAGCTGGGCCCCAAGGCCCTGGGGTGCTCGGCCCAGGGCTGGGCTCCTCCCGGCCATGGCAGGGCCCTGTGCTGTCGTCGCCTGCAAGCTTCTCTGATTCACTGGCAGTGCCTGGCCCCGGGGATGGTGAGACCCCGCTGCTTGGGGCAAGGCCTCGGAGGGAGCAGCCGTTACGGAGGCTGGGGCTGGGGCCCTGTCCCTACCATCAGGCTCCAGGTGGGCAGAGATGTGCATGGGGAGTGACCTGGAACCTGGGGCTGGGAGCAACCACGGGAGGACCAGCCTGCCCCTGCACCCTGGGCAGCGGGCGGACGCGCGTCCACCTTGGACAGGCTGGTCCTGTCTGTACCAGCGCTGTCGGATGCACTGTCTTGGGCCATAACCCCTGGGGCTCATGTGACAGGATGAGAATACTTGGTGACGGATGGGTGGGTGGACGGTAGTAGTGACTCCAGTGTTCCCAGGGTAGCCACGGAAACTCAGGCCCCAGAACCCAGATCCCCTCCTTAGAAGCCTCTCAAGACCCTCTTGCCCAACTTTCCTCTGCTGGCGCCTCCCACCTCCAGACGGGCTGGAGACCCCCTGCACTGGCTCTCGGAGGTGGCCTTTGTCAGCTGTCCCAGCTGCAGGGACAGCCGAACAGGAGACAATGGTGGAGGCAGGCAGAGGCCTTCTCCCTGCTCCCAGCTCAGGGCTATAAATACTCAGGATGCAAATGGTAAATGCTCGAGACTTATAAATTATAGGTGGATGGTTGTGAATCTTTAGGCCATGAGGCCCCTTGGGGATATTTCAGTTCTTTAAAATAAAAACAAAAACTAACCTGATGGGCCGGGAGGGCCCCTTTCACAGTCTGGCTTTCGTCTGGGAGAGGCCAGGGTGCCAGGAAGGAGGACTGAGGGGCAGGTGAGCAGGGGGCACCATGCCCCTCGCAATGAGTCCGTCACAGAGGAAACGACCTGGCCCGGGTCAAGGGTGACCTTCTGCTAGGTTGGAATGTTAGCCCATGGGCATTATTACTTTACCAGTATTTTTTAACGAGTAGTTTAAGAGACCCGGGATATTCAAGGTGTGTGTTTGTGGGGGGAGCTGATCTGTGCACCTGCCCCACAGCCCTGCTATGGAGGCAGGTCCCAGCCCGCATCCGGCCAGCAGGAAGTCCTGCCTGAAGGGACGCGGGGCGGGGGAGGGGGATCCGGTAGGGGAGCTCCCAGTCGTCCGAGCGCAGCTCCCACGTCTGCAGAGGCAGGAGGTGCATGTCCTCCGCCCAGCCAGTCTGATGGAAACCAGCAGAATCACTGCGTCCTGTCTCCTCCCCACAACACCGCACAGGGCTAGCTAGGGCTGAGGCATACGGGAAGTGGGTCTATCCTCCGAGCAAACCCTTCTCACCACCCGGTCTCTCATACCACTAGGGCTTCAGGATCCTGTCCAGTAATTAGGCTGCCCGGTCCACTCCGAGGAGGAGAAACAGAGCATCCTAGTTGCCCTGCGTGCCGTCTGAAACCATTCCTTTCCCCTTTCCCAGAAAGTCCTGAGCAAACACCAGGCACCAGGCCGACTTCTAATTTAATATTATAATAATAAAAACCATGGTGGTACAGAACCATGAGCTGCATTTTAAATTCCTCGGGCCACTAATGAGCACTGAACTCCTGCTGGAGCTGTTGTCAGGACAAACACACAGAATCGATGGCTGCAGCCGCCAAAACAAATGGAGCGTGGCCTCTGCCCAGCGACAGTGGCCCCCCTGCACGGGAGGCGGCATTAACATGGGAACACCAAAAAGCCAATGCTGATGAGGAGAAACTCTTGGAAGGAGACAAATTTAATTTTCTCTTCCTCTTTTGACACCTTTCTTCCTTGTGCAAAGGAAGGTTCTTAACTGAAGCCCACAATGGGGTTCGCTCCCTCTCCTTTTTACCAAGTGGCCTCGGCACACAGGATGCTCTGCTTTTTATTGCGGATTATACCTTCCTTTTTTTCTTCCGAGTCTCTAGAAAGAATAAGTGATTACAATTTTGTTATCTTCTATAAAAAAAAAAAAAGAAAGGTGAAGTTGATTGGGTTGGAGCCGTCTGCACAATAATTTGACAACTGGGGCGACAGTGTAAGTACTGAGCCATTTTTTGCACAATTCAGAAACTCATGGGTTTTTTTTTTTTTTTTGACCAAGGGATCACTCTAACAAAAACATCCCACTCTTGCTGAAAATAATTTCTTTTCCCAACTCTTCTAGGAATAAAACACTTTTAATGTATTTGTCAGGAATCGACACTTCATTTAATAAGATTAAAAAGTAACAATTTGAAGAGCAATTGAGAAGAGTCCCACATCCATCACGGGCTCCCAGTTCTAACGAAAGTCGGAAGAAGTAAAACAGAAACAGCACTGAGAATATGGGGAACAAGTGTAGGCGGGCGTGCGCGCGCGTCAAACTATCATACCTGTTTCAGATCCGGAGACGAGCAGGCCGCCAGCCCCGCGCGCACATGGGCAGTGGACGCAGGCCCCACCTGGTGTGCCCAGTGTCACCCCAGCTGGCCCTCCCAGCAGCTGCCAGAAGGCAAAGGCTATCCCCCAAACCCCAATACAGCTGATTCTTGCCCCCAAATCATGATCTAAAGGGAAGGGCAGGGGGCTCTGGCAGTGTTCTACTTCCTGACCTGGCCAGTGGGCACAAAGGTGGTGTTCCACGGTTAGTAACTGAGACGCATCACAGGCACGGGCCAGAGGCCACAAGCACCTCTTTATCTGTCCCCACGCAGGGCCAGACCTCGCCCGACCTCTCCTCAAACCAGTTACGGCCCAGGCTGCACCCTCACAGGGTGGGGTCCCTCGTCTGCCCCCAGCCCCCTGCTGACTGGTTGGGTCTCCTTCCTCACACTCCACAGGGGAAGTGGCCACCACCTGCTGCCAGGGCAAGGACTCTGCGGGCACGTGGAAGGCCTTCCACTGCGCGCCAGGCTGTCTTGTCTGTGCTCCCGTTTAGCTCCGTGGGGCTCTTCCAGTTTGGGAGCCGTTTTGGTCTAGCTGGCTGCAGGGAGGAGGCCTCCACAGGGCCAGCCAGGGTTCTGGAGATCTGCGCGTGTCTGGGGCCACGTACCCTGACTGGGGGGCTGCTGGCCACATCCAGAAGGCCCCGGCCCAGCCAGGCATATGCAGAAGGAGCCCCCTGCTCCCCAAATCAGAAGGCCCATCACGGAAGGCAGAGCCCACTGGCCTGGCAGCAGGAGGTAGAGCAGAGCGGCTTCTGTGGTGCTTCGTCCACGTCGGCCTGCGCTCTAGAGTGGGCTTCCATGCAAGCAAGGCCTCCCGTCCAGCCTGGGAGACGAAGGCGGCCAGCCGACGGCTGCAGCCGCGGGGGAGGGAACGAGGCCATGTGCCCGTCCCCCCTGCTGCCACATGCTGGCCGCTCAGTCTTCCCTTCCTTCCCCTATCTGCTGAGACCGACTCTGATCCCCCAAGACAGACCTCGGGGCAGGCATGTGGACGGTGCGGGCGCGGAAGGGAATCCGCGGGGGAGAGCGGGAGGCCAGGAGGCGCCCACACGTGGGTCTGGTGCTGAAGCTCTGCAGCCTGTGCCTCTTCGGTGTGCCACGGAGCTGCCAGACCTGGGCCCGAGATGGTGGCGTGGGCCGTGGGCCGGTGGGACCCAGTGGTCTGGAGATAGAGGGCCGGAACCTTCCAGGTCCTCACCAGCCCACTCCCCTCCTCCCAGGCCAGCGGTGCCAGCCAAGCCCGGGGACTCTTCTCTGGACAGGCGACTTCAAAGTTTGAATGGAGACTTTCCAAACATCTGAACTCTGCCCTCGCTGACTTGGGCTCCTCTGCTCCCCGCCGGGTGGTGACTGCGCCGTTGAAGGAAGTGCCGAGTGAGCAGGAATTCTCCACGCTAATTGGCGACCGCGTGCCGGATGCTGACAAAGGCAGTGGTCAAGTCCCACGGGGCGGCCACCCATGGCCAGCAAGCAGCCCCTGCCATCTGTTACAGGAAGCTTCCGCCCCCTGCTCCCACCCCGTGAGATGCCTGGCACCCTTCAGGGGTTCCACTCGCCCCACACGGTGGGGGAGGAGTCAGATGCGCAAGCTGAGAGCGGGGGTGGGGGGACCCAGAGCCTCTGCAGCTGTGGCTGGCGCTGTGGCACCCCCCTCCATCTCCTGCCACCCATGTTCAAACAGAAAAGCCCACCTTCCTGCTTAATCATGTGGTTTGATGCCCCCCTGCTGCTCCCATATTGAGAGATACACTCAAGACCAAGTTACACTGGAGAAAGCATTTAGTTAGTGGGCCCGGGGGCTCAGTGTCCACCCACAACCCAATGTGTCTTTAAGACCCCGGCAAGGAACCTTCTCCTGTAAGCCCACCAAGCGGGGTCACAGGGTGTGCAGAGGGCCTGGGCCTGTGTCTGCGGGACCAGGGGGCTGCGGCCGGGCTTCCGTGGAGCCCAGTGAACCCCAGGCAGCAGGCTGAGCACGTTACAAAGCGTAGTTAGCGCTGGACTGGAAGTCACTAAGCAGGAGACACAGAGCCACGGCAGCCACGGCAGTCAGAGATCAGCTTGAGGAGAAAAGCTTCTTAGAACGGCTTTTTCTTCTAAACCCCGGCCGAGTAGTAGGGTCTGGGGGTGAAACACAGAAAGCCCTGAACTATCACAACCGTGCTGCAAAGCCCCAGTTTCGAGTTCCTGACCCTGGCCGGCAGGAGGGCCGCCGTCCCCACGGCCTGGCTAACCGGTGGTGATTCAGGGGCGGGCTCAGCCCAACCGGAAGCTGCTGTGGACTTCCAGATACATTTACAGACTTATGAACAGGAAATTAGCAGGTGGCAAAATATTTCCTCGTCAGCCTCCCAAGCTTAAAGCCTGGATATGTTTCAGGAATGACAGGTTAATAACTCAGGAATTCGAGTGATTATTAACTCCAGTGTCCTCAGATTGATTTGCTCATTGTGTATTTTGTTGAACTTCCTCAGAGGATTTTCCTTGTCAGACCAGGTGCCATGATGAGCCATCTGTGCCTCATTTCGGAGCTGTGCACAGAATCTCTCTGCTCCAGCCCAGGCTTAACCGTACAAAACTAAGGAAGGAAAATTACAGCGTCAAAAGGGATTAAAACAAGTGATTTGCTGTTTGAGCATTTCAAAAAGATCTGGAACAGCTATGAGTCATTAAATGGACAATAACTAAAAGAAAGAAAAAATCATTTAGTTGCCAGGGCAATGTGTTCCATAAAAGTAAACACTCTTCGGAAACCCACTTTGTAAAGGGTGCCTCCAGGTCATAAAGGCTCAATGGATCCTCCTGCACTCGAGCTCAGGTGCCGAGGTATTCCGACACGGGCCCGTCTACTGCTGCCTTCTGTCCCCTTTGCCCAGGTTAGATTAGAGAGGTAGGGTGTTAATGGTGGACTTGATGAAGACTGAAGACCCATTTTCTCCCCGTGGAGACCAGCCTAATTTGAACAAATTGAGGAGAACAAAGCAGCCCCTTTCTGTCCTTGGGAGAAAGCCTGTTCTGTGTCCGTGTTTTTGCAGCCCAGTCTGCCCCTCCTGGGAGGGGAGGGGGGTGGTCAACAGAGATCCCTCCTGAGAGGATGCCCATCCTGGCCCCCTGCCCTCGGGGCCCACCCGCGCCTCCACGTCGGCGCCCCCTTTACTGGTGCTGCCGGTTGGGGGAGCGAGAGGCGGAGCCGGGGCTGGAAGGCAGGGAGCTGCCGCTGGGGGCCTGCAGGGCATGGGGTTCGAGCTGGGGGCCGGCCAGGCTGGGCTCCCCCGGACCCGACTCCTCGCTGCTTTCCTCCTTCTGGCTGCTCTGCTGCTCCGGACACTCAAAGTGGACACAGTGGAACACCTGGCGAGAGAGAGCAAAGGGCCGGTGAGCAACGGTGGCCGTCTCACCCGGGAGGCAGCCAAGGTAACTCCGGGCCAAGGGTGTTGTCCTCAACAAGGGCTGAGAGCTTTGGGTGGGAGGTCACAGAGGCCAAGGGGAGGAGCTACGGTCCATGAGGTAATTCAGGAGAAACACACATCAACCCTGGCTACTTGTTAGAGGTGAAGTTCAGCAAAGTGGGACAAATCCAGGAGGGCTCCCAAACTTCTGGGATGAGCCGGCACAGGAGGCTGGAGCCGAGGCAGCCAGCTGTGGGGGCGGGGGGAAGGGGGCAGGAAGGGCCGCACAGGCTCACTGGGGCAAGGGAGGCGTGTGAGGAGGGGCCTGGCAGTAGCGGATCCCAGCAAGAGGCAGGGGCAGTGATGGGGAGGCTGGAAGCCTCAGCTGGAATGGGGTTTAGGGGTGAGTTCCACTTCCTGAGGGGCCCGATGGCTCAAGAGTTTTAAACAGACTGGTGTGGTGGACTGGAGGGACGGAGGCTGGGGGAGGGCCGGGGGGGACCGTTGGGGCAGAAGCCCAGCCACTGGACCAGAGCCTCCTGGACAGACAGCTGGTAGGGCCCTGGCTCCCCAGACAGTATTGCCTAATCCCCGGCTTTCTCCCTTTTGTCTCCAGGCTTCTGCTAAAGAAGATGGTGAAACTGGCAAAGTTCTCAGTGAACTTGGGTACAAATGCTGAGCGTGCCTGGTTTGTAGTGATATTTGCACTGGCTGGTGGGTGCCTGGAGCCTGCGTGGACAGCCACGAAAGGCAGGCCATGTGGCTCAGGGGCATGGTACCTTCCCGGCCCATGAGGGCGGGACACACTGCCCCCCCCATCGCCCCGGGCCCCCCAGTGCTTCCGGGACAACGGCAATCCCCACCCTGCTCCCTTTTTTCCGAGGGCCTGCTGGCTGAGAAGAGCTGCTCAGCTTCGATTCTGCCCGTGTGGCGAGTCTGCTCCTAGATAAGGGCCTGTCTGTAAGCACAGGTGCCCCAGGAGCGGGCAGGACGCAGGGTGGGGCTGGTGGGCACCTGCTCCTCTCGCTGAGGGAGGAGGCACAGCTGTGGCAGACAGTTGCAGGGGGTGGGGGTGGGGGGACAAGGAACTGTCCCTCCTTCGTCCCAGGGGCTCTGTGGCCACCATGGCTCAAGCATGCGCACTGTGCACACACACACACACACAACCTTCTACTATAGAAGTGGTTCACAGAGGAGAAGACCAATGTAATGGCAACTGTTGAGATTATAGTTAAAATATAAATTCCGTGCTTACCTTCCTGCACCACTATTTTCCCCATATTCCCACCTCAATTCATTTATCTACCGCTGTTACAAATTTCACATCTCAAAGTCTAATATGAAGACTGACGGAGGCCATGTGTCTTCAGGTCTGTCCTGTTCATTTTGGCAGAGCTGGGCTCCTTGGAGGGAGTGGATTTCTCTCCTTGAAGCTCAGGTGGGCCCTGTTCTCACCACGGTGCTTCCTGGGGACCTCGCGGTGCCAAGTCACCCCCATCCCCCTCCCTTTTCCTTTCTTCCCTTCCTCTCTGCCCATTTGAGCAAATCTCCCTGTTTGGGCCCATCTGCAGGTGCTAACCTGGCAAGAGCCCGACGGGAGGGCCTGTTATGATTTTGACCTGTCTGGGCAATCAGCTCTGACCTGTGCCACACAGGTAAACCTGAACATCTTCTGAGTGGCCACTATTAATCTCTTCTTCTCCATCAGTTTAATGTTCTTTAAGCTTTTCAAGTGACAAGACCATCTTTGGGCAGGTTAGCGACGGTCTCTCTGGCCTTAGGAGCACTCCTCTTTCTAAGTGCAGGTGGGGCTTTCGGGGGCACACCAGGCCAGCCCCCCCAAAAGGCAGGTGCCTTTTGGCAAAACACCCCTCCACTGCCTGGAGCCCCACCCGCACCATCTCTCAAGCCCCTCCCTGGAGCTTCTTGCAAGCCAACAGACATCCTGTTCTCTTTCCCAGCCCAATCCGGTCTCACTCCGTCCCCAGAGCCTCCATCTCCATTCTCTGGCAGGGAAATGTGCACACACTGTCCTTACTGCACCTTCCCCATTTCTGACCCTGAGTCCTTAGCCTGCCCCATCAGGCTCTCTAGCCCGTTATTTGTGCAATCCTGCAGCCTGCACTCTCGGCTCATAGCTCCGGAGACTATTCCTCAGGCCCTGGGGCTGACCTGATCCGTGCATTGACTGACGCTTGCCCAGTCCTCATTACCTTCCCTCTGTATGGAAGGGGTTTCTACCCCCGTGCGCCTGCAAGCTTCTCTGTGCCCTTAATTTCTGGGCAAGCTCTTGCCCCACAGGCCCCACGAGGCTTCAGGCCTCCCGCCCCCAAAGCCTGGCCTACTCCTGCCTCTGTCTACCCATCTCAGCAACCTTGGGACTCAAGGACCAACGCATGGTTGCCCTTTCTCCCATGCAGGCCTTGCACAGGAATAAACACATCACTGTTTCAATTCTGGATTGAAAAATAAACTTAAAAAGCTCTCTGTGGGGCCAGGCACTATTGGCTGGCCCTTCAGAACATGCCTCTTATCTTGGAAAGGGTCCCATCAGCGTCCCTACTCTAAGGGGCAGGGGGCTTCTGCTCCGCATGGTGCTGGGAAGGCCTGGGAGGACTGTCTGTAGTGGGCGCCTAATAAAGGCTCGCTGGCCTGCCTCTTACTGCCCTCCTTCCCGCTGTCATTCCCACTTCCAGTCTGCATCTCTCTTTTCTCTAACTTGGGTGATGTGAACGGCACAACCGTCTTTAGCCCATTTAACCAAACTGCTTTAAAATAATAGTGCAAATGGCTGTTAGTCCCCAAACGGCCAGCAATAGTGCCAATGAATCTCCGTGGGCTGTTTTCATGTTCTGCTAGGGCTATCCCTCCTGAGAGAGCCTAGGCACTGCTCCCCTGGCACCTGTGGGCCCCCCCCTGCTGTCTGAGTTAGGGCAGACAGGAGGCCGTGGACCCCGGCTGCTGACTGCCTGACTGAGCCCTGCTATGGCCCCGTGACAGGCATGCAGGTGACCAGACAGGAGGGACGGAGCCACCTCCAAACCGGGCTTCAGTCTGGGACCCAAGGGTGTCCCTGAAGGACCAATGAACTTCAATGTGGGTTTCCTAAACATCTCCGGAGAGCCAAGCAGGCTCTGCCAGATTCAAAGGCAACACACAGGAAACAGTTACTTTTAGGAAGTCACAAACGGTGTGCTGACGGTTCTAAGGGAAAAAGGGTGTGTTACAAATGGGAAGATGGGTCAGGCCTGGAGTCAACGAAGAGGTAAAATGTGCAGTGGGAGTCAGAACAAGCAGGCAAAGGGCAGGTGTAAGTTGGGAAAGGAAGGGTGCCTCTGGGTGCCAGGCATAGAGAGGGCAGAGCGAGCCCCACATGTGTGGGAGGAGTGGCCGGAGGAACCGGGTGACTGGGGTGTAGAGGTCAGGAGGTCTGAGTGCATCCATTCATTTACTCCACAACACATACGAGGCACCCGCTGCATGCCCACCACGTGGGTCCTGGTCCCTCAGAGGGTGCACCATCCGGTCAGGACAGCAGACACATTCGTGGATGAGCAAGGGGCTCTGGGCCTACAGGGAGCCATAAGGGCATGGAGGGGTGCCAAGCCAGCCAATGGGGGAGTTGGGAAAGAATGCTTCCTGGGGGTGGAGATGTCTGAGCTGGGTCTTTGGGAAGCTGGAGGCAGCCAAGCAGGAAAGGCCAGAGGAGGGAGCCCTTGAGGCAGCAGGAGAGGGGAGCTCTCCAGCCAAGGGTGATGATGGCGAGAGCAGGGGGGTACGGGGTGGGCAGCAGTGGGGGGCATGGCTCAGGGCAGCACTCTGAGGGGCTGGCCAGACCTGGGCAAGGGGCCAAAGGCTCCGGACAGAGGAGGCTCTTAAAAAAGAACTCAATTAAAAATAGTAAAACTGTCTAAGCGTGGGGGGGGCGGGGGGAGTCTAAAGGAAGAAGGTAGGGACAAGAAACCCTTAAACCCTGAAACCCCCTGAGGTAGACTTCAGTGATTTGGGATAAACAGGAAAGAGTCATTTTTAAAGGAAGAATAACAGAACTTGAGAACAGAAATGGCGAGACGGACATAGGAAAGAAAAGGGTCCACAGTGGCTGGAAGGATTCTCTGGGAAGTCAGAGATGGCAGCCTGCCTCACTAAGAAGGTGGCAGCAGCGGGGTCCCAGGCTCCAGGCGCAGCCAACCTCCAAGGGCCTGTCCTTGCCTTCAGATCCTTTCCCTGTTTTTGTTTTTTAAACTTCAAGGCATCCCGCCGAGCACAAACATAGACCAGGGTGCTAAGCGGAGGTGGGGTGGGGTTGGGGGGGTGGGAGGGTGGCTGCAGGGTGCCCCTGCTGGTATGAGTTTACTTCTCTGCAGAGGAGGGAACAATGTGCCCAAGGTCCCAGGAATGAGTGGAGGGATTCAACCTCAGGGCCGAGCAGCTCTTAAGCCTGCTCACCCCTCTGTAGAACAGCGTGCCGGCCCCGAACCCAACACAGCACAACGCCAACACCCAGCCAGGCCCTGGGCTCCTGCACCTCACCACCATCATCTCGTGCAAGACTGGGAACTTGGGCACCCAGAGAGGGGACCTGACTGTTCTTGGGAGCAGGGCTCGAAAGTGTGCCTGCTGGGGAAGAGAGGCCGCAGGGCCTCTGCTCTGTTCACAGGGAGACCAGGGGAGGTAGCCGAGGGCTTAGGGAGTCCTCACTACCCCCTGGGGGCACGGGCTGCCCCCCGAAGTGTCCGCCTGTGGGGCCGCAGCCTGAAGCTCCTCTGCCTCCCTCTAGGGGGGGGAACAGCCAGGTCCTGAGTTTCTCTTTGCTCAGAAGCTTGTGTCATTCCACTTCTTTCCCGCGAACCTTCCCAAGACTGCAATACCCCTAGGAAGGGATGTGACCAAAAGTGAATGAGGCGTACAGGGCAGAGTCGCACCACTGATTTATGCAAAACCATTACCACGGCCGCTGCATCATTCTCCCGTCCCCTTTTCGGCAATCATGTATCCCATTAGCCTGTTTGATTGCCACTGCTCACAAAGGGGCACCTTCGCTGAACCAGCTTCAGTGGCCTCTGGATCTGTCCCCCGAGAGGAGCTGGCTAATTTGGAATGTAGTCGTGTGTACAAATCCGACACAGCCTGAGTCACTATCTGGGTGTCCTTTTTTGTAGCTGCTGTTTATTATCACTTTGCCTTTCCTCTCTGGGAGCCGTTAAGTCTCGACACGTTTGAGAGAGTCTGGGGCGTTCTTTTCTCAGGGAGCCACCTGCAGGGGACGTGCACAGCCACGCCGGCCTCTGCTCGGGGCTCGGGCGAGCCCCTCGGCTGCGGGCCATGCCTCCCTTCATTATGGGGGCTCCCCAAGCACGGTGTGCTCGACAGAGCTTCGAGGCACTTAGACGCTCGGAAGCCTCGGCTCATTTTCCCAGGTTGCGCTAAGAGTCCACCGTGAACTGTAGCAGAAATTGGGAAAATTTAATAAATGTTGATCCATGGCTCTACCTTGCTTTTCTGGTTTCTCCTGAGTAATTTTCCCAGACTGCTCTCATGCCTGCCAATACAAATAGGATTCCTGACTTTCGACTTAAATTTCCAAGGTGACATATCTTGATAAAATAGGTAACCGCCTTTCAGGGATATGTGCCCATAAGACAGGCACAAATACACGGCTCCTGGGCGATGCCACCTCGAAGACAGCCTGCTTGGCTTTCCCGGCGTCAACGGCAGTGGCACCTGCACCTACGTCGCGTTCAATGAGCGCTCATGGATCCCGATGCTGGTGACAAGGAACGTCTTTCTTACACCCACCGTGGGAGCTCAGGTTAAGCGTCCCTCTGCAGTCTGCTGGGATGTTTCACTTTTTGTTCCTCTAAAACTGAAGTCCAAGTGTCTCCAACAAAACACTCTTTTTTATGAGCAACAGTTCTATGTTCATCCGAATAGCCCAAAACATGGTTTTCGGTTAAGAAACTCTTTTTTAACGGGAGACATTTACAGACTGTGAACAATACTTTTTCAGTATTGCTTCGGGGTGACAGGATGCCCAAACCGTTTTTGCACAAGTATCTAATCCTAATAGGTACAGGAGTATGATTCCTGGTGACACTGCTTATGTATGGCAAATTCTTGAACTTTCCAATACCACTTCCCACATTTGCGTAGGCCAGGGCTCCCACAGATCCCTGGAACTTTATGGCTTGGAAGGTTCTGGAAAAAGAGCCTTTCTAATACATATTGCTCCAGGCAGCCCTGCAATCCCTGGTTACTGTTTTTTCTGTGTGCACACTCCAGAGTTCCAGGGAGAACAATTTACTCTCTCATCATAATTATCTTGGCCCTGGAGTGTTACAGGTATCTTTTTATTTTTGAAAAAAAGACTAAGAAACAAAACAAGGGAAATGTTCCAGTTGCCAGGTAGAACCTGGTAGGTGTGGCCTTGCCAAGACCCCCTTCCTGCTGGAGGGGCATCAAGGAGCCTGCCTGTGCCCCCTCGCCCTAGAAGGCCAGCTCGCGTAGCCCCAGCTGTCTGGGATAGTTCTTCACTTCCTCTGGCTGCATGGAGATCCCGAGCCCAGCTTCCAACTGCTGGCTGGGAAGAGGGACACCGCCCGAGATTATAATCTGCACAAACCAGACGTCTCCCTTTGTCTTGCTGCGGGTGTCTTAGCTTCTGTGCACACCTTCCCCCAGGCCAGTAGGTTAGTGCAAGAGTTACTGCTGCTCACAACATGCAGAAGGACTGTGGAGTGTTTGGAATGATGACCTGCGCTCACTGCCGTGTCACCCTCCCCCTCTCTTCCCAAGCAAATCTTTCATAATCAAGATTTAAGAATAAAGACGCCTGTAACAGTTTGTCTTTTATAATTATGCTCAAATTAAATATTTTCCTGCTTTTTCTGTCTCACTGGGAAGGAATCTTTAAGACTGAATTCACTCTTTTTTTTTTTTAAAGATTGTATTTATTTCTTAAAATGAGAGAGAGAGCATGAGCAGGGGGAGGGGCAGAGGGAAAAGCAGACTCCCCGCCGAGCAGGGAGCCCAATGTGGGGCTCCATCCTAGGACCCTGGGATCATGACCTGAGCTGAAGGCAGATACTTAACTGACTGAGCCACCCATCACTCTCCTTATTTTGAAGGCAAGGGTCCTGAGAGCCAGGGAGTGAAGTGACTTGTTGGGGATCACAGGGCTGGTTGGGGGTGAGGCTGGTACTAGTGCTGGGGTCTCCTGGTCCACACTACATGAGTGTGGTGAGGCCTTCCCTTCCTTCCACTCTCTCCTCTCTCTTCGTCGGCTCATCCCCTACTTTGCTAGCCTGTGCATTATGGCTAGGTCTCAGAGCTTACTTCTAGACCCTCCCCATCCCTTTCTTCTTAGCCTGACTTCTGAGGTACCTGACTTCGATCGTGATCTAAAGTGTAGTCCTTAAATCCACATTTTTGTCTGGATGGCTCACCTTTAACCCCCCTTCACCATGTCCTAGAGTTTCTTGCAACTAAATACTTCCAGACTTGCCCACAGCCATCACCCAGCCATTCTCCAAGGTCATGGGGACTACAGACTGGTGCAATCTTCCATTCTTCCTCATTCCTCAGATGCAGGTTGTCATGGGGGATTTCTGAGAGCTTACTTCCCTCAGAATCCTGCACTAAAGCTCTGGCCCTCTGTCTGATTTATGGAGGGGCTACGGTGTGGGGGGCAGGGGACTAGGTGCTGGGACATGAAGATACCAGGACACCATCTCTGCCCTCAAGAAGTGCAGCGTAGTGGAGGACCTGGGCAAAGCCTCTGCAACACAGGTAAACTCACAGGTGCCAGGCTGGCTTACCTGTCCATGCCAAGGCCCTCCTGCTCCTGTGCTTACCTTGTGCCTGGCCCACACCCAGTCCTGCCCCTGCAAATACCACCTCTGCCTTGCATACGCCCCACAGGGCATCTGGGTGCCACAGGAAGGCTGGTTTGTGCCGGTTATTTCTCTTCCTGAGCACGTCTGATTTTGGCACCTCCCTCCCCCATCACTGCCATGTGACACCCTCTGGATGGCCAGGTTCCCCCTTCCTGGCAGAAGTGGCAGTTTGAGGTCAGGAGCTCTCTGAGGGAGAGGCTCATGGGTCCATTTGCTCTGTTAGCCCTCGGAGTCTCGGCCCCTGCGATGTTTCCTTTGGTTCTAGTGCTGACCGACCAGGAATTCTGGCCTGGAGAGCCAGCCTATGGCTGCATGGAGGGACACCTGCCTTTGGGGGCTTAGAGCACAGCCTCTAGAGGATGCTGCAAGGGGGAAACCCTGGGGGAGCCACCGAGGGTGTGACCAGACCTGGTGGGGGTATCTGGGAAATAATGATCACCAGGCCAGGAAAGAGTTTTTTTTGTTTAAAAACAAAACAAAACAAAACAGAAAAAAACCACAGAGTCCCTTTCCCTGTTTTTGTGTTTTTTTTCTTCACTGGAGCCACACATTGCTATGGGAACGAGGACGGCCCTGGGACCCAAAGCCACTCACCGGCCTGACAGAAGCCTGTAAATAAATTCTGCCTCACTCCAGGCTCTGTGCTGAGTGGTCCTGGAGGGCAGCTCAAGCAGCCACTTGCAGACTCTGTCCTGCTGGCGCCTGCTCGTGCGACCCTCCTGCGGCAAGCTCCCGGAGCTGCTTGCTATTCCTTGCACCAGCATGCGGAGGAGTCGGCCACCGCCCACCCCCACGACCCTCCGCCCCCCAATCTCATCCATGTCTCTCCAGTTCCCAGTGCCAGGCTCATGGGGTCCATTTTAGTGATGAGGAACCCCGTCCTCAGGCCCCGGGCCCTGCCTCTGTCCATGTCAGCTGTGCTGTTGGGCTCCCTACACAGCACGCCGGCTCTGGCCCGGACAGCTTGCTCTTCACCTGGCTGACTGCTACCAGCCCTCAGCCAGGGCCCTGCCTTGGTTTCTCTCCTGGACCTGGCATGGGCTGGTGCCTGAAGTGTGCCCACAGGAGCCGTCTGCTCACCATGTCTGACTGTGCTGGGCAGATCTGGGCTCATTTCTGTGGCTTTACTATTATCTATTGTGCCTTTTTGGGAGACAGAGCAGTCTGGATGTTTTCAGAGACAAACTGCCCGGATTCAAATTCTGACTGGCACTCGCCGGTGGGGTGACCTTGGGCAAAACATTTAACATCGCTCAGCTCTAGTTTCCTCATCAAATTTTCCTTTTTGATTAAAATATTTTTACTGGGAAAACCATGCACTAAAGAGTACATGAAATGCAAATGTGCAGCTTGTTGAATAACTATATAGTGAATGCCACATAGACTCCTCTAGGGTCAAGAACCCAGGAACACTGCCGGTGTCCCTTGGTCCCTCCACGTAGCCGGCCCTTCCTGACCCAAGCTTCCCCACCCCGAGGAAACCACAATTCTGGCTTTAATAATAATTATTCCTTTGCTTTTTTTTAAAGAAAAGTTTTACCACCTGTGTCTGCATCCTTATATGTGATAGCTCACTTTTGCCCGTTTTTGATGTTCTATGAATATAATACTACTATATGTATGTATTCTTCTGTGTCTGGCTTCTTTCCTTCGACATGCTGTGATACTCATCCCATGGATCACAGCCTGACGATGCGTGGCTTATCCATCGTCCCTGCATGGACGATTGGGAGGCGTCCCGCTTGGGTCTGTGATGAACAGTGCTGCTGGGAGCATCTTCATTCTTGCATCTGGAACGTGTGTAAGAGCTTCTTTAGAGAATAGACACAGGGATGAGATGCTTAGTCTTAGGGTAGGCGTGCATATGTTCAGCTTCAGATGTTACCAAACTCTTCTCTTCAGGGACCACCTCAGTTTATACTCCCGTGGTGCTGGACGCAAACTGCCCACTGTTCCTCATCCTTGCCAACACCTGGTACTGAGCTTCCTCATTTTTAAAAAATGGGTGAGAGTAGAATCTACTTCACATATGCCAATCAGATAGTGTCATTAGCCTCAAGGGCGTGCAGTAGGGCCTGGCACCTAAAAAGTGCTCGGTAAATATGAGCTGCTATTATAATCTACAATAGGAATAATTGTTATTGTGAGGGGCTTCAACTAGGACATGTGGAGGTATGTGGCATATTTACCTTTCCACTTACAAAAGTGTCTGGTTTCAGAAACTCTTCAGTGTGGCTACACAAAGTCTACCTCTAGAGTGCCACGGGCTCTTGATGGTGAGAAGCTGTGGTACTAAATCCTTGCCTTTGGTGGCTGAGGATGCATGAGGGAGAGATGGACGGACAGACCAAACGGTTCATTTGCTCCCTCTGCCGACAGGTACTCTATCCGTAAGTGCACCGGGCCCATGCGAGGTGCCGGGACACACAGGTAAATATGACACAGCCTCTCTCCTCAGCTACATACATGCACAGGGTGAAAAGGAACCCTGAGAGCAGCCGACAGCTTGGCAAGGCCCTCTGCAGCTTTGGTTACTGACTCGGCAAAGGCTCTCGTGTGGGTTCTTGCGAGTGGGACCCCAGTCTTTCTACTTTGCAGACAGTTTGTTTTTCCCACCGACCTTTTGTTCCCCCGGGTCTAGCTGTGTCCCTGAGCTCCATGCCTCCTGAAAAATCACTCCAGAACTTGCTCTCAAACCCAGGCTTTCATAAAAGCCATAAATCCCCCCTCCCCCCAAAACCAGGTCTAATTTGTTTCCTTTAGTCCACGGACTGCTTTTCAGAGGTTCCCCAGACGGATCCCGTCTGGACCCTGTCTGATCTCCGGGGACGGGAGGTGTGTGCCTCCGCGGCTCTGCTACGATCATTACTGAAATGGGAAGGAAGGGGTCCGTGCGGGGCGCCGCATCCCAGCCGGCACTGCTCGGCCACAGTCACCAACGCTGTAGCTTCGGGTCTGCCAGGATGCAGGTGGTGCCGTCCCCAGGGCCCCGGTTCTACCCCTTTTTCAGACAAGAGAGGCTTGGAGAGGGGAGCAATGTCTGCCTCCTGGGCACTCGGAGCTGATCAGTGGTTGAGGCAGATGGGCCACCGCACTGGAATGAGCATGCCATCGCCAGCCTGGCACCGAGACCAGCAAAACGTGCCCGAGGAAGCAGCTGAGGAGGACCTTTCTGGCTGCCGGCCCTGGGGAGACTCAGACAAATGGAAGCAACTGAAGGAAAGCAGGACGAGAGGGCGGCTGTGCTGAAAGACACGTGTCTGCCATCTAGTGCTAGGCGTGACAGGAAGACAAAGGAGACCCTGCGAGCACGCAGAAGACGTGCAGGAAAGGCGTCCAAGGGTAAAGGAGAGGGGCCCGAGCCATGTGAGAAGTACGCCAGGTGCAGGGGAGATTACGGAGCAGAGGATGACAAAGCACACCCTGGGGGGGCCTGAAAGGAGAATGTTCTCGGGAGCTAAGATAAATGGCAAGGATGATGCCAAGTACACGAGGGGCAGGAGGTCACTGACGGAAGGGGAGGGGTCTGTAAGGTAAGCAGTAGGGAAATTGATTGACAGGGGTCATAAAGGTAGCTAAAAAATTAAATGAATTCCTTGCTGCGGCACTCACAAAGGAGATGAGAGGCAGATGCCAGCAGCAGACAGACACCCCCCAGAGGACAGGGATGAAATGCTGCAGGAAATCAGAAGTGTGCCGAAACAGGTGATCAAGAAATGTGAACGTCTGCCATGGCTGGGGCTGCTGTCACCTGAGAGCCTGGTGGCCGGGAAGCGGGGAAATTAGCACATGGCTGACGCACGTGGGCCTCACACGCAGGACAGCCTGGCCTTGGGGGCAGGACACACGTCTACACTGCACAAGGGATCCTGGGCTGGTTTAGCTCCAGGGGGGGTGGTGCTCTGCTATTCCAGCAGCAGGCGGGATGTGGGGGTCGGGGTGGTTTTTAGGCTCACAGCCGCACGGCTGCTGGTAGCTCCCCCGCCCCAGGACACACTGTGCGGGCTGCTTCCCACCTTCTGTCCAAACAGCCCAAACCCCTGCCCCCCGACCATGCTCCTCAAGTCATAGGCGCCTCTGAGCGACGCTCCCCCCTGCCATCCCCTGCCTGACCTCCTCTCCGGATGGGGCAGCACCTGCAGAAAACGGTCTTCCATGGGGGATGGGGCAAAGTGACTCACCCACATTTCTCTTTCCATTACCCACATGTGCTAAAAACCAATTCCATCTACACTTCTTGAAATTACCAAAAGCCCTTGGTAACAGTATCTAAAGGTCCCAGCTCTGACTAAACGAAGGCCCCTGACGTCACTTGGCAAACAAGCAGTGACGGGCTGAGGAAACCCTGCTTCTCCCTCTACGACCCTCACCCGTGAGAAAGAAGCACCCTGACCCCAATATTCTCATTGATGGTGGGGTTCTGGCTTCCATGGGACTAGGGATGGGGCTTGTCCTGGACCCCGCAGCCGTTTTCATTTCCTGACTGTGCCCCCAGCCTCCTTTCCCTGGCTGTCTGGGCCATCTGAGCTCTCCTCCGGGGCTGCTTCCCCCCCAGGACTCCTGCTCGAGCAACCTTAGTCACCCCTCTTCCCCTAGTGCAACCTTGTCTCTCACACCTCTGAACATCACCACACAGATGTATACACATTCCCACTGTTCCCTAAGATAGGTGATACTTTGTCCGAAATGATGCCCCAGAAACTAACATGCTGCAGAAAAGAATGCTCTGAGAGTTTGCTATATTCTGGATTCCCAGGAGACTCAGCACTTCTGGGTCTTCTCATGTGCTGAGAAAGGCAGTTTGTGGGTCTTGCCTTATGATCCCGTCCATTATTTACTTTATGCTTTAGGACGTTCCCCAGTTGGCAACACCACATTGAGGATTTCTTCCCTGAACAGTAAGTGACTCAGTAAGGGCAGCTGAGCAAGTTGCTCATCAGCCAAATGCAACAGATCACCAATTAATTAGCGGCCTACTAGTCAACCCGTTCAAACGGGCTGGTCAATGGGGTTAGAGCTCCCTGCCCAGACAGTTCAGGAAACTCATCCAGGAAGAGACAATCTTGCACTCCAACTTCAGGGTTCTGTAATGGGAAACTGTTCTTCATGTGGTCACTGAGGTGATAGGATTGGGGCTAAACTCTGGGAGATCCTCATCAGACTCACCCCAGTGCTCCTTGGCCTTCTCTGACCTAGAATTTCTTCTGCTGATATACCTAACTGTAGAATCCCATGGAGGAATTAAAGGTAAATACTAAATCAAGGTAAAATTGAATATTTTTCATTTTCAGTCACTTATTTCTTATGTAGTACATCCAAAAAAACCTAGGGTTTTTTTTTATGTAAAGATAAATTGTTTTCCAATTTGGTACAAAATAAACACATAAAAATCGGGATTTATTGGCAAAATTTTAAAAATATGCTGAGTAATGTATGAAATCGTTGAATCACTACATTGTACCCCTAAAACTAATATAACACTTTATGTTAACTATACTGGAATTAAAATTTTTAAAAAAGAAAAAAATGTTTAAAAATATGATGGTATTTGGTTTGGGGTTCAAATATACATTAAAATACAGATTCAAATTTACTTTTGTTACCTCATCAAAAAAAAAAATGCTTTTTATGACCTGATATTTCGAGTTCTTTAATTTTGTGCCTTAAAAAAAAAAATCTCAATTTGTTTACTTTTATAATTTTCAGGTTTGTGAAATGAAGAGGTAAGAGAAAGTTTCCGGCTTCTGTTTATCAGCTCTTTGCAAGAAACACATTGTAGGCATGTATCATTTTTGTTCTAAATGAATAAAAACGCAAAATGAATATAAATTATCACAATATTTTCCACTTTTTTAAAAATGCGTTTGAAGTACCAGAAGCACCTTGACGTGTTCTGGAGAATTCTGATTTGACAAACACAACGCATGAATCGGGCCAGCTATATAATGTGCAGGGCTCAGCACAAAATGAAAATGTAGAGCCTCTCATTCAAAAAGCAGGAAAAAAGCTTTTTCTTTCCTCCCACAGTTTCTCTCCCGACCTGACACAGGGTTTTCCTTTGTTACTTCTTGTTGTAATCCCTCAGTCAGGGGAACTCCTAAGGCCAGGGCAGACCCTCACAGGCACCCGGGGCTCTATCCTGTGACTCAGGTGAGATTCATACCAGACCCGGACCCTCCCTGCAAACATGCTGGGCCCCCACAGGGAGTGGAGGGTGGCAGTGGTCATGAGGAGGCTAGAAGGGGGAGGCTGGGCAGGTCCAGGCACCAGGGGTAAGGGGGTGGGTGGCTGAGAACCTGTCCTGGGAAGGCCAGAGGGGGCAGAGATGGGCCTGTGTGGGAGCTGAGGCTCCCAGCCCCTAGTGAATGCTCCATTGTCCCATGCCCCTTTAAAACAAATTCATAGGTAAAATTATGAAGAATTCAAGATGGTGCTGGTGAGCATTAAACCCCAAGCAGAGAGCCCCCTTCTGGGTGTGGAGCCCCACGCAACTGCCCTGGTCACATGCCCAGGAAGCCAGTCCCAGACAGATCTGATAAAGAGCAGCTTAAGGTGAAGCTGTAGAGTGGTTACTATTTTGATGCCCTTCATTTCCCTCTTGAGTTTCAGCCTTACTCTTCCTTATGATTCCGGTCTTTAACCAGCAGTCTGTTAGAGGTTCACACTTAACACACACGACTGCATAAAAAGCAAGGGTGTGATAAGCAGATGAAGTCAACAGCGTGGCCGTACGCGAGATACCACTGTCTCGCCATTAGTGCTCACTCAACACCCACTCAAAGAACAGGAAAGGTAAGTAGTTAACTTACAGTTGATCGACACTAGTCGTACCTTAGATGGTGTGCGTGAATGCCCAGGTGCCTCTGTAAGCCCACTGGGAATCCATACTGTGGGGGGGAGGGCAGTCCAGGTATGTCTGGCTCAGTCCTGGTTTACACTTGCTGTCCCGGTATAATTATTAATAGTGCCCTCCTTCCCACTCAGGTGTCCTAGTTTCTCTATTCACCAAGGGCACTGTTTTCTCTTTTCTTTTTTTTTCTTCGTCATTTATTTTTAGTATTTTAAAAAAGATTTTATTTATTTGAAAGAGAGAGAGGGTGCATGAGAGCAAGTAGGGAGAGGGGCAGAAGGAGAGGGAGAGAGAGAATCTTAAGCAGGCTTCATGCCCAGTGTGGAGTCTGACTCGGGGCTCGATCCCATGACCCTAAGACCATGACCTGAGTCAAAATCAAGAATCGATGCTTAACTGACTGAGCCACCCAGACGCCTCCTGTCCTCTGTTTTCTGATCCAGACAAACCCCAGTGCATTTCTCTGGGGCCATTTACATTCCGGAGAAATTAGCATGGCAATGTTCAAGGCTCAGGCCCTCACCTGACTGCTGCCCTGACTGTGGGTGCTCCAAATGGGGCAAAACAACCAGCCTACTCTTCCCTTATGAAATCCCACAGTGAAGGAACAGTACAAACAGCATGGTCCCCTGGAATGATCCAGGCCTGGACGCCAGGGGAGGAACAGGCCCATTCATAAGCATTTCTGTGCAGCCTGGCATAGGATGGGATAGACAGAAAACCAGCAACTGTCTGGGGCCAAGTTTCCTTAAACACCATGTTCAGAGGGCCAAGCGACCTCTGAAATAGCTTTCGTCTGGGAGGGTGGAAGACTCTGAGGACAGGGCATGTGCCCTTTCAAGGTCTCTGTGGTCACCAATTCCATAGGGAGGCTGGTGGGGGGAAGCAAAGCCATAGGAGTTGGCTTTCATTTCCTAGTGAAGAGACATCTAGAAATGATAATGATATCTCTACTGATATCTCTACTGTGCAAGAGCAGGACTTTCTTCTGTACCAAGCTGTCTGAACAACAGGCCATTAGTGGGGAGAACAAACAGTTCCACTTAGCTGGGGATGTAGCATTTACCTGTCCATCATGAAACAGCACGGTGTTGCTCACGAACGGAGACCCTTACCTCATTTGCTGTGTTGTGTGTTCCCACGATTCGGATGAAGGAGGCGGGCTGTCTTTCAAAAGTTACAGACTGCCAGGACCTGTGAGAGGAAGCACAACCATATGCCTGGTTAGACGGTACAGTTAACTGGGCCAACAGTGCAGGCGGAAGGAGCTAGATACTGAGGTTCCTGTCCTCCATCCTCAGGAGGCCTGCGACATAGGATGGATGGGGGAATGGAACGGTGCTCCACCTCATGTGTGTCTGAGGGAGGCGGTCAGTAGCTAGGGTCCCCATTCAGAGCGCTCCTACCTTCTGTGAAGGCAACTGGGATTCTTACAGAGCTCCCCATAAACAGGCACAAAGTACAGTCCAAGTTCACACTGCGACACGAATGTGGCCAAAGAGAAAAGTGATCAAGGTCGGCGGGGGTTCATCCAATACATTTCCTCATCTGTGAGACAGGCCTACCTCAGGGGGCTGTTGGCTGAGTGGGCGCGCGTCTGAGAGGCGTGGGGGAGTTCTAGGAGAAGAGTTTTGAACCAGGGCAGGAATGTGGACTGGGTGGGGCAGGGCAAGGGGAGGGAGAAGTGGGGGTCACCCATTGCCAATGTGAACCCCAGGCTCTTCTGTCTGAACCCTGCCCCAGGCAGGGGATGGCACCTAGGGAAGAAGAGGCGGTTTTTTCACACGCCTCCCCTTTCCTGCTTCCAAATGCATCCCCCCGCCCCCCAGGGCTTATTCTCAGGACCAGCCAGACTGTGGGTGGGCTCAAAAGCCAGCTCATTTAAAGCCCAGCCAAGCAGGCCCTAAACAGCTCCGGAGAGGAGGAGCTCTGCTCTTGGTTTAACACTCACAGCTCATCAGAATGCGCTGGAGGAGAGCACGGCACCCATGACTGTAAACTCCAATAATATTTTCTGTAATAAATGTGAAGAGTTCAAAGTTGTTGCCGTCCCTCCTCCACTCACACAGTGGAAATGCCAACTGCTGGGAAGCTGTTTCCTGTAATTGTCTAATTACCAAGTAATGCTACCAAAGAAAATGTATGTGTTTGTGGTTTGTTTTTTCCCCTTTTAGTTTCAGGTGTTCCAGCTTCTCTCTCACTGTGAGCCTCCCACTGAGATTGATTCACTGCTGCCTGGACACCCAGGCCCCTTAAGGTCATTAAAAAGTCATTACCATCCTGTGTGCAAAGTCTGTGCCTCTGAAAGCAGGTTTCTGGAAATAGCATAAGAAAAATCACTCTCTTTGTAAAAATGCTATCATTCATACATGAAGGTGATGCCATCTGACCATCCCTAGAAGCCTGCACTCTTGGCCCATTTTCTCGGTGGAGGACTGTTTTGCTCCCAGACCCACACAGCTCCCTTGGGGCCTCTGTGGGGTGGGATGCAGCCTGTGGGCTGGGGCAGGCCTACAAGAGGCCCTGTGGGGCTTTCGGCCCTGGGCCTGGGCTCCCACAGGCCTACCCGTCACTTCTGAGCCAAGCTGTGTGGCTGACAGACAGGCGTCCTTCCTCCGGCAGGTCAAGTGAGGGGTCCATGCAGCGTGGGGCAGCCGACGCCCATCCCCTCTCCTAAGGGAAGCTACAGCACACACCAAGGCTGGGCCACCACCTGCGTCTCAGACCAGCCCTCTAGGAAAGGGAGACAGGGCCAGGACAAGTGATAGCAGCCAACGACAACTATCATGTTCAAGTCAGCTTCACAAAAAGGACTGGGGTGCAGAGGGGCTGGGCTGTGGCGGAGGTGAAGATTGTGTTCTTAGATTTCTGGCTGCATGCCTATCCAGAAAATCTTCAAGTGCTTCTGGACGTGGAGGTGAAACTTGGCACTTATAAGCGCATGATTCTCAACAACATGCTCGAGGCTCCGAGGGTGCAGGCGGATCCAAATTATGCCTCCTGAGGTCCAACCCCTGCTCCCCCCACAACACGGTGGGGACCCCCAGGCGGTGAAGGAAGGGAGGGCTGGCCGGAGCGGCCCTGGGCAGAGCCAGGCTCCTGCTGCGGGCTCGGGGCTTGGGCACCTCCGCCCCTTGCCTGTGCCTGGGGAAGCGGGGCTGGCTGGGCAGCAGCCTGAGCAGGGAGGGAGCATTTGTGGAGTAATAAGATCAGAAGACCTCAATTTAATACCAATCCACCATTACACTGCATTAATATCTAATCACATTAGAGTTCATTTTCACTAACACAGCCTGAGAGTTGAAAGATGATTTCATTTTCATCAAAACTGGATACCAACCCTAAAACAAAATATCAGTAGGAAGGGACGTTGGTTAGGATGAGGTAATGGGCATCTCTCTCCCTCCTCAAATATCAGATACCATTTGCCCTCAACTGCTTCCAAACAACTTTAAATGCTGCTCGACGGGGAAATGATAAGGGGGCACCAGAAGTCCACGTCGGGGCCACATACACAATCACTGTGCGACTTGAGGACCTCACGGTGCCAGGGAACTACCACCATCATTCGGTCCCCGAGAGGCTCCACTGCCATTTTTACTGAGCTTTCCTGAGAGCTATATAAAATGTCCCTCCTTGCCAAGTACCCTGGGTCCCTTCCTTAGTAGGCAAGATGCCCAGGAAGATGACGGAGCCGCAGGGGCGCAGCACCCCCCTGGCGCATGGCCAAGACTGGGTGATGGGAGGGAGTGTCTTCACAGGAGCAATGGGTGTGGAGAATATGTGTGGCCTCTGCTTTGAGCACTTGGGACAAAACAGAAAGCCCCACCCTGGACTGAAGTCCCAAGGCTGGCGCCGGAGGCTGGGCTCCCCTCTCCTGAGCTCCAGTCTCCTGTCCAATGCTGGTCACCGAAGAGCATCTCGAGGGAGGTCCCAAGTACAGGAGACTGTAAATACGTATCTACACACAGATGTGTTCAGAGGGACGTATTTATAGGCATGTTTGCCAAAATGTTGATCAAGACTTTAGCTTTGGATGAAAGCATTTCCAGACCCTAGATCTGGAAGATCTCCTAGACTTTTGTACTTTTCTATACTGTCTGAATTTGGTAGGATATTTATGTAAGCATTTTTTTAAAAAAAAGTACCTATCTTGCCTACTGCTCAAGGCTTTAATACAGATCATGAACAAGAGGTGGTTTGGCACATTGGTTGACAACACGGGCTCTGGGTTAGAATCTCCATTTTGCCCTTTTCCCGGCTCTGTGACCTTAGGCAAGCTGCTTAACCTCTCTGGGCTTCAATCTCCTCATCTGTAAAATGAAGATAATAAAAATATCTAACTTTTTGGTGACGATTAGATACATGAACAAATACAAAACATCTAGAACAAAGTGCTAACTGCTAAAGTACTAAAAAAAAAAAATAGATGGTATTGTTATTACTATCACAAGTACCATTCAGCCAAATGAATCCGGATAAGACACACTGCTTCCCGGGCCTCATTTGTGAGGCATGTTTGCTAGTGTATGATTTACTGACTACAGCATGGGTTCCCAGGGGCACCCAAGGCACTACCATCAGCACCCATTTCTTGGAGGCAGACAAGGCAGCTGGGCTTTGGAAGAATTAAGCAAGCCTTTATTCAATATACTCCTGAGCCTGGCACCTGAGTGTTATGGGGCATCCACGTAAGATGTAGTGCTTGCCCTTCTGAGGCTCATAGTCTCTCTCTGGGGAGATCAGCTACCCTCCCATGAACTAAGTAGAGAACAGTGTCAACAGTACCTTGGTCCCAGCTCACAAACTGGTAGTGTTCCAAAGCTTCCCTTATAACTGGTTGTTTGAAGCTTGGAAGCAATTTTTCTGGAGAAAAAAGTTATAAATTTTGATTGGGTTGCCACCCATAAAATTCAATTTAACCCATAATGAGGCTGAAATACTATATATATATGAAGTAAAAAAAAAAGAAAAGAAAAGAAAAGAAAATGACGTTGTTGCCATAGTAGTAATTAAACAAGCCAGGAAAACAAGAGCTTACTTATGAACAGTCTCTCTAAAGCTGCTGCTTGAGGAATGAGGATTAAGTACTGTCATGCACATAAAATCAGGGGCGTGTGGCTGGAATAGGGTAGGTGGTCTGTTAAGGAGTGGAAAAGGTGGGCCAGAGCTGTCCTAACAGCGTCTTCCATTTGCAGACCACCATGGGGCTTACAAAGTGCTTCCCAATCACAATCTATCACGCTGGGTCCCCCCTGTTAGGTAGCTAGGCAGCTCGTTGGAATCCCATTTCTGAGGTGAGACATTGAGGCAGAAAGAGAAGTCACCTGTCCACTTTCCAGCACTGCCCGGTGTCAAGATTTCACGACTGTTGGCACTCTTTCCACCCAAGGGCACAGTGAGGAACTTTCTGATGGAGAGGCTGGGGCACCAACTCCTCCCTGTCGCCTGGGTCCCAGGGTTTTAAAGCCCCTTACTTATATGCTGGCATCATGACGCCAGACGGGAGATCACACACGTGAGCGGATTGCAAGCTGACCCCTGGCACGCACTGGGCCCCTGCAGCCCCAGGTCCCTGTGTGCGAGGGGGTCGAAGGGGTTGTGGGGATTCAATGAGAAAACCGTGCTTGGCATGTGGTAAAAGCGCACGTTGGCTACTGTTCTATCTTTACAGTCACACATACGGAAAAGTGAAGAAGAGAAGAGACTCAGCAGGTGCTCCCTCTTTCCACATGGCGTGGAGAAATGGAAAACATTTCCATTTAGTACAATAAGGTTGTACTAAAAAGCAAATTAGGGGACGACATGTACAATGTGGAGCCACACACAGCCACACACGTTACTCATGAAAACACACATGCTCGCAAAATATTTTTAAATATTCTGGAAGGAGATGTGCTGAATTCATGACAGTGGTTGTCTCTGAGGAGAGGGTGAGGAATGAGTTTGCTGATGGAGAACAAAGGAGGCTTCAACATTAACTGGAATGTTTTATTTCTTCGATTAAAATAAAAAAGACTAAGTGTATGTGAAAAATATTAACTACAGTCAATTCTGGGGATGAGTATGTGAGTGAATGTTGGAATACTTCTTATTCTTTCCTGCATTTTAAACAGTTCTTGAAATAAATTAGAAAAGAGGGAGAAGAAAGACATTAAAACGGTGTATTTATGTGAGAAAGCCCTTGCCAGGGGTGGAATTACCCAAACCGCCAATATGAAACTTCGGGGGCTAGGTGGAGTCAGCCCCTTGATGCGCATGTGGATTTGCCAGGTGGCGCCGCTGGCTCCGGACAAGTGGGTCTTTGTGGGAAGTGAGCAGAGGACGGGGAGCTGCTGGCTGGGGGAGGGGTGTAGCCTCCATCCGGGAGTGCGGGGCTTGTGTGAGTGGCTCTGGTGACAAGGGCCACGAGACAAAGGAAGGCAGCGGGGCTCAGCTGAGATTGGCTTTCCATCCTAAGCCTCGTCCCGCCTCCTCTAGGGAGCCAGTAGATTCGGTACCAATGGTACCTGATCTCTTTGGTTCTGGAAAACTATGTGACCCTGCTACCTACGCTACAGTGTCAGAATTTCTCCAGAGCAGCTCTGGTGAACACTGGGGAGATGGCCAAGGCCAGACTGGCACTTAAACGGGGCAGACCGAACACATGCGGTAATCTTTGCACCCTCCACTAAAAGGGCAGTAAGGAAATCTAATATATGCTTCATACCAAATATTTGTGTTCTAATACACACACACACACACACTCCAAACAGATTCACACCACGAGACCCTAGAAAGGCTCATGTCTTTCAGTCACCAGTCACCTTTGAAGGTGGGGGTGTACAGGGGGCTCAACTATGAGGACTGGCTAAAGGCAGGTGAAAAGAGCAGACAGACCCCCCCCCCCATATCCCCTCTCTTTCTTCCCGAACAGCAGGAATGAGCCCTCTCCCATCTCGGCAAGAGACAGGGATTTCACTCTGGAGTCCCTGAACAGAGAGGGTCTACTCTGGGGGCACCAGGCACAGCAGAGGGTGGGAACCTGCTGGGGCTGAGAGCAAGGAATTACACAGAAGTGACTATCTCAGATGGTGAGACTTTCCATCCCCTACCCTCCCTTGGCTTTCAGACCACTGTGATCCAGGCTTAACCCCCAGGCAGAAGACTGGAGGATCCCTCTTGAAGACTCTGACCAGCCCAAGAGGAAAGACCTAGACATACTGATCCACCTTCTTTCTCTCTGTCCCTCCAGTCTGGTTTCCATAAATATTTATCCAGTGCTTACTATGGAGTGGGCCCTATTTTAGACTCTGCCCTCAAGAAGCTTACATTGTAGTGGGAGAGAGAGAGACAAAAAATATAACATAGGACTAAGTAGAAAAATAGAGCAGTGTAAGTAGATTGAGACAGGCACACTGCTTTCAGATGCCATATTTAAGGAGGTTCTCTATGGTAAGTGACAACTGAGCCAAGACCTACACCAATGGAGGAAATGGCCATGGGGATCTGGAAGAACATTCCAGGAGGAGAAACAGAAGGCAGCTAGTGTGGGGGATCTGAATGAGCAGGCAGAGGTCTCCCAATTAAATGCCCAAATCCCAGTCTGATAACCTTGAAGGAAGTCCACAAACCCACCCTCCTACACAAAGCTTCCAACCAGCTTTCTCAGTGCCTAACGTTTGAAGGTGAATAGCCAGTTGAGGGTCACCAAGGACCCTAACATGAAAAATAGAGACCAAAAGCAACTAGACAAGAAAAATAATTCAGAGGATAGAGTTATAATTCAGTAGACAGAATAAAACCTCAGGAAAAAAAAACTCTTATACTACTGTCAGAAAGATGAAAGAACTATTACACCCTTGAAATAAGAATAAAATGATATGAAAAAGGGATATTCAAGACAAGAATTGCTCTTGTCAATTAAAACTATGAATTGAAATCAATAATTCAACACAACAGAAGCTTAAGTTGAGGAAATTTTGTAGAACATCAAACAAGATGGCAGATAGAAAACAGAAGAAAAAGGGTAAGAAAACGAGAGTACCCAACTAAGGAGTCCACACTATCCAATTAGTAGATGTCCCAGGAAAAAAGAGCAGAGAAGATATGAGCTATAAAACTGTCAAAGTAACAAGACACTTTCTCATATATGAAGGACATAAGTTCCTAAGTTACAGAGGCCACTGAGTGGCCACTATGGTAAATTAGAAAACAAAACATATTATTGAGAAACTTTAGAAGATCTAAATGTTTCAGGATGGGGCAAAAGCAAGTCAACATAAAGGTGAGGGAACCGAAATTGCTTGAGATTTTTCAAGAGTGACACTGGGAGTTAGGAGATAATAGAGCCCTTCCTTCTAAATGTTGAGGGAAAAGTTAGTCCCAGCTAGAGGACTATTCCCAGCCTAGTCAGTATTTGGATAGAATAAAGAAACTTAAATGTACCTTTAGTGCATTCACTAGAAACTTCCAGAAAATGTGTTCCACCAATAACAAAGGATTAAACTACTGCAAAGAAAGTTTCTGGACCCAGAAGAGAGGATCTGCCTGGAACAGATGTAAGGGGAACTCCCAGGAGGGTGGGCAGGGAGAGTGGGGAATGGGAGCCGAGCGAGGCCTAGGGCAACCAGCCTGGCTGTGGAGGGAAGGCAGGGCTCCAAGGGGAAAAGCAAATGAATTTACCAGAGGTATTAGACCAGTCTGAGGGTATTTCTGTGGGTCTGACAAAAATAAGTGATATGTGCCTAGAAAATTAATGAATGACATACATGGAAAAGTAAGTAATGTTTAATTTCAGGAAAAACAAATGATACTAAAAGGAATGGTGATCTTAGCAAACTATGTGGCTTAGCTCTGAACAATAGTTATGTAGTCATGCTAATGCTAACAATAAATGATAAAAACTGTGATTGAACTGGAGGAGGGGGAGAGAAGTATACTCACTAGAGGGGGAAGGGTCATCAAGCTAAATCCTTATCTTTCAAACTAGGGAGATGATAGATAATTTCCCTAACAGGATTAAAAAGACGGCAGAAAAGCACATCCTTTAGAAACACGAAGATATTGACCAAAAGAACGGACTATAAGGCAGGAACGTGTTTGCCTTAAAACCCAAAAGTCTGATCACGTGTTATGTTAGGCAAGTGGGGGGACACAGGCGCTTTCACACACAGTTGGGGCAAACTGACTTAGCCAACTAGCAACATTTTAAGTGTACATACCCTGAGCCTAGACCTAGCACTTCCTATCATACCACAGGAGCTGTGACACGCTGACAGGTAAGGACTGCAGTGCAGGACCCTTTGCAGAGCAAGAGAATGCAGACAACCTAAATGCTCCTCAAACGAGGGACTGGGTAAGAAAATTACGGTCATCTCTATCCCTGTGATGAAGGACTATGCAGCTGGAGAGAGCTAGGGAAAGGGAGAGCGGGAGCGAGAAGTTCTAGAGATCTCCAAGGTATATGGAAATCTGTATTAAGAAAATGGGGAGAATCCACATATTCCTTTATGTATAAATTAATCTCTGGAGGAAGAGGTGGTGGGTGAGAGACATTTCACTGTCTTTAGTTTTTAATTTTTAAACCATATTAAAGGTATTTCCTCTGAACGTTCTAACTTTTCCAGATATTAAAAAAACTGTTAAAGAGAAGGAAGGAAAGCGGCTGCCTCTGGGGAGTGGGCCGTGGAGAGGGAAGGGAGAAGCAGAGGACTCCTGCTTTTTGTTAATGAGCCTTGTGCTTCTACTTGGCTTTTAAAACAATGTCCACGTATAACTTTGATAACCATTTAAAAATTCAGAAGGTGAAAAATAAAAGCAGAGCCAGAGAAGGAGACAGGCCTATGGTGACGGGGAATGGAAACGGTATGTGGGGGGAACAGATTTATTTACAGCCTTTGGGAGCAGGGCTGGGAGGCAAACAGGAGCCTTCAGAAAAGATTCTCACAGAGGAAGGGAACATGAAAGGCTGTCCCCTATCACCCGAGCTCCTGCGGGGACAGCGGCGCCCTCTGGAGCTGTGTGGCACTGAGACGTGACAGGTATTGGAGGCCTTGAGTGAGCCTCCAGACTCCCCTGAAGATCCCTCTGGCAGTTCTTTATGCATGCGCCCCTCGCGCGGACCCCCCAGCTGCCCGCTGTCCCTCAGAGCGCACTGTTCTGTCTGCCCCTCAGGTGCGACAGGCCAAGGACCCCAGTGCCGCCTGTTTCATCATATCTAAAACTGCGCTCGGGACCATCGCCCAGAGCACTGGGTGAGGCGGGAATCCCGGAGTTGTAATAGGCCCTAAGCGGCGCCCTGTGTGTCTTTCCCCAGCAGCTCCCAACCTGGCCCATGCTGGGCCCACCTCCCTGGCCCCAGAGGCAAAGTGACCCCGCGTCCTATGCAGCAGAGAGGCAGGGGCAGCCCAGACCCTGATTTACCCCTTCCAAAGAGCTCCCTGGTCCCCAGACCTCTGACCCCGGTCTGAAGGAAAGGCTCAGTGTGGTGCAGGTCAGATCTGGCAACCTGGGAGGAAGTTCTTTTGTCTTGCACAACGCTTAACTGGATTTTTATAGCTGTCTCGCTGCCCTGACTTACAGGGAATTCTGGGCTCACTCCATTTACCCTGTCTGTCTCTCCATTCAACAACTATTTACGGAGAGCCCTCTACATGCCAGCTGAGGAAAAACACTGCCAAGTTAGTGGAACCTGACTGCAGGTCCCACTGAGGTGGCAGGAAAACAGATTGCAAGGAGCCCCGGGGAACGGTGACCATTTATTCACTCGCTGATCAGCCAAATGCTTCCTGAGATCAAAGGTCACCCAGGGGAGGCTCAGAAGACATATTTTTGCTGGTTTACTGAGTATTTTTAAAAGTTTGAGTTAGATCCCACTTAAAAATTAGGAGATTTCGCATAAAAATACAAGCAGGTTTGTACAAATAGGTTTCTCTTGAAAGCCTGAAGATCTGGCATCCTTGGGTCCTTTTCCGCAAAGACAACACTGTCTACAGCTGAGGTGAATGAGACAGACCCAGGCCACTGAGCAGAATTCTGGTGGTCTCCATCTCCCTGGAGCCTGCCCTGGCCTGCTTTGCTCACTCATATCACCCACCTGGCTCTAGGAAGTGGCCAGGTTTCTATCCCAGCCTTAGAGAGAGTTCAGGCAGTGCTAAATGGAACAAATGAACTCTTGTACAGGATTCATACCACCTCGAAATTCTATGGGAACCTAGCACCAGCAAAGATATACAAATCATATTTCATTAAGAACAACAAAAGTCTGGGGGCACCTGCCTGGCTTCATCGGTGGAGCTTGCAACTCTTGATCTTGGGGTTGTGAGTTCAGGCCCCAGCTTCGGTGTGGAAATTACTCAGAAATAACATCTTTAAAAAAAAAAAAAATCAATTTTCTTCCACTGTTCTCTTCTTGGCCTTGAGACTGGTACAACAGGTTTGTGGAAGGACAGAACAGCTGATACAGTTTTCAGTTGCTGCTGCTTGCCCTCCCCTTGGCTATGGTTTGTAGAAGGTTATTCTGCGGAGTTTCTAAACATTCCCACTCCCAGGCCACGCCACTTAAACTCAGAACCTCTGGGGGTGGGCCCTGCATGAGTCCTGTTTAAACTCCACAGGGGATTTCAGCGTACAGCAGGGGTGGAGTCCTTACCCTGGCTGGGGATGCTGGGGTGGGGGGCAGCCCGCCGGGATGGATGTGTTATTACTGTTCTAACTACAGTCCAGATCAGCAGTCCCCTAGGTTCCTCCTGCCTCCGAGATTTCTGGATCTACACGGGCATTTTATGCTTTCTGGCTGCTCTGGTGAATGCCCTTGGATTTGCTGCTCTAACATGAGCCGGTCTTGGTGCTACCTTCCCTGCTCATAGCATAATTTTCCCTTGTAGAGGAGTTTCCTCTCAAAGAAAAGGTCAGGACCCTCCCGCCAGCTCCTTGTAAGATCTGAACTGAAAGCTTCTAACCCTGTGGCAGCCACAGGAAAGTTCGTTCCTGGGGACATTCGTTAGAGTGTTCAAACGAGCATGTGCAGGAGCAGAGGGGAGAGGGGCTGTTTTACTACTCTGCACCTCACCCAGCTCCCCATCCCCAAGTCCCCGCTCCCACTCTGGTGCCATCCACTCCCTGCCACTGAGCGCTCCTTGATTCCCCTAAGGGGATGCCGTAATTGATGATTAGCATTCCGAAGCTTGGCTTACATCCTGCTAGCCCGTCATATTTAATTACATTTTAACTATATTCGTCTTCGATAATAGCACGAACATAATTTAGATAATTATCTCTCTCTCTTATTCTCTGACTCTGTCTGTCTCACTGAGAGCTCCTTGCAACAAAAATTGCTTTCTCGGCTCAAACACATAAACAGACTCTGGGGCCAAGTGCTTTTCTCTCTTGCAGCAGCTGTGCTAGAAACGCAATGAATTTGAGTATCATGCACACAAAAAAAAGAAAATTCATGTTTCTTCCTGCCTCTGTATTCATGTTTGTACACAACTGGTGGTGGGAGTTGGTTGGTGTGTGTGTGTGTGTGTGTGTGTGTGCACGCACGTTTGCATCTGGGCAAGAGCTTTTGTGTGGTATAGCAACAGGGGAGGCCTGGTCAATCAAATTAGTGTCTAAAAGCACCCTCTTGGTCTGGCATTTCTTTCTTCCAAGATTTAATGGTTTCCCTCGCAAATTTAAACTTGGTTGAAACAGTTCTAAATGTCTGGGAAGTCTTTTGAAGAGATGTTCTTTCTAAGAGGGTTTGTGTCACACTTGGATCTTAGGATTGACCTTCACCCTTGCCTATTATCTGCCTCCTCCAAGAGCCCATCAGGTATGGGAGGGAAATGTGGAGCTCTTCCAAGGGAAAGTGTGTCTCAAGCCTACTGCTACAGCGTCTGGAGTCCCGATGGACCCTCCCAAACACCAACTGGGTCACTTGCCATCCGAGTTCCTGCCCCAATAACTCCCCTCCCCACTGAGAGCACAACACATTCTTCAGGAGCTTTGTTACTTTTTCTGGTGAAGCCAGATACAGCTGAGCATTTTAGGTAGGAAGATTTTATGTTACCAAGTTCACACCACTAAGATTTTTGAACACAAGGGAATAAGAAATGGGTTTCAAAATACCTACTGTCCAAGATAATCCTGCTCAAAGTTTAGAGATACAGAGCCTGCAAGAACTTCAACAAACCAATTCACGAGACACAGCGTGGAGATGGGAAGTCCTTACTCCCAAACACTCCAGGTTCTGTTCATTTCCTTGGAATTCTCAAAGGCTCCAATCAATATAAGATTTTGTACAAAAAATTCACCTCATTTGATATCAAAGGATTAGCCATTAGCTTAAGGTCAGTAATTCATCTTCTTCAGACAAATTCATTATTCGTATGGTTCCAGGTCCATTTCAGAGACAAAACCCCCTTTTTTCCCTTTGAAGAATAAATACCACTGAGTAGTCCCCGCACTGGTGAGCGACAGACAGGAAGAGGTTGAACAGAGGAGTGTTCTCGTAGTTAACAGATATAGGGACTCTTACTGCCACCTGTCTGGGAGACCACAATTCCTAACTAAAAATTAATCTGGAAATACTCAGACCAGACTTCAGGACCCAGGCAGAGCAGTCCAGACTAACCCTTTGCTATCAGTGTGTTGAGTCCACCAACTGACCCTTCTGATGTGACTGGGGCCACTACTGGTCCCCGTGCAGAAGGATATCAGCAACATGCTGATTCTGGCAACCGAGCAGTAACTCTTGGCCCACCAGAGAAATCAGAAACATCAATGTGGTGACTCGGAGAGGCTGTGGGGTCCTGTCCTTGGTGATGTTACAGAGGAGGCTAGGAGTGGCCCTCCCTCGGAGGTGGGGCAGGTGGAAGGGCTCTCCACCTATGGCCTAGGTTCCGGGCCCTTCACCTCTCTCAGTTAGGGCAGCTGGGGAGAATGATCTGTCTGGGGCTGAGGTTTCATGTGCTGTGAAGTTCCTGTCCAGAACAGACTGGACTACTTTAGGCCAGGCCTGTGGTGGGTGTGAGGGGACACACTTCTCCCTCAGGGCCCTGCCCTGGCTACAAATACTCTGACTTGCTCCATATTGTTCGGTAGGGCTGGTCCCACTTTTGATTGCTTGGTGCCCAGCTCAGGTGCTGGGGAATTCTCCTGAAATTTGCCTGGAATATAACAACCACCTGAGTCTAGGCCTCCCCTGGATGGATGGAAGGGTGGGCAGCCTGGCCACACTTTCTGCCAGCAAGTAGCTCTAGAGGCTGGTGGGGGTGAGGGCACATTCAGTTTGCTCTTCCCCAGGGGATTCCCCGTCCCTGGCAAGTACAATGCTCCACAGAATTATTGGTTTAATGACACGAGTGGCTCCTTTCAGCCTGCAAGGAGAGTAGGCCTGCTCTGAAAAGGCTGTTGCCTCTGGGGAGAGTGCCGCTCCTCCTTGGCTCTGCGCGACTGTCCAACGCGTCGCCTCCGTCTCTCCCCAGAAGCACACTCCCTCGGAGATGCGCGCCGGAAATGTGAGGACCACGCCTGGGCAGGAGCCAATTTTCAAATGTTAAGAATTTGGCAATTTCGTTTCCTAGTGTCTTAAATACCGAAAGGATTTAGAACACAATGAGGACTAAATGGCCCTGAATTTCAGGTTTTTTAAAAAAGGGCTGCTTTTATGGAAATTCTCGCCAAATGCCTGTGCAGAACAAAACCCCCGACCCTACCTCAGAAACCCACCGCAGTACACACACCTAAGCAAGCCAGTGGCCCTCCGTAAGGGCTGCCAGACATTCTTTGAATCAAATCTGACCGATTTCATAACTAAAAATTACACTAAGCTCCTGTGGGTATTCCAGATCCGATGACATGCCAAATTCATTCAGCACCTAACACCGGGGAGATACTCAGTGAAAACTTAAAAATAGACTCTCCCTCTCTAACCATTAAGAGCCTGATATTTGCAGCTGAACAGGTAAGAAATTGGGGGCACTGGGGAGAGCTTTAAAAATTTCCAGAGTACAAAAAAATGTTTCTCTATGATGAAAACAATCGCTCTTTGCACAGAGCCGCCCAAGATTAGCCTCGAGCCACTGAACACACTGGAATCTCTGATGGTTCTACAATAAAAAGGTGACAAGTGTTTCTGGCAGGCCCCATAAAGGCCCCTTCTCGAATTTGCATAAATTGCAGCATTCAACACAATTAAAGCCAATGTAAGGAGGTATGGTGCATGTAACAGTCTTTCTTCTGGGACATTTTCTGTTAATAAAAAAGTGGAACTTAAAAAAAATAATTTCTCTCTATTCAAACACTTTCTTGATAAAAAATCACCACCCCGCCCCCACTCAACTTGTCAATGAATTTCTGGGTGCGTGCTCTGTTGCAGGCGGGCCCTTGGGTCTAAGTCACGAAGGCGTCCCCGGGCTCATGCCCGCATGCCAGCCAGCAAGAACCCCCCTCGGTGACCCCGCTCTGCTCACCTCAGTGCCTGCAGCCAGGCTGCCAGTGGGTGGCTCCCTGTGAGCTCACCAAGCATGGTGGCAAGTGCAACAGGGAAGGAGACAACCAGGGCATGTGTTAAGCACGTAAATTAGGTTAAATACTTTAGATAATTTATGACACAAAAATCAGATGCCAAGATGGGAAGGGGGATTCAGCTGGGCAAGGAGGGTGCTGGGAGGTCTGGTCAGATCATTTTAATTAGCCAGAGGAGCCAAGTCAGAATCAAAATGATAAGAGCAAAACGCATGGGAGGCATCTCGCTTTCTGTGATGAATCCGGATTCCCCTCAGGCCATCGGCCTCAGAGATTCCCTCCCCGTATTTTGTAAACCTAGGTTTCGTGTGTACACAGGTGTGTGTGCGCGTGTGTTTGCCCGGGCCCAAGATGTGAAGCAGTGCATTTCCTAACACCTGCTTTGAATTTTATTCATGCCCCAAGGCTAAGACATCAAACAATGACTTCTTTACTATTTCAGAGTAAACAAGCAACCAGGACACACACACAAAAATATGGCTTCCTTTCAGGTTGTGTTTCAATCTACCCATAGTTATTCGCTGTGCTAGTCCTCTGCCCTGAGGGTTTTGCAGAGTTGAAGGAAGATGTCAAGAAGTCAGACTGCATTCAACAGGTTAAAAGTTATCCTTGGCATATGGAAATCTTCTGCAATAAAATACTGTAAGTCTGCTGCTAAAGCTAAATCAGCTTATTTTTCTGTATTATTTCGTGGGGAGGAAGGTTGCTGGGTGAAGGGGATGGGTGAGAAAACTGTCCAGTAACTCTTTCTGATTCCATTGTCAGCCTTTAAAATCAGATAGATCAGCTGTTAATCTCAGAAAGCCAGCAGTGAATGTGTGCAATAAATTTACCATCATTTTAGGAATAAGCCCTCGGTCATGAGGGCTTACTGTCTGGCAATTCACCTTTTCCATGATAGTTTCTATCAGTTGTATTTTGGAGCAGCTTAGAAAGAATATTATTTGTGTTCCTGGAGATCGGAACATAAAACACGCTTGGAGTGACGGAGATGTACAGGCAGGCTTCGTGTCTGCCCCTGGGCTTGCTAAACAAACAGTTTCCCCATGCTCGAATGAACGCCACCGGGGGAGAGGAATCACTCTTCCGGGTCCAGGAGAGCACTCATCTCCTCAACAGCCACTAAGGAAGGCAGTTAGCACGAGATGACGTTGCGCATGCCCATTGGCTTTCTGTCAATGACTGTCAACTAGAGCTGTTGGTGATCACAGCTGGAAAGTTGTTTAGTCAATATTTTTGAAAAGTTCAACCAAGTGTGTGAAAGCACAAAGTAGATTTTCCTAAAGTTGCGAGATGATTTACTCCTCTCCCTGCTCCGTGACGGCTCTGCCCCCATCAGGATCACACTGGTGTTCCGCTGGGCAGTCCTGAAGGGCTGTGGGCTGGGAGGTGCAAAAATGGATGAGATTTCAGCTGTTGTCATTCAGCTGTTTTTTGGCATCAAGTCAGCGGAACTCTAGACCTGGGACTCGGTACCGGGGAGCCTTCATACTGGAGATGAACATGACAACAAGAGAACCCTAACACCACCCACCCTAACACCAGCCCTGGCCTGAAAACTGCTGCAGGGAGAAGGCCCCTCAACATCAGTTGTTTTTTTTTTTTTAATTTTTTTTAAGATTTTATTTATTTATTTGACAGAGAGTGAGAGAGCACAAGCACAGGGAACAGTAGAGGGAGAAGCAGGCTTCCCACCGAGCGGGGAGCCCGATGCGGGGCTCAATCCCAGGACCCTGGGATCTTGACCTGAGCCGAAGGCAGACGCCCAACCATCTGAGCCACCCAGGCGCCCCCCTCAACATCAGTTTTAAAGCTCTGGGGAGGATATCAGTATTTTTGCCCTTCACTCCTTATGAAGGACCGTTGCTTTGTTCTATGACTAAAGGTGGCAAGCGTCCTTTTGGAGCCATCTCTCCTGGATATGACAACACATCATGAAAGGGAACCGCATGAAATTAAGAACGCAGCTCTGACACCGTGCAGTTTGTTGACTCACAGCATGTGACTGGACGATGGCTGTACCTTGGGGATAGCCACCTTTGTTTTTATGATTTTCATTTTCTTCATTTTTTATAACCTTCGTGGGAACGATCATGATTTCCAACTTTGGGTCCAAATGCCCTGTTAGCAAGTAGTTTTGGGGCCAGCGGTCTGGCACAGGCTCTGTAGAACTCTTCCGAGAGTTCTTGTCTCGGCCTGTTTTTTATGGCGACTGAGTCTACTTAGATGCATGACGACGCATTCCACAGAAATGCGGCATTTGGGAAACACGGGTTCCCTCTGAAGATCTTCGACGTTGGCACTCCCAAATCTGGGTCCCTGCATGTACAGTAGCTGGTTCATGTCCCATCTTCCTCAACTTCTCCCCCCAGTACAGGGGTGCTTAGCAGCTGGTGACAGCATCTGAAGAATTTGCCACAGCAGTGAAATTTTCACTGGTTCTCCTGACAGAACCAGTGTACAATGACCTGTACGACAGCTGTCACTAACACCTTCAGTCAGTATAGAACACAGCAACCACCTTCTGGAGAGAACACAGACATGCCCTGGTGCAGGGCTTCCCACAGGGAGGGAGGAGGTGTGGTCCATGACAGAATCTGATGCACATTCTGATTCACTGTTCCAGGGGGTCTCAGATTCATCAGCGGCCCCTGGAGGGTGCGTTAAACACAGACTGCCAGCTTCCAGCCCTAGAGTTTCTGATCCAGTAGGTCTGGGGTGGGGCCTGAGAATTTGCATTTCTAACGGGTTCCCAGGTGATGCTGATGGACTGGGGCCCTCACCCTCACTTTCAGATCCACTGTTCTATTTTGCAATAAAGAGGACAAGCCTATGTTACATTAGGTAGAAGGCAGCAAGCTGGAAAAAGCACAGGCAGTTTTAGCATAAGAGGACCAGGAAGCCCTAAGAGGACAATTTTAGTGGTAGTGGGTGGGGGACTGATAGGAGGGATGCCGTGGGCAGGAAGGTTTCAAATCCAGCTTTCCAGACTATTCCATAGGTATCCTGGTCGGGTGAAGAGGTTTGCTGGCCAAGGATCACCACTTGGGGACAGGAACTGTGTGGGAGCAGGAAGTCCACCAGCCAGAAGTCACAATATTCAGGTTTTGGCCCAGGTTCTGCCACTCACTAGCTTGATGGCCGTGGGTAAATCACTTGATCTCTGGAGTTTTTGCTGTCACACCTAGAAAATGCCTATCCTGCAGGTAGTGCTGGGAGAGCACTCTGTAAACTGTTACTATAAATGTCAGGAATCCCTCTTCCGCCAGACTCCCTGTGTCCCTGCTGCAGGATCCACCCGACTCCCCCTTCCCTGCAGCCCCCCCAGGGCCCAGCTCCATCTCACCCCCAGCCAGGGAGGGATGCAGGAAGCTACTCAGCAGTAAGGTGAGCCCTGCTCTGGATCCTCTTCTCAAGGACTTGGGTCCTAGGAACTGGCTCTCACCTCATTCCCTGTCATTCAACAAGCCTATCACACCCTGGTGCCAGCAATTATTCTGTACTCAAGTCCATGTCTACCCCCAGGATCAGCAAACTTTTACTCTAAAGGGCCAGACAGTAAATATTTTAGGCCACAGAGCTCCCTGTCACATATTTTCCTTTCTTTCTTTTTTTTAAGATTTTATTTATTTATTTGAGAGAGAGAGAAAGAGAGAGAGAGAGCACGAGAGGGAAGAGGGTCAGAGGGAGAAGCAGACTCCCTGTTGGGCAGGGAGCCCAATGCGGGACTCGATCCCAGGACTCCAGGACCATGACCTGAGCCGTCGCTTGACCAACTGAGCCACCCAGGTGCCCTCTTTTTTTTTTTTTTTAAGCAACCCTTTAAAAATGTAAAAACCATTTAGTTCAGAGGCTGTACAAAAACAGGCTATGGACAAAATATGGCCCTGACCCTGACCCTGCTGAATTCCCTTCATTCCCTGAAGTCCTAAGGTCCTGCTGTAACCCTTCCAGCACAACAGTCTACTTCTGAACCCCAACATCCAAGGCTGTGACCTCCCGCAAAGTGCTTCTAGGCTGTGCTGTTTCCTAGAACAACCCCCTGGACCTGCCAGACTTCCCCTAGGGTTGCTTATCTCGACTTTTACCCCTTTCTACTGTAGAGATGTTCCCAAATTTTCTTTCATCCCAGGAGGAGGTTGAACCCATGACCAGGTTCTGACTTTCCCGATCTGGAACGTCTACCACCAGTTGCCTGGGTTTTAACCCGTAGGCTGAGTGTGTGTGGCACAGACAGAAACTCATAAGGAGAGCCATAAGAAGCCATGACCGGGCCACCTCACAAAAGAAACACTGGTTGTCTTAATTTTCTTTATTCTCCAATCCCAATGATCAACAGATTGTATATTTCTTGGGCACAAAATTTGAAACTAGTTTATATGATATTTAATTTCTATACATATGAAATTTAATTTCTAGCGATGCATGACACATTTTATCTGATAGGGGAGAAACAATCCATTTATGGAGTGTGTAACTTTCTAGATAGGCCACTCTCTCTCTAATGGTTTTTTGTGAGTGCCCGCCCAGAGTGTGCACCAGGCTCGTTAATACTGACAGCTACTGATGACCAACTCTTTGTGGAGGGTTTAGTAAGTAGAAGCAACACGCATTCCAGTGCTGCTCAGTCTGTTCCTTTGGAAGGAGCATGAGGACATTACTTCATCACGTTCTCTTCTTTAAACAGTCTCTCCTTACTGAATTAGCCACCTAAGTCCAACTTTTCAACTTTCATTTTTCTGACTAATTCTCTGACTTGAAGAAATGGCTCCAGTTTTGTCCTTCTGTCTAGGAGAGTGTCATGCATCTCACACGCGACCTGAGTGTGGAACAACACAGCTGACAAGTTTTGCTATTCACGAAGAATGAATAAGGCCAGGTGGTCGTGAAATGGGTGTGTGTTCTTACAGTAAAATGAACTCAGCAGTCGCTAGAAGATGAAAAAGCAGATAATGTCGGCCATTTTTGCCATACAAGCCACCAATGAACATTTGTTTCACCTTTCCACAGACACGGTGACCTAAAATACACACGCAAATAATTTTAAACACTGAGGAAGCCATTCAGCCACCCCTGTCATCTCACAGGGGGGACAATCAGACCCTCTTTGGAAATTTATCTTTAATATGGTAGATCGTTAGTATTTAATATGGTAGTATGGTATATCAGATTCGTGATTCATGACTTGACATGGCTGTCTGTGGTTGAAATACTCAAATAAACAACGTGGACGTGAATTTGTTAAACATCAAGATAAAGGAAAAGCGGTCCACTTCCTAGGCTGCAGTGTTTGCCTGGCCGGGCTGCTGAAGGCAGAGGTGGGGTGAGTGAGCATGAACCCAGAGTGGGTCGTGGGTGGTACGTGTGGTGAGGACATATCCTAGCGTGAGCACGCCCCGTCAGGGCAGGCCCCACCGTCCTCGGCGCTGTGGTTCTGGGTTACTGACCTTTACCAGCACCACCGAAGAGCAAGCTGTGTTCTCACGGTGCCAAGCTGAGTAGAGAGATCCTTTGAATGCAAGTTTACTCTTGGCTTTCTTTGAGTAAGCTTCTTTGGCAGTGAGAAAAGCTTCTTACCTCTCCAAAGTAGCTTGTACTTGAAATATACTGCTTCTAAGAAAGGGGTGTAACCTACCAGTGTTCTCACTGGGATTTGAAGCTATCCTTTCTGCATGGTTTGACAATATACACTTGTACTGGCCAACAAGGGATCTTTTACTCAACTCCCATAAAGTTTTACAATGTATGACTCATTTCAGAAATGAGACCTGATAATGCAGATTTATCACAACGAGAAGCCTGCCTTTAAAATGTGATTTAATGATGCCTATACTTATTCACTGACATCTTTATAAAACTGTTACTGTGGAAATATATTTGTCTTTTTGAAAATAAGTCTTCCTTTTACAAGTATTGTGCAATACGAGAGCGAGCCATACATTAAAAATGCAGCAGCAAGAGTAGCAGTGGTCTAATTATGCGGAGGCAACATTGCACTGAGCGCTGCCTTCTTCGGACTCTGGCTACACCAGCAGGCACGGTGAACATCTCCTCCCTTCCAGCAACCTCCACTCACGTGAGTCCCTAGCTCAGGGCTGCTACTGTAACTAGAGGGCAGAGAGAGGCTCTCCAAGGTCACGCAGATATAATAATGCTGTAAATAAACAAGCTACTGATTATGATTTAGTGCTGCTTTTTTTCCTACCTTAACTTGGTTTATGAGCAGATCTTGATGATTTAACCTTTCAGCCAATTAGAACAGAAGGTTTGATTGACAGCAAACGAATAAATAACATTTTAGTGCGGCAGATAGAATCATCCTCCCCTATTAATCAGTCCCTCTGCCTGTGTGCAGGTAACACAGTATTTAGCATGCCACGCTGTTACAGTCCCTTGGGGTGTCATTTCATGGCCTACCAGTAAAAACTTCACATTTACAGCAACTGCCCCTCTATTACTGTCGATAACATCTAATTGATATGTCAAACCTCCAAGGAATGCCGTAAATTGAAACACTGCCTCCCCCAAAGAAAATAAACTGGCAAACAGGTAAATCAGCACCTGCCTTCTTATAATCACCCAGACGCTTCCCGTCCAAAAGCCTCCCTCCAGGAACCCACTGCCACCCTCTCCACTTCAGGCTCAGACATCCAACACCCCACTGCATAGACACACGGGACAAGAGCCCACCACCAGATTCCTGCCCGCAGAATGTCAGGGAACCCTGACCACAGCCCACAACAAGCCACTGCATTTAAATCCCATTTTGCCAGTGGAAGCCCAGCTAGACTGGGCGCCACAAGCATTATGTGGTGTGCAATTTGGAAGAGAGCAGTAACAGCCCAATAACGATACTGCGGATTTCCCCTGCGGACCAGGCAATGCTGTCAGAGATGTGATCTCATTTACATGAGATCTCATTTACATGGGGAGGGGGTGGAATAATTATTCATTGTTCAGAAGAAGAAATGAAACCCAGAGAAGGTAAGAGACTGGTCTAAGGGCTTATCATGAATTGGATACACTTGATACCGAAATATAAGATTTATCCTAGGGCGCCTGGGTGGCTCAGTCGGTTAAGTGTTTGCCTGTGGCTCAGGTCATGATCCCAGGGTCCTGAGACCGAGTCCCGCATCGGGCTCCCTGCTCTGCAAAGAGTCTGCTTCTCCCTCTGCCCCTCCTCCCAGTCATTCTCTCAATCTCTCTCTTTCAAATAAATAAAATCTAAAAAAAAAAAAATTCAACTTAAAAAACAGGGCTTGTAGCCACTCAAATATAGCACTTAAAGGTATTAATAAAAGTGCTTAAAGATCACACTGATGAAGAGAAAAAGGACTAACTTGGCATTGATAATTCAATCATTTTATTTACTTAACAAAAGAACCCTGATTTTAATAATGGACAAAATGAGATTCAGAATATAATCCCATGGAGGCACCATGAACTGAAAAGGTTCTAGCTGAATAATATATAAAACTCATCTCTGTGTCTCAAAAATAGGAACGCCCACATATATCAAAAGTAAATAATCAATCAGAGACAATTATCATATGATCTCACTCATATGTGGAATTTAAGAAACAAAACAGAGGATCATGGGGAAGAGAGGAAAACATAAAACAAGATGAAATCAGAAAGGGAGACAAACCACAAGAGACTCTTAAGCATAGGAAACAAACTGCGGGTTGCTGGAGGGGATGGGGGTAGGGGATGGGGTAACAGGGTGATGGACGTAGGAGGGCACATGATGGAATGAGCACTGGGTGTTATATAAGACAGATGAGTCACTGACCTCTACCTCTGAAACCAATAATCCATATACGTTAATTAATTGAATTTAAATGAAAAAACAAAAGTAAATGAGACATCCATATAAAATATTGACTTATAACTAGATGTGTAATACACATGTAAACAGGGGTGTGGCCACATGTGTATTTCTGGCATCCCATTCTAGTTCCTCACACTGCTTTCTTTACTGATTCTGCACCTTTAAAAAAAAATTTTTTTTTAATAGATCTGATGTGTGAGGCAAACCAGCAGAAATGAAATTATGATCCTGAGTTTGGGGGAAGATTTGTAGATTATCACAATAAATAATTGAAAAAGAATTCCATTAAAAAGAATTCTAACAGCTGATCCCACTGAACTACAGTGCCCAACAGCCAGTCGTCTAAACATGGGAAGCTATCCCTGCACAGGAATTCGGAATTTAGATATTCATTTATCTTCCTACCCAGTTCCTCACCTACCCTCAGGTCTGCCCTGACCCTGTCATGCTGCTCCTGCCCGATCTTGCCATTTTAGACAAACCTTTTATTTCCTTTGTTTTTGTTCTGTTCCTTTCCTTTTTTTTTTTTAATTGACTAGCCCCTCTCCCCCACCATCTTCCCCAAACGTTCCCAATTTCTCATCTTGCTTTGGAATCCCTGTCTTGGTCTTACTTCTTCCTACGGTCTTTCAGAATGGCTGGGAGTTCTTTATAACTCTGAAGTATGGATAATTCAGTAGTAAGATTTATTTGAGTCTTATGGCCTGCACAACCTCTTTTTCTATGTTGTCATTCCTCTTCTTGGATTTATCTGTCTGCTTGGCTCAGCTGGCAAGCCCCTGGCCTTCTGAGCAATATTCCTAATGTTGGATATGGTCTTGAGCATACTTCTGGATGACAGCCATCTCATAATGATGAGAAAGAAAAGGATTGTCAAAATCCAGTGTCACTGCTTGGGGGAAGATGATCCTTGGGGCAAAACCAATGTTGGATGAAAAATACTTAAAAACCTTCCACAAAGGCTTTTAGAGATTACCAGCCAAAGTACACACAATGTACAAAGAGCAGAAATGGAGAGGCTCTGTCTACTGGAAGGGCTGAACATGGGTAAAGAAGTGCCATGAAAGAAAGGTAAAAATGTAACAAAAAATGCTTGGGTAAGAGCAAGATCTGCAGGAGAGAGAATGATCCATTACTGAGTCAAACACTAGTATGTAACTAATCCAAGTAGAGAGCTTTCTTCCCATTTCTAATTTTCATGATTTATATGTTTAATCAGAGTTATCCAAATATCACCCATTACAAACTCACAGCCTAACATGGGGCTTGTTTCAGAGTATGTATGTCAGGTAGCACTCACATTGCTTACGAGACTTGGCCATTCAAAATGGAAATATAATTTCAAGGTAATAATGAAGTGTAATGAAGCAATTTCATCATCTAATTTGGGTAAACCCATAAATGTGGCTCAGAAAGTCATGTGTAGTTGAAGGTAAGTAACTTCAGATGGAATTCTTGCTGGTAGATGGTGAATGCATGTCTTAAGGAGCTCTCTATAAGATGGGGACATAGAGTTACCAAGGACGGGAAGAAATGAAAGAGTATGCTTTCCTTGTGGGTGCTCCCTGGGGCAGCCTTTGCATTTGTCTCTACAAGCTTTGTCAGAAGTCCATTTACCCACCTCTGTGCCTCTGGAGCCTCAAAGCTCCATCCATCCCTTCATCGCCCACAACACCACGGACAAACAGAAGAGGAACAAATTGGTTAAGGAAACTGCGACCTCTTGCCCAATGATGTGTCCTAGAGGCTCTGAGATCCACTTGAATCAAGTCACTAGCAGTCAAATTCGGAGGTCATGGGAAGAGGCAGGATGCTCAGGGTACATGAGGAAGCTAGTCCAGCAAAACTGGTGAAGGTCAAGGACCTCCCTAGATGGTAAGATCTAGGAGAACAGAGACATTCTCTGGCTCTGAAGTTGCTAATGTCCTCCTGGGAACCCATTCCTTGAGTAACTCAAAAATATTTATATGTGCCAGGCATTATATGGGTATTAGGAATGTAGATATGAACAATGAAAGCAGACATGGTCCCTACTTTCCTGGAACTTAAAGCCTATTGCAATGACAGAAATTAATAAGCAAATTACAAATAATAAAATTATAAATCATGACAGGTGTTATCAAGGAGAAGAACACAGTACTATGAGAGAGACTAACAGAGGAGGCCAACTCCATTTTGGCTAGAAATGGTCATTTAACCAGTTTAGCTCAATGGTCATTTGTGCAGCCAGGCAAAGAGCAGAGATTAGGGATTACCCATGAAAATGCAAAGAAGTGTCAGAAGCAACGTTGGACTTCAAGGAGCTTATAACCTAGTTGAAGAGATCTCGTGATGTATTACTTTTGAATAGTTTTACCACTCAGCAATTACCTCCATGTACACTGATTCATTTGAGGCAGGTATGACACACACATCAAAAGAGACTAACAATACTTGTGTTCAATGAGCAAGCACAGTCCCTTGGCTAGGATGGAACACAAGTCTCCAGGCCAGAGGCAGACTGGCTTCTTACTTCCCAGGCATCCTGAATTCTAGGGCACACCAGCCTGCCTTGCCCCAGGGTCCTGCCTGTTCCCTAACCTGCCCTAACTTGTCTCTCTGCTCCACCCACAGGAATGTTATTTAGGCTCGTTCAGGTTCCTAGAAATAGGTCACCTCAGGTTTTAGAGTGGGGATGGGAGTGTGAAACCCTCTCTTTTGGAAAACCGGTAAGACACCGATCCCTACATAGGCAGTTGGATTGCATAATTCAAAGTGTAGTGACTTAGGGAAGCCACTGTCTCCCGGGTGAACGAGGCCATCACAATGGGGCAAGGTGAGTGTTTGTCCTCCTACAGACACAGGACACAGAAAGTCAAAATGGAAGCTACCCTCCAAGAAGATGAGAGGCATCCTAGAGACCCAACCCTGCCCCTCCTGCAACCACGAGAAGTTTTGTGAGGAGAAAATGGACTGTGCCTGCAACTCCAGAGTCATCTCTTGTACTGTGTGCCTAGAGAAATCCCAGACCCTGGTCACCTGTCTGTCAGAGCCAGTGGACTTGTATAGCCATTGGACACATACCCATGAGGGAGCCAAGCCAATCAGTAACAATGCAGAGGACTCACCCCCTTGGCAGTCCTGCCTGCTATGGACCTGTTCTGTGTGTCCCTCCCACCCCCTGTCCAGCCTCTGTGTGTATGGAGTGGGTGTGGGTGTAGGTGTGGGTGTGCATGGCCATGGGGGTGTGCTTGCGGGCATGGCATGGACTTGAGGTGGGGTTGCTGGGACCCCAGCGGCCTGAACTCTTCACTTGGCTCTGAAAACCTTTAACCTGCCTGGCCCCTTTGCCCTGGTGTCCTGTCATCCTGGGCAAGGGCTCTCCGGGGCTCTCCAGGCTCCTCATCCACCCCACCAGCACTCTGGCCATTAGAACTGGAGTGCCTGCCCTCCTTTAATGCCTTCCAAGGTGTGTGGCCTGAGATTAAAAGCCACAGTCCCACAGGCCCCTTGCCTGGGCCCCAATAGAACAGCCCCTTTTCATATTAAGTTGCACATTTGTAGAGGAGGAAGGGGCTGGGCTGGGGACAGCTTTCAGTCATGATTTCTTAAATAAAGCAGCCATGAAAAACAAACAAACAAAACAAAGCAAGCCAGAGCAACAGATAGGCACTTGGAAGCTTTCACGGATTTGGGAGAAGGGGAGCCCTTACTGCCGCTGCACCCCTGCGGAAGGAAAAGTCCGTAAATGGGGACCCAATGGCACAGGGCAGCCAGTAAGATGGGGGGAGTTCGTAGTGGATCTGGGGGTGTGGGTTAGCCCTGACCAGGATGAGCCTGGCTGGGCAGCTCCAACAGGCCAAAGAACCACACACACAACAAAAGAGTACAAGAGAAGGAAGGCTAAGAATCTAGGGGTGATGCCAAGATTTTTGACCCTGGGAAAACAAGTATTAAAACTCTCAAAGCTGAGATGTGGGCCCAAGAACACTTAAAGCTCATGGTGCTTGCTCAGGTGTGAGGGCACGCGTGTACTCGCGCACTCATGCACACACGCACGCATGCACACACACAGTCACAGAGTTCCCTCCCCCGGCGTAAGGGGCTTCTAAAGACACTTGTGGTACCATGGGGATCCAATTAACCACCATCTCTCACAAACATTAAAACACTAGTTAGACATGAAAAACACTGCTGTGGCCCATCAAAGGCAAGCTACAGCTGACAGAGCAGCCCTGAATAAAACAAAGACCTAAAGACGGCAGGGCTGCTTTGGAAGCAATCGACTTTATAACCACCATTTGACCCAGGATTTTACGGCTGAGCCGAGCAGAGGTTTGGGCAGTGTGAGGCTGACTACTTAACAAGTGTGTCCTGGAGTGGCCTTCTTATGCGCGTGTACCTCACGTCTCCCTTGTGCCAAGTCACTTGACAGGGAGACCAAATGCTCTACAGCAAGGAGATGCGGGACACGGTTCCCGAGGTGGGTCCGGTATTTTTCCCTTCTTCACGTTCTCGAAGAATGCTGGCATGCTGATTTGTCTCCAAGTGAGACCACCTTTGGGGTCTGTGCTTTGAAGTCCTGGCTAGAGGCATTAGTGCTGCCACTTACTGTTGTTGTTTCTTTTATTTTATTATGTTATGTTAATCACCATACATTACATCATTAGTTTTCAATGTAGTATTCTATGATTCATTGTTTGCATATAACACCCAGTGCTCCGTGGGGCTAACCCATCCCCCCACCCCCTCCCCTCTAGAACCCTCAGTTTGTTTCTCAGAGTCCATAGTCTCTCATGGTTCGTCTCCCCCTCCGATTTCCCCCCCTTCATTTTACCCTTCTTACTATCATCTTTTTTTTAAAAAAATATAATGTATTATTTGTTTCAGAGGTACAGGTCTGTGATTCAACAGTCTTACACCATTCACAGTGCTCACCATAGCACATACCCTCCCCAATGTCTACCACCCAGACACCCCATCCCTCCCACCCCCCACCACTCCAGCAACCCTCAGTTTGTTTCCTGAGATTAAGAATTCCTCATATTAGTGAGGTCATATGATATGTCTTTCTCTGATTGACTTATTTCACTCAGCATAACACCCTCCAGTTCCATCCACCGTCGCTGCAAAGGGCAAGATCTCATTCCTTTTGATGGCTGCATAATATTCCTGTGTGTATATATACCACCTCTTTATCCATTCCTCTGTCGATGGGCATCTTGGCTCTTTCCACAGTTTGGCTATTGTGGACATTGCTGCTATAAACATTGGGGTGCATGTACCCCTTCGGATCCCTACATTTGTATCTTTGGGGTAAATACCCAGTAGTGCAATTGCTGGGTCTTAAAGTAGCTCTATTTTCAACTTTTTGAGGAACCTCCATACTGTTTGGTGGTTGCACCAGCTTACATTCCCACCAACAGTGTAGGAGGGTTCCCCTTTCTCCACATCCCCGCCAACATCTATCATTTCCTGACTTGTTAATTTTAGCCATTCTGACTGGTGTGAGGTGGTATCTCATTGACGTTTTGATTTGGATTTCCCTGATGCCCAGCGATGTTGAGCACTTTTTCATGTGTCTGTTGGCCATTTGGATGTCTTCTTTGGAAAAATGTCTGTTCATGTCTTCTGCCCATTTCTTGACTGGATCATTTGTTCTTTGGGTGTTGAGTTTGATAAGTTCTTTATAGATTTTGGATACTAGCCCTTTATCTGATATGTCATTGGCAAATATCTTCTCCCATTCTGTCGGTTGTCTTTTGGTTTTGTTGACTGTTTCTTTTGCTGTGCAAAAGCTTTTTATCTTGATGAAGTCCCAATACTTCATTTTTGCCCTTGCTTCCCTTGCCTTTGGCGATGTTTCTAGGAAGAAGTTGCTGTGGCTGAGGTTGAAGAGGTTGCTGCCTGTGTTCTCTTTTAGGATTTTGACGGACTCCTGTCTCACATTTAGGTCTTTCAACCATTTTGAGTCTATTTGTGTGTGTGTGTGTGTGTGTGTGTGTGTGTGTGTGTGTGTGTGTGGTCCACTTACTGTTGTTTTAAGGGCACATATTTATTACGTAGTTCCCAGCTTCTATTCTTCTACCTCCTGGCTTCGAATTCCACAAATTTTGAATCCAGAGATTTTTGAAAGACTAACCAATGAGCCTCTTGAAAACAGCTGGAGAATAAAGAGCCACATGGTGAGTTCTGGTTGGATGCTCCAGAGCCCTAGATGCACACGTCAGTGACTGTCCTCGTCCCTGCTGCTGTGATGGGGCGGGAGAGAAGGAAGGGGATGGACAGCATGAGGTGGACGAGAGAGCAGGGCTGGCTGGCCACAGTGACCGCCCGAGTTAGCTGGCTGAGGAACCGGTTCAAGAGAGCTTCAGAAGAGACCAGAAGGGCCTCTGCCGAAGGTGACAAGTCCCTGTCTATGAAGCAAATGGGGGACTGCTTTCCCTGGTGCTGGCAGCTCTTCCTGCTGATGGAGGACAGCGTCCTCGTAGTGCCCTGCTCTTCCAGGGGGAGCGTAATGGAGAGGGCTGCCAGGCTTTCCATGCCGAGAACCCAGGCACCTTCAGACGGATTCGTGGACAGACCTGAGAACAAGGGTTCTGTTGTAATTTGGCACTTCTGGGACCATATGTGTATATGGTACTTTGCTCAGAAGCAGCCCTTCTGCCTCGACCACTGGGCCTGTGGCTGTCCAGCTTGCTGCCTGGGGGCACCAGAGCACAGAGTTATAGAGTTTCTCTTGCTTTCCCTAAAGCTCCACCGCCCCTTCAGGTTCTCACCCAGAATACTGCTATCACTCTCCTTAACCCTCATCTCTAACTGCTGCTTTCTGGTTTTCCTGTCTCCAGTCTCTCTCACTGCCAATTCATTGTCGTTCCTCTTGTAGGCACAATCTACCCGAATAAGGCACACCCTCAGCAGTCCTGTCTTATGCCTGAGAAGAGAAGGTTAAAGTCCCTGGCATGGCATCCAGGGTCTTCCACAATCTGGTCCCACTTTGTCCTTCCAGCCTTCTCTCCAGCTTGTTCCCTTCAGGGGCAGCCCAGGGCACGCTGTTGGACCAATCCTCCTCACCTCCGAAGCAAGAATGGGCAGCCCCTGGACCTCCCAGCCCACGCTCCAGTCAGGCCAAACCAGGCCTAGTTCCCTGAATGTGCCAAGCTATGTCACATCTCATGCCTTTGCACATGCTGCTCCTTTTGCCTCGCGTGCCTCCCAATGGCCCTTCCCCACCCCAGATGGTGTCCTGGCCGGCATCCGCTTATCTTTCAGGATCTACCAAGAGACCTTTCTCGACCCTTCTCAGGTGACATGGTCACTCCCTCCACTGTGTCCCCACTGTACTCAATGAATACTTCTATGGGGGCATCTGCAATACTTTAGTGCACTTATTGATTTCTGTATCTGTCTCTGGACCAAAACCGAGCACCATAAGCTCAGGAACTTAAAAAAAAAAAGTAAGTGGCACAGAGTAGATGCTCATTAAATGTGTGTTGAAGGTATGAATAAAACATGTTAGTGCCAACCTCTGGGGTTCTCAGAATTAGAGTCTCTTTTCCACAAGGCAGTTCTGCACACATTTAAACATCATTATCAGGGGCACCTGGCAGGCTCAGTTGGTAGAGTATGCAACTCTTGATCTGGGGGTCATGAGTTCAAGCCCCATGTGAGCATAGAGTTTACTTTAAAAAAAAAAAAAGATCATTATCATCACCTCACAACTCCCTTGGTCTCATCTTACCTGGGTCTTGTTTTATCCCTGGTTCCTTCAGTGTACCTCCCCACACACCACCTCATTGAATCAGCTTCCTGAACTCTCATCACCTGGTCATTTGCAATGTCCTTCTTTAAGCAAGGACACATGTGTCCTGCCCAACACAGAGCACAATAGGAAGGTCGCATGGGCATATGGACACTGTGCAGCCAGCGTAGACTAGGACTGCCCAAAGTTTATAGCAGTCTCATCCTAACTGTTAGCTCATATTGAGTTTGTGGCCAACTAAAACCACAGCTTCTTTTCACGTAAACATCTCTCAAGCTTGACTGCCCCCTACTGTACTTGTACAGTTGATTTTCTGAACCTAAATGGAGGACATTGCATTTATCCCCATTAAATCCCATCCTGTTGGTTTGGTCCCACATTAGAGACTGGAGAGGTCATTTTGAATCTCATGTCTGCCCTCTGTCTTCTGTCAGGGCATTGATAAAAACCGTGAAATGCTGAAATGTGCAGGACTGAGGAGAGAGTCAGAAGGTACATATCAAGAGCTCTTTCTCTCCTTTCCCCTGTCCCCACACCAGCTCCCAGGCCACCCCATCAGCAGTCTGTTTTCCACAGCCAACCACTCCCCACCATCCCTGCTGTTCCCACTCTAGTCTGAGACCCTGTCATGTCTTTTCTAGGTTATAGCAACAGCCTCCTTATTCGTCTCTCAGCTCCATATTTATCTCCCTCCAATTCATTCCCCACACAGCCACCAGAATGATCTTTAAAAAGCAGAAATCCGCTCATAGCACTCTCTTGCCTAAGACCCTACATAACTCCCCATTGCTCTTAGAATGAAACTCACAGTCCTTACCAAGACCTGAAGGTCAGATACGATCTGAGAGGTACTAGCCTCTCCATCCTACCTCGCACTGTCTGACTCCTTCCCCAGGCGTCAGCAGCACACACACACCAAGTTCATTTCTCCTTCGTGGCCTCAAATTGTCCTGAAATTCTCTTTCCCCAAGCTTTTGTAAGGCTGGCTTCTATATCACTAAGCTCAAATGTCACTTTGTCAGAAAGGCCTTTCTGAGCTCAAGGAGCTGCTTTTTGCCTACAGGAGTCCCATTACTATCTATTTACTCTCCTGTTTGATTTTCTTCATAGCATTTTTCAGTAGTTGAAAGTTTCTTATTATCTGGTATTCCCTGTTTCCCCCTGTGAAGATGTAATCTTGATGAAAGTACGTATCTTGTCTGCCTTGTTCAGTGCTTAACGCTTAGTGGGTGCCCAATTTGTTCATTTGCTTAGTAGATGAATAATAGTGAGAATTATGGAATCAGGAGAAATGAAATATATGCTATATGTATTAATAAAAATGGTTCTTGGTTCCATTCTTACACCGTTATTCTCAACTTTGGTTTGTTATCAATATTTTATGGTGCCATCAAAGAATCAAATAGAATTACCAGCACGGAGTTAGGCCAGACAATAATTGGTAGTAAAAATGCATTACGTGGGATAACACAGACATGCTACTTAAAAACCATGCACCCTGAGAGACCTCTAAGATGCTGGTGCAGAATTAATATGTCACATGTAGCTCTGTGGTTACAGGATTAGATTGTTTTTATATAAAAAGGGCCATTTTTGAGGGCTGTTGCTCAATCAGGTCAAATTCATGTAAATGTCTCTAATCCCTGCATTTATATATACTTATTCTAGTGTAACATTAGGGGCAAGGATCATTCTGATTTCAAAATTTGAATTTTATTGACTTAGAATCCCATTACAATGGCACTGTGGACTCTATAGTAGGGACTCATACTGTTGACCTAGTATCCAACACATTAAGTGGGCTATAAATGGGGCTGGAAGGGCTCATCAAGAGCCTGGCAGCTCATCCACCCCAGTGCCATTAAGCCAACCCTCCTAAAGGCTCCACTGGCTCCCAGTGGTCTGCCGTGGCCCAGCCACATGTGAGGAAAATAGGACCATTCTTTTTACTATGTCAGCAAGGCCCTTCTCTCACCACAAAGGCCCAGAATGAGAACTCTAAAAAATGCATTAGGGGCGCCTGGATGGCTCATTCCATTAAGGGTCCTACTCCTGATTTTGGCTCAGGTCATGATCTCAGGGTTGTGAGATTGAGTCCCGTATCTGGCTCTGCACTGGGCGTGAGGCTTGCTTAAGATTCTCTTTCCCTCTCCCTCTGATCCTCCCCCTTTCCTCATCTTCTCTTAAAAAAAAAAGGGGGGGGGCAGTAGAGCAGTAATCCCTGGTCCAGCCACACATCTGGGGGGAGAGAATCATGAGTGGTAAAAGGAAGAGGCGGGGAGGGAGGCAGGAAACAGGAGAGAAGGGAAAAGTGAATCTCTTACCCATGCCTCTCCTCTTCCAGTTCAAAGGAATTGCAAGGAAGAGGCAGAGAAAGTACAGCAGAGAGAAGTTGTGCTTCCCTGCTGTGGTCTCAGTGTAGCCTCTTTCAACAGCTAAGAGCCCATCAACAGCAGTGTAGGCCTTCTGTGAGCCAAAGCTGGAACTGGTGCTAACAAAACCGGGCCACATGAGGGTCTTCCCACTGCACAGAGCTGTCCCTAGCCCCAGCATGAGTCCTTCATGGAAGGGTACTTGTGGCCCTGGTCTGGGAATGCCCATGGACTCTTTGTTCCGTTTAAAAAATAACAGCTTTAGTGGGATATCATTCACATACCATAAAATTCACCCTTTTAAAGTGTACAATTCACTGGTTTTTGGTATATTCACCGAGTTATGCAACCATCACCACAGTCCATGTTAGAACAGTTTCATCTCCCTCAAAAGAAACCCCTTACCCTTTAGCAGTCACTCCTCATTCTCCCCAGCACCTGCAGCCCCTGGGAACCAGCAGTCTACTTCCTGTGTCTAGGGATTTACCTATTCTGGACATTGCATACACGTGGATCATGCAATACATGGCTTCTTTCATGCAGCAAAATGTCTTCAAAGTTCACTAAAGTTATAGCATGTATCAGTACTTCATTCCTTTCTCTCTGGCCAAATAATACTCCATAGATATACCACATTTTGTCCGTCCATTTATCAGTCCATCCATTTATCTCTTGACAGACTTTTGAAATGTTTCCAGCTGGGGCCATGGTGGCTAACGCTGCTGTGAATGGACACTCATGTACGAGTTTTTGTGTGGACACAGGTTTTCCTTTCTCCTGGGTATATGCCTAGAAGTGGAGCCTCTGGGGCCTATAGTTCCTTTTCAATGACTATGTTATCCATGAACTCCTCAAGTTCCAGCTGTGATTTGTAAGTTCTAGATCAGGAGACAGACAATCTCCTGGATCCTTCATGCACATTAATATGAACTGAACTTCTAGCAAATGGCAGGACTGTGGCAGTGAACAAACCAGATTCAGTTCTGCCTTCCTTACAGAGAAGAGGTATGCAATTAAAATGCTTTCTTCTGAACTCTTTAAGTGGCTCCATCATTTAACCAGGCCTGAAATCCTCCCCTCCCTTGCTAAGTCTTTGAGTCCAGTTTCATGACTGATCAAGGAAGAGCGATGCCCACATTTAGCTTGAGTTGGGGATTCTAGCTATTCCAAGTTTAGTCTGGAGGGGTTGGTTGGGCTTCATAGAGGAGATGACACTAAGCTGGGCATAAAGGATGACCTAGAATTTACCAGAGAAGGGGCAGGGGGTGGGGATGGACAATAAAGACCCGCATTCGAGGTGGTGTCAACAATACATGGATGTTTCATGAAGATGAGAAAGCACAGACCATGTCCAGAGAACAGGTAGCAGCCCACAGAAGTGAGAAGAGATGAGGTGGATAAGAAGTTTGGGGTCAGACGATGAGATCTTGCATGTCAGGCAGAGACATTTGGATTGTGGGCAAGTGGTAGTATGATAGCTGTGTTTTATAAAGTCAGCTGTAGAGGCAGAACTGTAGAGAGACAGGAGGTGGAGGGAGAGGCTGTGGAGACCAGCTGAGAGATGGGAAGACAGAAGCAAAGAGAATTGACCCAGACAATGGAGAGAAATGGGTTGAGTATGATTAGATGTTTCTACATTAGGAAAATGTAGAAAAAGGCATTAGCTTGTATGTGGCAGTAGGGGAAGGAGGAATTTAGGATGAGTGGACTCTGAGGGGCCCTTGTTAAAAGACACTGTGGGTCAGCGTGCCTGGGTGGCTTAGTCAGTTAAGCATCTGCCTTTTGGCTCAGGTCATGATCCCAGGGTCCTGGGATCTAGTCCCCACATTGGGCTCCCTGCTCAGCGGGGAGCCTGCTTCTCCCTTTCCCTCTGCCCGTTCCCCTGTCTTGTGTGCTCACTCTCTCTCCCTCTCTCTCTCTCTCTCTCAAATAAATAAATAATCTTAAAAAAAAGACGACACTGTGGGTCATTGTGTGAGGCTGCTCCTGGAGGTTTCCCCATCCCCTCTCTCAGGAAGTACAGAGCCCCACAGGCTGCCACTGCCCCTTGCTGATGGAGGAGGCTTTCATGGGCAGAGGGGTAAAAAGAAGAATGCTGGTGCTAGCTTTCTGGCCCCTACCTACCAGAGTGCCTCAAACCTGAAGGACACCAATGAGATATTTCCCTTTACCACCACTCTACACACACCAGCCTCTGAGAGACACAGAAACACACGAGTGGGGCATAGTCTCTCCCACCCCACCCCTTCTTCTTTCCTGAATAAGTTCTTTTTTTATTTAACAATAATTTTTTTATTGAATGAGGTTGACATGTACCTTTGTGTAAGTTTAAGGTGTACAGTGTGCTACTTTGATACATTTATATATTATGATTGGCACTGTAGTGATATTTATCATATTACATAATTATAGTACAGTGTTGACTATATTCATTATATTGCGCATTAGATTGCTATGACCTAATTACTATCGCTATGACTTAATTACTTCTTGTTACAAGTTTGTACCCTTAAACACCATCAGTCTTACCAACCAACCCATCCCCAGTAACCACCATTTTACTTTGTCTTTTTATAGGTTTGGCCTTTTTAGGTTCCACACAGAAATGACAGACAGCACTTATCTTTCTCTGTCTGACTCATCTTGCTTAGCATAATGTGCTCAAGGTCCACCCACGTGGTCACAAATGGCAGGATATCCCCCTTTCTCAGGGCTGAGTAGTATTCCATTGTGTATATCTTTTTTTCTCCATGGAATGACTTAAGTTCTTAAGAAAGAGAAGCTCTCTTGTTAAAATCTGACTTTTTCGTTTGTTCATAGGCTGAAAGTTTTGCCTTCCAAGGGCTTCCTAGGGAGGCCGATGATGTAGAAAATCCACTTTCCAGGGTTCAGGGAAGAGTTCAGTGAATTCTCAACCTGACCCAGGAAAGCGGACAATGAGCACAAACATGGCAACTCTGTGCCTGTGTGCAGTGGGTGCTCAAACATTTGTGGAGAGAAGCCCCTTTTATACTTTCTGATGACTACAGGTACATGAATAGCTTCAGCTAGAAGCATTCAGAAAACGGTCTTGGGGCCATCAGCACCACTTCAACACCAGAGGCGAAGGAGGTCTTGTCTGTCCAGGCTGAGGAGAGTGCTAGAGGAGCAAGCGTGAGGGGATATGTGCTCCACATGGAACAGGCCTCTTGCCTAAGCTGAAGCCTCTCAGCAGGGAAGGAGGGTGGAAACTAGAGGAGAACAACCCAGAAAAGTTTTTACCACATTCCCCAAGAAACCTGAGATAAAGATTCTTAAACAGAAAGAGATAAAAGATACAAGAGAGATGTAGTGTAGCACAAAGCTCTTCCCAGAAGGTTCCTGACTGCCATTGGACATTGAGCTGCATTTCATTTAATGAGGCCTGTTTCAATGAGTCTCTCTGGATCATGGATTAGAATCACATAAAGTGGTCAGGCTTCCTCCTAAAGCCCAGGCTGAGTCCTGCCCACTCCAGCAAGCTCTTCCCAGGGGATGCTTGTCTTACCCTGGGGAATCATCCCCTTCCTGAATCCACCCACTGAGGAGCTGGCCCAACAGGCTTCTTAATTCAAAATTTAGGCAGGGTGGTCACACATCCTTGGATGGGGAGACCTCTTCTCTCCAGACCTGTAGGAGGGCTCAAGTTTTTGATCTTCAAGACAGAGAGCAAGAATTTGGTTTGGATTAGTTTAAATCTCATTTTCCGGTCTTCCCTAGTGATAACCTTTATCTAATTCACTGTAAGTCTGAATCCGTGTTTTTTTTTAAATGATTTTATTTATTTATTTGACAGAGACAGACACAGTGAGAGAGGGAACACAAGTAGGGGGAGTGGGAGAGGGAGAAGCAGGCTTCCCACTGAGCAGGGAGCCCGATGTGGGGCTCGATCCCAGGACCCTGGGATCATGACCTGAGCTGAAGGCAGACGCTTAATGACTGAGCCACCCAGGCGGTCCTTGAAAAATCTGTTACCATTCTGTTAAAAAAAAAAACAAAAAACCGCCCCCAGCATATAACCACTCATTCATTCATTCATAAGTTCATTCATTCATTTGCTCATGAATCATTTCTAGGCTCCTACCATATGTCAGCCTCTGTGCTGAGTTTTGATGATTCAAAAATAGATAAGACACAGTCCCTGACCCTTGAGGGGTAACTGAACAGACCTGTAAATATATCACAGATGGTCTTTGCGGCACAGAGTTAATGGCTATAACCAGAGCCTCAACACCAGCAAGTGGGTATTCCGAGAAGAGCAGGGAACCCCCTCAACCCCGTTCTCTGACATCCAGCACAGAGCTAGGCAGAGAGCAAGGGCTCGATTAAAAGCCCCCCACAGTTTAAACCCGGTTAGTGTGTTATTCAGGTGGCTTCACTGTGCCTGCCAAAAGCCTTTCCATTCTTACCTTTCGGCAGACAGAGCCTAACAGGAAGCAACGGCTCTGCTACTAAATGACAGAAGAGCACGTTTGGAGGGTGGATGACCTTTGTATTCATTTAAACAACTCAACCTTTCTCAACCAGAACAGTCATCCACCTCTGCTTGTGAACCTGAATTTGGCTGCCACATTTGCATGCATAATGTGCCGAAAAGCCTTCTTTATAATGTTTACTTCTATGTTTCTTCCCAATGAAATCACTGAAGGGCAAATTTGATTTTCAAATCAGTTTTAAAACATCTGCCTTCGAAAAAAGTGAGCGTGAAGAGATAAGGCTTTTAGATTACAGGCAAGGGCTAATTATTTTAACTGATACCCCTGTGTCCAGGCTAAAAATACAAATGTTAAAACATTTTTAATGCATACCCACCATCTAATGGATGTTAATATTTCATTAGGGAAAGACTTCTAGTCAGGAGGTGTGTATTTAGTGATTGTCGAAGGAAAAGCTTAACTTCCTGACCCTTCTTTTCAACACGAATTCATCTAACCTTGGGCTTGAGCACTTCTGTTCGTTGTTTACCATGAGAACATTTCTTTCAAGTATCACTTAACTGTTTATCTTATGACTTTCAAAATCTTCAGGAAGCTCAAGGTATTTAATATATTTCAGGGTTTTTATGTATTTTTTTTTTTCACTTCCCGACAGGAATATCTGAGGTTGCAAACTTATCTCTAGAGGTGGAGCTCTTGTGGCGACAATTAATGATAGTTTCGGGGGGCTGGGGAGATGAGAGAGAAGCAGCTGTGGGGCTTGGTTCTACCTCCTAAGTACGAGTTTATTAAAGTTCCCATTTATATTTTATATGTATAACACACAAGTATGTCAGGGTGTGTATATCCATCCAGCCAACACACAATCTTAGGACTTTAGAACTGTGGTATGCCAACTTTAGAAGGAGCCCTAGAGAGAAATCCATTGTATTTTATCTTTTACATAACTGTTTCACATTCTTCTTGATAAGATAACAATACACTGGACTATTTTAATAAATAGAGCTCTCAGAGCCTGTAAGCAAGCCTGGTTTTAGGAATGGCGTTTTATAGATGTAGGGACAGAGGTACAGGCAGAGTAAAGGACCTGCCCAAGGACACTGGGACAGTCCATGGCAGAACTCTGGCTGAGAGCCAGGCCTCCTGATTTCTAGTCCAGGGACTCTTTTATTTTGCATTTTCCTTCATTCGTGGGCAGTTAATGTTGCTGTACTGCACACTTTTCTTTCCAGCGGCGAGATCCTGGTGAGTACTTCAAGAACAAAACCAGGAGTATAAAGGGCGAGATTGAAGTAATTTTACATTAAACACAATTCCAACACAGATTTTCACTTTTAGCTGTGCGCACGTTATTTCGTCCACTAGCCTGTACCTTCCTTGGGGGCAGGGCTCTGACCTCTCCCCTAGCCGAGGGCCTGGGATGCAGCCGGTGAATAAGAAAGCGCTACCCCTTAGGCAGCCTGCACTTTACGCTCTTGGTCATCACCCGGAGCAGCCAGAATGCAAGCATCAGCCCACTCCCATGGGCTCCTGACTTTTGTGGTCAGGCGGATTCTTGCCTGACACAGTTCCCTCCTCACAGTAGGCACTTCAGAAAAATGGACTGCATGAGTGGATAAAGGTCGGCACGGGCTTTCTGTCAGAAACGAGGGAGTCCTGGAAGAAGGCAGGCAGGCAGGCCTGGAGGGTGAGAGCACTGGCTAAAGCACCAGCCACCAAGGGCTGGCTACATTTCCTGAGCCCTAATCGTTTAGGACAAAACCTTCAGGACTGACGCATGAATGCAGCTGCAAAGAGAGAAAGGGTTCTGAAATCTGAGCCGAGCAGGACTTAGTTTCGGCATGAACTTCATTTGGCTTTCAGCATCCCCGGCTGAAGCCTAACAAATGAGGTCGCCAATTTCAAGGTTTAAGATGGAGAGTTAGTAACAAAGATGAGCCTGACACGCTCATCTTCGCGGCAAATGGTCTCAGACCTCAGGTGCACATCAGATGGAAAGGTCACTGGAGAACAACTAGAGATCAGGTAAAAAAAAAAATAACATGATAACCAAGATGTCCATAACCAACACTTGATTGAAACGTCTGCTTTCTCCAAAGGTTTTCATATGTGAGTATTCCTTTGACCCTTAGACCTTCCCCCTTTTGTGCCATGGCTCTCTCTGGCAGTCTGGTGAGGTCTCTGAACCCCTTCCCAGAAGGTTTTTGAATGCATAAAACCAAACACGCAGGGAAACCTGTGTGTACAGAAATACAATGCTGTCACAGACCTCTTGGGCAAAATGACACGGAATGGCCCCTGGCTGGAGGTAAAAAGAATAGGGCTCATCACTTGACATAATTGTGTGACATGGCACAAGACTTCAGAACCAGGATGGAGCCTGAGACTCTAGATCTCCTTCTACCAGGATCCTCATTTCTCAAGAAAACCTAAGTTAGATGTTCTTATTAAAGGAAAAGAATGTCTCATTTAAGAAATAATGATGACAACACTTTTTATATTGCTTCCCCATGCCCTTTCCCCCAGATCCCCTCTGGCATTTGCTTTTCCTCCTCAGCCCCCCCTTTCTAAAGTGAATGGAGACCAGGAATTGGCAATGCTGGTACAAATTTTAGGTCTTCTCTTTGAAACTACAACTCTGATTTTTCCATAGTCCCTCCCCTTTACTTTTCAGTGTGTAAAATTAACAAATCATCTGACCTATACATTTTTTTAAAGATTTTATTTATTTATGAGAAAGAGAGAGGGAGAGACTACAAGTAAGGGGAACGGCAGAGGGAGCAGGAGGAGACTCCCCGGGAGCAGGGACCCTGATGCGGGGCTCGATCCCAGGACCCCGAGATCATGACCCGAGCCAAAGGCAGACACTTAACCGACTGAGCCACCCAGGCACCCCTGACCCATACATTTCTGAAGGAGAACACTGGTCTGTAACATCATTTCAAATGACTTAGAAAGCTACCCCCAACCTGAAATCTAAATATCCATCATCCTAAAGGAAGCTAAGCAAATGTAGGGCAGGCCACTTCTGTTCTGAAGGAAAGACCTTCACTTTCATCACAACTGTCTGCCAACACACGATGTTCTATCTGTAGTGGGGGGTCTCCATGCAAAGTTCCTGAGTAAGAGGATCATGAGAACTATAAATCCTAATTTAAATTAAATCAATCTCAGTAAACCCCAAAGACAACATGCTAGGCTAGAAATCAAATCCCAGTAAACAACTGGAAAATGGGCACCAAGTAATGCTAGGACTCTAGAGATTTCGGCAGAAAATGGGTCGTTCTATTGGTACTTGATTAAAAATCTGCTTCCACCTGGGTCAGTGCATTTCATGGGCACAGTCAATTCACTTCCACATGCAGAGTGTCAATGGAAGGCCCTGTGGGAGGAAGCAAACAAAAGCAATAGTTCCCCAGACCCCACTGCCACTGCAATGGTGTATCTGGATTCAGATCGGGAAACAAAGAGCTACCAGAGTATGGGTATGCAAAATGGATCAGAAGCACTTTCTCTGAGCAACATGGTAAACACTGGGGTCTGTAGGAAGCCTGGTCTCTACCCAAGTACACACTTCTCCTGACACCTTACTGTGTCTACAGTCTAACTCTGTAAAAGTACGACTTACTTGCTTTTTAGCTCTAATAAATTGTCTTCATAAACCACACACTAGTTCTTCTGTGATTTGGATGAATTTTCAAGCAGACACGAGATGCAAACAATCGTTCAACTTCAGTTTGCTGTTTAGGGGACACTTGGAAAGGGCCAGCTGATAGGAGAGTCTTTTTTGACATGTACATTGTTTTTGAACTAGATGCCAGGCAAGTGGTCTATCTTCTCTTTTCTTCAGGACCCCACACGGTGCTCTGCATACTGAGGATAAATCTATTGTTCTGATGAAAAAAATGCAACCCTCTGTGCCAAAAGGCACAATCATCTTTTAAATGGGAGATCAGCTCAGGCAACTTCTGCATCTTAGTTGCCACCATTTACTGATATCCTGGTATTAGCAGGTCAGACACACCAAAGTGCCAGGCAAGAAATCTTCAGGAAGGCCAGCTCTGTGACAGATAAATGGCAGTGCCCAGTGATCACAGAAGTACCAGGGCTCCCATCAACATGATTCATAAGACTTCCCTGATAGCACAAAATCAACAGCTGTTGGTCTTGCTTAAGCCATCTGATAGGGGTAAGTGGTTACCAAGAGGCCTACGGAAATGGACGAATGAATAGATAATGCAAGCAATATCTCAGAAGGGGACAAGCCTGTCTAATGAAAATGCAATCTTAATTTATTGTAGGAAAACACTGAATTTTATGGTGTTCTGAGCATCTAGGGAAAGTCAGGAGATGACTTTAAATAGAGGCGGGGAGGATTTTATTGTAAAGCTTGAGTCCACGGCTCTTCTGAAAGTATTTCCCAATGATTAAAAAAAAATCATAGCCAGAACCCCATCCAAGCTTGACAGTGTGTAACTCGAGAAAAGTACACAGCATAATAGCCCTCTTCCTCTCTCAGGGAAGAGCACCAAGTCATCTAGGGTGAATTCACTTTATACCTAAGATATAATCTCTTATAGGAAATTTAAAACAATAACTTGAGACTTGGCAGTTTTATCATCCAAGCTATTGGGCTAAGCTTCAAGCTACTAATCCCTTGAGGAAAAGCATAGCCAGGAGACAACTAAAATGAACTTAAGAATGTATATAGTCATTTTATTATAAATGCCTACTTCAGAATCATTTTGTGTTTGACTTTGACTTGTTCAAGGCAAGATTAGCCAATACACATTTTGGATACAATTGGAAAACAACCTGTCAATCTAACTGTGAGAAGAAAGATGTCTCTGAAAACTCATCATATTGGCGAGGGGGAAAAAAACACCCACATTTTGGCTATTGCTAAAAGCCCAGCAGAAGCCTCCTGTTACCAAGGATAAGTGGACAATTACTGCTTATTATATGGTACTACACAGTTTACAGAAACTGCAAGTCCTCATTACAAACTGCACATCACACTTATCTTACCATCAGCGAGGGTGGCCAGAACGTGGGCACAGGCGTGCCACACAACATGCTCTGTTTGCCAAGCCTCCCTATGGCTGAGGTTATTGCTGCCAATACAAAGGTAACAAAGAAGTGGACCAGCTGAGTGTACAGGCTGTCTTCCTGCCACCTCCGGGAAGATCTGTGCTCAAAGGCACACCTGAACTTCCCTCTAGCAGGCTGAAGGGAGAAGGAGTGATCTTCATTTATCTACTGAGGCCAAGCCCACTCCCTTCTATGTAGTGTGTGGGTCCAGATTTAGCATGCTGCTTGCTCCCATAAATGTTACTCCTCTTGATTCACTCAGAGAAGATGTGGTCTAGCTGAGTGTGTCAGAATCCACAAATGCCTCTATTTACATTTGGATCAAGGCCCTTTGGTGACAAGGGTCCTGAGCTGATTGGAAAAGCTTAATTAACGAGTCCACGAGAGGAAGAAAGTGCCCAGCCAGCACGGTGCCTGACCTACAGCAGTGGCTCAAAGTATGCCTGCTAAGTTAATGCATGGATAAACCGCAAATATGGAGTTAACACAGGCCTGTGCCCCACAGACTGGGGGCTTTAGCAGGACAGGGATTCAGGATTAGTTGAAAGATAATCTTCATTAAGGAAGTGACAAAAGGGGAAAATAGTATATCTGAGAGTTTCAGTTGTTCCGTCCCCAAATATGAATGGTCTGGAAGACTGTGTGCCCTATGTTCCCCCTTCTCATCTCCTCGGAAATTTATAAAGTTAATTAATATTAATATAAGAATGTGGTATTAATGTACTGTGAAGGTATAAACTGAAAACAGGCTAGCAATCCACAAACGAGTGGATCTGTAATTGTAGATGACAGGACATCCCACGTCTTACTGAACACTTGATTACTACTTCAAGTTATTGTGGTTCTCTGTCCTCGCGGGGCAATATAACCACATTTCTGTGCACTGGAGGCCTTCAATTAGCCTACCTGAAGCACCTGCAAACAGGCCGAGGCTGTGATATGAGGGGCTCGACGGTGCTGTGAGAACATCACCTTTAGAATCATATCCCCTTGTTAGTGTAAGCCTGTGATCCAACATTACATTAGGGTAGGTCTGGATTTTCATTTGATTTAGGAAAAATGAACTGAGAAGATTCGGAAATGCGAAACAAACAAACTTCCGTGAGCCCCTCCTTCCCCCGCCCCTGGCAGACCCCAGAGAGAAGACTATACATTTCAAAGCTCCAGCAGTCAGAATTTCTATTAAGCCTATATATCCACTGCCAAGTCCTATAGAGAATTCAGGGGCTCCCTGGGGAACGAGGAAGGAAAAACAAACAATATAAACAAGTTACTTTCCTCCAATAGCAGCGGCACCCACGCCAACTGCCCGCCTTTGCCAGAGCATCACCCCCACGGAAGACGCTTTCACTAAAGGCTCTGAGAAGCACAGATAAGGAAGCAAGGCATCTAATCCAGGTTTTTTCACCAGAGGAAAGTCATGACCTCTCTGGTACAGATTTAATGTGCAGCCTCCTGGGGAGAGAAGGGCCAACAAGACGCCGACCTGCCTCACCCCTTCCAGGTCAAGACCGCGAAGCCACGTTACTAGGGCTACAAATCTTCTCTTGCTCTGTTTTGGTTTACTACGTGTGCTCTGTACTGCTGTATAAATTTGGATAAAGAGGTGAAAAGTGTATGAGCTGGAAGCACTCAGCAGCTCTCTCCAAAGCAGCTGGTAAATGTGTGCAATTCCAGATGATCACCACTTTGAAACTACACTTTAAAATTTTGTAACAAATGTTTATTACTGATACTCAGTACATAATTTACAGCTCTGTGGTGAAATTCTCTTCCATCGCATTTCAAGGGCTTGTGAAAAGAAAATGTCCACTGTGGGGGGAATATGCTTTATGGATCTCGGCTTAAAACCGAGGAAAAACACACATGCAAGTCTCTTTTGGTAGAAGGAAATAGTCTAATAAATGGCCTAATGAACAGTGTAATGTTTTTTTTTTAAGTAGGCAATAGGAAGGAAAAGGGAAGAAAAACAGAAGACGCCAAACCTAGATAACAAAGCCCTAGGTGATTTGATATAGAGACCATGCTTTTAAAATCAATTTTTAAAACATGAATTATGATACAGCTAATAGGCTGAATAAATTAACATTCTGTGGAAGAAGTTGCAGTGAGAGCAAAATAGAAGATCATATGAAAATGTAAGTGGATTTGTAATCTATAGTCTTCATCATGCCTTCTGGCAGGTGAGTCGACTTCTGACTTGTACCTGTGTGTGATTTTTAAGTCTGAAGTTCATAGCTCCCTTTGGTTGGGAAATCACCAGTGTTTGCAGTTACAATGTGGGCCAGGAGTAAGCGGCTAGGTTCCAAATGCATCTTTTCAGAAACACATCCCTAATTCCATGCTATATTCTGATCATGTCTCTATTCTTATAGCCCTTATGGGGCTGTTTCTCACTATGGTCTTATAGGCCATGCAACATTTTGGGAACAAGGGATTCAGAATCAGGAACTCTGGATTGGAATCTGGACCCTTCCATTAGATGAAAACTTGGGGAGGCATCTGTACTCTGTACCTGTCTCAGAGTCTCAGCCGTAAAATGAGAGACTTAGACGGTAACTTCCAAGGTACTTTCACTTAAACCATTTTATGACTCCAGGATCCTATTTTGTATTTTATACTTTGTGTGTGTGTGTCTGTGTGTGTGTGTGTGTGTATGTGTGTGTGTGGTGATGGTTCCTGAATGTTCAGAAGTTGTGGACAGCCTGTAAGTTTCTTCAGAGAAGTGTTTTCCTGTCTCCTAGTATTCTCTCTCACAATGTAGCCTTTACCTACTAGGGTCACTCAACAAATATTAGACTGAACCAAAGCTGGCTGGGCTATGCATTTTATTACAGACCTAGTACTAGAGGTTACTCTGAGAAAATCTGGCCTGTACTTCTAAGGGGGTAGATCCCAGTGCACCTTGAAAAATGGCTAGCTTTTTAAGAAGTAAACTTCCTCCCAGCCTAGTCCCTTATTTCCTCCCTCCTCCTAGACAGACCCAAGAAAAAGGGAATGCTGCCAGGCTACATGGAAACAAAATACAGTGGGGCATTCAGCAAAAGGAGCAGTTACCTGTATCTGGGAGGAGAAAGATCAAAGAAGAACTCACAGGGCATTTTTGGCTGCGTCTTGAAGGGAACAGGGGTGGGCTAGAGACTTCAAGACCAGACAGTGGAAACAAAGATAATTAGCTGATCTAAAGCATGGACTCATTTGGCAACAGCAATTGGGCCAGACTGAAAGGGAAGAATGATACCAGTAAGGAGAGAGTTAAAGAAATAAAGGTAGGAAAGTTCGGTGAGAGTCAGATAAGTATGGTAGTTATATATTTGAAATCTGAATGTGAAGTCTAACGGTACGGCAGGATATTTGAAAACGAGATGTTTGGGAAAAGCTGGTCGGGTAGAGACAGAAGGTGACTCGGGCAAAGATTTGAGGTTTTTCTCAGTCGGCCACTGGAGATGTCTATTCAGGGAAGTAAGGAGTCTCGGCCAGACCGATCCCACCTGGCAACACTGTTCCAGATACCCGAACAGCAACAAATGCAGATAGAGTACAGATTGAGGGAGATCACTAGAATAGTCTAATGGAGAGGCAGGAGGGTCTCAGTTAAGATGCGGCAATGGGAATACAATAAAGGAAGAAAGGGTATAAAAGAAAAGACATGGTTCCTGACCGTGCAGGGAAAGGAAGAAGCAAGAGTCAAAGGGGTAAGAGATGCCCAGGAGAAGGGGCTTACCACAAACACAGCAGGGCCTTCGAAGGAGAGGAGCTGTTTTACGTGTTTTACGGGGAAAGAGGACAATGAGCTTAGTTTTAGACAAGGTGAGTTTGTGAAGCCATTCTAGAAGGGGCCAACATTTAATGAAAAATATGAATGAGATAGCTGAAGCCAAGAGAATAAATCAGATAGTCAAGGAAGAATGCCCTTTTAGCTCTAAAAATTGGTTCTATGTACATGCTGGATCCCTGAATTCACAGGAACACTTTGTTTTTCTGTTCCCTTTTTTTAAAAAAAGATTTTATTTATTTATTCATTTATTCACTTATTTATTTATTTAGAGCATATGGAGGGGAGGGGCAGAGGGAGAAGAGAGGGAGAGGGAGAGAGAGTCCCAAGAAGACTCTACGCCAAGCTTGGAGCCCAGTGTGGGGCTCAATCCCATGACCCCAAGTTCATGACCTGAGCTGAAATCAAGAGTCGGACATTTAACCAATTGAGCCACCTAGGGGCCCCTTTGCTTGTTTTAACCCAGGAAGAAAATCTGAGCCCCTTAGCACTCTGGGATAGAGCTGAGTTGGCATTAATCATGGTGAGATTACGGCACTCCTCACTCGGACCCAGAGACAAACTGGGGCAGGCCACTTTAAGAAGATATGACCAAAACTACAGTGACTTTCCTTCCTGCTGTCTTTATTCACTGACTAATAAATAGGCTCTACTTTCCTTTTCTTTTTTTGCAGATGGACATGCTGACTATTCATTTTTATAAATGGATTTCTCTGATGACTGTTTTTCTGGTGTCTCTGTGTGCTCAACTTGCTTGCCTTCATTAGGGTTATGTGATTCTGACTTTAGAGGCCCATTGAGGGGCTGTCTGCAATGCTTTCTTGGCAATGCCTCTCCCAGGGTAGGGGTTAATCAAGGCTTGGTCATGGTAAGGGGTGTCTCTGAGCCATCACTCTGGACAATGCTGGGACAGGACCCTCTGCAGCCATTCTGAAAGCATGGGAGGGATCCAGAGCTCCAGGACTCTGGAGTGAGGTGTGTTCTGTCGGACAAACTCTATCTGCCCTGCTGGGAGAGGTACCTGGATTGCCTGGGCAAATGGTTTAGAGTTCCTCTCCAGAGAACAAGACCTTTTTTTTTTTTTTTTTAACATTTTGCTCTAAAAATCCAGAGAAGCAATTGAAACATATTAATCTGACAAACTCAGGATTTTAAATCAAATGAATTTCCAAAGTGAAAGGGGCACACTGGCAAACAGGTTTTAAAGCACTTGGCCCCTCCATAAAGAGAAACTTCACTCTTTTGAAGAGTGGTTAAAAATAAAGGTAATGGACTTCCAGCCAGTAAGCAATCGCAAGTGATAAACTGTTACTGGGGGATCCAAGTCATTAACTCGAGGGGCAAGGGTAGATGCAGAGCCCAGAGAAAATGGGGCCTCTGGCAATGACTGAAACTGTGGAGGAAGGCTGTGAATGAATCAGTGATGACAGATCAATAATGGATTAATAAAGAGAAGTACAAGGACTACATTATTAGGGTCAACGAGCAACTTTTATGCTCTCCCACAAACTCCTCCTTGCTCCATGGGATAGCCTCTGAATGAGGATGGATGGACTTCCTGAGAGAGCCCTGTGAAGACGACAGCTCCGGACAGCAGCAGGACATATGGAACTGACCTGTGTCATGATTAGAGACAGAGTGGTAGCACTTGTCTGCCCATGCACTCAGACAACAATGCAAGGGCTAGGTCCATGCTAGGCTACCATGGATAAGAATAAAATGGACCATATCCCTGCTCTGATGGAGCTTACATTCCAAAGGGGAAGAAAAACAGTAATCTAATACTACACTAAGAAATGGGCCACTGCAAGCTGCAGTATCAGCTGTGAAGGACAATAGCTCAGTTCTATGAGAGGGAATAACAAACTGCTCTGATTGAGATGGGTGATCAGGGCAGATTTTCCTGAGAATGGGGCCCTTGAGCCGAGGATAGTGGGAGTTAACCAGTCAAAGCGCAGGGTGTGGGCTCCAGATAGAGGCCGTGGCAGGTGCAAAGGCCCTGTGGGAAGGCGGAGCATGATGCACGGTGGGACATGAGAGGAAGCCAGGCTGATGTGAACACAGACGGCACAGGAAGACCAATGCAGGGAATGTCTGCAGAGGCAGGAGGGGGACAGATTGTGTAGGCACTCTAGGCCATGTGAAGAACTTTTATCCAGAGAAAAATGGGAAGCCAGTTGAGGGTTTAAGCAGGTATAAGGTCAGAACTGTCCTTGAAATGTGCCACTCTGGCTACAGTAAGTAAACTTGAGGGAGGGTGCAGAGAGAACATGGTGGGGGCAATTAGCAGAGCAGAGGAGAGGAGAGAGATGATGGCAGTTGGACTAGTATGATCTTGATTGATTTTTGTCATTTGGAATGTAATATTAGTATGAAAGTTATTCCACAATGAAAGAAAAATCTTTCTGACCATGTACATTTTAAGTGTGCTCACACAGCTCACTGAGAAAGTTTTACTGAGGTCTGTTCATTTTTTTAATAACAGGCATGGAAAAAATTATTATCTTCACAGAGTAGGGAAAAGAGCTCTCAGCTTCTCCCTTCTGATCATTTGCTATCCAAGGGGACTTCTTGTCCTTCCTGCTCCTTCACCTGTCAAATGTTGTGGGTGGGGAGAGGCCTCCCCACTGGTGGTCCACAGAACCTGTTGATAGCTCTGAATTTAGAATTTGGTTCACCTACTTAGCATCAAAATCTACTTTCCACGCGGCTCCCAACATATGGGTAAAGTATTGCATAAATATTTTCTGTAGAGCAAAAGATAAATGCCTTCTCTAGATGGGTAGGTATGAGTCACTGACTCCTTACTGATGATTTCTATTCCAAAATATTCATCTACTTCTGGTACTATATAATCGCATAACAACAGTTTGATTAACACGTATCTCCAAATCTGTTCTAACGGACAGAAGCCTTCTACAGGGCAGGTTCTGATATCTCTGCCTCATTAGCCCAGGGGACTGCCTAGTGTCAGACCTATCCTCCATGTGTATATGTGTTTTATCTGAATTCTGTTACTTTTTTCTTTTTTTTTTTTTTTGCCATTCATTTTGCCAGGTGCATGTTTCTTTATCATTCAAGTTCTAAAACTCGTGACAAAATTAACACCAACGCTTTTGCCCTTTAAAAAAAAACACAGGAAAGAACATGACTGGCTTTTTTCATTACTGTCAAAAGCTGTGTAGAAAAATGGAATTAAGTCTGAAAAGAGGAAAATAAAACCTCCATCGAGCATTTTTACAGTGACAATAACACAACCAGAGCCCATTAATTGGCTCTCTCTTTAAGAAGGAACAAGCAAACACACTCCTCCAACCTCGCAGGGACAGGCGTCCGGGCGGGTAGCTGGCTGTTAGCACAGCAGAGACTTGCAAGAAATAGTAATATTTCAGTACAGGATCTCTGCCACAGCCAAGAGCTGCAATCGCATCCTGGAGACTAAAACCTGACACTTTGTATGAACTTCTTCTGTCATTGGCCTCAATGGTGGAGACATTTCCTTCTTTAAAACCCACTTTCATTCTATTGCGTCACATTAACAGGGCAAGCCCTCTATGCACAACCCCTAGGTCACATGGTTAGCAGCGACCTCCCGGAACCAGCCCAAGATTTTTGTTTTGTTAAGGGTCAGGCTAAGAAACAAACCTGGCAGAAAGAAAGCTTTTTCAACTTTAGCACTGACAATGGCCAAGAAGATGCACAAAATCACAGGCAAGGTAAATGGTCCAGGTTCAAATGTCTCATTTTTCAATCTTGCTACACTTTAGAAGAGTTTTCTGAGGCTGTAACTCTCCACCTTTAATTTATCCCATTGTCCTCAACCACTGCAGCACTTAGAAAAAGAAACATGACTCCCTTTCTAAGATTCCTGGTGAATAAATAGCATCAGCACAGAAACAGATCCCAGAACAGAAGGTTGTCCTTCCCCAGGACTAAATGACAGTATACTCAGCAAGGGGGACACAGATATTCTGTGATATTAATAACATCATGCTGAAGACCAGGGAGAAGGTGAGGTGACCCCACAGAAGCCTTTCCAGGTGACACAGAGGCTGTCAAAATGCTTCTCAGGGAAGGCACAAGGGAGAAACTTTCTCAAGTTAAGATGCTGTGGAAACTGCCTGACCCACAGGGGTGCTCCAAGGTCTTAAGGAGGACGGGCCCCTCTGAGAAGGGAAACCCTGGGTGGAAATGGACTTTTGAAGTCCTGGGGAAAGGCAAAAGGAGGAAGTACTCTCACAGAACTGGGCCTTAAGAGGCCCAAGGGGAGAAGCAGCATAAGGAAAATGTGGCTCAGGTGTCCTTTTCAGGGAAGCACAACTTGTGCTTGGGGTAAGTGGCTTCAAGGTTCCAAAAAGCTACTAGGATATTGCTATGGACAGCACTTATTTAATTTCTTTAATTTATACCTGGCAGTGAATAAACCATGCCACTCTGCCAACATATGCTGCTCAAATAACAGCAAGGACAAACTACAAATCTACAGAAACATTTATGACTGCAGCAAGAAAAAACACCTTTTTCAAAAAAAGTCATCTTTTTGATGGTAAAAGAAATATATGTAAATTGGTCAAAAATATAGAAAACTAGAAATAATTCACATAATCCCAGTACACAGAGGCAGCCATTAACAACATTTTGGTGTATTTCCATCTGGCTTTCTTCTTCCATATTGTTTTTCCTACTTGTGATAATACTTGTAAAAATCTTACTATAGGGTGCCTGGGTGGCTCAGTTGGTTAAGCGACTGCCTCCGGCTCAGGTCATGATCCTGGAGTCCCGGGATCGAGTCTTGCATCAGGCTCCCTGCTCGGCGGGGAGTCTGCTTCTCCCTCTGATGCTCTTCCCTCTTGTGCTTTCTGTCTCTCATTCTCTCTTTCTCAAATAAATAAATAAAATCTTTAAAAAAATAATAATAAAAATAAAAATATCTTACTATGTATTTTCTTAAGTTATTAAAAACTCGACAACATTTTTAATGAATGCTGAAGTTGGAGAAGAAAACTTATTTAGGAGGGAATCCAGATAGTATATCTGGCAGGCAGATAGCTTGTGTGAAAATTCAGCTAAAAACTAGAAATCCTAGGTAATTCTCGATTATGGCTATAGAATACTTAAGTGGAAAAAGAAAAATTTCAGTAGTATCAATGATCAATTCTTTATAGCTAGTAATTTATATTTGCCAAAACGTTTGCCAAGAGCATAGTCTTGGCGCGATGATGGCTGAGATGACTAGCACTTCTGTGGACAAAATTGTCAGTCAACGAGACCATGAAAAAGTGAAGAAATGGTTAAAAAATGAACATGAATGGAGTCGATATGTTAAGGAATATATGCTGGCAGTAAACACGACAGCTATGTAACATGAGAAAGGGATAGCTAGGCACAAGGAAGAAAGGAAAAGGATTTGGGGTCACTGGGGAGTATCAACAGCCCATGTAGTAGAGCTTTTGGGGATTCAGGCTGAAGATGGATGACACACACTGATCTTTCTCCCTTCCTGGAATCCAATGAGGTGACATCAAAGAAATACAAATGGAATACACTCATAAAGGTGTGGCAAACTGGAGGGAAAGATATAAGCAAATCAAGATTTGGGGGAATTTCTAGAAAATGGCAGGTGGATGAAATATTATTTATAAATCTGAGGGAGCAGGGTAGATTTCCACATTGAAGCGAAGTGAGCAGGATAAATCAAAATGGTCCACATCCAGTCATATCACTGTGAAATTTAACACCTCCAACAATGAGAAGATCCTAAGACTTCTACAGGGAAAAATACATTACTACAAGTAATAAGAATCAGATTCTATGAGATTTCTCATCAGTAACATTAGATGCTATTTGGCAATAAATCTGAGCTTTCAGAATTCTGAAGGAACTGAGTTCTATACCTAGTCAAACTATGATTCAGGCATGCAAGAATTCTGAAAATTTGCCTTTCACATACCCTTTGTTTCTGAAAACAATTCTGAATACATTTACTCTGTGCAGTGCCTATGAGAGATCTTGACTGAGACCCAACAAAGTCCTACTGGGCTTCGGATTCACCCAGGAGAGAGAAAGAAAACCCTATGCCACTAGAGTAACAGCAGGCATACCTCCTTAGTGGGAGTCCCTGCAGTGGTTGATACCACCGAATAGGAGCTATTCCCACAGGCATGCAAGATGACAGCTCAGGTGAGAGTGGGCAGGTGTGGAACCACTCTGCTCAGAAGCCTCATATTCTGAATTGAAGCTATTATCTCTTGTAATAGCTCCATAAACAAAGATCCCAGAATTTTCACAAGGGATGTGCCTAGTCACAAAAGTCATCACACTCGGGAAACCCAAAGAAAGCTATGGCTTCCAACCAGATATTTACAGTCCTCCCAGGCCAGATGCAATTTACCAATCAGGGGTAATTTTCATCATAAGCAATGTTGCCTAATAGCTGACATTCCTTTCTATCAGGTTTTCAGGGGAACAGATCTAAAAAGGTAACAGGGCCCAAGGTCAGCATCTCATTGCCAAGGAAACAGGGTTTTGTTAGCCCTTTACCCACATCCAAGAAAGAGTGAAATCAACCTAGATAGGAAAGAAAAAGAAATTTTAGTTATATAGTAGGCCTAGGAAGCAGTCTGTTTAAAATTAATAAATGAACAAACAGTATGCCTCAGAAACCTCTGTAAAAAGGAAAAAGAGGCAATTAGAAACTCCAAGAAAACAAAAAGCTAGCTAATATGAAGCTATTTATTTATTATATGAGGATTAATTCTGAGTACTTGTAAGAAAATCAAATCCATTTGATAACATAGTACAATTCTTCCAAGAGGGACACAAGTTTAGTGACATATTTCCCTCACTATACATCCAATGAATTACAGATCTGTAGTGAACAGTGTTTACAAATCATAATATCATAATGAGTTTTTAGTCATTTTCCCTTTTCAAGACCAATTTATAGTTAACACGTGGAAGGCTTAACTATAAGTTACAGAACAGAAAATAAGTGTTGTAAATCTTTACAATGTCAATGTGGTGGGACAGTTAACAGAAGATGGGGAGAGAGAAGAGGAAATGTAGGGTGGTAATTTCTTCATACATAGTAGGGAGTCAAGGAATACTATCTATAATTGATGGATCAAAATATAGAGGTTTAAGTATATTAGTTAATTTTAAAAGGTAAGTAGTCAGCAGAACTAAAGAGAAAAATGTAACAAAAAACGAGAAGTTAAGTAAGCTAAATTCCTCATTTTTATAGCGAGGAGTTAGTAAAGCTGATAAATTAATAAACACAGATATAAAAATATTATTTATAGTTGAGACATTATAAAAACTAAAAAAATAGGGCACCTGGGTGGCTCAATTGGTTAAGCAACTGCCTTCAGCTCAGGTCATGATCCTGGAGTCCCAGGATCGAGTCCCATATTGGGCTCCTTGCTCAGTAGGAAGTCTGCTTCTCCCTCTGACCCTCTCCCCTCATGTGCTCTCTCTCTCTCTCTCTCTCTCTCAAATAAATAAAATAAAAAAAAAACTAAAAAAATAGTCAAAAGCAGTTACTTCTGAGGAATGGAACAGAAGATGGGAAGGCAAAATTTTACTTTTCACGTATATCTTTCTGTATTGCTTAAATTACTTTTCCATGCATGTTTTACATTCATAATTAAAAAAGCCGATGTTGGTTTCTTACTGTATTGACACAGATTTAGGGTTCAACAATTTAGAAGACAGTAGAGAAAAGGAATCAAAGATTGGAAGGTGAAGTCTTTTGGAATAAGGCTAAAGGGTATAGGATTAGATGATGTGAAAAAAGAGGGGTAAAAAGTAATTTTATAAAATCAGTTAGTGCATTTGCAACAACGTGGATAAATGGTAAGGGCATTATGCTAAGTGAAAAAAGTCACACAGAGAAAGAGAAATACTGTATGATCTTACTTAAACATGTAATCCTAAAAAAAAAAAAAAACGAACTTATGGCAACAGAGAAAAGTTTGGAGGTTCCTAGAGGGTTGCGGGGGGATGGGGGAAGGGGATCAAAAAGCACAAACTTCCAGTTACCAGATCAGTAAGGTCTGGGGATGGAATGTACAACATGGTGACTACTTTGTAAATGCATATATGAAAGTTGCTAAGAGAGTAGATCTTAAGGGTTCTCATTGCAAGAAAGAAAACTGTGAGGTGACAGATGTGTTAACTAACTTACTGTGGCCATCACTTTGCTATATGTATCATTATACTGTACACTTTAGACTTACACAATGTTATGTATCAGTTATTTTTGAATAAGCTGAATAATTTTTGAATAATTTGAAAAAACCTCAAATCAGTGTATACAAAAATATGGTTATCTGTGATAGAAAATAAGCCTTTATCCTGAGAGTAAAACAAGCTAAGCTCCAACTGTAGCAGAAAGGACTTAGCATAGCAATAAAGGAAAATATCCTGCTCCAGGAGTAGAGGGTCTTACGAGGAGACACTGGGGAATCTCATTTCCTAGATATTTTTCAGAGGACAGCAAAAATCTGTCCTTTGATTTCTTGACTAGGTAGAATGCTATCAAGAGGCACGGCTGTGATCTCTAAAGATCCTATAGAATTTCATTTATAACATGACTCACATACTTTATTTCAAAAAGGGAGGCTACAATTTTTGAAGCTAATAGAATCCTCTCTTGAGGACTGCTCTGGAGTATATTAGTTAAAAAGGAAAGGCTTTCCTCTTTTATTGTCTGTGTATCTTCTACTATATTTCTTAACACCTGACTCAAAAATGAAAGGCACAAAAGATTCAGGTTATGCCTCCAAACATAAAGTCATAACCTTCAGTTCCATTGATTCTTAGGGGGTTAAAAGGTACTTGCCTTCTTGCTACTATTCTTGTTCTTATAATATATTATTTATTTATTAATTTGTAAAAACACGTATTGCTGTAGCATATAAGTGCTAACGCAGAAGGTTAAAAACATATAAATTATTTAAATCCACCAACTAATGGAAACAAAATACCAAAAGAAGTAGGGGGGAAGATGTTGATGACTCAATACAAAGCTACTGGTGGGTGGGGGTGGCACCTGGGTGGCTCAGTTGGTTAAGTGTCTGCCTTTGGCTTAGGTCATGATCTCAGGGTCCTGGGATCAAGCCCAGCGTCAGGCTCCCTGCTCAGCGGGGAGTCTGCTCCTCCCTCTGCCTCTGCTGCTTCCCCTGATTGTGCTCTCTCGCTCCTTGCTCTGTTTCTCAAATAAATAAATAGATAAATTAAAAAAAAAAAGCTACTGGGAGGGATCTAATGAGTGAATGCATTTTTGAATCAAGAAAAAACCATTTATTTATTTATTTTTAAAGATTTTATTTATTTGACAGAGAGAGTGAGAGAGCACAAGCACAGGGAACAGTAGAGGGAGAGGGAGAAGCAGGCTTCCCGCCGAGGAGGGAGCCCGATGTGGGACTCGATCCCAGGACCCTGGGATCATGACCTAAGCCAAAGGCAGACGCTTAATGACTGAGCCACCCAGGCACCCAAGAAAAAACCATTTAAATAACTATAAAACCATTATGATATATACCTGGGTCAGTAGTTAGCCAACAGGTTCTTGTTAAAAACCCATACTGTACCACACCTTCAGTAGGGGAACATAAAGAGATGAGGCATCTAATTTATAACACATAAAATGACAGACAAGATGGGTGATGGTAACCAGTGAGATGTGGAAAAGATGGGGAAGCAGAGGGTCTGGCCTGTGAGCTGTATACTCAGTGAGCAATGGCTCTGAAAAGATATATGGGCAGTTGTTCATGGGCCTGGAAGGCCTTCCTATTGTACAAAAAGGGTTCTAGGCGCTTGGAAATGAGCTAATCATTTCATTTCCCTGTTTCCATTTCATTTAGCTGGGCTTAGCCCTCCTTAGTAAGGCTTCATGGTATAATGGAAAGAGCCCTCCATTTTCTGTTTTATAAAATGAGGACAATATTCCACAAGGTGTTTTATGTTCAGGACAAAATGAGACAAAGCACAGCAAAGTCATAGAATACGAGTTACTCAATAATTGTTAGTTTTCTTATCCAACGGCAGAGACGGCTACGAGATGTATGCTCCGCTGAGAAGTGGCTGCCCAGCGAGAACTATGGTTTCCAGCCCTACCAGCATCTAGTGTGGTAAATGACTGCTTCTCCTCAATCGCATGCCAGTGGAAGGGACAGTCACTACATCCAGGCCAAGGCTGTTCAGAAGAACCAGGTATACCTTTTCTCTGTTCTTTCCCCATTTGCCAGCTAGATGCAGATGATGCTGATGAGGTCCCAGATGATGGCAGAGCCACCAGAAGGAAGATGCCTAGGTTCCTCAGTCACCTGTGGAACCAGGAACGCCCATACTCCCTGCTACATGACTGAGAAATAAACTACTGTGTTAAGGCACTGGAATGTTGAGGCCACTTTCTGTGTAACCCTGTTCCCAGGGTTACCTTTAAATATTTCTCTCATCTCAGTGCCAGCTACACTGTTACCTAAACGAAAGAAAGCTTGGTATCCTAGGCCTCTAGTCATTTAATGCATATGGCTTTGGGGCTCCATTTGCATTTACATTGTTGTGGGGGAAAGCTAAAAGGAAGGATCCTGTGGGTTCTGAATCTAGCAAGTGTCACCTTAACCAATGGAAGCATTAAACATGCTCTATGCTGATTACTATCATAACGATGGTAAGGGTGTCAGACATTGCATCAAACAAGTCATCATTAATGCTGTTATGAAATCTTGGCCAAGTAAGTCCACAAAAAGATGTTGGACATCATTTGCCTTGAGGAAAATGCAAACCAAAACCACCACTTCACTCTCACTAGGATGGCTGTGAACAAGGAGATAGACAGTAACAAGTACTGGCAAGAAACCCTCCTGCATTGCTGGTGGGAATGCAAAATGGTGCAGCTGCTGTGGAAAAGTCTGGCAGTTCCTCAAAAACTTAAACACAAAGTTACCATAAGACCCGGCAATTCTACTCCCAGGAATATACTCAAGAGGACTGAAAACATATGCTCATACAAAGACTTGCACGGGAATGTTCATAGCAAAAATGCTTATTTTAGCCGAAAAGTGCAAACAGTTCCAATGTTCATCCAATGATGAATGGATAAACAAAATGTGACATGTATATTTTCCATAGGATAGAATATTATTCAGCCATAAAAAGGAATGAAGTGCTGATACATGCTGCAACATGAATGAAGCTTGACAAAAGTATATGTTAAGTGAAAAAAAGCCAGAAGAAAAGATCACATACTATACGATTCTGTGTATACGAAATGTCCGGAATATGCAAATCCATAGAAACAGAAGGGAGATAACCAGGGGTGAGGGGCTGTGGGAACCGGAAGGAAATGGAAAGACTGCTAATGGGTAGGAGGTTTCCGTTTGGGGGTGATGAAAATGTTTGAAACATTAGATAGTAGGGATGATTGCCCAACTCTGTGAATACACTAAAAACCACCGGATTGTACATTTAAAAGGGGGAATTATATGGTATATGAATCATATTTCAATAATAAAAAAAGAGAAATCTTCGGGCACCTGGGTGGCTCACTCGGTTAAACGTCTGTCTTGGGCTCAGGTCATGATCCCGGGGCCCTGGGCTCAAGCCCCGCATCAGGTTCCCTGCTCAGTGGGGAGTCTGCTTCTTCCTCTCCCTCTGCAGACCCCTGCCCCACTTGTGCTCTCTTTCTCTCTGTTTTTCTCTCTCAAATAAATAAAATCTTAAAGAAAGAAAGAAAGAAAGAAAGAAAAAGAAAGAAAGAAAGAAAGAAAGAAAGAAAGAAAGAAAGAAAGAAAGAAAGAAAGAAAAGAAAAAGAAAGAAAGAAAGAAATCTCAGCTATTTGCTTTATCTTGCCTCCCAGAGAATCTGGCTCTACCCAAAAAGGCACTGAGCTCTTTTTAGGTAATGACTGAGAAAAGGTATGATTCTAGGATGCTGGGAATGTGGTAATTTTGATCGGAGTGAGTTATATGGGTATATACACATGTAGTCATGATCTCAGGCCGTTCAGAACCCACAGGATCCTTCTTCTTAGCTTCCCCCCACAACAATGTAAATGCAAACGGAGCCCCAAAGCCATATGCATTAAATGACTAGGGGCCTAGGATATCAAGCTTTCTTTCATTTAGGTAACAGTGTAGCTGGCACTGAGATGAGAGAAATATTTAAAGGTAACCCCGGGAATGATATGAGGGTGGGGAACGGAGTCCCAGAATAAGTATTAAAGTGTGTATTGCATCGGCAAAATTCTGTAAGGAAGAAAACAGTTCTAAAAGGGTAGTGTGTGGTATCGGGGGTAGGGACCCAAGAGACGATTGCAAATGGAAATCCTTCTCTTCTCTGCTCGGGGACATGTCATTTCTAAGAGTCAAGTTCAAACCACCAAACAAGGAAAGCTTGTTTGATCACATAAAAAAAATAAATTCTCATCAAAGTACTTAATAGTCAAAACTGAAGTAAAGGATCATCAGTATGTTTTCAACCTCCACCTAAGAATCTAATTTGGTGATGCCATGAATCTTCATTAGAACCTTCTGAATCCATCGGAAAGACTGTCTTTTAAATTGGAAACAATTCTGTGAAGACATAACTTACTTGCAGGAGACTTTAGTTCTGTCGGCCACCATGGTCCACTGTTGCTGGTTGGTGGAGACCTCAACGTAGTAGCTGTAGCTTCGGTCATCGCAGTCCCAAAGTAGTAACCTGAACAAGGAAAGTATGTAAGAATGCTGTGAATGTTCTAACTGGCTGCTTCCTGAGGCTGTAGGCCTAAGGGAATCCCTGTCTACTTTACCCCTCCTTCCTGCCTCCTTCCCTGCCCCCTGCCCCCGCCCCCAACGCTTCCAGAGCTGGAGAAAGGAAGTGAATCCCTGGCAAAAGTCTGGTGACAGGAGGTGGAGTCAGTGTGCAATGAGAGCCATGTCTCTTTAGGAACTTCCTTCACCAGTCACCCAATCTCAGGCAGCCCTTGTCCCCTGAGTGGCGATGCTCTTCAGGTTGGCTTATCCGAGAGATGTCCCCAGATCCTCCCTCCTGATTAATCTCCAGTTGCCTGGGCTGACCAAAGGTAATATGCTTGAGACTAGCATTCGTGGGGGGAATCTGTGCTTCCTGACTGATAATAACTAGTATGCCCCAATGACCTCAATGATCATGTTTTAGATTCCCTCTCATTCTTAGCAGACTTCTTGCATGGCTGTGGTACAATGATCTGATTTGGAGATACAAACAAACATCTATTCGTTAGTAAAACTTTCTTATTATTTAGAGATTGATTATTTGGGTTCTGTTCCTCATATCTCCTTTTTAGCTCAGATAAGAACCTGAGCATTGACTATGTGATTCCATTTACATGAAGCTCAAAAGAGACAAAATTCATCGCTGGTGGCAGGAATCAGAACAGTGGTTACCTCTGAGAGAGGTAATGCTTGCAAAAGGGGATGAGGGAACCTTCCAGGATGCTGGAAGGGTGCTGATTCTGACCAAGTGGTAGTTCATGGGTATGCACACAGTAAATATCCAGTTGATTTGTGCCCTGTATGTGTGTTACTCCTCAATTAAAAAAAAAAAAAAAAAGAATAAGAGAAAAGAATCTAAGTATTGTAATACGGGATTAGACAACAGTCCAGCATTTTGCTTCTGAAAGTGCCACAGTGGCAGGAAATGAGAGGCCATTGTTTTCTGATTCAGCCTCAAAAAGAAAAAACAAACAAATAATTATGATTTCAGCCTCAAAAGTCCTTCCCATACAGAATATCTATCTATTGTTTTACATTTGGTCACACACATTTGCTTCCTCCAATTGCCAGAACAGATAGTGAGCTCCCTGAAGGCAGTGCCTATGTCTTATTGATCCTTCTATACCCATGTACTCAGCATGGTGTCTCACCGAGCCTACACTCAATGAATATTTATTTGTAACAACAGTGATAATGATGATTATTACTATCATAGTGGCCAACATTTCTTTAATGCTTCTACTGTGTACCAGGCCCTATGTTAGGTGCTCTATATAATTTATCTTATTAAGGGCTTCCAAAATCCCCTTAGCAAGCATTATTATTCCCATCAAATTGCAGATGGTGAGAGTAAGGCTTACAGCTGTTAAGTAACATGTCTATGCTCAAACAGTGCTGGCAGATACAGGGTTTGAACCTGGTATCCTGACCAAAGCCCATCCCTTTGTTGAGTGCTTCCTTTACTCCCCATTTATGGACCTGGGTCCCAGTTTACAATCCACAAACTATCACTCTACAAAAGTAGTTCATATTATTTGCCCTTGATCTTGCAATGATCATCAATAAAAACCCTTTGCACAAGCTCAGTTTAGTGTCCCCAATAATGCTGTTATTGGGGATTAGAAATGACACTGTGTTCCCCTTACCTTTTGTTCCTTGTTTTCAAGTGTAATTTTGTTTGCTATCAATGACAAAACCCACATTCCCTAATATTTTGGAATTCATCTTTTAAGTAAAGCAGAAACACATTCCACCTTAATTCACCCGAGTATTCCCTTCAGTTCACCTGGGTATTTAATCTCTCAAAGTACTCTGAATGAATCAGACAGGGTCCCACCCTATTGTTTTTAGGTGTCCAATAATTCTGCTCTCAGATTATACCAGCTTGCCTGATAAGAAAGAAAGTGAGAGGCGGAGCAAGATGGCGGAGGAGTAGGAGACCTAGATTTCGTCTGGTATCAGGAATTCAGCTGAATAGGGATCAAACCATTCTGAACACCTACGAACTCAACAGGAGATCGAACAGGAGAGTAGCAACAACTCTCTGAACAGAGAAGCGACCACTTACTGGAAGGTAGGGCGTGCGGAGAAGTGAATCCGAGGCGATATTCGGGAGGATAGACGGCGGGGGAGGGGCCTCCGCCGGCCGCTTCTGGCAAGTGCTAGAGCCGCGGAGCACAAAATCGGACCTTTTAGAAGTTGGCTCGGCGGAGGGACGTCGCTGCAGTGGCTAAGCGGGGGGTGGAATCCTCCCGGGACAGTGTGGTCTCAGAACCCTTGGGGTCACAGAGAGACCGGGGGTGCCTGAGTGCGCCAGAGCTCCCAGGTATCGGAGCAGGGAAGCCAGCTGCAGATACGGAGCAGAGTCGCGGGCTCTCAGCTCGGGGTGGCCATAAACTGTGATCTGCGGCCCAGTTGGGGCACGGCTCCCCCAGCAGGGACCCAACAAGTGGCAGATCCGGGGAGACTCCCCTTCCTTCCCGGGGAGGAGCGGTGCGGGAATGCACTGCAGGGATCTGCTGGGTTTGGAGACTCCGCGCGGGGTCGGGTGTCAGAGATAGCAATGCTCGGTCACAGGCCGGGTGAGCACGGAGTGCGGCCGGAGACCGGGGACACGGGAGTGACTGCTTTTCTCTGGGGGCACACTGAGGAGCGGGGCCCCGAGTTCTCAGCTCCTCCGGGTGGAGATTGGGAGGCCACCATTTCTGCCCTGGTCCTCCAAAGCTGTACCGAGAGCTTGCAGGGAACAAAAGCTCCTGAGAGCAAACCGGAGCAGCTTCCTTAGCCCGGACCGACAAGGGCGGGGCAATTCCGCCTCCGGCAAAGACATTTGGAAACCACAGCAAAAGGCCCCTCCCCCAGAAGATCAACACAAACAGCCAGCAAGCCAAGACCAAGTTGATTGATCAAGGAGAATAGAACTCCAGCGCTAGGGGAATACTGCACATAGATTCATGGCTTTCTTTTTTTTTTTTTTTTTTTTACCATGATTCATTATTTCATCAAAGTTAATTTTTGTTGACTGTTTTTTTTTATTCTTCTTTTTCACTTTTTCAACCAACATCTTATAAATCCCTTTAAAAAAAAAAAAACATTTTTTATTTTTCATTTTTAGAGTCATATTTTATCCCTTCATAGTAGTTACCCTTATTTTTGGCATATATATATAAGTTGTTCTCTCTTTAAAATTTTGAGGTACAGTTTCTTCTAACAGATCAAAATATACCCTAAATCACTAGTGTATGGCTTTGTTCTAGTCTCCTGCCTGATCACATTCTCTCCCTTTTTCCTTTTTTTTTTCTTAAATCTTCTTTCTTTTTTCAAACAACTTATCTTACCAAGTCCTTTTATAAGATCTTTTATAATTTTCATCTTTACAGTCATCTTCCATCCCTTCATTGTATCAACCCTTATTTTGTACATATATGTCTTTCTTCCTTTAAAATTTTAGGAGGCACTTTTTTCTAACAGACCAAAATACGCCCAAAATCTAGTGTGTGGCACTGATCTATGCACTAGCCTGATCATATTTGATCATATTCTGCCTTTTTTGTATTGTTTTGTTTTTGTTTTTATCTTTTTTTTTTTCTTTTTCTCTTTCTTTTTTCTTTCTTTCCCTTTCTTTTCCCCTGGTTTCAGGTCTTTTCTGATTTGTATACAGTATATTTGCTGGGGACGTTGTAAACCTGTTAGCATTTTGTTCTCTCATTCATCTATTCTCCTCTGGAAAGATGACAAGACGAAAGAAATCACCTCAGCAAAAAGAACAAGAGGTAGTACCGTCAGCCAGGGACCTACTCAATACGGACATTAGTACACTGTCGGACCTAGAGTTCAGAATCATGACTTTAAAGATACTAGCTGGGCTTGAAAAAAACGTGGAAGTTATTAGAGAAACCCTTTCTGGAGAAATAAAAGAACTAAAATCTAACCAAATCGAAATCAAAAAGGCTATTGATGAGGTGCAATCAAAAATGGGGGCACTAAATGCTAGGATAAATGAGGCAGAAGAGAGAATCAGCGATATAGAAGACCAAATGATGGAAAATAAAGAGGCTGAGAAAAAGAGAGAGAAACAACTACAGGATCACGAGGGCAGAATTCGAGAGATAAGTGATATGATAAGACGAAACAACATTAGAATAATTGGGATCCCAGAAGAAGAAGAGAGAGAGAGAGGGGCAGAAGGTATATTGGAGCAAATTATAGCAGAGAACTTCCCTAATGTGAGGAAGGAAACAGGCATTAAAATCCAGGAGGCACAGAGAACCCCTCTCAAAATCAATAATAATAGGTCAACACCCCGACATCTAATAGTAAAACTTACGAGTCTCAGAGACAAAGAGAAAATCCTGAAAGCAGCTCGGGAGAAGAGATATGTAACCTACAATGGTAGAAACATTAGATTGGCAACAGACCTATCCACAGAGACCTGGCAGGCCAGAAAGGACTGGCAAGATATCTTCAGAGCACTAAACGAGAAAAATATGCAGCCAAGAATACTATATCCAGCTAGGCTATCATTGAAAATAGAAGGAGATAAAAAGCTTCCAGAACAAACAAAAACTAAAGGAATTTGCAAACACGAAACCAGCCCTCCAAGAAATATTGAGAGGGGTCCTCTAAGCAAAGAGAGAACCTAAAAGCAGCAAAGAGCAGAAAGGAACACAGACAACAGACAGTTAACAGTCACCTTACAGGTAATACAATGGCACTAAATTCATACCTTTCAATAGTTACCCTGAATGTAAATGGGCTAAATGCCCCAATCAAAAGACACAGGCTATCAGATTGGATTAAAAAACAAGACCCATCAATATGCTGTCTGCAAGAGACTCATTTTAGACCCAAAGACAGCCCCAGATTGAAAGTGAGGGGGTGGAAAACCATTTACCATGCTAATGGACACCAAAAGAAATCTGGGGTGGCAATCCTTATATCAGACAAACTAGATTTTAAAACAAAGACTGTAATAAGAGATGAGGAAGGACACTATATCCTACTTAAAGTGTCTATCCAACAAGAAGATCTAACAATTGTAAATATCTATGCCCCGAACATGGGAGCAGCCAATTATATAAGGCAATTAATAACAAAAGCAAAGAAACAGATTGACAACAATACAATAATAGTGGGGGACTTTAACACCCCCCTGACTGAAATGGACAGATCATCTGAGCAAAAGATCAACAAGGAAATAAAGACTTTAAATGACACACTGGACCAAATGGACTTCACAGACATATTCAGAACATTCCATCCCAAAGCAAAGGAATACACATTCTTCTCTAGTGCCCATGGAACATTCTCCAGAATTGATCACATCCTAGGTCACAAATCAGGTCTCAATCGGTACCAAAAGATTGGGATCATTCCCTGCATATTTTCAGACCACAATGCTTTGAAACTAGAACTCAACCACAAGAGGAAAGTCGGAAAGAACTCAAATACATGGAGGCTAAAGGGCATCCTACTAAAGAATGAATGGGTCAACCAAGAAATTAAAGAAGAATTAAAAAAATTCATGGAAACCAATGAAAATGAAAACACAACTGTTCAAAATCTTTGGGATACAGCAAAGGCAGTCCTGAGAGGAAAGTATATAGCAATACAAGCCTTTCTCAAGAAACAAGAAAGGTCTCAAATACACAACCTAACCCTACACCTAAAGGAGCTGGAGAAAGAACAGCAAATAAAGCCTAAACCCAGCAGGAGAAGAGAAATCATAAAGATCAGAGCAGAAATCAATGAAATAGAAACCAAAAGAACAGTAGAACAGATCAACGAAACTAGGAGCTGGTTCTTTGAAAGAATTAACAAGATTGATAAACCCCTGGCCAGACTGATCAAAAAGAAAAGAGAAATGACCCAAATCAACAAAATCATGAATGAAAGAGGAGAGATCACAACCAACACCAAAGAAATACAAACAATTATAAGAACATATTGTGAGCAACTCTATGCCAGCAAATTAGATAACCTGGAAGAAATGGGTGCATTCCTAGAGATGTATCAACTACCAAAGTTGAACCAGGAAGAAATAGAAAACCTGAACAGACCTATAACCACTAAGGAAATTGAAACAGTTATCAAAAATCTCCCAAGAAACAAAAGCCCAGGGCCAGATGGCTTCCCAGGGGAATTCTATCAGACATTTCAAGAAGAATTAATACCTATTCTCCTGAAACTGTTCCAAAAAATAGAAATGGAAGGGAAACTTCCAAACTCATTTTATGAGGCCAGCATTACCTTGATCCCAAAACCAGACAAAGACCCCATCAAAAAAGAGAATTACAGACCAATATCCTTGATGAACATGGATGCAAAAATTCTCACCAAAATACTAGCCAATAGGATCCAACAGTACATTAAAAGGATTATTCACCACGACCAAGTGGGATTTATCCCTGGGCTGCAAGGCTGGTTCAACATCCGCAAATCAATCAACGTGATACAATACATTAACAAAAGAAAGAACAAGAATCATACGATCCTCTCAATAGATGCAGAAAAAGCATTTGACAAAGTACAGCATCCTTTCTTGATCAAAACTCTTCAGAGTATAGGGATAGAGGGTACATACCTCAATATCATAAAAGCCATCTATGAAAAACCTACAGCGAATATCATTCTCAATGGGGAAAGGCTGAGAGCTTTTCCCCTAAGGTCAGGAACGCGGCAGGGATGTCCACTCTCACCACTGCTATTCAACATAGTATTAGAAGTCCTAGCCACAGCAATTAGACAACAAAAAGAAATCAAAGGCATCCAAATCGGCAAAGAGGAAGTCAAACTCTCACTCTTTGCAGATGATATGATACTGTATGTGGAAAACCCAAAAGACTCCACCCCAAAACTGCTAGAACTCATACAGGAATTCAGTAAAGTAGCAGGATATAAAATCAATGCACAGAAATCAGTGGCATTCCTATACACCAACAACAAGACAGAAGAGAGACAAATCAAGGAGTCTATCCCATTTACAATTGCACCCAAAACCATTAGATACCTAGGAATAAATCTAACCAAAGAGGCAAAGGATCTGTCCTCAGAAAACTATAAAATACTCATGAAAGAAATTGAAGAAGACACAAAGAAATGGAAAAACGTTCCATGCTCATGGATTGGGAGAATCAACATTGTGAAGATGTCAATGCTACCTAGAGCAATCTACACATTCAATGCAATCCCCATCAAAATACCATCCACTTTTTTCAAAGAAATGGAACAAATAATCCTAAAATTTGTATGGAACCAGAAGAGACCCAGAATAGCCAGAGGAGTACTGAAAAAGAAAAGCAAAGCTGGCGGCATCACAATTCCGGACTTCCAGCTCTATTACAAAGCTGTCATCATCAAGACAGTATGGTACTGGCACAAAAACAGACACATCGATCAATGGAACAGAATCGAGAGCCCAGAAATGGACCCTCAACTCTATGGTCAACTTATCTTTGACAAAGCAGGAAAGAATGTCCAATGGAAAAGAGACAGTCTCTTCAACAAATGGTGTTGGGAAAATTGGACAGCCACATGCAGAAGAATGAAACTGGACCATTTCCTTACACCACACACAAAAATAGACTCCAAATGGTTGAAAGACCTAAACGTGAGACAGGAGTCCATCAAAATCCTAAAGGAGAACACAGGTAGCAACCTTTTCGACCTTAGCCGCAGCAACTTCTTCCTAGAAACATCGCCAAAGGCACGGGAAGCCAGGGCAAAAATGAACTATTGGGATTTCATCAAGATAAAAAGCTTTTGCACAGCAAAAGAAACAGTCCACAAAACCAAAAGACAACTGACAGAATGGGAGAAAATATTTGCAAATGACATATCAGATAAAGGGCTAGTATCCAAAATCTATAAAGAACTTATCAAACTCAACACCCAAAGAACAAATAATCCAATCAAGAAATGGGCAGAAGACATGAACAGACATTTCTCCAAAGAAGACATCCAAATGGCCAACAGGCACATGAAAAAGTGCTCTACATCGCTCGGCATCAGGGAAATCCAAATCAAAACCTCAATGAGATACCACCTCACACCAGTCAGAATGGCTAAAATTAACAAGTCAGGGAATGACAGATGTTGGCGGGGATGCGGAGAAAGGGGAACCCTCCTACACTGTTGGTGGGAATGCAAGCTGGTGCAACCCCTCTGGAAAACAGTATGGAGGTTCCTCAAACAGTTGAAATTAGAGCTACCGTTCGATCCAGCAATTGCACTACTGGGTATTTACCACAAAGATACAAATGTAGGGACCCGAAGGGGTACGTGTACCCCAATGTTTATAGCAGCAATGTCCACCATAGTCAAACTGTGGAAAGAGCCAAGATGCCCATCGACAGATGAATGGATAAAGAAGATGTGGTATATATACACAATGGAATATTATGCAGCCATCAAAAGGAATGAGATCTTGCCATTTGCAACGACGTGGATGGAACTGGAGGGTGTTATGCTGAGTGAAATAAGTCAATCAGAGAAAGACATGTATCACATGACCTCACTGATATGAGGAATTCTTAATCTCAGGAAAGAAACTGAGTGTTACTGGAGTGGTTGGGGGTGGGAGGGATGGGGTGGCTGGGTGATAGACATTGGGGAGGGTATGTGCTACGGTGAGCGCTGTGAATTGTGCAAGACTGTTGAATCACAGTTCTGTACTTCTGAAATAAATAACGCAACATATTTTAAGAAAAAAGAAAAAGAAGAAGATAACAGGAGAGGAAGAAAAGGGGAGTATGTCAGAGGGGGAGACGAACCATGAGAGATGATGGACTCTGAAAAACAAACTGAGGGTTCTAGAGGGGAGGGGGGTAGGGGGATGGGTTAGCCTGGTGATGGGTATTGAGGAGGGCACGTTCTGCATGGAGCACTGGGTGTTATGAACAAACAATGAATCATGGAACACTGCACCAAAAACTAATGATGTAATATATGGTGATTAACATAACAATAAAAAATTAAAAAAAAAAGAAAGTGAATCATTTCCCTCATTAGTCATTTCCTTGAATATTCTAGTTTCTTAGCACTTTTATGCAGTTAGCCTGTTAATTTACATTTACTTTGAGTAACTTTTAGAAGTGTAATTTTTGTTTTTATGTTTGTCTAGCTCTTATAAAAATTATAGAAAGACTGTTGATCTTCTCATTAAAAAAAAATTCTACTCCAAACATAAGGATTCTGTTCATAGTGTATGTTCCATACATGTTCTGGACTGAAATAACTTACAACTCTGCCAGAGTAGATTAAAAACAAGAAAAAAAATCTTCAAATTAATTAATCATTCTCTTTACTTAACAACCCTGGTATGACAGGCTTTTTGGGAAACAATGCTGAGGCTATCTCCCCAATGGGATTTTGGATTATTTATGGAGAGCCAGGTTTATCATAATCCCTATCCTTCTGGATAATCATGAATTAGTGTTTCTACCAGTGTATCCAAAGGAAAATAATCTGGCCCTTTTGAGATTGAATCTAACCAGATCTCAAAATATTTCATGGAAAAAGACTGCCCTGAGGAGATGGAATATGAAGAAGATAAAAAGGAAGACCAATTATAAGTAAGTATCACAAATGCTCTAGTAGAAATTCCTGGAGTGAGAGGATATTAAAAGAATTTTTAAAGTAGTGCATATTTTGTCTCTCAGGAGCTTTTTCTATAAAGTCCTCCAACTTGTTTCAAGACAGATTTTTATTTTAAAATGAAGATCACCTGTAATTCTAGTAATTCTGTAAACACATACAGACGGTGCAAATTATTTGGAACTTGTTTCTTTCGCTTAATGATTTATTATGAACACCTTTCTTTTGTATCTATCAAATTTGCTTTCTCATCGTATGTACTGGCTTCACAGAATTTCACAGGACACCTTATGGATGTCCTACGATTTATTTAATCAGTCTCTTATTATTGGACAGTTAGGTAGTTGGTAATATTACATTGCTAGGAAAACTCTGTGATGAAACGTTCTTATGCTAAATCTATGACCACTGCCTGTGAAACTTTCTGTAAGTGAAACTCCTGGGGCAGAGTAGGTGAGGCCTTGATATGTATTACAAAAGGCTACACACTTCTCCCCCCACCCCCAAACAGAAGTCTGTACTAGTTTATACTCACATTACCAGCCATGTATAACAAATGCCTGCTTCTGTGCGTCATTGCCGATATTGCGTATTATGTTTAAAAATACTGCCAATTTGATAGATGAAATCTATTTCATTACTTTAATTTGCAGCTTTTTACTTACTATTGAACTTGAACACTTTACCCATTTTCTACTTATATTTATCCTTTTGTTAATGACTTACAAGATGCCCTCTATATTTGAAGGATATTAATCTACTGCCTATCATAGTTTGCACACTGAAGATATTAATTTTTATTAGCTCACTCTATCGATCTTTACTTCAATACTTTCTCCTGGCCTAAATTCTTTTCTCTGACCAGCAGCCAAACGCACACAGTGGTTGAGACATCGCCTTTCTATTCCTCTATTAAGAGTCCCTGGGGGCTGGAAATGTGGGGTCATGGTGACTCCTGAGTGGAACAGGGACACTGATGGATCTCAGGTGATCAAGCCACCTACACTTTGGAGTTTTTAAGAAAGATTCTAATTCATGTGCCTGGATGAATATTTGCTTGGAATTTAGGCTTAGCCAGGAATGAAAAATCCCTTTGTTGATTCAACTGAAGAAAAGCACGCAGAGTCTAAGGACACTAAAGGAAAAACTGGCTCACTCTCTTTTTTTCCATGGAGAGGAATTCTGTTCAAATAAGGCACAACTGAAAAACCCACCAACTCCCTCACTAACCCTTGCCAGCAGTCTGTTCCCATGTCTGTGTACCTACAAGAACAGAGGTACTTCTGATTTGTAATCTGCTGAGGAATGTTTGTTCAGGGAGCTCCCTCAGGACAGACACACTCCCTCTGACCTTATTGGAGAGGCGTTCCTTAAACATATCCCCCTACATCTAACACACCTTCACCCGGACATCAGAAGCCATTTCCAGAAGGGGCTGGACAAAGCAAGCCACTGGCCAGGATCTATTGATGCAGATCAGGTCTGTACTTAGCTGTTGCCACAAACCCCTCTCCCTAATGAGCACCGCATGAAACGCCTGGTGATATTAAACGTTGTCTCCTCCATCTTCCCTCAGTCTCATTGTGGAGTTTCCCTTAAAAGCAGTAAAGTGCTGGGCTTTTTTAAATTGATTAGCAGATGTGATTTTGCTTACATCTTCCATAAATGCTCTGGCTGGCTGCATACCATTGATTACCGGGGTTCAGTTTACAGCAACTAATTGCTCTCCTTGCTGGTGTTTTGATACAAAATTCAATAGTGAATATGTTTTCAAAACTCTTGTCTTTGCGGCTTGAGTCAGAAGTGACTTGAGGCAAACCCAGTGGACTGAGTTTTCCCTTCTTTAAAATAATTGCTCTCTCATCAGTCTGTGAAGAAAGTTTCCAAATTGTAGCATTCTAACTGGAAAGTCTGCATTATGCATGCGATGACAAACTATGTTGTGCTGAATGGCATTTTTTTCATCCCTTTCTTAAGGGATTAATTCTGTGCCAGATTGGGAACGGTGCTGAGGTTTAAACAGTTGAGATCAACAGCTTCCACACTGAATTGGTGTCTTTTAGGTCAGCAGCAAGCATCTGTTTTGCCTGTTTCTAACTGTCCATCATGGGAGATTCCCCTGGAAGGCCCGGGACCACGTTGGCTGACGCTGCCATGTTCCTCACTCACGCAAAAACCCGCAACGAAGAGGAGACAATGCCGGGATATTAGTCATACACTAATTTGTTATCAAATCCATTTCTAATCTCTCAGCCAGAATCCAAGATACTCTGACCTCAAAGGTTTAGACACTAGTCTTTGTTCAAGATCTTCAGAAATTAAGTTCTTTAGAAATAATCTTCTTCCGTTCAACAAATATTTACTGAGTATTGACTAAGTGACATTAGGCAAATCGCTTCACTTACTTCTACTTCGGCTTCATCCCTTGTGAAATTAAAGGTCTAGATTCGATGGTTTCTAAGGGCTCCTCCAGTTGTAGTATTTTAGAATTTGCTGCAACAGCAGTAGAGGTGCAGGGGTGGTGGTTGGAGTTTTTTTCTTTGCATGTCTGTCCATTATAAAGTGACACTTCTCTGGTAGAACTGTTTCTGGCCTAACCTTAAGGTGGACATGGGGGGTTCCCGAGCTTGGTTTGTGGACCTGAATGCATTCTGGGAAGACACATGACCCATGCTGCACCAACTAGATTTCGTTTCTCAAGAATTGAGAATTATGTGAGATTCTGGCTTAACTGACCCTGTTCGCTTAAAATGACATGATGAAAACGTGGCCCTTCAGGGGTGACACTCTTTCACCAGAGGCACAAAGAGACAAAGAAAGTCATCTGCAATGAGAAGCAAAGAAAACAGAGGATGTGGCCCAGGGAGGGGTTATCTTGGCTCCTGGCAGGATTTCAATAGCTGATTTAGCTCCCTATGAGGGCCACCAGAGTTTCTGCCCTAGTATTCAATGAGAAATCTCCCCATCTTTTTAATAAACCTGCCATTTATGGCTTAAGCCATCTTTATGTGGTTTCTGCAGCTTGGAACCAAAGAGCCTAAGATAAGCTCCTAGCACAGTGCCTGAGATGGAAAAGCCACTCAACAAAGAGCAGAGGTTCCCATGAGATGAGGGTGACAATGATGACGTGAGGGCTCCAGGACCAGAGAGACAGGAGGTGAGGAATAGAGATGGTGAGGAAGCTTGCTTTGGATGGAGATCTTCATTCAAGTATGAAAGAAGATCCTTGGGGTGCCTGAGTGGCTCAGTAGATTAAGCCTCTCTTTTTTTTTTTTTTAATATGTTTTATTTATTTATTCACAAGAGTCAGAGAGAGAGAGAGAGAGAGAGAGAGGCAGAGGGAGAAGCAGGCTCCCCGCCTAGCAGGGAGCCCGATGCGGGACTCGATCCCAGGACTCTGGGATCATGACCTGAGCCGAAGGCAGACGCTTAACCATCTGAGCCACCCAGGTGCCCCTAAGCCTCTAACTCTTGATTTCTGCTCAGGTCATGATCTCAGGGTTGTGGGATGGAGCCCCGCAGAGCGGGGAGCCTGTTTGGGATTCTCTCTCTCCCTCTCCCTCTGCCCCTCTCCCTGCTCATGTGCCGGCTCATTCTCTCTCTCTCAAATGAATAAATAAAACCTTTTTTTTTTTTTTTTTTAAAGAAGAAGATTCTCTCAATGGAAGCTGAGAGTGGCAGGGCTGCATTGTGGGGTGGAAAGGCAACCGGACTTTGGAGCAGGCTCTGCAGGGTCTGCCAAGCTGCAGGGAGGGAGCCCTGCAGAGACAGGGCACTCAGCGTAGTTGAGAATTCTCTTCAGCAGTGGCCCTGGGGGAGCAGGAGAGAGGAAAGCAGGGCTGCCAGGGACAAGGAGGATGCAGGGCAGGGTCAGGGAAGAGAAGGGCCAGAGTATTGGCCAGGGCTAGGCTGCTGAGGGGTTAACTGGGGCCAGACGGGGCTGACTAACTTTCAGAAAAGAGAGGGACTAGGGGTCGAGAAGCAAGAGAACAGATGTGGCAGACTGAGAGAGGAGGGGAAGGAGCTGTGGTCACAGAGGGAATCTTCCGTGCTTTGGCACCTCACTCACAAGAGCCCAGTTCCCACTCTTCTCAGTGAGGAGCAGAAAGACAAACATTATGTCAGAGGCTCCATTCTAATCTCTGCTCCTGAGGGGGGGCGGGGGCTGTAACAGCTGCCAGAAGGAGTTATACAGCTCCTGAGGAACAACTTTCCAGGGCAGAAACTGGGATTTCCTCACAGATGAGAGGGGCCCTCACTGTCGGCTGCCACAGGGTTCAGTGATGCAGCTTCCTCTTCAGGTGGGGAGGAAGGTCAAGCTGAGACAAGCTGCTGGAGGACCACGAAGCCCAAAATGAGATTCTCAGCAGGAGACTGGAGCCAAGTAACAGCGTTGTGATTGAAAGTGTGTGAGGCAGGGCAGGTGTGCGCCCGGCAGACTGCAGACACGAGACCCCCCGAGGAGCTGCCGCCATGGGGGCCCTGCCTCAAAGTGGGCTGCAACCTCTCGGGGCAGAGGAGACACCCGCCTTCTTCTGACAGCAGGAGGAAGGAGACACGGGCTGCTCTCCAGATGGAGTGGAAGCTTGGGAGCTATGTTAGTCACAGGACATCAGAGAGCCTCCATGCTGATACTGTATAATCTCTCATGTCTTGGACACAGGACGATTCCTCCAAGAGAGGGAGAAATAACGGCACTGGCTAACAATATTCTCTTGCAGCTGGAGAGGGAAAAGACAGGTGCAAGTGCTCGGTCATCTGGCATATGTAGTTTCTGTGTTTAGTCACTGAAAAGCCCCAGGATGAAGAAAAAGTGAGGAGACGGGGCAAAGCATTACACTTGGGCTTCACAGTGTAGGCTGATCATTGAAAAAGGAGGGAACAAGAGGAGGGGCTTTCTCTATCAAATCTTACATCCCATACAGTAAAATCCAGGTAAATTCTATGAAAGTGGAGAGATGCCAATAGAGAACATGCCCGCAGGATAGGGCAATATGGACAGCTGGATGGGACAAGACTTGCCAAAAGTTTGAGACAGTACAAAACTACCCACTTTTTTTTTATTATGCTATGTTAATCACCATAAAACTACCCACTTTTAATAGCTAATTGAGACCATCACTCCACTCCTCTGAAGGATTAACTTTTTAATTTCAAGTTTTAGGTGATAACAAAACAGCATGGCTGCCCCTGCGATATTCAATATAAACACAGTGGGTGGAACGAACAGTGAATGACTCATTATAATACCACCTCACATTCACACAGACCTCACTGGTTTCAAAATGTTTTTGCATAGATTATCACATTTGGGGGAAAAAAAAGACAATTTATAATCAGCACACTTCCTGCTTTCAATGCAAATCTATTTTTCTTAGTTACTTGCTTAATTTTCTTACGGGGGCTAAACACCACCCAAGCAATCTTTCACAGATTACACAGCCACTTGGCAAACCCTTTATTAATAAATAAGTTTGGGCCTAGGCTTATGATCTAGATTTCATACTATACAGTCCAATTTGATGAAAATTCTTTCATTTTATGCTTTCAATGTGGATATATGAGAAAATTTTGTCTGGGCCAAACAGTGCTTGTGAGGAAAAGCAGTTTTCTTCTACTTTTCAAGTTGACTCTTTCCAATACGGTCCCTTCCTTAAGCAAGACGCTGGCCTCAAAACTATTGGGAACCATTTCAAATGGTCTTGCTAGATTTTAAAAGGTGAAGTCTCATTATGTTACAGGCCTTTTCCGCTGTGACATGCTAAGCGGGCGTGCAGCTTTCACAGATCTTTCCCCGTGTTTAAATTCGGCATTGTCAATGTCCCTCTCGGCAGTGAAGCTGTCTTCCTTGATCGCAGCAGCTTCCTCATGAGGACGCGCACACAGCACGCGCACAGCACCAATGACATAGGTCCAATTTGGCTCACCAGCAGGATCAGAAAAGGACGTGCAAGGGGTGGAAAGAGAGAGCCCTGCCCAGACCACAGGAAGCTTGGCTTCCTAGGTGTCAAGTCCAGTTCACTCTCCCCTGCATTTGCTAGGAAGGCTGGTCAGGGCTATTGTGATTTAAAAAAGGCCATAACTGGCTAATGGCTGAGGGCAATATGCACTTGCGTGAGGGTTTCTGTTTCCTGTCCCCAATTCTGTGAAATTATTCTCAGGGTGAGAGGAAGGGGCAGGCATGTTTAAGAACTCAGAGCTCCCTGATCTACCAGCTGTGTGTTAGGGAGCTTACTCCCTGGATTTGTACTCACATTTATGATCCCTGTAAGATAAAATGGCCCCAGTGTGAGACCAACAGGTAGGGGAGTAAGTTGTCACCGGGCTCCAGGTTCCTTGTGTAACACCATCCAAAGGCCCCTTCTTCAGCTTTTGGGACCAAGCCCAGTCAGGAGGAACCACCCTGACCCTGCTTCTAGAGTGCAGGGACCATGCATGGCTAATGTCTTGGTATTCCTCATGGTCCCCAGCACACCATAAACTCTACAGAGTTGAACCGAAGGAGATATGGGGAACAGGGCAGGAGAGGATGATGGAAAGAGGAGAGGGAATTAGAGATAAATCACCCTCTCACAAAACCCAGGTAGGTCCACCCCAGTACAGCATCTTTTAATGCTCCATTATGTTACATTTCAGTCTGAAACACCCCGCAGCCAGTCCTCCACCCCCACACCATTTTGGAGAGCCTCACTTAAGGAGGTAATTTATGAAATATATCAACGCTGACTGCTATTTCATCTCCTGAGCTTATTCTCCTGCCTCTCCTCTGGCCACATGCTAATACATGTCCACATGCACACAGCCTACAAAGCACCAAGAAGCAGAGCCAAAGAGAAATTTAATAAGCTCCACGGCTCCTTTCTATTCCCTTAGGTCAAGTTTTCATAGGAATCTGTGACTGTGGGAGAACTCACAATTTAGGTACAGGTAGAGCTTTGTATTCTCTCCACCTGATGATAAAGGGAGAGAATGGAAGGGCAAAACAAAGGTGGGGCAGGCTCGACTCTGAATATTACAGGCGAGAGAACATTCCAGCAGGGATGAACTACAAGGCAAAAAAATCTTCCTATTCAAGCACGTAATCTCTTTATTTTTGTTCTCACCAAATCTTTTCTCTGGTCTCTCTTAACGCAGCCAGTACTATTTTCCTACATCTCTCTTTCTTACCCAGCCTGACCTTCTCACCCAAATCAGATATGGGTTTCAACCTTTGCTCCAGCTTTGAATCATCTTCTTTTCCCCACAGGGCATAATCTATAAAGTCCCGAGATCTTGCTGAAGATGATTTGAAAGCACTTGCCCATCCAATCCGGGGCCTCATCCTCCAACTGTACCACCTGGGCCTGCCACTGCTTGCCCCTCTTTCATGTCCTCTCTCTGCGAAATGACTGCTCCCCACCCCACCCCCAGACGTAGTCCCCAATCTCCTATTCGTCCTGCTAGGTCCTGCACAATGAAATGTTCGTCTGCCTCTTTCCCATACTTGCCTGGTCTACATTTCCTCCCTTTCAGTCCCTTCACTAATCAACTTCCTCCACAACATTGTTTGGGTAAGGCTTTCACCTGAAAACAACTACGCTCTAAAACAGAAAAATAAAACCGTAATAAGTTACAAGTGCTACAGAATTAAAACACTTAAAGTAGACTATTCTATTTGAAGTCTGAGGTGTCTGACAAATCATAATCCTCCGTGCGGTACATGACTTACCACTAAAATAAACACCACATTAGTGATACTAATAATAGTAACATCTTCACCAATATATAAAAGTAAGAATTCTATGATAAGTTCTTATAAACAAAAGATAATTAATCAATTTAATATGTAACTGTGATAAGTCTTTTGAAGCATGGCAAGAAGCAAGAAAAAAAAGCAAGATTTTATATAATTTTTTGTAACAGCTAGAGGAGAAAAATGGCTAATTATGTTTTTCAATGGAATTCTTTTGATCACTGGCCACTTGGTACAGTTTTCTTGATCCAGATCTTCAAAGCTAGGATAAAATTTTAATTCAAACGTTTTCAGGTGAACATTAGCAACTCTAACTTTTCGAGCTGCTAAACAGCTGTAATCAGATCAAACTCGTATGGCTTACAGGACCAAAGGCTAAACACAGTTGCCATTTTTTTTTCCCCCTGGAATGGACTAACCTATTTCCCCCAGAGTGGGAGGCCCCGGCAAAGGCTCTGAATGCAGAGGGGGCATGGTTCTCCCCCCTGCTGCAGAAGATGTAAGAATGCAGTTTTCTGGCTCATAAATACTCTCCAGAATTATGGAGCAGGTTCCCCTCCCTCCCACATTTGTTTGGTTGAAGGATCATCAGACAGGAAAAACACTCTTTCTTTAAAATGTATTCCGTAAGAGCTGCCTTTTTAGAAACAACCCTCCCAGGTGCCAACATGAATATTCACCAGAGTGTACCGAGCACAGGGGCTGGTCTCCACGTCATGTACACTAATCCTTCAGAATGTATTCCAGGCAAGCTACCAGGGTAAACTCCTGTACAGAACCCGGGCTTTCCAGTGATGGATACTGGATGGCAGAAAGGAGAAAATCTGAGTGAAGGAGGCGGAGATGAATAAATCACTCAAATCTGTCTAAGGCCCTGCTGCAGCTACACCTTGCCACTGTGACTCAAGCACAGCAGGAGGCTGCATTAGACTACTGCACTCTGTGAATTAAATGGTTTCTTTCGTTCATCTGGCTTATCCTCTCTCATCAAGAACAATTATCTCCCTTCTGCCCCATAACCCTCTCTGTTGACCCCCTTTGTTACTTTCTTCGTCTTCTGGCTGCTAGGAAGCGCACGGACAGCCTGAGAGCATGGTCCTGGTACTATCCAGGCAGCCAGTATGTGTGCACATGTACCCGTGTGTGAACACACACACACCACACCCCTCTATATCACCCCCTGGCTCACATTCAGAAAGGTACAGACAGAAGAGATTAAGAATTCATACAAGCCAGGGAAGAAATCACACCCAAGGTGGTGAGAGCTCAGATTTCCCAGGATCCTCCCACTCTGGCACCAAATCCTAAAAATCAACACTGGTATTCATGCGGACGGGCAGAAGGGGACCTGGCTAGGCAGTCTGTCTGAGTCACACATGAGACTGTTGTAGCCAGTGCTCTTCAGATAACCAATGTTTAGGTGTCAGAGGCTGGGAGACATCCTTGGGGTAACCTCCAAAGCTCTGGTGCTGGAATTATTCCAGCTTTTGGCAGTTTGTACCCTGATTAGCTGGGGCATCCAGGGGTTTGGGGGCTCCTGGTAGCTCAAAGGAAGAAGGAACACGAGCAGGGAAGAAACAGTGTGGCTTCAGTGACATTCTGGGTCAAACGATCCTCAGCCTACTGGAGCACGAAAAGCTCCACTGACTCTCCCACAGCCTCTGCTGGACACGAGGACATTGCTAGGCAACATGGCCTAACTAGTAGTGGCAGCGGGTGGGAGGCGCAAGTCTCAGCTCTGCCTCTGTCTTGGAACCCTGTACTGTCAGATTTATAATCTGTTACGTGGGGCGTGGGCAGGGGAAGACAGGGAGATGAATTTTAATGTAGGGGATCTGTGGTTCCTTTTAATGTTGTTTTTTTTTTAATTACAAAGTAATACATGACAAATCCTTTGGTACTTTTTATAAAATATCAACTCAAAAAAGGCATTACACTAACTATAAAAAAATGTAAACCAATATTTTCAAAAATGTTCTTTAGTAGCAGAACCCCTTCACAAACAACATCTTAGAAGAACCTCAATCTCCAAAAGAGAGAAAAGTGGAAGTGCTCTACTAAGGTCAGAGTTGGGGCTAAAGTCCTGTTTGCCAGACTTCCTCCCAGCCTCTGCTTGGGTCAGCCCCCAAGGCTCACCTCCTACAAACACATGAGGAAAAACCACTGGGTCATGGTACGCATCTTGTCCCCAAACAAAACACTAATATTAATATTCATACCTTTTAATAACAGGCTTATAAGTATTATTACTCACATATTGTGACACTATAAAAGGCAAATGGACTTCCCTAATTCTTTCCTTTCACCTACGGAGGAGGTGAGGAAAGGAGCTGGATAGATTAAGCATTGGTAAACAGTGGCCCATAGCTGCCCATTTTTGTAAATAAAGTTTTATTGGAACACAGCCATGCCCACTCAGCAGAGTTGAGCAGTTGTGACAAAAACTATGGCTTACAAAGTCTGAAATATCCACTTCCCAGCCCTTTCCAGAAAAAGTTTGCTGGCACCAGGAACAGAGAGAAAACCAGAGCTGTTCTTTATTGAGCAGTAAAGAGTTATGGCACCAAGGCAAGAAATAAAGGTATAGTTTAAACTAAGGCCTAGAAATGTCTAAAACCTTTATTCTGTTGGAAGTGTTTCAAGAGATTTTCATGTAGCAAATTCTACGTGGAGTTTTTGGATTCTGCTATAGTCCTAATCCTATCTTTGTTACCGTGACAACTATCCTGACCATTTTTGGCTTGTCTTTTACCCCAAATTTCTGGTATTTCTCCTAAGGGTAAAAGAACAAGAAGGGGGAAAAGAAAAAAAGCTCCAATTAAAAATAAAAACCTGAAAACCATTCCCAAACCCTCTGTCCTCCCTGAACTGATGAAGTGCCCAGGAGCCACCTTCTCAAACTGAAGATGTGTGCACAGAGTCGCGGACCACTACCCTCCAGACAGCGTGGGGATAACAGGGCAGGAAGAAGAACGTACAGGGACGTCTGAAGTCAATAACAATATACACACAAAAACGTACACAATCACTGATAAGGTAGTTAATATGAGAGCAATCAAACAATGTATCAGTTATAGAGGAAGATGACACCACGAGCTAAGCCACACTAATTAGGCAGACAGAGTTGAGTTGTTTATCGGTCACCAGCAGAAGATAGATTTCTATGGATCTAACCCCTTGCTATCTCTCCAGCTCTTTCTACTGTGAGTATAAAAAGCATCTTACAAGATAGCTGACCAGGGCAGTCTCTGACCACAGAACAATAAAAACCTTAAAGTGCTTGGCGTGTTAACGGAACTATTCATTTGGAATCTTTAATGAACCCAGTTTTAAATGGATGACTCTATTGAACATGTTCTTCCCAAATAACTGCAACTGACCTCCATGACTTTTCTGCTTTTTCTTTGAGTCTAAAATATACAGCTAAAATCTCACTACAGTGAACACAATCATGACAAAGTCATTTACCTGTTCTATCAAGAAGCCTTTTATCAACAAGATATTATTTATCTGGTTTACCACAAATTCTCAAACAATTCACTACAGAAAATGCTTTATGTCTTTCTAACAGGGCTACAATAAACTTTCTAATAAAGATACTATTTGAGAGGCAGGAGCAAGATGGCAGCGGAGTAGGAGACCTGGATTTCATCTGGTCCCAGGGATTCAGCTGGCTACGGATCAAACCATTCTGAACACCTACGAACCCAACAGGAGATCGAAGAAAAGAATAGCAACAAGTCTCTGAACAGAAAAGTGACCACTTACTGGAAGGTAGGACATGCGGAGAAGTGAATCCAAGGCGATATTCAGGAGGAGAGACGGCAGCGGAGGGGGCCTCCGTCGGCCGCTTCTGGCAAGTGCTAGAGCCGCGGAGCACAAAATCGGAACTTTTAGAAGTCGGCTCCGCGGAGGGACGTCGCTCCAGTGGCTAAGCGGGGGGGGGGTGGGTGGGGGGGGTGGGGGGGTGGAACCCTCGCGGGACAGTGTGGTCTCAGGACCCTTAGGGTCACAGAAAGACCGGGGGTGCCTGAGTGCGCCAGAGCTCCCAGGTATCGGAGCGGGGAAGCCGGCTGCAGAGACGGAGCCGAGGCGCGGGCTCTCAGCTCCGGGTTGTCATAAACTGTGATCTGTGGCCCAGCTGGGCCACTGCTCCTCCAGCAGGGACCCAACAAGCGGCAGATCCGAGGAGACTCCCCTTCCTCCCTGGGGAGGAGCGGCGCAGGAGCGCACCGCAGGGATCTGCTGGGTTTGGAGACTCCACACGGGGTCGGGTGCCAGAGATAGCAACGCTCGGTCACAGGCTGGGTGAGCACGGAGTGCGGCCAGAGATCGGGGACATGGGAGTGACTGCTTTTCTCTGGGGGCACACTGAGGAGCGGAGCCCCGAGTTCCCGGCTCCTCCGGGCAGAGATTGGGAGGCCGCCATTTTCACTCTCGTCCTCCAAAGCTGTAGGGAAAGCTTGCAGGGAACAAAAGCTCCCGAGAGCAAACCCGAGCAGATTACTTAGTCCGGACGGACAAGGGCAGGGCAATTCCGCCTCCGGCAAAGACATTTGGGAACCACGGCAACAGGCCCCTCCCCCAGAAGATCAGCAAGAACCACCAGCCAAGAACAATGAGAACGGGAGAACTCCAGCACTAGGGGAATACTGCACATATAATTCATGGCTTTTTTCCCCATGATTCTTTAGTCTTTCAAAGTTAATTTTTTTTAACTTTCTTTTTTTTTTTGAATTTTTCTTTTTCCCTTTTTCAACCAACATCTTATCAATCCCTTTTTAAAAAAATCTTTTTTTATTTTTCATTTTTAGAGTCAAATTCTATCCCTTCATAATAGTTACCCTTATTTTTGGTATATATATGAGTTCTCTCTTTAAAATTTTGGGATACAATTTCTTCTAACAGATCAAAATATACCCTAAATCTCTAGTGTATGGCTTTTAGTCTCCTGCCTGGTCACATTCTTTTTTTTTTTTAAATCCTCTTCTTTCTTTTTTCAACCAACTTCTTATCAATTCCTTTTATAAAATCTTTTATTATTTTCATCTTTACATTCATATTGCATCCCTTCATCGTATTAACCCTTCTTTTTGTACATATATAAATTTTTCTTTCTTTAAAATTTTGGGAGGCACTTTATTCTAACAGACCAAAATACACCGAAAATCTAGTGTGTGGCACTGATCTATGCACCAGCCTGATCATATTTAATCATATTCTGTTTTTTTCTTTTGTTTTTGTTTTGTACTTTATCTTTTTCTTTTTTCTTTCTTTCCCTTTTTTTTTTTTTACCCTGGTTTCAGGTCTTTTCTGATTTGTATAGTGTATATTTTCTGGGGATGTTGTCACCCTGTTAGCATTTTATTCTCTCATTCACCTATTCTCCTCTGGACAAAATGACAAGACAAAAAAAATCACCTCAACAAAAAGAACAAGAGGCAGTACCGACTGCCAGGGACCTAATCAATACGGACATTAGTAAGATATCAGAACTAGAGTTCAGAATGATGATTTTAAAGATACTAGCTGGGCTTGAAAAAAGCATGGAAGTTATTGGAGAAACCCTTTCTGCAGAAATAAAAGAACTAAACTCTAACCAAGTCAAAATCAAAAAGGCTATTAATGAGGTGCAATAAAAAAATGGGGGCACTAACTGCTAGGATCAATGAGGCAGAAGAGAGAATCAGTGATATAGAAGACCAAATGATGGAAAATAAAGAAGCTGAGAAAAAGAGAGAAAAACAACTACTGGATCACGAGGGCAGAATTCGAGAGATTAGCGATACCATAAGACGAAACAACATTAGAATAACTGGGATCCCAGAAGAAGAAGACAGAGGGGCAGAAGGTATATTGGAGCAAATTACAGCAGAGAACTTCCCCATTTTGGGGAAGGAAACAGGCATCAAAATCCAGGAGGCACAGAGAACCCCCCTCAAAATCAATAAAAATAGGTCAACACCCCAACATCTAATAGTAAAACTTATGCGTCTCAGAGACAAAAAGAAAATCCTGAAAGCAGCTCGGGAGAAGAGATACGTAACCGACAATGGTAGAAATGTTAGACTGGCAACAGACCTATCCACAGAGACCTGGCAGGCCAGAAAGGACTGGCATGATATATTCAGAGCACTAAATGAGAAAAATATGCAGCCAAGAATACTATATCCAGCTAGGCTGTCATTGAAAATAGAAGGAGAGATAAAAAGCTTCCAGGACAAACAAAAACTAAAGGAATTTGCAAACACAAAACCAGCCCTACAAGGAATATTGAAAGGGGTCCTCTAAGCAAACAGAGAGCCTAAAAGCAACATAGACCAGAAAGGAACACAGACAATATACAGCAACAGTCACCTTACAGGCAATACAATGGCACTAAATTCATATCTTTCAATAGTTACCAGGAATGTAAATGGGCTGCATGCCCCATCAAAAGACACAGGCTATCAGACTGGATAAAAAAACAAGACCCATTGATATGCAGTCTGCAAGAAACTCATTTTAGAGCCAAAGACACCCCCAGATTGAAAGTGAGGGGGTGGAAAACCATTTACCATGCTAATGGACACCAAAAGAAAGCTGGGGTGGCAATCCTTATATCACACGAATTAGATTTTAAACCAAAGACTATAATAAGAGATGAGGAAGGAAACCATATCATACTTAAAGGGTCTCTCCAACAAGAAGATCTAACAAGTGTAAATATCGATGCCCCTAACATGGGAGCAGCCAATTACACAAGCCAATTAATAACAAAAGCAAAGAAACACAACAACAATACAATACAACAATACAATAATAGTGGGGGACTTTAACATCCCCCTCATTGAAATGGACAGATCATCTAAGCAAAAAATCAACAAGGAAATAAAGACTTTAAATGATACCCTGGACCAAATGGACTTCACAGATATAGTCAAAACATTCCATCCCAAAGCAACAGAATGCACATTCTTCTCTAGTACCCATGGAACATTCTCCAGAATAGATCACATCCTAGGTCACAAATCAGGACTCAACCGGTACCAAAAGATTGGGATCATTCCCTACATATTTTCAGACTACAGTGCTTTGAAACTATAACTCAATCACAAGAGGAAAGTTGGAAAGAACTCAAATACATGGAGGCTAAAGACCATCCTACTAAAGAATGAATGGGTCAACCAGGAAATTAAAGAAGAATTAAAAAAATTCATGGAAACCAATGAAAATGAAACCACAACTGTTCAATAACTTTGGGATGCAGCAAAGGCAGTCCTAAGAGTAAAGTATATAGCAATACAAGCCCTTCTCAAGAAACAGGAAAGGTCTCAAATACACAACCTAACCCTACACCTACAGGAGCTGGAGAAAGAACAGCAAATAAAGCCTAAACCCAGAAGGAGAAGAGAAAGAATAAAAATCAGAGCAGAAATCAATGAAATAGAAACCAAAAGAACAGTAGAACAGATCAACAAACCTAGGAGCTGGTTCTTTGAAAGAATTAACAAGATTGATAAACCCCTGGCCAGACTTATCAAAAAGAAGAGTAATGACCCAAATAAATAAAATCATGAATGAAAGAGGAGAGATCACAACCAACACCAAAGAAATACCAACAATTATAAGAACATATTATGAGCAACTCTATGCCAGCAAATTAGATAATCTGGAAGAAATGGATGCATTCCGAGAGATGTATCAACTACCAAAACTGAACCAGGAAGAAATAGAAAACCCGAACAGGCCTATAACCACTAAGGAAACTGAAGCAGTCATCAAAAATCTCCCAACAAACAAAAGCCCAGGGCCAGAAGGTTTCCCAGGGGAATTCTACCAAACATTTCAAGAAGAATTAATACCTCTTCTTCTCAAACTGTTCCAAAAAACAAAAATGGAATTATGAGGCCACCATTACCTTGATCCCAAAACCAGACAAAGACCCCACCAAAAAGGAGAATTACAGACCAATATCCTTGATGAACATGGATGCAAAAATTCTCACCAAAATACTAGGCAGTAGGATCCAACAGTACATTAAAAGGATCATCCACCACGACCAAGTGGGATTTATCCCTGGGCTGCAAGGGTGGTTCAACATCTGCAAATCAATCAACGTGATACAATACATTAATAAAAGAAAGAACAAGAACCATATGATCCTCTCAATAGATGCAGAAAAAGTATTTGACAAAGTACAGCATCCTTTCTTGATCAAACTCTTCAGAGTCTAGGGATAGAGGGTACATACTTCAATATCATAAAAGCCATCTATAAAAAACACACAGCGAACATCATTCTCAATGGGGAAAAACTGAGAGCTTTCCCCCTAAGGTCAGGAACACGGCAGGGATGTCCACTATCACCACTGCTATTCAACATAGTATTAGAAGTCCTAGCCACAGCAATCAGACAACAAGAAGAAATCAAAGGCATCCAAATAGGCAAAGAAGAAGTCAAACTCTCATTCTTTGCAGATGATAGGATACTTTATGTGGAAAACCCAAAAGACTCCACCCCAAAACTGCTAGAACTCATACAGGAATTCAGTAAAGTGGCAGGATATAAAATCAATGCACAGAAATCAGTGGCATTCCTATACACCAACAACAAGACAGAAGAAAGAGAAAATAAGGAGTCGATCCCATTCACAATTGCACCCAAAACCATAAGATACTTAGGAATAAATCTAACCAAAGAGGCAAAGAATCTGTACTCAGAAAACTATAAAATACTCATGAAAGAACTTGAGGAAGACACAAAGAAATAGAAAAACGTTCCATGCTCATGGATCGGAAGAACAAATATTGTGAAGATGTCAATGCTACCTAGAGCAATCTACACATTCAATGCAATCCCTATCAAAACACCATCCACTTTTTTCAATGAAATGGAACAAATAATCCTAAAATTTGTATGGAACCAGAAAAGACCCCGAATGGCCAGAGGAATGTTGAGAAAGAAAAGCAAAGCTGATGGCATCACAATTCCGGACTTCCAGCTCTATTACAAAGCTGTCATCATCAAGACAGTATGGTACTGGCACAAAAACAGACACAGAGATCAATGGAACAGAAAAGAGAGCCCAGAAATGGACGCTCAATTCTATGGTAAACTCATCTTTGACAAAGCAGGGAAAGAATGTCCAATGGAAAAAAGACAGTCTCCTCAACAAATGGTGTTGGGAAAATTGTACAGCCACGTGCAGAAGAATGAAACTGGACCATTTCCTTACACCACACACAAAAATAGACTCCAAATGGCTGAAAGACCTCAATGTGAGACAGGAGTACATCAAAATCCTAAAGGAGAACACAGGCAGCAACCTCTTCGACCTCAGCCGCAGCAACTTCTTCCTAGAAACATCGCCAAAGGCAAGGGAAGCAAGGGCAAAAATGAACTATTGGGACTTCATCAAGATAAAAAGCAAAAGAAACAGTCCACAAAACCAAAAGACAACCGACAGAATGGGAGAAGATATTTGCCAATGACATATCAGATAAAGGGCTAGTATCCAAAATCTATAAAGAACTTATCAAACTCAACACCCAAAGAACAAATGATCCAATCAAGAAATGGGCAGAAGACATGAACAGACATTTTTCCAAAGAAGACATCCAAATGGCCAACAGACACATGAAAAAGTGCTCAACATCGCTCGGCATCAGGGAAATCCAAATCAAAACCTCAATGAGATACCACCTCACACCCGTCAGAATGGCTAAAATTAACAAGTCAGGAAATGATAGATGTTGGCGGGGATGTGGAGAAAGGGGAACCCTCCTACACTGTTGGTGGGAATGCAAGCTGGTGCAACCACTCTGGAAAACGGTATGGAGGTTCCTCAAACAGTTGAAAATAGAGGTACCATACGATCCAGCAATTGCACTACTGGGTATTTACCCCAAAGATACAAATGTAGGGATCCGAAGGGGTACATGCACCCCAATGTTTATAGCAGCAATGTCCACAATAGCCAAACTGTGGAAAGAGCCAAGATGTCCATCGACAGATGAATGGATAAAGAAGATGTGGTATAGGGGCACCTGGGTGGCTCAGATGGTTAGGCATCTGCCTTCAGCTCAGGTAATGATCCCGGTGTCCTGGGATCGAGCCCCACATTGGGCTCCTGGCTCAGCGAGGAGCCTGCTTCTCCCTCTCCCTGCTCATGCTTTATCTCTCTCTGTATCTCTGTGTCTCAAATGAATAAATAAAATCTTAAAGAAAAAAGAAGATGTGGTGTACACACACACACACACACACACACACACACACACACACACACACACAATGGAATATTATGCAGCCATCAAAAAGAATGAAATCTTGCCATTTGCAATGATGTGGATGGAACTGGAGGGTGTTATGCTGAGCGAAATAAGTCAATCAGAGAAAAGACAGGTATTATATGACCTCACTGATAAGAGGAATTCTTAATCGCAGGAAAGAAACTGAGGGTTGCTGGAGTGGTGGGGGGTGGGAGGGATGGGGCAGCTGGGTGATAGACACTGGGGAGGGTATGTGCTATGGTGAGCACTGTGAATTGTGCAAGACTGTTGAATCACAGATCTGTACCTCTGAAACAAATAATACATTATATGTTAAAAAAAAAAAAGAAGATAGCAGGAGGGAAAGAGTGAAGGGGGGCAGTCAGAGGGGGAGATGAATCATGAGAGACGATGGACTCTGAAAAACAAACTGAGGGTTCTAGAGGGGAGGGGGGTGGGAGGATGGGTTAGCCTGGTGATAGGTATTAAAGAGGGCACGTTCTGCATGGAGTACTGGGTGTTATACACAAACAATGAATCATGGAACACTAAAAAAAAAAAAGAAAAAAGATATTAAGAGACCAATGGAAAGAAGTCAAGCAAAATACAAACTAAAAATGTGTTTGTATTCAGGAAGGCAATAAAAATTTCAAAAAGCAAAAAATAAAAAAATAAAAATAAAGATACTATTTGAGTATAGATGTTATTTACTTATTTTAAGTAAAAAAATAGTGGGCGTGGCTTGAACTCACAACCCCAAAATCAAGACCTGAAATGATATCAAGACTTGGACACTTAACTGACTGAGCCACCCAGGTGCCCTGCTTTATTATTTTTTTTAACCTCCAGGAAGAAAGGTGTGCATTAGGCAGGAGAGGACAATTAAATGGTATATACCTAAGGGACTTAGGAATAAAATCTATTACACTAGACCGCCACCTACCCTTTCCCACAAGGTTCTTGATATATGTATATGCCAGGAGAATCTCAGCAATTCAGAAGCAAAAGGACTTAATTGCTAGTAGAATTTTTGGCTCAAACCTCTTATGCAAAAGGCATACGATATGGAGCACTCCCTATTCCCAAGTTGGTTATGCCTCAACAGTTCCAATCAAAGCAAACTTCGTGGCCTGCCCCATCCCTTCTTCAACACCTAAAACTTATTCTTGGTTCTTATCACTACAATTTAAGAAAAGATCAACCCAAGTAGTACCATTAAAACAGAGTGAGTAAGAAAGAAATCATTGGCTCCTGCTGTCAGGCGCTGAGCTGAACCTGAGCTGAGGCAGTAACCTTAACCCTGCCTGCCCTAAAAGATAAAACAGGAAGTAGGAATGCCCAGGAGGGGCACCTGGGTGGCTAAGTCGATTAAGCGTCTGCCTTCAGCTCAGGTCATGATCTCAGGGTCCTGGGATGAGTCCTGCCCCGGGGAGAGGGTCCCTGCTCAGTGGGGAATCTGTTTCTCCCTCTCCTTCTGTGCTCTCTCTTTCTCAAATAAATCAATAAAATCTTTAGAAAAAAAGAAAAGAAAAGAAACCCTCATATTTATTAAAAAAGAAAAAAAAAGAAAGCAAACACAGATGATCAGTAATTCTGCTTGTTTTGGATCAGAACTACCCAGTGAGCAGACACAGGCTTTTTATTTACAGAATATTTTTGAAGCTGAGAATGATATAAAATACAATTATTATATTTACTCTTTTGGATACATCCAGAAGCTATAAGCTTAAAGGGCATTTTTAAAAAATAAGTGGAAAAAAAACCCCTGCTGAATTGTATACTTTAAATGGTAAATTGTATGATATATGACTTATATCTCAATAAGGCTGTTTAAAAAAAACAACAGAGACACCACATGAAATATGGGGATTTATAAAACTTCCAAGGTAGATGTGAAATGTCAAGCAGCAGGTAGGGTTGTATGGCAGAACTGCTGACTGGATGAGCCAACCCCTTATCGTGACCCTCCACTTCTGCAACCTCGCTAGGGCTGAGCATAAGACACAGTTCCACCTCTTCACTCAGTGGAAGTCAGCTAGGTGGGGTTCCAAAACGAGCTTGGGCTTTTCCTAATAAAAAGGTACAGACTTGGTTGGCAGAGCTCTTTAATCTTGGCCCTCTCTTTCTTCCTGCCTAAATGCAGATGAGGTAGTTAAAGCCTTCACAGAGGTCATTTTACTCTGAGGCAAAAATGCATGTGAAAAAGACCAAGAAAATTGAGGAGCTCGCTGACTTGTGGAACTAATGCCCGCAACATCCACCTGTGGACATTTTGTTATGTGAGACCCACACAAACAAGTGAAAGCAAAACAAACACACGTGTACATTTAAAAAGTCTTTCTTAATCTGGTTCTCTGTTATCTGCGGCTAAATGCTGCCCAAATGTAAGCTCCTTTGGAGCAAACAAAGGCTAGGAATAAAAAGAAACGTCGTCAAGGCCTAGCCACAACGTTTAATGGAAGTGTCTACAACTTACACCCTTAGGAAAGAGAATGCGTTGAACCAGAAGGTGTGATGCCTTCTCTCATTTTCTTTTAAGGCCATAGGAGGCTCTGTAAAAATTGTGCAACACATTGGGATCTTCCCAGCTAGAGTTTTAGCACTGGCTGCACTGTCACGTTCATGGTGGAGAGAAAAAGAGAAGGAACTCAATTATACTTTGGTTTCTTCACCTCTTCCATGGAGACAATGAAGCCGCCAGAGCTTCAGAGCTACTCTAAGACATGGCAAGGGAAAGGACCATTAGCCACTTCTAAACATTAAACCGTATGGAAAATCTGAACAGTCTAGACTGGGGTATCAGTTACAGTAAAAGAATAATGTGACAAGGCTGGTAATGTCATAATCATTGAGGGACACGGTTTTGGATATCATGAGGAAAAAGGAAGAGGATCCCACTGTTAGGTCTTAAGGAGGGACGGAAAGAAAATCCAGGCAGAAGTGAACGCGTACTCTGCATTTTATCTAGGTAACCAATACCCCTTATACTGAATCTAATACATTGTTGAAAGAGGCAACGCAGCAGACAGACAAAAAAGGATTCCTCAGCTGGACCTCAGCCCCTGAGTGTCCAGGAGAGTTGCTGAAAGGAGTGCCTAAGGGCCACCAACCAGCCTGTTATCATAATCGTTTTTCCTTGGAGAAGGATGCAAAACAGAGGTGGACAGATGGGAGAGGAAAGAAGGGGGGAGGTGGAAGGATTTTTCTTGATCTCAGTGCTTCTGCTGGTTCAGAATGTTTCGAACAAGTGCCTCTGTGGTTACCAGTTTACAAAGGGCTAAGCTTAAAAAAAGAGAGAGCGATTGCATCAGGTGCTACCAAGAGGCACCAAATGCAACTAACAAGGTGACAAAACTGAGTTCCTAGGGGGGAAAAAATCTCCGATTTAAGGGCACCTGAGGAATGAGGGTTTTCTTTTCAAAGGTAGATTGCTGCACTGGATTAATTCAAAGATTAACCTTAAGTGGCTGTGACCTTTTATCAGTTTTCAGAATAGCTTTATTCACTTAATACTCAAAAGGTATACTTAAGCAATATGATGTATTAAATTTGTTGAAATTTGGGGCAATTTGTGGAAAGTCCTATGCTTCCGTAAGCTCTCATGAGAACAGCCACATTTCTGTGACCCTTTATGCCTGTGGGGGTGCGGCTAGGGAGCAGTGTGGAAAGCATCTGCCAAAGTGAAACAACAGAAAGGGTAGGTTGATGCTTTCCTTTTATTTGCTCTTCCAAGGTAAATGATTCTGGTGTTAAAAATGATTGTTTAAAGAACTATTGGTAAAGTAGTATTTGTTTTAGAGGGTCTTATTTTTTTTTTTTTTAAGTTTTTATTCTAATTCCAGTTAGTTAATAAACAGTGGTATATTAGTTTCAGGTGTACAATATAGATATTCAACACATCCATATATCATTCTGTGCTCATCACGATAAGCGTGCTCTTCAATCCTCATCGCTTATTTCCCCTATCCCCCCACCCCCTCCCCTCTGGTAACCATCAGTTTGTTCTCTAGAGTTCAGTCTGTTTCTTGGTTTGTTTCTCTCTGTTTTTCCCATTGCTTGTTTGTTTTGTTTCTTAAAGTCCACATATGAGTGAAATCATATGGTATTTGTCTTTCTCTGACTTATTTTCCTTAGCATTATATTCTCTAGCTTCATCCATGTCATTGCAAATGGCAAGATGAAGTTCTTTTGTATTCTTTTTTATCCATTCATCAATCGATGGACACTTGGGCTGCTTCCATATCTTAGCTTATGTAAATAATGCTGCTATAAACACCAGGGTGCATGTATCCCTTTGAATTAGTGTTTTTGTATTCTTTGGGTAAATACCCAGTAGTGCAACTGCCGGATCCTAGGGTAGTTCTATTTTTAACTTTCTGAGGAAACGCCATACTATTTTCCAGAGTGGCTGCACCGGTTTGCATTATCACCAACACTGCACCAGTGTTCCTTTTTCTCCACATTCTCACCAACAGTTGTTTCTTGTGTTTTTGATTTTAGCCATTCTGACAGGTGGGAGGTGATATCTCATTGTAGTTTTGATTTGCATTTCCCTGATGGTAAGTGATGATGCACATCTTTTCATCTGTCTGTGGGCCATCTGTATGTCTTCTTTGGAGAAATGTCTATTCATGTATATTGCCCATTTTTTAATTGGATTATTTGCTTTTTGGGTGTTGAGTTTTATAAGTTCTTTATATATTTTGGATACTAACCCTTTACTGGATATGTCATTTGCAAATATCTTCTCCCATCCTATAGTTTGCGTTTAGTTTTGATTGTTTCCTTCGCTGTGCAGAACCTTCTTATTTTGATGTAGTCCCAATAGTGTATTTTTGCTTTTGTTCCCCTTGCCTCAGGAGACATATCTAGAAAAATGTTGCCATGGCCAATGTCAGAGAAATTACTGCTGTGCTCTCTTCTAGGACTTTTATGGTTTCAGGTCTCACATTTAGGTCTTTGATCCATTTTGAATTTTGTGTATGATGTAAGAAAGTGATCCAGTTTCTTTCTTTTGCATGTAGCTGTCCACTTTTCTCAACACCATTTGTTGAAGAGACTGTCCTTTTCCCATTGGATATTCTTTCCTGCTTTGTTGAAGATTAATTGGCCATATAGTTGTGGGTTTATTTCTGGGTTTTCTAGTCTGTTCTATTGATCTATGTGTCTATTTTTGTGCCAGTACCATACTGTTTTGATGATTACAGCTTTGTAACATAACTTGAAGTCCAGAATTGTGACGCCTCCACCTTTGCTTTTCTTTTTCAAGATTGCTTTGGTTATTCAGGGTCTTTTGTGGTTCCATACAAATTTCAGGATTGTTTATTCTAGTTCTGTGAAAAATGCTGTTGGTATTTTGTTAGGGATTACATTAAATGTATATATTGCTTTGGGTAGTATAGACATTTTAACAATATCTGTTCTTCCAGTGCATGGAATGTGTTTCCATTTCTTTGTGTCATCTTGAATTTCTTTCATCACTATTTTATAGTTTTCAGAGTACAGGTCTTTCACCTCTTTGGTTAGGTTTATTCCTAGGTATCTTACTATTTTGGGTGCAACTGTAAATGGGACTGATTCCTTAATTTCTCTTTCTGAGGCCTCACTACTGGCGTATAGAAAGGCAACAGATTTCTGTACATCGATATTGTATCCTGAGATTTTAGTGAATTGGTTTATCAATTCTAGTAGTGTTTTGGTGGAGTCTTTTGGGTTTTCTACATATAGTACAATGTCATCTGCAAATAATGATAGTTTTACTTCTTCCTTACTGATTTGGATATCTTTTATTTCTTTTTGTTGTCTGACTGCTATGGCTAGGACTTCCAGCATGTTGTTGAATGAAAGTGGTGAGAGTGTACATCCTTGACTTATTCCTGACCTTCGAGGAAAAGCTCTCAGTTTTCCCCCCACTGAGGATGATGTGAGCTGTGGGTTTTTCATAGATGGCCTTTATTACGTTGAGATATGTTCCCTCCAAACCTGCTTTGTTGAGGGATTTTATCATGAACGGATGTTGTATTTTGTCAAAAGCTTTTTATGCATCTACTGAAATGATCATATGGTTTTTATCATTTCTCTTATTGATGTGATGCATCATGTTGATTGATTTGTGAATATTGAACCACCCTTGCAACCCAGGAATAAATCCCACTTGATTGTGGTGAATGATTTTTTTAATGTATTGTTGGGTTCAGTTTGCTAGTATTTTACTGAGGATTTTTGCATATATGTTTATCAGAGATACTGGCCTGTAGTTCTGTTTTTTTTGTTGTTGTTTCTTTATCCAGTTTTACTATTAGGATAATGCTGGTCTCATAGAATGAATTTGGAAGTTTTCCTTTTTTTTCTTTTTTGGAATAGTTTGTGAAGAATGAGTATTCACTCTTCCTTAAATGTTTGGTAGAATTCACCTGTCAAGCCATCTAGTCCTGGATTTCTGTTTGTTGGAAGTTTTCTGATCACTGATTCAGTTTCTTTGCTGGTTATCAGTCTGTTCAAATTTCCTATTTCTTCCTGTTTCAGTTTTGGCAGTTTATACATTTCTAGGAATTTATCCACTTCTTCTAGGTTGTCCAATTTGTTGGCATATAATTTCTCATAACATTCTCTTCTAATTGTTTGTCTTTCTGTGGTGCTGTTATTTTTCCTCTCTCATTTGTGGTTTTATTTATTTGAGTCCTCTGTTTTTTTCTTGATACCTCTGCCTAGATGTTTATCAATTTTATCCATATTTTCAAAGAACTAGCTCCAGGTTTCATTGATTTGTTCTATTGGTTTTTTAGTTTCTATATCATTTATTTCTGCTCTAATCTTTATTATTTCCTTTCTTCTGCTGGTTTTAAGCTTTGCTTGTTGTTCTTTTCCTAGCTCCTTTAGGTGTAAGGTTAGGTGTTTATTTGAGATTTTTCTTGCTCCTTGAGGTAGGTCTGTATCACTATGAACTTCCCTCTTAGGACTGCTTTTGCTGCATCCCAAAGGGTTTGGACCATTGTGTTTTCATTTTCATTTGCTTCCATGTTCTTTTAAATTTCTTCTTTTATTTCCTGGTTGACCCATTCATCATTTAGGAGCATGTTATTTAACTTCCATGTATTTGTGGTCTTTCTGGATATTTTCTTGTGGTTGATTTCTAATTTCAAAGTGTTTTGGTTAGAAAAGATGCATAGTATGATTTTTTTTTAAAGATTTTATTTATTTGACAGAGAGAGAGACAGCAAGAGAAGGAACACAAGCAGGGAGAGTGGCAGAGGGAGAAGCAGGCTTCCCGCTGAGCAGGGAGCCTGATGCGAGGCTCGATCTCAGGATCCTGGGATCATGACCTGAGCTGAGGGCAGATGCTTAATGACTAAGCTACCCAGGCACCCCATCATGGTATGATTTTGATCATTTTGAATTTGTTGAGACTTGATTTGTGACCTAGTATGTGATCTATTCTGGAGAATGTCCTACGTGCACCTGAAAAGAATGTGTATTCTGCTGTTTTAGGATGGAGTGTTCTGAATATATCGGTTAAATCCATCTGCTCCACTGTGTCATTCAGAGCCATTGTTTCCTTGTTGATTTTGTTTAGATGACCTGTCCATCGATGTAAGGGGGGTGTTAAAGTCCCCTACTATTATTATATTATTATTGATTAGTTCCTTCCTGTTTGTTATTAACTGTTTTATGTATCTGAGTACTCCTATGTTGGGTACATAAATATTTACAATTGTTATATCTTCTTGTTGGGTTGTTCCCTTTATTATTATATAGTGTCCTTCTTTGTCTTTTTTTAGAGTCTTTGTTGTAAAATCTATTTTGTCTCATATAATTGCTACTCCGGCTTTCTTTTGACACCCATTTGCATGATAGATGTTTCTCTATTCCCTTACTTTCAATCTGTAGGTGTCTTTAGGTCTGAAATGAGTCTCTTGTATGAATAAATAAATAAATAAGTCTCTTGTAGGCAGCATATAAATGGGTCTTGTTTTTTTTAATTCATTCTCCCAACTCATGTCTTTTGATTGGAGCATTTAGTCCATTTACATTCAAAGTAATTATTGATAGATAGGTATCTATTGCGATTTTATTACTTGTTTTGTGGTTGTTTCTAAAGATTTTTCTTACAAGTGTCTTAAGTAAAAATTCTGGATAATTACTAAACATATGTTTGTGTGTGAAATACTGATTCAAATACTGATATCTTGTGTAAAAATGTCTTCTTGATGGGTTAATCTTTGAAAACTAGAAAAATTTTTCTTTTCATGTATCCAGCTATATTTTATGATGACTAGCTGTCAAGTTCTCTAATCAGTCAAGAGAGAGAAATGGCTGACATGTGAGGTAAATCAAACATACAGAAACGCACGCGTGCACGCACGCACACACTTCTGGCATTTAACCTTTCCTGCTTCTCCAAAGAACATCTGAATTCTAGTGCCCCTCCTGTATTTTTAACATGCAACTTAGTTGCCATAGCAATATTTTCTGGTCTTGAAATACCTCTAGGATGAAACTGGCTGAGACATATTTACCATGCCCCCAAACTCTGCTGTTTCCAGGCTCTAGGATTTCTGGTCCCCTAAGTATTCACCCAGCCCAGACTCCAGTGTCTACTGGGGACCACAGATACAATTTTCTATTCAACAATTTTTCTCGGAACCAGAGTTCTGAGCTCAGAGGGTGATAAGAGAAGACTTTAGTGCGAGGCAGATAGGCTGAGAGAGAAACAACACTTGGTAAATAAATCATGGATCAGTGAGACAAGAAAGAATTCTTTGGTTTGGGGCTGTGATGGATGATGCTCAGCATGACTGATATGAAGCAAATTTTGTAAAATATCTTGCCAATTTTGACTAGAATTATAGGCAATCTTAATCCAAGCCAGAGGAGTCATATATTTAGATGTTTGTTGTATTCTTTAAACTATAAAAAGGAAATTTCTCACTCTCTGGTTGCAAAGAAGGCTCTCCTGATGTAAATGGATGGACTGCTTGCCTGTGCAGCACTCAGAATGAAATGGAAGCGGCGTGAAGCGCAGGAGTCAGGCGGCCCTTCCCTGTGCTAACGTGAGTGCTAACTCCCCAGCTTAATCTCAGTCATTTGCTGGAGATGCCAAATCGTTAGCAGTTTCCTCACATACACTGAGATCAGACACACTGAGCAAATATGATGTCCAATTTAGTTGATAGATAGAACTCCCTTTAGTTGCACTAACATACGATGTTGTCAGTTCAGTCAATGAGTGTTTACTGAGTACTCACAGCAGAGTACTGTACTAGGCACCTGGAAAGCACCGCAAGGACCCATGTCCATCTCAGTATTACAAAATTGCTATCTTCAACCGGAGATTATCTGTGGTCCTGTGAGAGACCGAGGGCAGCACAGATGTAGAAAATACTCAAACAATTACAAAACATCCTTTGCGTCATTAGCTTCCGTTCCTCTCCCCACCCTGAACAACCAAGCCTTCATTTGGAGCTATTAAATAGGAAACACAATTGAATGGTTTGTGATTCCTCTCCTTTTTCTTTTCTGCGCCTACCCTTTGGGAGGGAAGCAGATGAGCAATGGCCTGGCAGGGCGGTAAGCAGTGGGAAGAAGGAAAAAGAGCAGTCAAAAAGGGGTCTCCGCAATTTACAAACTGAAGAGATAATCTAGAGCTGGTCGTAGCCACACAACAGTGAAAGGGCAGCTGAACTGGGCATGGGCCTGACAGCTCCCAGAGAAAGAAAAATATGCTGGGATGAATATGGACCACAGTGGCATACCTAATTTTTTTTCAAAGATAAACTTGCTATTGTTTCATTGTCTCTATGTTTAATAACCACAAGACATAAACTGATTTCATGCTTCGGACATTCTGAGCCAGATTAACTTTTATAAGTAGTGGAACTGGTTTCTTCCTACTGCAAAATAAAAAAAGGCTCATCCCCACAGACTAAAGAGATTATGAATACCCACAAAGAACATACTATGGACTGGACCCATTTTGTCCTAACGTATGTTCATGTAACACTTTTCAACTGAGGAACTCTAACTCTTTTTGTGTCATTAACTCTTGAATCCTCATAGCACCCAGAGAGACTACGGGTTTATTTAGTTGCATCTACGTGCACGGTTTCATCTCTGGACAGCCCACTTACTTGCAATTAAGTTTGTTAGTTAAAGCATTAGGGGAGTTTTACTTACAGTATTGCGCATATCAATTACAAAACAATCATTTTCAGGCTAATGTAAAAATTGTTAATTCAATTGACTATCTTATAATTAGGGTTTCCACAAAGTGCTGTCACTGATTAGCTGAAAAGGACTGGGCAAGAGGTATACATAATACACAGCATGTGTGATTCTCATATCAGCCTGAAAACACTGATAAAGATCCCATGATTAACAAGTAGAAGGATAATAAGTCTTAAACTAAGGCGACAGAGGGACTATAAACTAAGACATTAGGTAGATTTGGTTAGTTATTATCACTTTACCCTGGTCTTTTTATGTGGTCAGACCTCTGAAGATTTCCTGTTATTTAAATTTTAATGTTTTAAAGCGGCACAAAAATGATATAATTACTAATCAGTTCCCCACTTGTAAGGTATATTCCAGACAATTTCTCTCTTTTTCTCTCATATACAATGAATAACTTTGGCTATGCCTGTAAACCTAGCAACAACAAAGCCAAGTTTCTTTATTTCCCAGTTACACGGCCTGCTCTGGCTCTTGGGAGAGAGAAAGGAAAGAAAGAGCTGGGGAGCAAGTTTCCTGCCAGGCTGCAATGCCAGACTGGATGCCTCTGCAGTTTCTCTTCCAGGAGCTGGGATAAAGGCAGGTCAGGAGCAACGAAGGTGCTTCTGAAGACATGGCGACCTCCCCCCGCCCGGCCTCTCTTCTCCTCAGCCAAGAAAACTCTCCTCTAATGGTGCTAATGAAATGCTGGGATGGATGTGTGGTGGTGGGTGGGATGGTTCTGGAAGTTGGTGACTGAATACAGAAATAGCAACAAATCTCAGGGCTGTCGACTCTCTAAGTCACCTCCCTCACCTTGCCTCCTGCTCTCTGCCCCCTTCACCCAGCTCCAGCCACACTGGCCTCCTCACTGCTCCTGTCACCTGCCAGACATGCTCCCCCTTGGGGCCTTGGTACTCTGCCTGTGATGCTCATCCCTTAGGTCCCCAGATGGCTTGCTCTTCCCCTCCTTCAGGCTCTGCACAGGCCTTCCCTGACCACTGCATCTAAAATAGCACCATCTCTACCCCCAACCCCCCACTTCCAGTTTGTTCTGTAGCCCTTCGAAGAATCTGACATGTTACAGTGTTGTTTACTGTTTATCTCCCCCTGACGAGAACATTAACTCTATGACAGTGCCGATGTTTGTTTTCTTTATTCTTTACTCAATTCTTTATTCAATGCTCTATCCCTGGTGCTTAGAACGGTGCCTGGCACACAGTAGAAGGCTCAAGAAATGTTTATTAATTGAGTGAAAGAAAATGGGGGGGAGGGGAGGGATGGTCAGGGGTTATGTTTCAAGGTCAGCCTCTTCAGAACACCACAAGGGGACTGGTACAGTACACACTTGCAGGATTAGGCACCCACGGACTGTGGTTAGGTGCAAGCATTGTCTGTCAAGGAAGAAGGCTCTGCTTGCCTACCCGGCTACAGGTAAAGGCTCAGGAAAGGAAGAAATGATTTCTGTGGATGGAAACAGACAAAAGACATTTTTACCCACAAAACAATTATATCCTCCCTTAGGAAAAAAGACTGCAGTGATCAAGACAATTCCTGTCTGAGTCCTTTGTCTTCGTAGTCACCATCTACAAAGAAACCCGAATTTTTTAAAGCCAGTGTACCGGGGTGCCTGGGTGGCTCAGTTGGTTAAGCGACTGCCTTTGGCTCAGGTCATGAGCCTGGAGTCCCGAGATCGAGTCCCGCATCGGGCTCCCTGCTCAGCAGGGAGTCTGCTTCTCCCTCTGACCCTCCTCCCTCTCATGCTGTCTCTCATTCTCTCTCTCTCAAATAAATAAATAAAATCTTAAAAAAATAAATAAATAAAGCCAGTGTACCATGTGATTGGGCTTCCACAGAGGAAGAGTTTCCGGGATTGTCAGATCTCCTGCCTCTTAGATGGGGAAATTGTTAGTCATTCAGCTCTGTAGCACTCTCCCTCTGGGTGTCAATTCAGAATCATTGAGCTTTTTCAGATACAGTGACTAGGAAAGCAAGTCAGTCATCACAAACAATAGAAGCTGTGGGTCAAATGTCACAGACTAATCATCCTGTCATTGGTCAATTACCCATCCCCATGAAGAGGTGCCACTGATCCAGTTTCCTATCAATAAATGTCTGTCTGGGCACATCAGCGGCTGCTAACCACGGCCTGCCAGGGTATCCAGCATTGTCCACAGGCATTGGTGGTTAAGAAATCCCTCTCCCTTTCTTCTTAATAATGTCACAGAAGAGGCAAATGCAGATCCTGACAACATAATGTTAGTTTCACAGAGACGTGTCTCTTTGAGTGCTTAGCCAGTTATACAGGGCTTCAATTTCATGGATTTTCTCACTGCAAAAACAATAGCTGGGCTTAAGGAAGTTTGGCGGCTGAGATATACAATTCTGCCTTTGGTTGTGCTCATGCTCATTACCGCCACTCGGAGTCCCGGAAAGAAAAAATAGTTTGGGGGAGCCATTTTCATTCCATATTTAAAGACAGCCAAGTGTTCACTGTTTTCTCTTGCTTTAAGCCCCAGTGACACCTTTTCCTGGGGTCAGATTGAATATCTATGATTGTTTGGGTAGAGCTAGAGGTCAAGGTGGCCTGGCCACACAAAGAGCCTGTTTGTCCCACTCTGAGTTGTCACCTTGGTGGTGACCTCATGTGTTCCTGCTGAATCTAAAATTCTAGGTCTCCTACTGTACTTGCTATCTTGACAGACTACCTCATTTACACATTTGATCTGTCAAGGGACGCTTATTCTGAGTTGCCACAGGCTTTATATGGCAGGGGAGGCTGGGAGAAGACAGCATGTAAACGACTATAATACAAGTACGACAAATGCTCCAGTAGGAACTACGTACAGAATGTGTGGGGATCGCTGAAGACGGAGGTCTGAATCCGCCCAGGAGATAACGGGAGGTTAGGGAAGCACTCCTGGAGGAGCGGAGTCCTGAAGAGGGAGTAAGAATCAGGTAAGAAAGAGGTGATGGGAAGGTCGTGAGAGACACCAGCAATGAGAACAGTAGGTTTCAAGAGTTGAAGGCATAGAGGTGAGAGAGGAGTGGCGTGTGCAAAACTGCAAGTAACTGGACAGGCTAAGCCAGGCACGTGTAGGGGTGGATAGAGGAGCAGGTGACGAGGCTGTGTAGACAGAAGCAAGTCAGATTGTTCTTAAATGCCTTTGTCCGAATTTTCTCCTAAAGGGGCGTGACCACATCAGATCTGGGGTGGGGAAACGGTTGCAGGTGGGGAAGGACAGGCTAGATGGAAGTCTGGCCTACCAGATGGAGAAGAGAAACTACAAAGGTACAACTGTGGTAATGGCAGTGGGGATGGGGAAGAGCAGAAGGCTTTGTGAGATATGTAAGAGCCAGTACTGACAGAACTGGCTGAGGAGGGGAGGTGAGGGAGAGAGGTAAATTCGGGAAGACTGCCATGTTTGTGGCTCAGTCTATGGATAGATGGGTGGTGCCACTGAATGAAATGGGGGAAATCTTAAGGTGACTTGAGCAGAGGAAGGGGGGGATGATGGGATTCCATTTCTGACATGTTGGTGTGAGATGCACATGTAACACTGTTGGTGTTGGGGGCAGAGTACCAGGTAAGCAGACAGAATACAGGGAACATTAAAAGAGAGTGGGAAGAGCTACTAAGCTGTCAGTTTGCTTCCATCTTCATTGACAAAAAGACTGGTCTTCAAATTAGAAATGGCAGAACAAACATAATAAAGAGAAAATTGAAGCCCCAAATAGGTGAAGTGAAAGAAAGAGAGTATCTAGTCAATTTAAATGATTCCAAGTCTCCTGGCTCCAGTGAGTTACACTCCACGCCTGCTGAAAGAAATTGCAGATGTAATCTCAGAGACACGATTGGTAATCTTCAAGAAACTGTGAAGACTATAGGGAGCGCCAGTCACAGGAGAAGGACAGTGGTTCCCCAGATTTGTAAAGTGAAGAGGGAGAGACTATAATGGGAAATAGTTACATAAATTTCATGCCATCTATGGCAAAAATTCTAGAACGGCTTAAATAGATGGCCTAGGACTGCTCTAGTTAACGCACGCAGCTGAGAAAAAAGGAAGGATGGAGTCTTGTTTGCTATCTGACGGAGGTTTATCTGCACTGGTAGCTTACCCAGACTGACTGTGGCTTCTCTTTCCCCCTCCTGAAGCACCAAGCTGGTTTGTCTGGTCCACAGCATGAAGCCAAGGCTTCTCTATCTGTGTGATGGGTTGCCTATATTACTCAACCCATATGTGGCCCTTTATGAAAAGGGGTTGACAATTTAAATGAAGAAATCCATGGTCTGAATTCTCCCAGAAATCCAGCATCACTCATCAGGGTGGCCCCTGGGGACTGGCAGGCCACAATAACCTCTGTGATCATTAGCCTAAACATCAATAAACCTTTGCCTATTAAAATCCTACTACCTCATTTTTTGTGCTTTTTCTCTCTATACACAATGATTTTAACCTGAGAACAGGGAACAACAGAGCAAATGTGGTAGAACATGATGGTGGGGGGAAGGCAGTCACGTCCCACCGATATCCCCACCCCTGGCAGTCTCAGAGAGCATGTAAAATACCTTATCTATGTTAAACATAAATATATAACATAAATATATATACATTAGTCTTTCAGAGACCTCCTTGGAACCTTCAGAAAAAAAGCAAAAAAAAGGGCAGCCTATTCAATACCCACATGGCTCTCTTGAACTACAAGTATATCCTCTGGGGGATGTCACCAGTCTCACATTTTAAAACTACATGACCCCATAAATCAAGCAATGTTGGCTTAAAATTCCTTTCGGAAAACAAGACAAAATGAAATGAAAACCACCAAAACCCAGATTTTCATTAAGAAGCTTTCTTTTGTTAGTACCAGGTCTCATATTCACATATTTGGTTCCGACGTAAATTTATTGGAGTTGAAAATTAGTTTTGGTTCTATATAACCTCTCCTGACATTATCCTCTAAGTCCCAGGCCAACACAAACTGAGACCGAAGAAGGAGGTGAGCCACAACCAGGGAGAGGCCTCTAATCTAGTCTCGCTGCAAGTCTAATTTTGGTGGATCCTCCCCACCAGAAGATCCAAACAAGCACCCTGTATCTCCTTGTTCCTCCCCCTTCAGTATTTAGAGCAAAGAACAGAAATATATCTTCACTGAAGTTCCAAAACAGAATTTGCACGTGTGTCTTCCATTTTAAAAGTAATGACTGAAAAGGAATCTTCTTACCGTATTGACCCGATCATGTACGGCTGTGCCAGCTGAACCACAATCGCACCACTTCCCAGCTGATGACACGTATAGCCAGAATCCCAGTCATAATTCTTGGTGTCGCCATTCAGCAAGGCATTTCGGCTCCGACTGACTCCTTCAATCACACTGGCACAATCAGCAATTGTTGCAACATTCTCCATGGGAACTGTGAGCCCAACACAAGATTCAGCATCAAGATAAGGGAAGCCAAACATATCCTGATAGTGTGCTATGAACAAAATGAATTGCTAGCTCACATCCATGACAAAGGGGAAATTAGAACATCTTGATTATCTTAAGACATGAACACATTTTCCATGCCAAATTGCTTCAAGAAAAAAAGTTGAATCTAAGATTGGAACAAACCAAACCACATGTACTAATTAACTCTGAAGTATTTTACTATTAAGAACCATGATACCCCATAAAATACAGAATGGACAAATACATTTCAAAATATTACTACAATGGGAAACTACACATTATCTGACCTTAATGAACTACAGCTATGTACAAATAGATGAATCGAAAACGATAATGTTGTTTTCCCAAGAAAAAAAAATCTTGACTTCCAAAAAACCAAAAACCCAAAAAACAAGAAAAACACATAATGTTGAGGGAAAAAAGCAAGGCACAGAACAACACAGATTATGAGTCCATTTATACAAAGTTTTTAAAAAGGCAGAACTAGAAATATGCTTTGTTTAGGGGATACATACATAAATGTAAAACTAAAAAGGAAATCCAGGGAATGATTATATAAAGTTCAGGATAATGTGTCTGGGAAGAGGGGGCTGAAATCCTCCAGGGACTCCCACCAATGGGTCCAAATATTAACTGATTTCATTTCCAAGAGGAAATCTTGGGGGGGGGGCTTCAAAAGTACTGGTTTTGTTCTGTTTTTAAGCCAGGTGGTGGGTACATAGGCGCTTGTTTTATTATTGTTCTCTAAACTGCATGTACTTGTTACATTTGGTAAATATCACAAATTTGTTTAGAAAAACATGATATACATGTAGATTCAGTGTTTTAGAATTCATAAACCAGGAAGATGACCTAGGAAATGGTACCAATCCCTTTTCAAAATACACTGTTGCCCTCAGCCATGACTTGTTTCCCTTTTTTGTTTGTTTGTTTACTCTTCCAGGCATTTCAACACAGAAGGCTTTTCTCTTTGTTCATGACCTGCTATATTTTGAAACACCAGCTCTGTTTTGATTTTGAGTCTCTCTCTCTACTTCAAATCCATATCAACCTGTTCATTTTTTAAAAGCCAAGGGCTTCCACAAAATGATAGCTATCTAAAAATGATGCAGATTCTCTAACCATGGAGAAGAGAATAATAAAAGGTAAGGGCCTTTTAAGTCCCCTGGGACCTTTTCTGTGCATTTTCCAGTGTTGGGGTTTTAATTTAATTTATTATTCAACCCAAATCTACAATTAGGCCCAGCTACTTACCTTCAAGATTTGCAACTTACTTTATATAATTTTAAAATAGGTTGGAAAAAAAGACAATTTCTCATTAGATATATACTGTACTTTTCAGTATAATATTATACACTCTCTGAAGAGAGAGGGTGAGCCCTACTACCGCCATGCCAAAACATTTCTACCTTGATAATGATGTGCAGTACATAGTCTTACATGTATCTTCTACACAATGTATTTATTTTCCAAAGCTGGGCATGCCTGACTTGAGCCCTCCTCTTCTACAGCTTCACTAACTGCTTTGCTCTCTGCAGATGAGGAAGCCATCCACAGATAAAAAAGGGAGAAGGGGAAGGTGAAAGGGAGAGAGGACGGATTTCTGGTGATGAATCCCTTGACTATCAAGCTTAACTCCAAAGCAACACGCAAACACACTAGTGAAATAACCTCTAAGGACAGTTTCCTGGCAGAGAAGGAAGGGGCTCAGAAAGAAGTTCCCCAGGACTTGGAAAGACAAGGAAGGACTATATTTGGAGGTTAAGTCATGGTACCTCTATTTCATGGAAAAGGGGAAGTACTGGGTGATTTGGAAGGTGGAACTTAAGGAGGTGGCACAAGGTGCACAGTAAATTGAACTGAGACATAAAATAATACTGTAGATAGGAGCTTAGGCTGCAGTAGTAACAGCTCCCATTCTCCCTTCCACAGTGCACGTTTATTTATGTATTTATGTATTTATTTTTTTGTGCACCCTATGTATTCAGTGATGATCAGAAAAGTGGTTCTGCTCACTGTATCAGCCAAGGGCCCGAGTGACAGAGGCTTTGTATTCATATGAATTTCCTCAGTTACAGTAACAAGGAGAAGAAAGAGAGCTGAGTCCTGGTTCTTAAGACCCATCCCCCAAAGTCACATACATCACCTCTCTCACGGTTCGGGTGACGAAGGCAAGTCACAGGGCCTTGCCTAACTTCAAGGGGGTGGGAAAGTGCAACCCTGTTGTGTGCCCAGGAGAAGAAAGGGGAATGGTTGGTGAACAATATTAACATTTACCACAAACATTAAACCAGGATGAAGGAACATTCAATAGAAAGATAAATCTAGTCCATTCATGTAGGGTCTATAAAATATTTCAATCCATAAACATGCCAAAATTTATTTATCCAGTCTCCCGCTAAGGGACGTTTTGATTATTACCACTGTTTTCTTTGCAATTACAAACAAAGGAGTCTGTGTACATGGTAAGAGTTTCTTAAAGGAACACATAAGATATTATACATGTATATATGCATGAATTACACTCATGGCTATGAGTTACCTTCAATTTTCCTGGATATTGCCAAATTATTCACCAAAGTAGTTATAAAAATTCACACTCTCAACTCATTGCTCCACATTCTTACCAACTCTTGGTAGTGCCAGACAGATGAGTGTGACATGGTATCTCAATGTGGTTTTAGTTTTTCATTTTTCTATTTGGTGAAGCTGCACAGTTTTTTTCTTTTTCTCTCCTCTGGAATCATTCACCTTTCTTCTGTAAACTACCGATCTTTACCTTTTGTCTATTTTTCTGCCATCTTTTTAATTGATTTGTGGGATGCCAATCTTTTGTTGGTTAATGTTGAGATGAAATATTAATCTTTTAAGATTGGTGCCTTTCCTTTCTTGTTTATAAATTCTTTCCCACCCTCAATTACTAAAGATACTGTCCTGTATTTTATTCTAAAAGTTCTCAAATTTTGCTTTACACATGTGGTTCTTTAATCTATTTAGGATTTATTTTTGGTATATTGTGTGTGACACAGAAAATCTACTTTCATCTTTTATTCTTAAGATGAGCCGATTTCACCACTGCCATTTAATGAACTCTTGCCCCACTAACTTGTGTTATTTCACTCACACACAAAATTTTCATAGATATTCATCTTTTTAAGATCTATGCTATGTTTCACTGATTTGCCCAGCCTTGTGCCTTTACCATGTTATAAACTATAACTTTATAGTAATCTTAAAATCTGATAAGTGAACACCTTTGTTCCCTCGCCTTCCCCTCCTTTTCTTTTTTTCTTCCAAATTGTCTTTGATATTCTTGGCCCTTTCGGGAAAAATTTTCATTTTATCTACCCTTTCAAATATCGTGGCACAAAAATTTTCATAGTATGTCCTCTTTTTCATCCCAAATATTTGTATTTGTACCTTTTCTTTCTTTTTTGATCAGTCCTATATAGCTTGTCTTGTTTTCAAAGGACCAACTTTTGGTTTTGTTGATTTCTTTTCTTTATTTCCTACTTCACCAAAATTCTGCTATTCTTTTTATTTTTTAATTATTTATTTACTTTGGGGGGAGAGCATGTGCATGCGTGAGTGTGGGAGGGCAGGCAAAGGGAGAGGGAGAGAGACTCTCAAGGAGACTCCAGGCCCAGCACAGAGACAGACACTGGGCTGGATCCCAGGACCCTGTGATGAAGACCTGAGCAGAAATCAAGAGTCTGACATTTAACCAACTGAGCCACCCAGGTGCCCCTCCTCTTACTATTATTATTTCTTCCTTCATTTCCTTTTAAATTACTCTGCTTTGTTTTCTAACCACTTGAAGTGAAACTCATTAACCTTTCTTCTTTTCATACAGTCAAAACTTATTTATCCATACTTAACCAATTTATTCACCATTACTATTTTTTATATACTCCTTTCTTCTTGGTACAACTTCCTTCTTTCTGAGACACATCCATTAGTATTCAGCAAAGTCTCTGAAAGTGCATTTTGACACGACTCTTGAAAAGTAGGTTAACTGATATGGAACTCCTGGTTAAAAGCTGTTTTTCCTTAGCACTTTGATGATATTATTCCATAGTCTCTTGGCTTCTACTGTTAAGTCAGCTAAAGTCTGCTATCCCTCTAACTTGTAATTATTTTTTGCCTACAGTTAAAGTTTTTTTTGTTTTTGGTGTTTTGCAATTTTACTAAGTTGTACCTAGAGGTAGATTGAATTTGCCCTTCTCAGGACTGAATATGAGCATTTATGGCTTTTATCAAGTCTGGAAAATTTTGGCCATTATTTCTCTGAATACCAATTCTCCCTCCTTTTCTTCTCTTCTTTTTTTCTTCTCGAACTCCTACTGGACCTCCATTGGAACTTTTCATTCTATCCTCCATGTTTCTTAACCTTCCTTTCATTTTTCTCTCTGTACCTCTTTTTGAAGCATTCTAGGCAATTTCTTAATTCAAATTACTATTTGTATTTACTCATTCCCTTTACGTGTGTCTAATCAGCTGTTCAACCTGTCCAGTGAGTTACTGAAATTTCACTATTAAACAAAAACTATACAGTATTGAAAAATAAGTGAACTAGGGCTATGTGTTTCAACCAGGGTCGGTCCCACAAAGAAAACTGGTTAAGGAAAGAGGAAGTGAGGAAAAACCATGAAATATGATTCCACTTCTGTCGTTTAGTGATACATGCTTGTGTGGTGAGATCAGGAAGGAAACTCAGGGAATGGTGAACACTGAAATTCAGGAAGAGAGGAGGGGAAGCCACCAAGGGAGGGGCGCACACAGGGCTGTGGAGGTTTGGGAGTCTTCTCTTCAGTGTAGTGGTTAGCATGCCAGTGTTCCTATTCCCCAAACTTCACATATATGCCCTTTATATTTGTTTGTACACATGGAATTCTGTGGGTTTTTTCAAGTTTCACACATTTTAACACTGTTTTTATGAAAACCAGAATGATGGCAAGTCTCTGAAAGGATAAAACCCTTTATGATTATTTTGAATACTGATACCCTCTGTAGCAGCTGCTAGGTTTTTATCAGTTGTCTTTGAGGACTTTTCCTGAGTTTGTCAATCTCCATCTATGCAACCTTACTGCTTCACAATTTTATCCCTAGATATCTGATTTTTACCTAGTGGTCAATTAGTGTAGCAGCAGCAGAGATTATCACAAGATCCTTACTGGTATGGTTTCAAGCTCTCTGGAAAACAAGGCTGGGATAAGTGCTAAGAATTCCTTTTCTAGAGACACACTTATAAATGGGTTTATTCAAGAAGACTCAGTCTCTAAAATTTTCTCTAAGCACAACTGCCTGAGTAATATTACCCTCTGATTCTCTGGGAAACTTGAGGTGATCTAACATATATGCTACATTGAAGAATTGTGCCTTCTTAACATGGAATCCTCTATCTATGAGCTGGAGGATAAATACCACTTTGATCTTGACATAATTATTCATTAATGTTTATTAGTCAAAGTCTGGATCTACGATGTGTGCTCAACACGGACGCGCACAGACACATCTTAACATAAACACAGAGATGAACCGTATCAGTAAAATCGACCCCAAATCCCAAATTTCCTCTTAAGAAATGGCTTTTGCTAGAACTCTACTGGCAACTTGATAAGCAACTGTATCTACCTAATAAGGTACAAAATCAAAAGATTACCACTTTTCTTTTTTTTTTTTAAGATTTTATTTATTTATTTGAGAGAGAGAGAATGAGAGATAGAGAGCACGAGAGGGAAGAGGGTCAGAGGGAGAAGCAGACTCCCTGCTGAGCAGGGAGCCCGATGTGGGACTCGATCCCGGGACTCCAGGATCATGACCTGAGCCGAAGGCAGTCGCTTAACCAACTGAGCCACCCAGGCGCCCAAAAGATTACCACTTTTCTTAATTCTCATTCTTATTTTTTGATAATGAGTCAAATTAACAGTATAATGACCAAAACATACCAACTAATGGAAAGAAGAAAAGTACAGGGACCTAGGCACAAACCCAGGGGGATAATGACCTTTTATAAACAACCAAGATGACCCCATCATTCCAGCACTGTGCCAATTCTTAATATCCAGACCAGTATGTCCACCTGCTCTCCAATCTCCAACCATTGGAGATTGAGAATGTGAGCTTCATAAGGTCAGGAGCTTTCCTTTTTCTCACTGCTCTAGTCCCAGCTGCCAAGGAACAGTGCTTAGCAGAGAGTATGTGTTAGGTAAATATTTGCTGAATGAATGAATCAGAGTGAGAAAAAAAAGGATGCTTACGTAGGCTGTAGCACTTCACCTTAATATAGTTCCTTACCAGAAGCTAGAAAACCTAAAAGTTACTGAATAAAGCAGAAAAAAAAAATGCTTTCTCAGTGAAAGTTTTCTTAGAAAAGTAAAGTATGATCAATCTCTGGGTCTTGACCTAACCGCTCAAAAGAAAACAAATATGCCCAGCACAGAAGAGCGGCTGTGTGCCTGCCCATTGCACGCATCCTCGGTCCTCGCAGCTTCTCCTTTCCTGAAGTGTACCCATATCCACGAAGCTTGGTCCCTCATGGTAGACTAAAACAGAAACCGCTTTGGGGAGAGAAGGAATGTCTGTAACAGTGTGGCTTTTTTAAAGAACAGAAAAGCTCTTTTATGCCTGCGGGGAGAGCGCTCTGCTTTAGTTACACTACAGGAGTCCTTCCAGAAGAGGTTTGTCCTGGAAGTCACTGCTGGGCTTACTAACACATAGAGACCACATTTTCCATTTCAGCAGCAAAGAGCTCTATTATTAACTCCTCTTTCTAGAAACACAAACCTCAGCCTGCCTAGCTGAAGTGTCTAATAATTACACAATGGTTTGAATAAGTTTTGTGGTCTCTTTTACTGGGAAAATTTAGAGAGTGATTCTGACTGCAAAGCACAGAAGCTGTTTTTCTTCTTCGTTGGGGCCAAGCCACTCCCCATCTGAATGCTCATTATACTCTTTCATATGCGTCTGATAAATTTATTAAAAACGCCATCTGGATGGGACTTGGCTTTGTGCTCTATTTCCAGTCTTCCAGTTTCCTCTCTTGTCCCCATGGAATTTCTGCCCCAATTTGTGTCACTTTGTTTACAAAACCATACTGCCCAAATCCAGCATCTTGAATCTCTCTCCTTCTGGTTTCCCCTCGCCATCCCTCGGCTACATACCTATTACAGTAGCCTGTGCTATGAGCAAAAGGCAAAGGGGAACAGTCTGGGCAGAAATTACTTTTCCCCCTCCATGCACATAGCAATTCTGCTCGGACATATTTAATATGCTGCCTCTGAATGCAAAAGTTGCATGTTAACCAAGTGTCTACATTCTGCAAGTGTATGAATATTGGGATGACTCAGACTGTGGGGAACTGCAGAAAAAGTGATCTGAAAACAATTTTACTGTTCTCCGTTCGTACGCCAGACCAGGGTTGGCCAACAGCTTGCCAGTAAATTTAATTCAGGAGTAATAAATTTTTTAAAAGGCAGTACTACTTCACTAGGACATGACCTGGGAGCCACCTGTGCCAGCTCTACTTAAAGATAAGACTGACATGTTATTCAACTGTCTCCAGAGATCACCTTTGAGAGGTGGGGGGAACCCCACTTGAAGCGGATTTTTAAAAATGAAATAACACTTAGCACTTGCAGAGGACTGCCATCTTCATAAGCCGTACTGGTGTTAGGCTTCATTCAATGTTTCCCTGGCTGTTTTTACTATCAACTGCTTTCTTTCCTTTTTTTTTTTTTTTTAAGATTTATTTATTTGACAGAGAGAGAGATAGTAAGAGCAGTAACACAAGCAGGGGGAGTGGGAGAGGGAGAAGCAGGCTTCCTGTGGAGCAGGAAGCCTGATGTGGGGCTCGATCCCAGGACCCTGGGATCATGACCTGAGCTGAAGGCAGGCACCTAATCATCTGAGCCCCCCAGGTGCCCCATTACCTACTGTTTTCTAATAGCACACTAGTTCATACAGCAAACAAGTGCTTAATAGTCTTGGAGTAGATTCTTCTCCATTGCCAAGATTTTCACAAAGAATTTCTTTCAAAAAGCTTAAGAAAAAAAAAAGCCTACTAAGGCAATTAAAGGCTATTAGCTTAAGATCACAGCTAGATATTCCCCTACATAACTATACCTTTTTTTTTAGAGAGACAGACTGTATGGAGTGAGCAGGGGGGCAGGGAGGGGAACAGGGAGAGGGAGAGAATCTTAAGCAGGCTCCATGCCCAGAATAGAGGCTGATCTCAGGATCCTGAGATCATGACCTGAGCCAAAAATCAAGAGTCAGACCTTAGCAGACTGAGCCAGGCACCCCTGAGCTATACTTTTTTTTTTTTTTTTTTAAAGGGGACTAAAAGGGGACTCATTCGAGGCGCCTATCCCCAGGCCTACATAGGAACTTACTGCTGACCATGCAAACTTCCAACCAAACTGCAATCCAACCTTCGGTCAAGTTATTCAAAGGAAAAAATACCCACAGCTGTTATGTCTTAACAGCTGTAAAAGAACAATAGCTAATTAGAGCATAAGCCCATCATTCTTGAAAACTATCAGAAAGCTACCAAAATGTATTCTACAACACTGGCGCTAAGTTACATTAATTCCTAGTTTTATGTATTGGGTTAAAAAAAATCACTTTTCAATCATGTTATATCACATTGCTGAATAAAAACCATTGACTATGTAGGACGTGCAACTTTTAAACTTCTTCCCCAAATTTTCCCCCAGTTCCCATCTCCGTGAGAGGGCTGCTTCCTAACACAGTTCCAAAGGATGCAGATGGGAGTACCTCTCTGCACCCACAGAGGGAACCCGTGGGAAGAAAGCAGACCATGCTTTTTGAATGCTATGCCCCCCCGCCCCCCCCAATTCCTCCATGCCTCTTTTCCTTCTCTTTGCTTTTCACTCTCACCTGTTTTAGGTAGTATGAATTTCCGTGCTCTCGTCATTCCTGTTCCGGCTCCACTTCTGAGACTATCAAGGTTGCCCAAATCACGCCATCTCCTGAGACTGCATGGGCTTTGGCAGTCCTGCTGGACTCCATCCAGCCCGTGAAAGGAGGGGGTAACACTTTCCCAAACTTCAAATGCGCCACTCCCTGGCCCCTTCCCCAAACATATGCAAACTTTATAAGGCCCTGGCTCCAAACCCTTTAGAGGGAACAGCAGCTTTCCAGAAGATGAAGGGGAGAAATCAGAGGTGGTTATCCCCAGGGCCAAGCTGAGGTGGGTGCGGCCAGTGGATCTCAAAGGCACAAGTTCACTAGGATCAGTGAATTCTCTCCTCCCACCGGGGCCTTTGAAGGAAAGCATGGTCCAGAACTAACTGTTTAAGAGGTTTACTCTCTTATGTGTGGCTCAAATGCTGGAGGTTTTAGCTGTGAAAATCTTCAATTCCAAAAGACCTTAAAGAATCAAGCATTAGATGTTTAACAGCAGTAACCACTGCAGTGTATCAAAGAGGGATTCACTCTGTAGGTGAGGCCTTGAAATTTAGGACAAAGGCATTTCCAGGTATAAGAAAAAAGATATCCCAAACATCCAACTATGTGTTTGAACTAATAGGCAATATCTCATTGGGGCGATTTTTTTCTTTTCTCTGGACATAATCTATCAGAGACAGGGACTACATCTGCCCCCTACATCAGGACAAGTTACTCAAGCTGATATGGGGGGATGGGAGGGGAGGGAAGAGGGGGTTAGGGGTGGGTGGGTGGTGGGATACCTAACATACAAAGAGTCACTGAAACTGGTTTTGCGATTTTTTGCAAACTCTCAAAAAATTTTACAAAGTTATAATGTAAAAGGTGGTTTTTTTTTCCTCTGAGTAGTATAAGTTTTACATGGATTTATTTTTCCTCATGTCCTAAAAGATGTTGAAATCAACAGAATTATTTTTGTTTCATGCCACTGGTTGAAAGGTCTTATCAAGTCTTAAGGATTTTATGACTCAAGAGCAGAGACGATACTATAGATTGGGGGAGTGTTCCTCATTCATGCTGGGCATAGAACAAAGGATATGCAAAAGCTTGTTTCAAAGGCCCACAAAAGAAGTAGCGGTTTGCTCAATACTTTTTTGTACGGAAGCTTTTTTTTTTAAACTCTTCCTTTAATAAAGCAGAAACTTTCCTTTTTATTATAAGCTGAAGGATGCATCTGGTTCAAACTTCAACAATTTACAGTCAGAATGATTCTGGGATCATGGGTAACTCTTGAGTCTTAAGCTCTTGAATGATATTTCTTTAAAATGCATCAATAACTACAAAATTTGAGTTTTTACTAAAAGTAGCTTCGGTAGTGAGGTGTCCCGAACCTTATGTGGAGCCCTGTACATTGTACAGAAAACGTCCTGATCAGATCTGTGACAAGTATGCAATTCTGCTTTGGCAGAATTTTCCTGCCACACCTTTTGGAGGCAGAGAGAAAAAGACTGTAGAGAACGCCAACTTCTCACATGTGTTAGCTCCCATAAACCATCCTGGAATGAGTTGTGTGAGAAGAATCTCTGAGAATCTCAAGGGAGCAAGACTGGAGTTAAGAAGAAACAGATGGGTAAAGGCAAGTCTCAACTTCTGAATATTGGGCTCTCAGAACGGAGACTCTGTAATCAAACCACACAGGACGCCTGAGGGGAAAACCTTGCCTCCAGGGCACTGTCCCAGTTTTAGCCTGAGGGACCAGCCCAGGGCTATGGGGAGGCTGAGCAGTCCCCCTGGGGGGTGGGGGTGGGTGGGGAGTGGAGGTGATGCCTCCAAGGCTGAAGTGGGGGTCCCTGAGAGAATCCAGCTGCCTGGCTTCAAAGACTGACAATCAGTCTTCCAGGTGACCTGGGACAACTCTATTCATACTTCTAAGTAAAGTAGTTACCAGACAAAAAAGCCTCAGCAAAACATACAATGTATACTACCTTCTGGAGGCCAAAGCTAATCTAGATTGAGGAAACAGAATCGTGCTATATTTTCCAGTAGACTTACAGTGTATGATGAAAAAAATTCTTGTCTAAAATACAATAAAAAGTAATTTAAAAAGAGCCTTTTGCTAGTATTTTCGATTATTCTTTTAATGGTTTACATTTAGTGCTTTGGGAAATGAAAAACAGGTGCAAGTATTTTTAAATAAACTTTATTAGGAATATTGTCAAACCTGCCAATTAAGCAGCATCTGATGTCTGAGTTCTAGTTCTCTTCATACCATATCTACACACCTGAAGCCTGAGAGAGGAAATGGCTGCCCTCCCCTGCCCGTCTTCAGCTCTGGCAGCCATGGGCCAGGCTGTGCACCGCGATGCAGGCACCCGAAGAACTACCCTCAGCTCAGTAAATGGCTTCTTAGGCGATCTTGCGGAGGGCATTCAACTGCCCTGGGACGAGGTTTCTTCACTTAGAGAGTAATCCCTTCTCTCTACCTTATGGAGACTGACTGAATAAATTAGATGCTTACAAAAGCGCCTTGAGATTTTCAGAGACGCACAAGGCCCAGGATTGGCACTTCCTTAACCATGAAAGCGCCAGGTTTTTGCCCATGTGGAATGGGTCGATGGGACCAGCGTTTCAGAAATCTGGGTATCACACAAGAGGGGAGACTTTTATTCCCACGAGCCACTCTATAATTGTAAAAGAACAGGGGGCAAGGGAAGGAAGGACCAATAACAATTCTACGGACCTGCAAAAACTATTAGCGCCAGCTGGCAGTCTCAGAATAACCACGAAAGCAGGTCCTTCCGGTCGATATTTGCTGGGGACAGCAGTTTCTGACCTACTGAATCAGATCAAGATCATCTGAGTCATTAGACCAAAGAAACCTCTATGTGCTAACGGTACAGTGGCTGGGGGTCTCTTGTCATTAAACGAAGGGGTCTGCCTGCAGCCTGCCTTCTAGGAGAGTCACTGCTTTGAGGTTTCATGAGCTGTCACAATGGAGTGAGCAAATCAAAACCCATTAAAGATATCACAGACACAAATGGGCTTATAATTTGTCAGTGAGGCGGATGGTCGTGAAAGCTGTGTGGCTGCCCCACTTTTCTTGGGGGAAGGCAGGAGGGGAACGAGGCGAGAGGGGAGGAAGGCTTCCCTATAGTATTTAGATGGCCTTCAAATGTTCATAATTTCCTTAGGGTGTGCTCGCTGCCAGGTTGACAGATGTTGCTGGAAAACCTGTACTATTCTGAAGAAAGGCTAACCTTTCAAGAGTGGGAGCGGGGGAGGGAGGCAGCCCACACATTCGGTGAAGAGATGACATTAAACCGGACAGCGAGCTACCCTGAGCACGCTGGATCTTTGAAAGGCTGTGTGATAACACTGCCAAAGAGAACTGTCCTGGGAGAAATCTCATTTCACCATGGCTTTCCCTGCCATGAGTTTAAATTAGTTTTTAAAACTAAATATTAGACTGCCCTAGACAAGTAACTGATTATTAATTATTGCTTTTTTTAAACTGCCATGACTCTGAGGGGTAACATTCCCCTAAGGGAAGTCATGGATCCACCATCTTATACTCTCTCCTAAGTGTTTGTCCACTTTCTTCTTCATTCTTTCTTCCTGGCTGGACTTCATGCATGAAGAGAAATGGGTTCTTCAAAGCAAACTGCCCCTGATCTTAACACAGACTTCCCAACTGGGTGCAAACTAACATGCTTCTTCTGCTTGCTTGGCTCTTGACATTTCCTAAAGAGAGCCGCCCAACAGAAGATCAAGTCTGCTGAGCATTAATTTATGGGGACAAAATGGTACTTTTGCAAAGCCCTAGTCCTGAGCACCAGATAGGAGGAAGAAAGCACGGGCTTGCCTGTTTAAGATCCTGAGTCCATCATTTGGTGCAGTGGAATCAGCATTTGAAGTGGGAAGAGCCAGGGCTGGGAAGGAGATGGGAAAGCTGAGCGGGGTAAGACCTCTCCTTTTCAACACACACTGCCTGTGTCCTCTTTCTGAGGAAGGCTGCGGCTTCTTTTTATCTCCAACATGGTTTTCTTGCATCCCCAACTCTGAACCTCCCGCTCAAAAATCCACACGCTCTTGCTCATTAATGTGGCCATTAGTCATTTCTTCCTGTGCCCTTAGCTACACCCAATGTTTTTTTCTCAGCTCTGATTAAGGAGCAAGTCACCTAATGTCTTCTCATGGAAGGCAGATTAACCAACCTATCCATTTAAAGATTAACAGTAATGTGCCATAAGGAAAATTATACCTCTAGCAGGAAACTCTGCAATTGGGGAACCATTTTACAGGATCACATTCATTTATATCAATTATCTTGTTTATCAAAGACAATGAAAACCAAACTGGTAGTAAAAAGGTACAGAGTGCACTGTGAGGAATAATTAGGTCTTACCCTTCCGGAGGCCAATAGCCATTTACCACTTCACTTTGGGAGGTGATGTTTACAGTGTCTGTTTTATAACTCTCTTCACATTAACTTTCAAATGTCAAAAGCAGGCAGTTAATTGTTTATTATACAAAATGTCACAAATGTAAAATACTGAGGCATAAAATTATTATAACCAATCTACCACAAGAAATCCTGCCTTTTAGATTTTATAGCTTGTTTGTCAGTCTCTGGATCTCAGCTTAACAGCCATTATATGGACTGCGTGTGCCAGGTAGCTGCTGTCTGACAAATAATGTTCTCTGCGTGCCCTGTGTCCTCAGCCAAATGAGAAATAAAAATAACATGATATGAGAATTACTATTATGGTTTAAAGTGATATGCACTAGGAAGAATGGGAGATGTCAGAATCGTAAAGTCACGTGTTCTGATTTCATTCCGGCTGAGAGTGAGATTCAGAGAGTCATGATGCAGTTATCGAAGTGGCTTGAGCTCACAAGAGTGAGTGTGCAACTGCCCATGTTCTCTAAAGCCACTGGGCATGGACACCAACACTCTGTGTCTGCCCCAGAAGCTCTCCATCACGGAATATGCACCAGCATGAGAATTTCTTCTGTATCTCCTGCTAAATTTGCAGAGACTGAATCCCCTCCCTCTGCTACCCAAATTACAATCTTGCCCAAACCACCCCTTCTGCTAATCTCTTTTGTCTTTAGGCTGAAAGAACCCATTTTTTTTCTCTAGAGCTGTAAGAATCAGACAGATGGGAAGGATAAGAGGAGAGAAGGGAGGAAGAAGGAATAAAATAAAGCAGTGTATTTCTATGGTGAAGGAAAAGAGAGTCCAGTAACTCAGCTGGGATTAGGGTGGAAGTGAGGCCAATAAGTCTCCTTTATAATCTACTAGGTATAATTTATACAACAAAATTTTTGTGGCTAAGATTTAGTAAAATGGATGAATGGATGAAAATAGTTATTAGCTGACCCTGGAACTCCTGTTTACAGTCATCCATGCACACGATGGAAAACACACCATTTTGTACCCCTAGTAGGTTAAACTTCTCTGGTATCACTGAGGTTGTGAATACCTGTGAATTTGTTTGGCTAATCCACACAACCAGGGAAACACTGGTAAGAAACCCATAGCTACCACAGCTCATCAAATCGTCAAAGTTATAGTTAGAAAAGAACCTTGAGAACCACTCAGTTCAAGGAATAAATACTTTATATCTTATTACATATTGATCCAGAAAACAGAAAAAGAGGTAAAGCTGCTCAAGTCATTTTAATATAACTTTGGTTGTAAAATGACTTAGAGACGGATCAAGAAAAGAAATTTACAGGCCCATTTTATTTAAGAAAATAGGTGTAGGGGTGCCTGGCTGGCTCAGTTGGAAGAGCATGCGACTCTTGATCTCAGGGTTGTGAGTTTGAGTCCCATGGTGGGTGTCAAGATTACTTAAACAAAGAAACAAACAAACAAACAAACAAAAAAAAAGAGAATAGGTGTAAACATTTTAAAATAAATATTAGCCAATACCAAGTCCAATAATTAGAAAATACATCATGTCCAAGCAGCAGTTATCTTAGGAATGCCAAGTATGGATCATCATCAGAGCATCTATCATTTCAGTGGATTAAAGAAAAAATTCTGAGTGATTTTGAGCAAAGGGGTGTTCCAATAGGGTTACTTTGGCTGAAGTGTGAGAGCAAAGAGAAGAACAAGAGAGGACGCTGGCAGAGACAAGCACAGACAGATTATGCAACAGTCAGGAAGATGGTGGTGGCTTGCACCAGGGTGGTAGCAGTGGCAGTGGCAAGAAACTCACTAGCGATGAGAGAAATGCAAGTTGAACAACAATGGGAGATTACCTCATGACAATCAGAAGGGCAAAGAGTAGAAGAGCGACCTTGCCCCAGAATAAGGTGGGGAGAAAAAGCGCTCTCGTGCACTCCTGCTGGTGGGAATGTGAACTGGCAGCAGCCAAGGAGGAAGGCAATCTGCAGGATGGAGCAAATTAAAGACTGTGCTTTAGTGCTCTGGGATCATACTCTTGAGTACAGGTCCCAGAGAAATCCTCATGCAGGTGCAAAGGGGATAGATAAAAGGACATTCATCACGTCAGTGTTGTTTTTGAGAGCAGGAATCTGGAGGCAGCCTACATGTCCATCACAAGGGGGAATGAATGAATGAAACAGGTGAGACAGTAACAGCACCTGCCTTACAAGACTGTGCTGAGGATTAGATGATTTTATGTAAGAGCTTGGAATAGCATCTGGCAAATAGTAAGAACTATATAAATTTGTTAATATGTTTATAACTATGATGATGGAATACTAAGTCACACTGAGAAGCAATGATGTATAGGTCTCAAAAACATAATATTGCTTGAGAAAAGTATGAAAAAGAGTAAGATTTATAGCATAAAGACATTTTTGAAAATTAAAACACATATACAAAACCTGCCAACATTATAGATTTTACAAATATATGTGCATATTAAGGATATAACCAGACACACTAGGGATGATGTCATAGAGGAGAGCAGAAGCAGGGTTCAAAGCAAAGAGGAAACATACATAAAATAGAAGGCCTTGCTTGGATCACTAAGGATGATGTATTAATGATCTGAGGTATATGATGAACACAATTATCTACACCCAAAGGATGCTTATTCAAAAACAAAACAAAGCAAAAAACAAACAGATCATTAGGTTAGTTCTTTCATTTTATAGCTGAGAACTCTGAGCCTCAGAGAGATAGTGTCTTATTTATTACATAGCAATTGGCAGCAGAGTGGGAACCGGAATCTAGGCTAGTCTTCCGGTCCTCAGAATGCAACACGTCATTCTGTCCATCCATCCATTCAGTAAACAGTTACTGAGTATTGGGATTCCACGGGCTGGGAATATAGCAGTGAACAAAACAGACACAGTCCCTTCTATTATCAAACCATGTGAATAAAATGTATAGTTACAAATGAGACTATGAACTTTTGAAGGGAAAAAAAATCCAGATCTATTAGCATCGTACAGAGAACTTTACCTAAACTAGGGGTAGGGGAGTTAGGCAAAATTTTTCTTTGGAAGTGACACTAAAGCTGAAATTTCAAGGATCAATAGGAGGTTACCTAGATACAAGGGGGTGGGGTATAATGAGGTGAGGGTAAGGGACATTCCAGAGAACGGCAAGTGCAAAGGCCCTGCAGTCAGAGGATGCACTGGGCCTTCTGGGAATGGAAAGAAGGTTTGTGGCCTGAACAGCAGAAGGTGAGATGGAAACTGGCACCCGATGAAGCGAGTACACAGGCAGCAGACTATGGGGGTGGTGTGCAGGCCATAGTGAAGACTGCGAATTTTCTCTTAAGAGCAATGGAAAGGCTCTGAGTGGTTCTGAGCAAAGCAGCGTTCCATAGGAGTGTGGAGAACAATGGGAAGGACTGGAGGGGGTGCGGGACCCTGCTGAGAGGACAGGCACACCAGCGGTGCAGGAGAGACACTGGTGGCTTGCACGAGGGCAGCAGCGGCGGCAAGAAGGGAATGCATGTGACATTTGGAGCCCAGGATCGATAGAAGTTCTTTCTCTCATATAAAAATACGTCTGATGATATATATTTTAGTGTGCTTCCACAGCTCACTGAGGTTTTACTGGGGTGTGCTTCCAATTTTTTATAACCAGTAAGTACGGAACATTCATCAAAGGATCACTGGAAACAAGTATGATAATGCTCCCGGGTCAACTGGTTCCTTGGCGCTGGGCAAGAAGGAAGGAAATGAGGCTCTAAGCCCTTTCCTAAACTGTCGTTTGCCGCCAAAGACCGTTTCTCTGTCATCCCGCTTCTCCGGCTGTTAGTAGAATGGTGGTGCGGGGTCAGGGCCGGGCGCAGGGTCCACCTCCCACAGCCACGGGAGCTGCCTGCGGTGCCGACGGTTCCAAACTCAGAACTCCATCAATTCATATTTAATATTTTACAGAATCATTTCCTGAAGGCTCTAATTGGAACATCTAACACCTTCTGCACTTGTTACATCTCACTTGAGTCCCTCAGTTCTACACTCCACTTTATTGCCATTTTAGTTGATTTCATCACAGCTTCATGGAAAACAACTTCACCAACGACCATTTCCTGTCATTACAAGGGCAGAATTGAAGTAATCCCCTGCTTCAGTACGAGGTGGTTTTTATGATAATTTTACCACAGGTAATGTTGTGATTTCAAGTACATTTCTCTCCTGTAGCACAGTACCAGTTCCTGTCTTTAAAAAGATAAGTATCGAATGCAGCTATAAAAGAAACATACCCATCTTCACAGTATTAACGAGCCAATAAATTCAAAAAGATCGCTGCATCCTGGACTGGCTCACCTACCAGGCACCCGCTATCATACAATCTCTTAATTTTACTCAAATCAGTGACACGCCCAAGCCCTGTTACACTGGATTATGAGGCAGGAAAAGGCCGTCAGGTTTAGAGGCCTCCTCCCAAAACATCTTACACAGCAGCCTGCTCTTCCAGCCTCCAATCCCAACGATTTCATTTGATTCACAAAAGCACAGTCCTCGTGTTGCTATTTTAATAAATAAGGAATACTGAAAGGCCCCAAAGGCTATTGGAATCTTTCCTCCCAGTTCCCTCTTCTCATTTTCAAACATCTTCTTTGAGATATAATTGACACACAATAAATTTCACATATTTGGAATGTACAATTTGATGAGCTGAACATATGTACACATCCATGAAACTATTAGCATAATCGGGATAACAAACCTTTCCATCATCCTCTAAAGTTTCCTCATGCCCCTCTGTAATTCCTCCCCCAGCCCCAGAGAACTGTGAATCGCTTTCTGTTACTATATGTGACTTTGCATGATCTAGAATTGTTTATAAGTGGAATCATATAGTACATACTCTTTTTTTATTTGGTATCTTTCATCTAGATTCTCAAGGACTCTTGAATTACTCAACAGAATCATCAGGTCAATCACTATACTTCATCAAGAAATTCCCCCACTTAACCCAGAAACACGGATTTACCTTAATTTCATGGGCTCTATTTGGGAGCATGTGGGGTGCTGCAGTGCCCAGAGGGCACTCGTGCTGGCCCTGCCCACTCTGTCTTGTCTTTCACTCAGGATAGGCAATGTGGAAATAGCTTTCTTGGAAAAAGAAACATTAATTCTTTTTCTGATTATACGAGTAACACATATTCGCTGAACAAAATATGTAAATGCAGAAAATTAAAAAAAATTAAAATTACCTATAACCTCAGCATTCAGAAAAACTGTTAACATTTTTTTTTAAAGATTTTATTTATTTGACAGAGAGAGAGACATAGAGAGAGAGGGAACACAAGCAGGGGCAGTGGGAGAGGGAGAAGCAGGCATCCCGCCGAGCAGGGAGCCCAATGCGGGGCTCGATCCCAGGACCCTGGGACCATGACCTGAGCCGAAGGCAGACGCTTAACCGACTGAGCCACCCAGGCACCCCTCTGCCAACATTTTGATGTTCTTCCTTACTATCTTTTAATGAACTGTTATAGACTAAATTGTGTGTCTCCCCCCCAAGTTCATATGTTGAAGAGGTAACCCCCAATAACTTAGGATATGACTAAATTTGGAGATAAGGACTTTAAAGAGATAATTAAGTTTAAATGAGGTCATAAGGATGGGGCCCTAAGCCAATAGGACCAATGTCCTTATAGGAAGGGGAGGAGACACTGGGGATGCGAGTGCAGGTTGAAAAAGCTATTTGAGGACACAATGAGAAGACAAGTACCTGCAGGCCAAAGAGAGGCCTCAGGGGAAACCTAACCTGCCAACACCTTGATCTTGGATTTCCAACCTCTACAACTCTGAGAAAATAAATTTCTGTTATTTAAGCTTCTCTAAGCTTCTCTGTGTTTTGTTTTTAATGGCAGCCCTAGCAAATTAATACATGCACATACAAAAATACAGATATTATCTTTAATTTTAAAATATTGGCATCAATCTGGTTATAAAGATGGTATCCTACTTCTATTTTACATTACATTATGAGCACTTCTCTATGTTATAAATGGTTACATAGAAATTTTGATGTGTGAATGTGCCAGAATTTATTTCACTATGCCCCTATTGTTGGACATTCATAGTCCTTCCCCTTTTTTGGTTATCATGAATAACACTGCATTGTACATTCATGTAAAAGAAATGCTGTACCTGATATTTCCTTAGGATAAATTACTAAAGGTAGAAGTAGTAGATCAAAGGGTATTTTTAAGACGCTTCATTTATTGCCAAACTGCCTCCTAGAAAACTTATACATTTCTCAGCAGTATGTGAAACTGCCCATTTTGTGACGGCCTCACCCATACTAAGTGTTTTCACTTAAAACATCTTTGCCAACAGGAATTTAAAATGAACCTTGACAAGCTGATTTTCAAGTTCATTGGCAAAGAAAATCTGAAAGAATAGCCTAGAAAATTTAGAAAAAGAATGGCTGTGAATTCGGATTTGCAATACTAGGCAGCAAAATAGATTATAAAGCTGCAGTTATTTAAATGATGTGTCACAGAATCTGGACCAGACAGGGAGATCCGTGATACCTGCTACTTTAAAGTCAATGAGGGAAAGCATGAAATAATCAATAAAAGATTTCAGAACAATTGGTCACATATTTTAGAAATAAAATATGTGGTCCCTCAGACCAAAATTTAAAAAATAAATAAATAAAAATAAATAAATGGATTAAAGAGCTAAATAGTGAAAACACGCACACAACAGTAAGAAAACGGCACGCAGACACTGACAACCATGGAGGCGTGTTTTTGTACTTTGGGCTGAGGAGGGGGTTATGAAGCAAGTCACAAAATCCAGAAGCAAGAAAAGAAATGACTGAGAGGTATGACTAAATCAAAATCAGGGGCGCCTGGGAGGCTCAGTCGGTTAAGCGTCTGCCTTCGGCTCAGGTCATGGTCCCAGGGTACTGGGATAGAGCCCCGCATTGGGCTCCGTGCTCTGCAGGAAGCCTGCTTCTCTCTCTGCCCCTCCCCCTGCTTGTGTTCCCTCTCTTGCTGTCAAATAAATAAACAAAATCTTAAAAAAAAATAAATAAAAATAAAAAACTTCTCACAATAAGAACATCATAAAGTTAAAAAGTCACAGGGTGGGAGAAGATATTTGCAACATGTATAAAAGACAAAGGATGAATATCCATAATCTACAAATCAATAATAAAAACCACAAGCAATCAAAAAAGCTGAAAAAGAATACGAAGATATAACTCATAAAAAAAGTAGAAATGGCCAATAAACATAAAGAGATACTCAAGTTTAGCAATAACTAGGCTAATGCACGTTAAAACGGACATATTTTATCTCACCATATAGATTTTTGTGTTTTTGCTGAGAAATGATTGTTGTATCATCATGTAAATGAAAAATTTTAAATTAAAAATAGTTGCCAATAAAAGAGGCCAAAAAATGGTGTCTTGTTTTAATTTGCACCTCTTTGCTTATCAGTAAGGGTATGCTCTTTCAAGTTTATTGACAACTATGTTTTTTTCTTGCCTTTTTAATAAATTGCTGTTCGTGCACATTACCTGTTGGGAATTCATATTTTTTCTTATGTAATGAAAGCACTTCCTACAATATTAAAGACAATTACTCATCGTCATGAATGTTGCAATTATTTTTTCCCAGTTTGTCAAACACCTTTGAACTCTATTTATGGTTTCTGCCTTTGCTTTTACCCTGAGGAAGTAGCTCCTCACCTTGAGCTCAGATGAATACTTATTAACAGTTCTCTACGGTTCTTTTGGAGTAATAATTTGTAAAATCTGACTCTTACTAGGAAACTATTTTGGTATATTGTATGTGGAAAAAATCTCAGGTCAGTGTTTTCAATTGCCAACTGTTGCAGCATTTGCTATATTACCTTCTTTCTCAACCGACGGGAAATGGCATTTTTATCCTGCATTAGTCTTATATACGCTAAGATCTAATTCAGAGTTTGCTTAATTTATCTACCAGTTTATTCTTACATTTAATGCCATACTACTTCAGTATGTAGTACAGATTTTAATACCTGGTAATACTAGACCTCTCATTTCATTTTTTTTTTTCATCTTTGGCGGGGGGCGGGGAGGGATTTCCATCTATTTATTCTCTTGGAATTTTTTTTAAACTCAAAGTTGTCTTTTTTTTGAAGCACAATTGGGATTCTGAGTAGTCCTGCATTAAACTGATAGATTAAGATGGAAAGAACCAATATCTTTACTATTAAAGTTTTCCATCCAGAACTCTCTTTCTAGTGTTTCTTAAAGATTTATAGTTTCTTCAATTAGAACCTGTAGATTTATTAACTTTATTCCTTAGTAGGTATTTGTTGTTTGTGATGGGAAAAAAAAAAGTTTAAAAATTCTGGCAGATCTCCCTGGCACGCTCACCTTATAATCCACACTTTATGAGCGCACATCATCCTTCTGCCTCCCACCTTCATTCCTGACCCTTATCCCATCTCTAATGGCACAAGAAGGGTTCAGAGATGGGTGATCCTTGGTCATATGGCTAGGGATGGACTAATTTAAGGGAGAAGTATGGCTCATAGATTGTTACTAGGTGTTGGCAGTTTTTATTGAAATTATGAATGGAATTTTCCCTCCATTATACTTTCTAACTGGTGATTCTACATATAAGATAAGTGTTCTTATATTTGGGTTATTGGGTTTTTTTTTGAGAACATCTGATTTGTATATATTACTGTATCCAGCTACATTCCTCACAGTTCTTATCAGTTCTAGTAATTTTTCATTTCACTTCCTTGGGTATCTTATCATATCACATCTGCAAATAATGATATTTGGTTCCTTTTCCTCAGTATTTATCACACCTATTTTCTTCTTCTTACCCTCTGCCCCTCACCAGAGCGTCCACAGCAATGCAAAATAGCAGTGGTAATCAGGGCCACCTTCATGGGAATGCAACCTGTGCTTTCAGACAGGTCCTACACTCAGAAGGGACCTGCACTTAGTTTAACTGTTCCACTGTCTTGGTCTTAAAATTCTTAATAATCTTATCTCTGAACTCATTTTTTTAAACTTAAAAAAAATATTTTATTTATTTATTTGAGAGAGAGAGTGAGCAAGAGAGAGAACACAAGCGGGGAAAAGGGGCAGAGGGAGGAGAAGCAGACTCCTCACTCAGCAGGGAGCCTGACGTGGGACTGGATCCCAGGACCCCAGGGCCATGACCTGGGCCGAAGGCAGACACTTAACTGACTGAGCCACCCAGGTGCCCCTGAACTTATGTTTTTAAGTAAAGTCTGATGGGACAATGGAGCAAGCCTGTGAACGCAGGAGATATGCAACGTGTTTGTCCACAATTCCCTGCTGGCCTGTGAGTGCGGAATTCCAGTGGATCCACAATGGATGGTTGTTGAATGAGACTCAAAGCAAGGACAAGGTAAAGGTGCCATGAGTATGACTGAGTCACCAAGGCTGCTGACAGCCTGGAGAAGCCACACCTCCCCTTCCAACCAGAACTTGCCTCCTGTGTAGAAAGAAGGCAACAGTGTTCCAAGAAGCACTAATGACCAAGGAACTCTATCCTATAGCCCGGAATTTATGCTGATAATAATAACATAAAAAGAACCCGTAGTTCCTTTCCCCCTCAGTCCTTCCTTAGTAAGGAAGTTTACAGAGTAAGCCAAGGGTAGAGCGTTTTTGTAGAATGTGTGTGGATTAAGAAGTGAAATAAAAATATTTTAGTTTTGGGCAGAATTTCCCCTGTTCTGGTAAGAACTAAATCCATACACGTGTATGAGCTACCAAATGTGAACTGTGTAATTTTGGTGATTCTACATATAAGATAAGTGTTCTTATATTTGTATTTAAAACCACCATTACACAACATAAAGATGAATGATAAAATTCGTGCTAAGAATTTAAAAGTTTGATTTTTCTTTACTTAGAATGACATTAAACAGCCAATAAAAACACCATGTCACCTTAGATGTGCCATGGCTTAGACAGACCTCTGGGTCTGAGCATCACCAGCCCCTCCCCCAGAAGACTGCTATGGTCTGTCTCCCCCTGCTCCTTGGTAACCCTGGGCCACCGGAAGGCCATGATCCTGAAAGGCCGCGGTTCCAAATATGTTGGAGGAGATGCAACAGGACTCAGTGGAGACTGTGACTCAGGCGTTGGAGAAATTTAACATAGAGAAGGCCACTGCGGCCCATATGAAGAAGGAGTGTGATGAGAAGCACAACCCAGGGCAACTGAGTGGCGCAGTCGTTGGGCATCAGACTCTTGGTATTGGCTCAGGTCAGGATCTCTGGGGCCTGGGATCGAACCCTGTGTCGGGCTCCCGGCTTGGTGTGGAGTCTGCTTGGGATTCTCCCCCTCCCCCACCCCGCTCGTGCTCCCTCTCACTCTGTCTCAGACAAATAAGTAAAATCTAAAAAAAAAAAAAGAAAAAAGTACTACCCTACCTGGTACTGCACGGCGGAGAGGAACCTGGGTCGTTCTGTGATGCAGGAAACCAAATGCTTCAGCTACTTCTGCTGGGCCAAGTGGCCACTCCTCTGTTCAGATCTGGGAGCCTGTGTCACACACCAGTGATCCACCCAAAAACAAAGACTACAGCCTACATTCTAAATACCAGAGACTGAAATCTTCAGCAGTGCCTCAGGGAACACCTCAATCTTTGAATCTTTATTGTGGCTCCGAATGAATTTGTTATGGTTATGAAACAATTAGCAGAACAGCTTACAGCTGTATTTATTTCTATTCCATACCACTGCCCCATGTTTTTTCTCCTCAAAATCCATTCCTTTCAAAAAAAAAAAAAATCTGTTGTTAAAACAACAACAAAAACACATGCCAAGTAGAAAGACTGCAAAAGAAAGGAAAAACTTTTTTTTAAGTGCCTTTCAGGAAGACATGCAAATGGCCATGGACATAAGAAAAGATGTTCCATATCACTAATTATCAGGGCAATGCAAATGAAAACCACAGTGTGATATCTTCTCACACCTGTCAGAATGGCTAGAATCAAAAAGATAAACAACAAGTGTTGGTGAGGATGTGGAGAAAAAGGAACTCTTTGCTGTTGGTGGGAATGCAAGCTGGTGCAGCCACTGTGGAAAACAGTATGGGGGTTCCTCAAAAAATTAAAAATAGAACTACCCTAGGATCCAGTAATTCCACTGGTGGGTATTTACCCAAAGAAAATGAAAACACTAATTTGAAAAAACATATGCACCCCTATGTTCATTGCAACATTATTTGCAATAGCCAAGATATGGAAACAACCCAAGTATCTATCGACAGATGAATGAATAAAGAAGATGTGGCATATATACAATGGAATACTACTCAGCCACAAAAAGAATGAGATCTTGCCATTTGCAACAACATGGATGAACCTAGAGGGTATAATGTTAAGTCAAAAAGACAGACAAATACTATATGATTTCATTCATATGTGGAATTTAAGAAACAAAACAAATGAAGGAAAAAAGGGTACAAAAAATAGACTTATACATAGAACAAAGCTGGAAGTTGCCAGAGGGGAGGAGGATGGAGGGGTGAATGAACTAAAGGGGATTAAGAGTACACTTAACGTGATGAACACTGAGTAATGTATAGAAAGAGAAAAGAAAAAAAAAATACCTTTAATGGCATTCTGCCTGTTCTTTGAACATGGAGTTCCATGTTTTCATTTTGCATTCTGCCCTGCAAATTATATAGCTGGCCCTGGGAATTATGATGGGTATTTTCTGGTTTTTGTTTTAGGCTTTATTGGAATCACGTCTGATTAAACCTCACTATGTATATATGGGTCATTACAGAATTGTTATTGATAGTAAACGACTGGAAACATCTAATGTCCATCAAAGGTAACTGTTTAAATAAATTACAGCACCTCTATTCAATGGAATACTGCACAAACGTAAAAATAAAAAGTATGAGAAAGCTCTATGTGTACTGGAAAGGGAAGATTGCTAAGAAATGCTAATTGAAAGAAAATGTGTGAATATGTGCTATGATTTTTAATAAAAAGGGGGGAAATAAGAATATATATTTATATTTTCTATTTAAAACACTAAATTAAAAAATTACCTACCAGGTTTTGGCATGGAGGCTTGGGTATGAAGTTAGGGACTAGACCAACAAAATTAGACTTTATATCCCTTTAGCCACTGGAACATCCTTCATAGTCCGTGCTGGAGAAACATCTTGCCTATTTACAACATGGCTATTCATAATGCCGGTCTGAGGCAGAACCATGGTTTGTGAGAAAGTCATATTGTTGCATAATGTTGGATATATGCGCCACGATGTCCCATTTAAAAACAAGTTGCGCAAATTTCCATTTACCTGGACCCCCCCCACACACACACATACACACCCCACTCTATTGCTGTTATAACAAGGGGATACATAAATAGGATCCAAAAAAGTCAATCCTGTAAAATGTAGAAGTAAATTCCATAGAATTAGAGCAATAAAATCTTTTTAGGGTGTTTTTATTCTCAAACAAAACAACGAGAACAAAAATAACACCACCAGGGGGGATAAAAAGGTATAAAGGAAAATGAAACGTAAATGTACACAAAGGACCACATAGTAGACTGAGAATCCTAAACGATAATGAGCAAGTTGCTCTCTAATCAACCCCTGCCCCTGCCCCTGCCCCCAACATAAGAACTGGAGCCCATTCCTGTTGGCGAAAACAGGCTCCCTAGGATAGGAGGCAAACAAACTAACAGTCTGTATGTGTTACTGTGGGACATTTACTTTATCTGAATTTTTGCAAAACTCTAAGATTCTGTAAGAAGATAGTGCTTAACCTTCTCCTCAGGAAGAGGGAGAGACCACAGCTAATTTCACTCTTACTCCAGCCCCCCTACCAGATGCAAGGTAGTCCACTGGAATGGGCACTGGCTTTGGAGTCGGTCAGAGATAAACAAGCCTTCGCACACGCTGACCACTTTCTATGATTCTCCCCTGACCCTCCACCTTCTGCCTTTGCTCAAGGACTGGCCCATTCATCGCCTCCACTGGGGGTCTTTCCCGACACCATCCCGAACTCAGGTTAGGTGCCCCCGTTCCAGTGTTCCTATAGCATCTGCTGCAGTCTCCCAACAGATGACCTGTTTTACTGTGTTGTCACCTTCTATTTAAGTGTCTTTCTCCTCCATTAGCTCATACGATCCTCCAAGGCAGAAACTACACCTCTGTATCTTTCAATCCCCAATGCCTAAGATACACTTGGCAGCCTCTTAATAAATGTCTGCTTAATGCCAAGTAATTTACAGTAGATAAAGAAGTTAAGCTTCACTGACAATTAGAACCAGCCTTAATATCTGGTTAGAGAAATAGGCTGGGAAAAGCATAGCCTCTTGGTCTAGACTAGTCCAGACTCAATAGTGTCATTTTAGGAAACCATCTGCATTAAGGTCTTTAGGGCCCCTCTGCCACTCCAGCAAGTTTATTTCTCTGCCACATTCTAACACCTTCATCCCCTAGTGAACTGCCCCTCCTACCCCCAAATCTCTGTTTTTGCTCCAGAGGACACTTATTTTTTTAAACACAGTTGCAAAGCACAGAAGTCATATCCTTAGTTCAGTGGATGCCAAAAGCCCTTCACAGCACAGATTTCTAACCGTTTATTTCCCTGGGAACTTTACCGAATTCTAAACACACTGCTACAATTTCAAAATACTTTTAGATGACAGTAGCAACTCCAGACCACCGATTTCCATTTCCTGCTTCCAGCTCTTCTGAGGGGACAAAGTATCTGCCATTTTTGTTCTTATGTAAATTGGCACTTTTGTAATGCTCTGTATAGTTTACTGAATTCTTCAAGGCCCAGCTCAAAATACCATTCTTCATGAAGCCTTATCTGACTAGGCAAGAAATATGTTCGTTCCTTCACAGCCCAACTAAATATTACCCCTCTCCACTCTGCATGTGCCTTTGGTCGGCTGTTCTCCACTACACGAATTTCTGTGTCTGGCCGATGTGCTTCCCCAGTGACTCTGAGCCAGAGGGGAAGTTCCCTGCTGTCTGGAGCCCCTTTCATTCTTTCTGTCTCTGCATCAGTCTGTGTGTCTGCTTTCAGCTCCGTTCCCTCCTTTGTTCTGCATTGTATCTCGGAGGCTAAAGCTCCCCAAAACCACATCTCCCAAGCTTGCCAGCTTGGTTTTTGGTCAAGTTCTGCCAGTAGAAGAAACTTGTGAGAGACTGGAAGATGGGAGGAAGAAAAGAGACATTTCTTTTCTATCTGCTTCTGGTGGCAGATGAACACAGGCTCCAGTGTTTCCGTCAGATAGTGCAGTCCATGGGGGCAGCCGCAGGGAGGGTTCCCAGAGTGTCGGCAGTAGAATTGCTCTCCTTGTGCTGCCATTTTGGTTGCCCTGCATCGATTACTAACAAGAAACTAGACCAAAAAAGCCACGAGTCTTTGTGGATCCGTCCTGGCAGACAGAGAGGTAACCCTTAAAGGCATAAAGGTGCTAATGGAAGCTTCTTGGTCTTTAAAAGGGTTAAGGAAACTTGAATTTTGAGCCTAGAGCTCCATGCTCCAGCTTACTATCTCTTAAGCTGCAGTAGAGTCAAGGACAAGGATGGAGAGGGGCACATGAGAGCTTATGTTTTCCAGAAGAACCAGGAGACCTTAAGAAGGGGAATCAGACTCATGTAATGCTAAATACTACACTCTAATATCAGTGTAAAGCATTTACTGCTCCCCCAAGTCTTACTAAAAGCATCTTCTCTATTCATCTACAAGACTCATAAGAAGAGCTATTTAAAAAAGAAAAAAATGCAAATGGTTCTTAAACATATGAGAAGATGCTCAATTTCTCTCATAAGAGAAATGCAGTTAAAGCTGCACTGAGATATGATTTCTCACCTATCAAACAGGCAAAAATCCAGAAGTTTGACAATATGCTCCACTGGCAAGGCTATGCGGTAAGTCATTATCCTATATTGCCAGGGAGAATTTCAAAATGGTATAATCCCTATGGAGGTGAATTTGGCAACATCTAGCAAAATTACACATGCATTTACCTTCTGACCATGTAATGCCCTTTCTAGGAATCTATCCCAAAGATATAGTAGGAAAAATAGGAAAAGACTTATGCACAAGGCAATAGCACAATTTGTTGGAGCAGAAGACTGAAAGCAACCCAAATGGTTCATCAAGAGAGAAGTGGTTGAATAAATAAACTACAGTACATCTATTCTAATGAGTACGATGCAGCTAGAAAGAGGAATACATAATATCCTTCTAGATAGCTAGCTCTAGAGAAGTGTTAAGTACAAAAAGGCAAGGTAAAGAAAGAAAGTATGTACAGCATATAGTATGCTACCAATTATTCAAGAATATTGAGGAGGGTACAAAATAGAAGTTATATATAATATAATATAATATAATATGATATAATATAACATAATATGTATTTACTTATTTTTCATTATTTAAAATTAGAAGCCTTACCCAAAAAACTAAAGGGGAAAAGAGATCACCAATAGAACTAGAGGGGACAGGAATAGAAGCTGGATTTCTCGAAATAAAGCTCTTTTGTAGATTTGATTTTGGAATCATGTCTGTATTTTACATAGTTATAAAACAAAAAAATCTTTAAAGGTAATCACCAAACAATGAAAGCAAAATTGAGTAAATGAATCCAACTGGATACTGACATAGTGGCATGACCACAAAGAGAATTATTTTAGATGACTTTATAACACAGTAATTTTAATATAAATTTAATATCTCTAGTGGATATACCCTATAGGCCCCCAAAATAATTGCAAAAATCTTAAATTATTTTCAGTGACCATATGGTAGCACTGCTACTGTAATTCTGAGATTATTTTGTATGTACTGGGGACAAAGCAAATGAATTACTGTGCCGTATCACTGGTCACCAAGATTTTTAGTATAGGAAAAAGGAGCTGCAAGATCAAGGGCTAAACCAAAACCTTGCATACTGAATTTTAATTAGAAGTGTCAGCATGCACTCATGATATATTTTACCTGTTAAATATATGATAAATAAATGTGCATGTATTTCCTAGTTCTGTCCACCAGAAAGGCCCAGAAATAGTGACCAACCCAGTAGCAAATGCTTCCACTGGGAGGTTTCCAAATGTGATTTCCCACTGAAAGAAACCAGGGCTTTTTGAAGAAACGGCTGATCGCAGATCAGGGCAGGAAATGTACAAAATGAACCTGGGAAGTCGTGTCATGCCAGAAATCAGGGAAGTGTTAAGGACTATGCAGGTCATGTCAGAAGGACTCAAGTGCCAGCATGAAGAGGCTAAAGATGGGGACAATTTGAATGTCAATAATAATAACTGCAAGTGATTAAAACGTGTCCAATCTGTTTAGTCCCATAAATTGAAAGTGATATATACTCCTCTTCTTTCCCCTCCAAACACTCCCCACAAACAAATCTCACTGGTCACCTATGGAGGATGCTGGGTAACTACCTCTTTATTTGAAGATGGTAACTATCCTTCCCTGGCAAGCTGCATCTCAGGATTATCAAATGAGTGTTGAGGGACTTTTTCTAGCTACCAAATAAAGAATGATACAATTCGAAAATAATCATTTTGCAATTCCAAATTATGAAATAATGAATCTAGGAAATACTCTGAATGAATGGGAATATCCAAAAGAGAGAGATAACCGAAGATTTTCTGTGCTTCTTAATAAACATATGTACTACCACCTATGGAGCATTTTCACAAAAAAAAGAACAACAAAAAAAACCTAGAACTTGAATCAGATTGAATCAGAATCTATCTAACTACCAAGTTACAGAAAGTACAACAGAGAAACATGTTAAATATTACCATGGGGATTTAATCACCCAAATTTAGCTGTTAGAAACTCTACAGGACAAAAACCAAATAGTTTCTTCAACAAATTATAATCAGAGAGAGGAAAAAAAATAGAGACAGAGATAGACAAACACGTGGAAGGGAACCTATAGATTTAAAGAGATTTAAGAGTCATAATGACTACTTATTGACAGTGTGGACCTTATCTGAATTCTGGTTTAAACAACCTGTAAAAACACATAAACTCTCTAGACTTGATCCAATTAGGGACATCTGAACACTGACTGGATATTTAATTTTTTTTTTTTAAGATTTATTTATTTATTTGAGAGACAGAGGATGGCGAGAGAGAGCACAGCAAGGGCAGGGGCAAAGGGCAGAGGGAGAAGCAGACTCCCCCCGCTCAGCAGGGAGCCGGACGTAGGGCTCAATCCCAGGACCCCGAGATCATGACCTGAGCCGAAGGCAGATGCTTAACTGACTGAGCCACCCAGGTGGCCCTGATTGGATATTTAACATCCACAAAAATTATAGTTCAATTTTGGAGTATTATAATGATATTGTCATCATGGCTATAAAAGGGAGTCTTACTTTTAAAGGTACATACTGAAATATTTTGGATAAGATGATAAAATTACCATTGGGGATTGGTGTCAAAATAATCTGATAGGGAAGAAGTGGGTAGCATATAGATAAAACAGATTGTCTGTGAGTTAATAGTTCTTTAAGCTGGGTGGTGGGTACTATTCCTTCTACCTGAATAATAGTGTGTTCAAAGAAATGAATTTAAATACAAGACTAAATGAAAGGAAGCTTGGCAATTATTCTGAAAAACTGCAAGGACTTGGCAAATGTCATGTGTATGTCACAGGGTGGAATGCCAAGGCAAAAGCAAATGCATTCTGTGGGAGATTGAATGTTTATAGGATAGCGCTCATATCTATTCTAATTACTCCTTCCATGCCTCATTGGTAGGACAGGTTAGCGAATCCTATAAACGCCTCCCAGCAAAGAGGAGACGGTCATCACAGGCTGGCTCTCCCAGGTGAGGATACACCCAACATGATCCAGAAGCTGACGCCGAATGAGAAGGGGCTGTGGTGGCAGCAGCAGATGAGGTGGGAGAAGCGCTGTGGGAAAAAGCAGGCCTCCAGATCTGGTCAGTGTGGTCGTAGGGAGGCCCGTCCCCATGGATACATGAACCCATAGGGTTCCCAGGCTCCCCCATGAACCTATACAAGTGAAGATGCATAAGGAATGACATGCTGTCAACAAAAATGGGAAAGAAACCCTTTGGTGGGAAACAAGACTAAAATCTTACAAAGCTTATTTTTTCCTGGCATCATTATATGTTGTCAGTAATAACATCAAAATCTCATTAAAAAAAAACAATGCAAATATTTTTAAAGTAATTTTGAGGCCCATAAGGAGAGTATTGCTCGAATGAGAGTCGCCTGAACTCTGAAACAAAGAGCAGGAGTTGTGAAAGAGAGAAGTTCTGTATCTTAAAGCGTAAAAGTAGGGTTGACACCCTACTGGTTATTCATGATGACATTATTTTACTTTTTTACTTTTTGTCCCCATGAAAACCTGGAGTGTCTATCCGTGCTTCTCAAGGAAGGAGTGCATATTTCACAGGACACAGGAAGGAGGTAAGTGCTACAATTTAAAGGTGACTCCAGGTGATTCTGATGTACATGGTGCCCCCAATTAGAGGACCACTCCCTTCTTGGAGGGCCCTGTAGGGTGGCCGGCTGAGGCCTGTGTGCAGCCAAAATGCATCTGAGATCATCAATATGAAAAGCTGGCCATTGCTATTTCAAATACCCTGGAAACTAAGCAGAGCTGCCATGTTGGACAGAGGATAATGAAATCCCCCTGTGCGCCTCCACGGCTCACGTTACCTCCCTGTCTGCCCAGCATGGGGACAGCTCTGAGCTGCGAAGATGGTAGGAGGAGGGCCAGAGGGGATCCCACTGCAGGCCATCTACCGACGAGCGCACGTACATGCCTGCCAGCCTGCCCCCTGCTCCCATTCACGTGAGGGACGATGACAGGCAGGTGACTGCAGTGCTCTCTGCAGTCAAACTTGGGAGCATCCCAGAAAAGGGCTTAAAGAAAAGTGTTTGACCAGAAACCAAACACATTTCCTGCAGCTCTGCGATCTTCTTTCATCCCCTGACATGCCCGAGGCCATTACGGCTTCTGTAAATGCTGACAGCTCACTTTGGACAAAAAATGCAGACCAACAACAGCATCCCTCACTACAATGGACCTTAGTTTCACCCTGTAATGGCTTCTCAGGCCTAACAGACCTATTTCTTGGATAATTACAGTGTCCAATAAGAAGGGGACACTGACTGAAGTAGATGGTGCCTGCTGTGCGGTAGGTTCCAGAACACAGTGCGCTGGGCTGACATGAGTCGCTGAATGGCACCCGGGCTGTGACTGTGAAGGTGGCTGGGTTCCTAAGAGTCTCCTCAGTAAGGACACTCTTAACTACACAATCACATACGCAGCGGGGCCTATCGTCTATAACAGAGCATGGGTAGCCAGTGAAAAGATGTATCCTCTCCTCAGCCATCTATTGTCAAAATTCCACACAGCCCATGGAATTAAAAGCCTTGATAATATCAGGTAATGCTTCAGCAGTGTTAACTTTCAAATTACTTAGAAGTCATAACAATGAGTAACATTTATATTTAATGGTAAAAGTTACATCCATAACAAAGGTAAAACAAATTTATTTTAGCTGAGCTCTAAGATTTCTCTGTATGTTAGAATAATGGCTACTCCTGCCATCTGACTAACATTCTTCCAAATTTCCCTAAGTAAAGGATTACATTTAGGACATGACAGGTCTTAAGGACATTTAGACTTATGACCATCCCAAGAAATAGTAAATATCTGCAAGTTATATTCATCTTTCCCATTCTAGTCATCTCACCGTGTTTTTAGGACATGTGTCAATATGCTATGTGTCCCAGCATGGAGGGGATCTTCGGAAAGACAAAAGTTAGGTATACCAAGGCAGGGACACCTGGACATACAGAGTCCCTTTTCAAAGAAGCTGCAGTAAAGACAGATTCGAGGATCTAGTCAGTCAAACCAGGATCTTTGCAGGAGGTGTGTAAAAAGCCGTGGGCACGGCTAGGTGGGAAAAGCCACTCACACTATCTAGAATGTCAAGACCTGGGCTGGACTGAACACAATGCCACACTAAATATTACCTAAAACAAAAACACAACACAACAGAAAACAACCAAATAACAACTAAACCAAAATTTAAAATACTCTTCTGAAAGATCAGTCAGACAGTATTTCCCACAAGATAACTTGACTTTCACAATGACAATTCAGTAATTCTGGTCTTATTTAAATTATAGGCAGGCATTTTCTTGAGGCAAACTTGGCTGAACAGTGCAAATATGGACTGATGTGTCCATGAAAAGGAGACAGTCTCATAGCGAGCACCGTTCATATCCAATTAAAGGCCAAAATACCTCCATAGCCTTGGAAAGCATGAGTGTTGGATCAATATTCTACAGACTTCTCTGATCTTACCTACCATTAAATACAGAAAAACCTTTGGTGTAAAAGGCTTTGCTGGACTATCATAAGCATTCCCCACATAGCAAATCTGAAATGTATCACTAGGACATTTTCAATTCTTAACTCCTAGTGTAACATTTATAGTCTTTTCTTTTATGTTTACTAGAATTATTATTTTGACTACTTCCAAAAAATGTAAGACTTCCCCTATGTCACTCAGCCATAAAGCATTCAAATTAACCAGTTCTTAGTCAAAGCTGATTAAAAGGTGGGTTAAGATGAGTTAATGAGGTAGCAAAATACTGAAGATAAAATATCAAACCATATATAAAAAAATATAATTGCAATACTTACCTATTAGCCCCTTCTCAAGAGTGAAGGTTTTGTTTGTAAACATACATTCAAAAGCCACAATGTGAAAAATCTTGTTCACTGTGTTGTGAGTCCCAACTATTCGAATATACCTGAGGATAAAAAGAAAATTTGTTGAAGAAAATGAGCTTCCATTACAACCAATCCAAAGACAATAGAATAAGATACATTGTGCAAATATACAGTGTACCAGGGCATGGACTAAAGCAGACTTTGAACTTGACTTCAGAACCTCTACCTGCTCCTTAGGGCTAGCTCCAACTGAGCCTAGAAGAATTATAGCAAAATTAGGGAGATACCACTTTCCGGAGAATTAAGCAGAACTTAGATTTGATTTACCTAGAAAATCAAACCAGGTACCGTTCAAGATCAACCCCTAAATGTCAGTATAATTATATGTCCATGAGACATTCATGCTGGAGAATCACGGCTTCTATATTCACCTTGTGGTTAGGAATGTGCCTGTGCACAGGTACACCAACACTCGCCAAATCCAATGTTTTCCAACTCAAGGAAAGATTTCACCCATTGGAAACAAATGCATGAAATCAATACTGCCTTCTTGCTTAACAGAAAAATCCACAGAAACCACTAAAAACCACTCACAGTTTTTTATATTTCAAAACTGCTTCTAAATCCTTGTAGAAAGTTAACCCTATATACTTACACCAGCCCGGCCACCCGCCCGCCCCCCCCCCACCTCTACCCCCTCCAACTTGACTGCTGGGAAGCCTCCTGACCAGAGGAAGTGATCCGCAGAGGTGACCCAGCCTGCTCTGCAGCCTCCCTCCTGGCCACACGGATCTGACATCCGCACACAGTGCAGGGTTTCACAGGGCAGGTCTTGAGCATCCCGGCCTGTTCACCCTCTGTATCTCCCTGGAGGCTTCACCTCTGACAAACAAGCATTAACCTTGAAGTGACTTGTTCCTTTCACTCTCCAAAGGGACCTGACAGCTCACAGGTTAATGAACAGACAAACTCATTCTTCTGAGTGTCACACAAATCACTGGGGAATGTGCCACACATCGTCTTACTGGGATTCAAAGGAAGAATCGGAAAAAATAACTAGATTAAGTGATAACACTCTCCCAAATTATGAGCTATGCGCTCTGAAGGATGGGGCACATTAAATGAACACATTTCAATTAGGAGATGACAGACCGGGCAAGGTTTTAGTAATATCCTTCCTGTGCTGTGTAAAACCACCTTCGACTTCGATGATATAATTTTACTTCTGAGTTAATCGCTGTTCACTAATTTGGTAATTCCCTTACATTTCTCATCACTCCAAGTTAACTGTGTAATGTAAATGCCAATTAAAAAAAAATTCACATTACAGAGACTATACTTGGGGTTCTTATGTCATGAGCTATTTTCCCTCCTGTTCCTTCAAGCATGAATCTCATGGCATTCCTGGTACACCTCATTTAGCCATCTGCTCCTTGACATGAGCTGGTCACTCATCTTCATAACCAATCTAAATGCTATCTTCTGGGCTGGCTGTTCAGTGTGCCCATGCCCACTGCAGGAAGACACCAATTTTCCTGTATGGAGAGTCAGGGCGACGGCTGCGCTCATCAGAGCCCTCTGGTTAAGCAGGAGGTTGGCCCTGAGCTGTCCTCTCGAGCCCTCAAGGCAGACTGAAGGTACTGATGCTGTGTTTGGGTGGGTAGGTAGGGTTCGAGTAAAATAAGTTCTAAATGGTCTGCGAGGAACGGGAATTGTGCTGGTCTTTCCTGTTGGCGGGGACAGTCTCCATAGATTTTCTGGAAGGGAAGGGGTGTGTTAAGCCTGGCACATTGGCCTGAATCTAATTTTGTCCATTTCCTTAAACCCACGGGAACACAACCAGCATAGCATTTTCAACTGCTCATGGTCGTGACAGCCTGAGTGCTGCTGTCTGTAACCTTGGAGAGAATCGAGGGAATGTGGTTTGGGGAATTTGATCAGATCATTTTCCTGTTCCCTAGGTCGAGTCTCCACCAAAGGAGAGGGAGGCAGCTCTCCTAATACTGTGCAAGGGAGAGGAGCCAGGGAGCGACTGAGAAGGCCCTTCCCCATTGGCAGTTCTTAAGGTTAATAGTCCGGGTGGACTTAAGGGGTTGCAGTCATGTTCCCTCCCTCCCTTTCTTCCTTTTTATAAAAAAACGTTATATGGAACCAGGTTCTCCAACTTTAGATAATAGTCATTTCCCAAATTTAACCCTGGTGCAGATATCAAAAATGGGAGAAAATATGCAACCTTTCCCTCCTCCATCCCCCAATTGTAAGAAATTGGAAACAGAAAATTGTACTGGAATACATTTTACAGCCTTAATGATAGTGCTCGTGATAACAAACAAGATAATATATATGGTTGGAAAAGCACTGAGAGATGCCTCCAGATAAAAAGTTCTCTATAAATGAAGATAATGTTATCTCTGCTGCATAATCCTGAGGTCAAATTAGCAATTCGCCACTGTGCATCACACTACTTGATTAGCCCGTTACACGTAAATGCTCATAACAAGTTTAATTATTCTGGTCCTACAATACTTTCTAAGTCTCCTCAAAATTATAGCATAATTTACAAAAATGGCATGAAGTCCTTATTCAAATACACATTCTAAAAAAATGGTAACAAAGTCACAAGAAAGACACTATGTTCCTCTTTCCCAGCGAGGAGTGGTTTAGCACAGGACTCCTTTCTTCACTAAAGATCTGCACTGGAAATAGAAAATAGGCTTCCACTAATCCCCCAACTTTAGTGACCAGTAGGGGAACCTGGAGCTCTACACCGAGAACTCAGAGGCCTGGACCCAAGAACAGTGGGCTAGAGGGAGAGGCTGTGAGCGCGGACTCCAGCCCTGACGAAGAGCGGGGTTCTCTCACAATGGAGCATCCCTGAGGCAGAGGAGAAGTTTTTATTCCCTGAGCTGTTGAAAATCCAAGGGATGGGGATGGGGATGGGAAGAGAGTCCTCTCTTTTTCACTTTTTAAAAGAATTTTTTTATTAACATATAATGTATTATTTGTTTCAGGGGTACAGGTCTGTGATCCATCAGTCTTACACAATTCATAATGCTCACCATAGCACATACCCCTTTTTTTTTTTTTTTTGAAAAACAAAGCATAACTCGCTTCTGGGTCATAACACCTAAACAGGAGTAGATCTCACATTTTCTCTGTCACCAAAGATTCTGAATAAGGGGGAGAGCTTGAGATGAATTTTTTTTTCTCCTTTCAGCATCATCTCTCCAAAGCACAGACTCTGATTTAACCTGATAATAAGGGCAGTGGCAGCTAGTGACTTCATCAGTGTGCAGAGAGGGGCACTGCTGAAGAATAGAGCAGCGCCCTATTCCAGTGCTTTGTTCTCTCTGATCCTCAACAGCAGCTGAGACAGTTGGAAGATAATTAAAACTTAAACAGTGCTGAGGAAGGCAGCTACGCAACAGATTGGCCATTTCTGAGGAGGCTGAACGCTGTCCACATGAGCCCTCGCGGAACTGTCTGTTCCTAATATTCTCCTCCCTTCCCTGTGTTGCTGGTCTTCTCGTCACTGACGGAGACCGGATCCTGCACATAGTTCACAACAGGATGTTTCAAGGCAGAAGTTTTCAGGAGCTGTAATATTGTGGGTGAAAAGAGATTCTGTCTTCTTTAATGAAATGAAACCTAAAACCTCCAAGGACAGCACTCTAAAATTGAAAGGCACGACAGAGTTTTGAAGAGGGTGCTTTGGAGGCTAACAGAACCAGGTTTGTCACCCAGCCCCATCACTTAATTAGCTCTGTCACTTTGGACAAAAAAAAAAAAAAACCTTAAACCTCTTAAACCTCAGTATTCTTCTCTATAAAATGAGGTCAATAACACAAACCTTGTAAGATATTTAGATGATATAAGAATTTAAAGTGTTTAATGCAGTGTTTGGCAGAGGAGGATATGATTAAACAGAAATTCAAGGAGTAGGTCACTGGATGCAAAATTTCTTGGGTCAGACTTCGAGAATGCTGGTTGTCTGGAAGAGTATACCTAACTGTAGATGTTAATACGGTGCCTCCAGGAGGAGGCAGGCCCACCCAGGGGCAGACTTTGAGAACACAGGCAGGGTCCTGTCCTTCCTCCTCGGGCACCACGGTAGAGACACTATGCCCACAGAAGGAGACTATATTCGGACTGCAGATCCCCTGGCTCTATGGTATTTCCTTCTTTAAGCTTCTAGTCTCTAGAAAAGTCTATTTAAAATGTTCTTGACCTGACTCAACTATACATGAAGAAACAAGAATCTTTTGCCCATATTTGGTCTAGATTCCCATACCCACAGAAGAGTTTCTTTTTTGTGCAAACCCTAGAAGTTTGCAGTTTTAGTTCATAAGAAAAATACATTAGCATTTCCTAACAGAGAGACATCATAATACTGTGACCTAGAGGAATGTTGCTTTAAAGATGTCATTGCATTCCCCACCTGTTCTGGGAAGTGTACAGATTCCCATCCTTAGCCTATCTTTCTGTCATTTCTTGTCAGGATGCTACCAGATTTGATTTCTCAGTCACACAGGACACATTTTTCACATACTAAGGGAAGTACAGAAAAGGAGAAAGTACAGAGAAATAACAACGTGTACATTCCCACTTTAAATCCTTTGGTATTCCCTACTCTAGTTCTGGTGGACCACAAGTCTACTTGAGGTTAGAGTTAACCCTTAAACTTTGCCTCTAGTTATAGGCTCACCCATGTCTGTACTGAGCGGGTTCTACTCCAAGATAAAATTGAATTCAGTAAGAAATATTTAAATGAGCTCTCAAGGGATCAAGTGAAGTCTAAATCCATCAGAATTCTATTCTTTGGTAAACAAAGTTTTATTCTCAAAGTGAACTTCATATTCTTGGGTTAAACAGAAACTCTTGAGGAAACTAGATTTAGCCTGAGATTGTGCGCAAGGGCTCCTTAACATTTTGGCTCTTCCTCTGAGGTAGCCAGAGAACTCTGCTGTGGCCAGATGCGGTCCTCCAGCGAGAACTTTAGCTCCAGCATTTTCTAGGGACTTAGACTGTGTGGGGTCTGGATTCACTTCCAAGACTTCCTATTTGACTCTTTTTTTTTATTTTAAAGATTTTATTTACTTATTTATTTGAGAGAGCGAGAATGAGAGAGAGAGAGAGAGCACATGAGACAGGGGAGGGTCAGAGGGAGAAGCAGACTCCCTGCTTCTCGAGGGAGCCTGATGCAGGACTCAATCCCGGGACTCCAGGATCATGACCTGAGCCAAAGGCAGTCGCTTAACCAACTGAGCCACCCAGGTGCCCTTCCTATTTGACTCTTGCTTTCAAGGAGATGCTAAGAATGTACATAAATAATTCTCTGACCCAAGATGCAGGTAATGTCTGCAGGTCTTGCCAGTATGGTATTTTCTTCCAGTTCTATGTACAGCGTTAGCGCTCTTATAATCAAACTGAGACTAGAGGGGGAAGTGACTTCAGGTCTTGTTGCTAAGGCAGCAAGTGGAAAACAGTTTACTGCCAGAATGACAAAAAGCTTCTAGAAAAAGCAGGTTGCAACAGAAAAGATTTGTTACTCTTAGAAAACCTTCCCTCTGGCTGATCTGTGGAGCTATAGATTCTCCTCTACGGACTTCAGCAAAGGGCCCCAGCAGCATTTGCTTATTTGGGAGAGGAAGAATTATTGAAAGGTTAAACAGAGTTAGCCCAAGCAGAGGCTACTGTCTCAGAGAGCAGCCCTGATGCTGTCTGACCGTTAGCCCTGCAGAGGGAGCAGTCACGTTCCAGCACCTCCAGTATTCAAGGACAAATGAAACAAGTCATCTTGGTTTTCAGAGAAAATTGATGCTCCATCGAGTCAAGTATGCAGAGGGGATAAGATGGGTAAATAATTATTAACACATCATAACCTAGTGCTACCAAAATAGCACTTTTCAACATTAGAGATAAATATTTAAGTGTTGTTTTTTATTTGAAGGAATTGTGAATTTTGAACAGTAGGTCTTTTTCCCACCTTCAAATACGTAGAACCTATCCTGCCATAATTACATGTCTTCAGCTTATGGAATTATATTTGGAATTAATATCGTAAAATAACTTAATTATAGTATTTACATAAATCATATGAAAAATGATATAATCCATAACGTTTAATTTCCTGATTGCACATTTATGAGTCAAAAGCCCTTGCAGGTATACCGGGTAAATCTGCTATTAGTCAAGATTTAATAAACACCTACTAGGTGCCAGAAATTGTGCTAAACACTGTGAAGAATGGACCCAAAAGACAGGATACACACGCTCACCTAAAGAAGGTTACACTACAGTTTAGAAGGCAAGACTAAAACTGACCAGCAGTAGTGGTGAAGAGAAAAAGAAAACCTAAGAGCTTCTTAGCTATTCACACACGGTGAGGTTAGCCTACTCTCAAAACCCTGAATTCTGCAATATGAACTTTAAAAGTCCTCCCTGTGAACTTTTCTTGCTTCAAAGACCAAAACAAAACAAACATGGCTAAAAGAAAAATAATCCTCAATCCCTCTCTCTTTCTCTCATGCACAGACGCACGCATGCATGCGTGCACAAGCGTATACACACACCCACTCACACACAGATGTTAACTCAGTATTTACTATGTGCCAGCTACTGATACTGGGTCCTGGGGTATGGGGTTGAACAATACACAACAAATCTCTTCCCTATGGAATTTATATTTCAGGGTCAGGGGACAGGCAACAAACAAAAAAATCAAATAATAAATAATTACACACTGGTTGGTAGGTGATCTATTTAACATTGAACTTTATAGACAAACTTGCTAAATCAGAAGGATAGACAGTTACAAAACCTCTCCCTGCAGGAATAAAAGGGTCAAATGGAAAGGGCAACACCCAGCCTGGGACATGGATATCATGAGTAAATGAGTCTGAGGTGTAGATACAGTTCACCTATTACAGGTATTTAGCAGGATATAGGCAAAAATCTAATTAAGTAGCCTTCCTAGGATCTGGAAAGAGAAACTGATTTGAATTTCATGGGAAGAAATGTCTTATTTATTTCATGGTTTAGTTTTCTTTTTATCTTTGCTTTTCTTTCAGGTTGTAATTTTCAAGGGATTATAAAGAGACAAAATGGGAAGTGGAAGATAAAAAATGAAAAATGAATAAGGGAGAGAGGGAGGGAGGGAAGGAGGGAAAAGAGAGAAGAGGGATAAAGGGAGTGGTGGGGGAAGGGGGAGACAGGGAGACGGGAAACGGGCGAGCATGAATATGAATAAACCAATCCCTTCTTCTGTCTCTGTTATGTGCTAATGTGAACAAATCCCCATATGGGAATACTGTTAACCAATTTTATTACTCAATAAAACACTGAAACCAACACAAAGTATATTTTAAGAAATAGAACTAAATTACCAAAAGTTCAACATTTGCATTTTTTCATTAACTTTTCTCCTAGCCCAAGACGCTGGGGGTGGGGAGAGGATTTCACTACTTTTATCTTTTAAATGGCTGCATTATCTTTTTCAGTTTATCCAATAGGCTGTGCATTCCCACGAATGTAGACAAATGAGTCTAATGGAATTGTGCACTAGAGAAAGAGCAGAAGAAAATTAAATTTGTTAGTTTCCCTATGAATCTGTAAAAACTCATTTGGTGACTATGACCTGTAGCAAGCCTGTTTTAGGATGGGTAAGGAACGATTCTCTTTTTAAACCTAAGACTATGGTGGGTATATGCAACTTATGATAACTTACAATTTTAAGAGCTGGAGGAGCTCCCCCCTCCCTTGTCCTTTTAGAGTAAAAGATTAAGTAGAGAAGGAAGAGAGGTAAACAGAAGGAGAAGGAATTTGCCTTTCACCAAAGAAAAATCTAAGCATCCTTCTAGGAATGTAAATATTTGACATACTGAGAAATAAGACAGGAACTGCTCAAGACGTTCAAATAACAGAAGTGAAAACTGAGTCAAAGTCAAGAGAATAATAAAGAGACCACAGGGGTAAGAAAACCGCAGATCTTCACTCTAGATTCCTGAGAAACTAGCACTGGACTTAAAATAAAAGCCACCAACTTCTGAACACATCCCATGTGGTGCCCTTTGCATGCATTATTTCCTTTAATGGAAAACCCATACCCCACACACTCATACAATCGGGCTGGAGATTTCAAAGCTTGACACAACATATGTCCCTCGAAGCCTCTGAATTCTTTACAAGCTATGCAAAGAAACCTGTTTCAGGCAATAATAGCTCCTCAGAGAACTAAGTGAAATGTATGTGGGGAAAACAAACCCAACCCATAAAAGTCCCACACTTGCCACATACCATCCCCAGCTGCTTCAATGCTCACAGAAAATTTCAGGGACCTTCCTTTGCCCTTTGAGGAATTCTGGACCTTTACCTAGAGAATATAGATGGAGGTGGGTGGGGGGAGGGAAGAAAGGTCCAGAGATTTCCTTAGCACATTCATTTGAGCATCAGTATAACTATGTACAAACCTACCAACCAGGCGCAAAGTAATCAAAGTAAATAAAAGTAATACTACAGAAAACTTGAAAAGAATGCTCACCACCAATACATATGCAAATGATAACAGAAGTGAGAAAGAGAAAGCAAGTATTTTTGTCCTGGGTGCAAAAGCTGGTATAGATATGTATAATGTATTGTCTCAGGGGTTGTTAACTGGGAGTGCATGACTGATTATACTGTACTCCAGGTTCCAAACAGCATGAAGGATTACTAATTTCAGCACTACTGGTATAAGAGATTTTGCTGCTAAAATCTGTCAGTGTGGTAAAACTTTAACACAAGCAACAGAGAAAACAGCAAGAGGCTCCACCTGGCACTATTTGGTGGTCTACAAGATCTGCAGCTTCTAGCAGGGGCTGAGAAGACATGCGCCAGGTCCAAATCTAACGGCCTGTCCAGTCATTTTAAGACATTTCCCCATACACCTTTTGTGTTAGGAATCCTATGCACAGTTGAGGTTCAATTTTGAAGGCTGTCCCCAATCTATATTTCTGCTGGATTAGCAAAGAGGTTGGGAGGTGGAGTAGTTTGGCAAGGATTTTCCCCCTTCCCCAAAGCTTCTTGAGAGTTCAACCATTCGTGACTTAGACTTTACTGGTTCAGCATTAGTGCTAAGCCAGTGATCAGAAAGAAAATGTCAATCCTTACACTTGTTTCAGAAATTCAAGGAAAGAAAAACCTAGGAGAGGAATTCACATAAAGTAAAATGCATACTTGGTAAGAGAGAATTTTTAAATAAACAAGAAAATTCTATTATATTACTAAGAGTCACTGTTAACTGCTGTGGTGTTTAGACTCCTCATTAAAATAAAATAAAACAAAACAAAACAAAACTGACTTAACTATTTCTTTTTCTCCTTTTACATTTTAAAATTAAAGTTTTGGGTTTTTTTTTTTTTTTTTAGGTAATCTCCACACCAAACATGGGGCCCTAACTCACAACTCCAAGATCAACAGTCATATGCTCCACTGACTGAGGCAGCCAGATGCCCCTAAAATAAAGTTTTAAACCTACATAGTTTAAAAGGTCAAATAGCCTATAGGTTTATCATTTCCTCTTCTCCCTGGAGACAACTGTTTTTTACCTGTTTTAGTGGATTAGTTTAGGATTTATCTCACATCTATAAGTATCATGCTTTTTAAAAAAATTTTATTTACTTATTTGAGAGAGAGAGAGAGCACACATGAGCAGGGGGAGAGGCAGAGAATCTCGAGCAGACGCCACACCCAGGGTGGAGCTGGATGTGGAGCTCCATCCCATGACCCTGATACCATGACCTAAACAAAAACCAAGAGTCAGGATGCTTAACGACTGAGCCACTCTGGTGCCCCTATAATTATGCTTTGAATGCTATTTCTTGATTTTTTGGTTTTAGGCTTTATCTACCAATCTCCTTTGATGGAGGACAATTATCTAGCTCTCCCCTCTCCATATGCACCCTTTCCCATCCCCCCAATTTAGATTATATTGTAACTCTGGTTGAATCAATATTCGGTGTTTACATTATGATTATGTAAACTTTCATCATAACTACTATATGGAAGTACTTTCCTTTCCTGCACTTTTTTTTCCTCTACCAGAGTAAAAATGGTCTTAATTTTTGTTTTGCTTAGTTTTGTATGTGGTCAACACTAACTCACCCCCACTCTCCCAATTGTCCCTTACTTGAACTAAAGCTCCTCTTAAAACATTCCAACACATCAAGTATTTCTAGTAATTTCTTCTCCTTGAAGAAGTTTCCCCAGGCCTTCTGGCTAGTTTCAGTCAACTCTGGGTGCCCTCTGATCTGATGCAAGCTGTTATCCTGAGATCTGTCTTCCCCATCATTCCAGGGACTCCTTTCATCTCTCTCCTGTGCTGAACTGTCCCTGTCCTGTATCTCAGGCTTTTGGTCTACTCTCTCATTTTGGTGGAGAGCATCTCCCAGTATCTGGAAGGTAAAAAAAAATTTTTTTTTGAGAGAGAGAGAGAGTGATAGTGCAGGGGAGAGGGGCATAGGGAGAGGGAGAGGGAGAATCTTAAGCAGGCTCCACACCCAGCATGGGGCCTGATGCAGGGCTTGGTCTCACAACCCTGAGATTATGACCTGAGCTGAAATCAAGAGTCGGAGGCTTAATTGACTGAGCCACCCAGGGGCTCCGGAAGGTAAAAATTTTAAGGCTTTGTTTGTCTGAACATATATTCAGTCTACCTCAATATCTGACTGGTAATTTGACTGGGCATAGAATTTTAAGCTGGAAGCAGTTTTCCTTCAGAACCTTGAAGGTGTCGCTTTACTGTCTGTCGAACTTCTAGTTTTGCCATTGAGAAGTCATGATGATACCTGACCTGGTTTCTCTTTTTCTTGTTCTTTAGAGAAACTATATCCTGCTCTGGAAGCATGTAGATTTTCCCTACATCCTTAGCATTCTGCAATTTCATTGTGATGTGCCTTGGTATGGGTCTAATTTCTTTCACTGGTTTGGGCACTCAGAAGGCCCCTGCAATCTGGAAACCCACGTACTTCAGTTTTGGTAAATTTTCTTCAATTATTGGTATTGACTTCTTCCTCTGAATTTTTAAAAATCTTTCTTTGTAAAACTCTTTGTTTTGGATACTGGGACTGCCTTATCCTCTCCTGCACTTCTATACTTTCTCTATTTGCCATCTTTGTCATTTTGTTCTACTTTCTGAAAGAGTTCTTCAACTTTCTCATCTCTGCTATCTACCAAGTTTTTCATTTCTGCTTTAATATTTTAAATTTCCCACTGTACTTATTATTCTCCAAATGTTCTTTTTATTATGGCATTTTCTTGGCATAAGACTGCTGTATTTACTCAATCTCTCTGAAGAAAGCAATGATTTTTTTAAAGTTTTCATCTCCCTGTATAGTTTTTTCCCTGTTTGTTTCAGTCTTTATGTTTCATATTAGTTTCCTCAGCTGTCTGGCTGTCCAGAAGGTTACTAGGAAGAAATCTCTGGACATACTATAGGGCATTCTGAGAACACAGTTTCCTGAATGGGTCAACTGTTAGGAAAACTCCACTTACAGATTCTTCAGATTCTTTAGCTCTTCCCCCTTAGGCTGGTCAAATTATGTAGGAAGATATTTCTAATCCTCTGCATGGAAGATATGGGCCTGACTGCCAGAGTTTTAGAAGCTAAGTGGTGAAAGCAGGCAAGGGGCATTTGTTTGTGTATATGTGTGTATGGGGGGGGGCGCCTATTACTGAGAGGAGGGGTCTCTCAAGCACATGGCCACTTAATCTTCCTACAGCAAGGCCTTTCTCAACTGTGCATGGTATCTTTCCTGGTTTAGGGACGCTGTTTTACCCCCATCAAAGAATAAATTTCCAAAGTCAGACAGAGAAAGACAAATACTACATGATCTCATTTACATGCGGAATCTAAAAAAGCCTTACTCAGGGTGCCTGAGTGGCTCAGTCGGTTAAGTGGCTGGCTCTTGGTTTTGGTTCAGGTCATGGTCTCACTGGTCGTGGAATCAAGCCTTGCCTTGGGCCCTGCGCTTGACCCAGAGTCTGCTTGAGATTCTCTGTCTCTGACCCTCCCCCTGCTTGTGCATGTGTGCACATGCGTACTCTCTCTCTCAAATAAATAAAATCTTTAAAAAATAAAAAAGCCTAACTCAGAGAAACAGAGTAGAATGATGGTTGCCGGGGCAGTTGGTGGGGGAGGAGAGAAATGTAGAGATGTTAGTCCATGGGTACAAACTTCCAGTTGTAAGATGAATAAACTCTGGAGATCTAATGTGCTGCATGGTGACTACAGTTAACAAAACTGTATTATATACTTGAAATTTTCTAAGAAAGTAGATTTTAAATGTTCTCAGCACAAAAGAAAAGGTATTTGTGTGAGATGATGGACGAGTTAACTAACCCCAATGTGGTAATCATTTTACAATGTATATGTGTATCAAATCATCGAGTTACAAGTTACACTATGTTAGATATCAGTTATATCTCCATAAAGCTAGAAAAAGAAAAGAATACATTTCTACTTTCCCAACAGAGTGGGGGAGAAGCAGTCAAAGTTCTGTGAAGTGGGGAAGAGACTCCAGAGCTCTTTTTTGTTTCATAAGTACATAGTCAACCAATCCTCATTTTAGCCCTTTCCTTCCTGCCTCAGTCCTTGTGGCTTCAAAGGTGCCTGGTTCCTCGAATTCCTAAGCCTTTGAGAATTTAGTGGCTTCGGAATGAGTTTCCTTGAGACTACTGAATCATCTACCACTTGTTCCTCTGCTTTACAGCTCCCTCTTTCATGTTTTGACCTCCTCTTCCCATGTTCCTTATCCTTGTAGGTTAATACCGTCACTTTAGTGGGGTGTGGTTCTGAAGGGTGTACTAATCGATGTGTGTTCCGTTTACCATCGTTACGTGACCCTTAACTATCTCTCACAAGAGTATGTCCGTGCCTGTGGTTACTCCTCCCAGGAGACAGGTTCAATCAAGGATCTCTGCTGGACTTACTAAGTCTGAGACCTTGGCTGTTCCAAGCTGCTATGGCCACAAGGGTACAGCCTCTAAAACTCCCTGGTAGTTAGGACAATCATACAAGAGAGAATAACCATTCTTCCTCATTTCCTTCCCTGTCCTCAGCCTGAGGGCCACAACTCTTTATTCCTTCTTGTCTTGAAGTAACATTTTCACCTTGTAGCCGCTCCTCCACCCCCTTTTCTTGCCCCCATTCCTTCCACCAGGTGTTCAAATGGTTGTCTCAGATTATTTAGCTATTTTGTTTATTGGACTGGTTTTTCGCTAATTAAATGTCCAAACAGGGATATGTCCAGACAGTCCCATAAATTATCACCATTCTGCACAAAGATTCAAATCACTGAGTGATTTTGTGAGCCACAGACTCCCTGTCTCTAAAGGAAAAGTGGGGGGGGGGGGTGTTAATTCCCACTGAGTAAAAATAAAATAATTCGGCTCCTCCTCACACCGAAGCAGCTGCACAGACAGCATTGGCCGCTCTGTTTATCTTGGTAACTGTGGAAAAACACCATCTTCTCCCCTTCCCACTCTCTCCAGAACAATCACCATGCTCCCCACATGCAGATGAGGTGATTTAGACTCTCTGGAGCAGAGACAGGCTTGTCTGGTGTTCTTCCTGCACATTGGCGCTGCACCCTCCCTTTGCGGCTGCAGGCAGGACCCGCTTGGGGCAGATAACAGCTGCTGCGGGGGACCTGACGAGTCAGCTGCAGGTCGCCTGGAGGCTTCTCATGCCCCAGCTCAGCCAGCTGCATGTAAGCAGAGCCACGGGAAGTCAATGCCAGAGTAGGAGAAAGCACATACTGTACATCCTCTTTAATCCTTGGAGTTACTGCGGCAGCCGCGAAAGGAGAGGGGGAGGAAGGACAAAGAAATACCTCATAGGCGAGGGGAGCAGGGCGGCCACGGGTTCTAAATCAGGCAAGGGGAGAGCGGGATGCCGGTGGAGTGGGGAGAAAGCTTTTGACAAGGGTCCGTTCAATTTTACTGCTGACTCCAGGGCATCTGAGAAATTCTCAAGCTCTTTGTTCTCATTCAATCAGTCAAGGCAGGATTTAAGGACAATAGGAAATGATTTCCAACTGATTGTGAACTTCTCTTTAAGGTAAGGAAAGAAGTTGAGTACATGGGGACAGGAAGACCAACCATCCAGGTTTGCCGGGGACTGGGCTGGGTCTCTCTCCTGGTCTCAGCCCAGGAAACCACTCAGTTCTCGGGCAAAGCAGGATAAATGTTCACCCTCTGCCACCGACAGCTAGTCCCCCATCCGGGGCTCAGGCGAAGTGGGCTGCATTCATATTCCGCTCAGCACCTTCCTTATCTTCTAGGGCCGCTCCTGCCACGCAAACGCTTCTCAGCTAGTATCGTGCACAGTCTAACAGACAAGGGCATTAAAAGTCCATTCTGTGCTTGCCTCTCAGTGGAAGAGGGAACTGTGTCACTCAGAGCTCTCCCTGCTTCCTTTCTGAGGTCCCTGTCAGAAGCGCAAGCCTTGCAGCCCACACAGCGGAATCAAACTGATGGTGGCACAAACTGAAAACATGGCTCCGCTCAGGGCCTGGAAACAGTGCATCCCGCAAGAACTTTAAAATGCTGAACTCTGAAAAGAAGAAGCCAAAGAAAACGCATTTACGCAGAGGCTGATAATTCAGTGTGGGGATTATTCAGGCTTTCTTCTCTGCTCTCCCCTCCTTCTGGCCTGGCTCATTAGGCCATTTCACTGCTCATTAACAGGGAGGAGGAGGAAGGAAAGGAGGGGGGGAAGTCAAACTGGCCGATTTTTCTTTTTATGAGCAGGTTTCCTAGGGATGGCATTCGAACTATTGGCTCCAGAGGTTCTTCAGTGGGCAGAGAGGATTGAGAATGGGGGGGCTGTGACACTGTCGATTTTAATCATTTGGTTTCTCTTCATTCCCTAATAGGATGAATTGCTGGTCCTCTGTTTTCATGGAAGTACTAGCAAAAGTATAAATGTTAGACAAAAAAGACAAAAAGATTCCTAGTTAAACCGCACAAGTTCCCATCTTTTTTGGAAAAGGTCATTTGACAGACTGGTAATGCAGCCAATTTACAAATAAATATAATTGGATGATTATAGATCTTGCTTTAAAAATTTACAGCCTAGATTAGAGAAGTTCTGGTTGGTTCGGATTAAATGGGAAATAGTAATTTGAGAAATTTCCCAGACAGAGCAATTCAGTTGTGGTTTATTCACTTAATTTCTCAAAGCCTTGGTTTCCTCATCTGTAAAGGGAAAGATAACAGTGCCTAACTTGGGGGTAAAATAATACAGGTGTTAAGATTAAAAATACATGTGCCTAAAATAAATACCTACATACATACATGCATGCATACATACATACAAACATACATGTGCCTACCAGTCAGTACTTGGCCAGGCACATAACAAGTGCTCAGTAATTGGTAGCTAGCAAGTAGGAGGTAGTCAAAAATGTTAAACCAGAGGGCCGGGCTGGCTCAGCCAGTAGAGCATGTGACTCTTGATCTCAGTGTCATGAGTTCAAGCCCCATGTTGGACGAAGAACTTACTTAAGTAAATAAATAAATAAATAAGGGGGGGATTTAAAAAAATATTAAATGAATATATTCAACATAATTCAGCAATTTTTTTTTGAGGAACTACTCTATACTCAGCACTGTTAGGCCCCAGATATAAAAACAAATATGAATAAGTCAGTTTCTCAAAAGTCCACCGTTTTAATGCGGACAGGTAATTACAATGGATACTAATAAATGTTATTATACAAATTCTCCACAAGATAGCATGGTGGCACCAAGGATTGGCACCTCATCCAGACTGGGAAGATCAGAGGTTGCTTTCCTGATATGATTGCTGAATACTGGAAGATGAGTGAGTAATACCAGGGAAAAAAATGTATGGGGAAGGAAAATCCAGGGAGAAGAGCAGAGTGTGCAAAGTCTAGGAATGTGATACCGGGAAGTCCGGCAAGACCAGGCAGTGTAAAGGGACTGGAGTCCAGACTGTACTGGACCAGAGCAGAAACAGAATTGGAAGCACAGGGCAGGGCTATAAAGAGAACAGCAGGATAATGGCTAGAGGGAGAGACAGAGTCAGGAGAGGGGTCTGTTTTGCTAAGTACTAAGTGGAAGTGATCTCGGAAGGTTAAAAGGCTGCAGGGGAAAGACCTGTGAGTAGAGAGGTAGAGGTTGCTGCTTCCCAGCCATCTAAGGACAGAGTGGGTTCTGACTCAAGGGTATCCGTCTCTAGTTCTAATGAGTCAGGGTCTCACTGGGTGCCTCCACGAATCTGTTGAAGTGTTGAGGGGTTCTGGGTCAGTGGTTCTCCACCCTGAATGCCCATCAGAATTGCTGGTGGGGTGCTTAAAAATATATGGATGTCACCCTTAGACATTCTAATTTAATTGGAATGAGGTAGAGATTGTAATGTACAGTTAGGGGTGGGAACCATTAGTCTAAATCATAATAAACACCTACAGTCATACATAAAGACATTTCAAAAGCAAAGACTGATTACTTTGGGATTAATGCTCCCCTGGATCACTGGACTGCTGCTGCACTTTTTTGGTGGACCTCCACTTAACTTTTCTAGCTCCATTACTAGCTCCCTCCATCATATGCCCTCTTTTTGAATCATGGGTAATCCCTCAAGGGCTTCAGGCGTCTATGCCTTCTGCATGTGGTTTCTGTTTCTGGGCATACCCTTCCCTTCGTACTTCCTTCAGGAACCCTTATGTCTCCTGTAAAGTCCAGCTCACACTGTATGTAGTCTCCCATGATACTGATTTATCCCAAGAAGCATTAATTTCTCCCTGATTAGTGCTCACCTAACTTCTGTTAGAGCTTGTCTCACATTGTAGGAGTTAGGTGTCCACTTTTCGGCCTCCCCGCATAGGACTCTAATCTTTCTGAAACGCAAAACTTTTCTTGCTCATTTTCCTTTTTCAAAGCACCCAGTACAGTATCCAATGCAGTGCAATGAATGCCCTCAAATGTTTGCTAAATGAACGAATCGATGTGGGCAAACAAAAGGTCATCATTATAAGAACCTGCATTTAAGGATGTAAGAATTTTAAAAGATTGTTAAAATTCATCAAAGCAAATAATATTTATGTGAAAATACTTCTTAGAGGAGTATAAATTACTCCTAAAGAGCAACAGACAAAGAATTTTCCAGAGGTGTTATGCAGAGTATGGAAGTAGATGCCTATGCCTTGGTATATATAAGTCTCAATTAGACAGTATTTCTTTTTTCAAAACCTCTCTTTTTATAAAGTAGCTGTATTCTGATGGGACAGTGCACAGTTGCAGGAATGAGGTGGCAGGATTTGATGAGTATAGCAGAAGAAAGGAAAAACACCAGTAAGGATTCTAAATGACAACCGTCAGCAGGTTAGAGAATTGCTTATAAATACAATAGAATTAAATAACCATGGTGATAGCAGAGTTGCTCAAATATCATCACAGAGGAGAGACAAAAATTCCTCTCTAGAAAAAGGATGATACTGAAATCCGGCTTTTACTCATGGGAGTGTCAGTAATAGGAAAGAGTGGCCCGGATATGACAGAACTGAATGATTTAGGAGAAGATGAAGGTAAAAGTAAAACAAACAAACAAACAAAAACAAAAAAACCCTCAGAACTCTCCTGATTATTGCTATGAGAAGGTGCATATTGCCTACTTCTATGGGATTCATCAACATCTACTTTTTAAGAAGTTACTCTAACTCTGAAAAATCTGCAGGCAACGCCCTCCAATTCTAGTGGCAGGATTATGCCTTACCATGATTACTGTGGGCATAGGTAACTGGGAGAAACAGAAAGGGAGGAGACAAAATTATTTATGTCATCAGAGAAGTACAAAGAGAATATAAAATGGCTTGAGAGGTATATTACTAGGAGTAATGGGAAGAAATTAAGAAAATGGTGAAATTAGGTTGCATATCAGACATTCTCTCAGCATGATTTTTACTATGGTGTGAGAGCATCTTCTGGAATAATAATGCTAATTTTAAATGCCCTCTTAATAAAATGCTCAGGTTGCTAGAGCCTATTAGGCAGCAATTAAAACCTTGTGAGCTCTGCCACCCCGTTCTCAGGTCTGCTGCAGCCTGGCTGTCACAGGCAAAAGGCCTGGTGAATCCTGGGCACTGTGGGGTTATGCTGGCCAGGTAAAAGATGGAAGGCCCATCACTCAAGTCATTTAAAATTGGACACAACATTATAGAAAATGCAATGGAGCTGAGTGGGATGAACTAGAGAACCTAATGTAGCATTAAAAAAAAAAATCACACTCATTGGTGCCAAGGGACATTTGGAGGACACTGTGTTTAAATTTTGGACTCATTTTGCAGGAATAAGTGTCAACTGTCCTTGATCTTGCAGCTGACTCCTCACACAGGCACTCCCTCCTAAAAATATTAAGCAAAACACTGACGACCTGAGAGGGAACAGTTTAAATCTTCAGCTCATGAAATAATTTCCTTTTCTCCCTTCTTTGGTTCAGTGATGATGATGTCAGCATGCATCTGCAGTTTGTTATTTTTATATGGACACAAAAGCAGACAGAAAATATATTAAAGTGATGTGTAATTTTCCATGCAAATGGTTTCAGACTAACAAGAGTTGTGCTTTATGATTAAGTGGAAATTGGGTATTTGCTTTAAATATTTATGATAAAATGTTTAGAGTTAACATTTAAGTGATTCAATCCATGAGATCTAAAACTTTGCAATCTTGGCTGACCTTGGCAACAAATGTGACATGGCACATATGTTGACTTAGCCGTGGAAAGATTTCATGTTAATAAACCACCTTCCACAAACAGCAGTCAAAATGGTTCTGTGCCTAGTTCTGCTACCAAACCTAGGCAATCTAGAGCAAATCCTCTCACCTTACTCTCTTTCAGCCCCTCTAACAGAACACGATGAAAATACTGACATTATCAGTGACTGGAGAAAAACTAAGCCAAATAGGTTCATGAGTGAGACAAGGTCCTGTGGCTCTTGAGGGGTGATGTATTCTTGCAGCCCTGAGACCTCTCCCAGAGATGCCTCAAAATCACTGAGTAAGGTACCAGTGTCATGTAAATGAATCAAACCCTAGGAAGGCTGAATCCTATGACAACAGGAATTCCAAAGCACGAGGGAAGCCAAGCAATCCAACCTCCTAAAGCTGTTTTCAGGACTGTGCTAAATTGTAACACAACATCAAAGTTAATGTCAAATGGTTCAGAATGCTAACAGTATAAGCATTAGGGCAAGGAAAAAAAAACCTGGGCACTGAATCTATGCCAGGCACTATACTAATAAGCACCTTATGCATGTTATCTCATCAAATCCTCGTAATTCATGAGGTAGGCAAGACTACTATCCCCATTTTAAAGATTAGTAAATTGAGGCACAATCATACATAATGTTTAATGAACTTGCTCAAGCTCACAAGCTGAGAAGTGAAGAGTTATGCTTTGAGCCAGGCTACACATCAAAGCTACGTTTTAGTTCATTATAACTGCCCTGGCAGCATACAACAGCTATGGTTGTTAAGTCCTAGGTCCCTTTTAAAAAAAACAAAAAACAAAAAACACAAACTTAAACTTGCATCTGTCCATAAATTCCAGGCCATGGACCTGAGGGCTAATCTCCATAGCTAAACCAGGGAGTAAAAATCTGACACACTAACAATTAGTAAGGGCAACAAGCTATACAGCTGGTAATACAACCCCTCAAGGCCAAGTCAACCTGTAAGTAACACTTCTGTGTCTCCTTAATAATTTGGAGATAAATTATTTAAAAAAGAATTTCTGCTTTTAAAAAATGGAAGGAAAGGCTGTTCACAAATTAGACAACTGCTGGTTTCCAGAAACAAGGTGCAGAAGAAACAACAGAAAACAGAGATGGTGTTTCCATGTTAACTGGATACCTCTCACTCAAAAGGAGGAGATTACATGGATCTCATCTTTGCTTCCTTATCTGGTTCTTCAGTGCTTACGGGAGAGAAAATGCCGGCTGCACTTCTTCAGAATTAAAAGGAGAATATGACCTGCTTTGTAAGTGAATAGGCTTAATTTATCAAAATGTAAAGAACTTACAGATTAAATAGTTTTTAAAACCCACTGAATCTGATTTTCACTTGTCAAGCAAAGAGGCTCACGATTTTAATTTGCAAAATAAGCATCCCCCTTCCTTGCCTCCATCGTGACAATTAAATGCATCCTTAGAATGACGTGCGGGCATTGCTCGACAGTTTCCTCCGGCTTCTTTTCAAGGAAAATCTTTTCCCGTCTATAGATTAATTCTGACAGCTATCTGGAGTCACCAAGGAACCACTCCATTTCCCTAGCTCTGCGGGTGCCAGTCAGCTGACACAAAAGCTGGGTCTGAAAAGGAAAGCTGTCCCCAAAGCATGTCATACAAAGCACGTAGATACTTGAGACTTCATTACAGGGCACAACCAAAGAGTATATGTAAAACAGAGGCCTGGCCTTCCCTTAACAAAACAGTATTACTGGCTTCAGAATTAAAACCAAAAGATGTATTTAACATCAAATATTCTGGAAGTTGCTACACATCAAAATGCTCCTAAATAGTTTCAGGCACACAACTGTGATTGATCCCATGAAAGAAAGTAGAAAAGAATGATAAATGTAATGGTGATCTATCTTATGGGGCCTTTTGGAAGAATAAAAAAAAAAAAAAGGCTTTCAGCTTTATGACCATTCACTAGTAATGGAAAGAATGATCTTCCTAATGATACATGTTCAGTCTCTTCTAGCATTCCCAATTTGTTGCTATTGCAATTTTGCTGCATTTGGTCCTTGGGTAGGGAAGGTGAGCACATATAGTGTGCTCTGAACGTCCTGAATGGGGAGGCCTGAAAATAGCTCCATTTTCAGTAATAAGGCTGCAAGAGGAGTACAGGTTCAAAGGGCCGAGCTGTTTTCTTGAAGTGCAGTTACCCTATGAAACCCTCACCCACATATGTTTAAAAACGTGAACGCTTTAGAACAAGAGTTAATGCAGATAAATGATTTCTGGCTTAATAAACTACAGTGGTCAGAAACCTGCTGATCTTGCTTTCCCCTTCCAAAACTTGCTGCTCTCAGCTCTGGCCCCAAGGGTGACCAATCATTTACATTAAAATAAAAGAATGGAAAGATGAGTGAAATTTGGTTACTTTGACCATCTTTTTTCATAAGCAACTACTAAAAGAATTAAGATTAGAAATGTACATAATACATCGTGAGGGGGCAGCCTCTTGATACTTTGTAGTGACTTAGGTTTTCTTGAGAACAAGGGACTCAGTGCCTGATCTCTGACGATGACACTGCAGCATGGTCTGCCTCTGAAATGAACTGCTGCTTTTACTCCTGAGGGCAAGAGAGGCTCCTCAAAGAGCGTACTGGATCCTCTTTGAATTCTGTGAAGCTACTCAACATTTAGATCTGGTGTCATGTGCAATGAGGGCTCAACAGAGACTCGGCAGAGAAGTTATTGGCTACAGAAGAGATGGTAGAGAAAAGGCCCAAGGGAGTACAATTCTTGGAAGTGAGCTCAGACCACAAACGGTGCTTTCTTTCTCACTTAGCAGACAGGGGAGGATTGGTTTTAAAATGTGCTCCTAACTCTCGATATTCATAACAGTTATTATGTGCATCATCTTGAAAGAGTGTTGTACCAGAAATGGCAAAACAACAACAACAACAAAAAAACACAAACGAACAAAAAACAAAAAACCCTTCCTGGAAAATGCAATGTTTATTCCTTGTAGTCTTGGTAACGTGGGTGACTGTATGACAACTTTTCAGAAGGTATATACTGGCTATGTGTGCAGTGGTGGTGACAGTGATGGGGTAAGAGATGGGAGGAAAGGTGTGCTGCCAGCTATAAACACTACAGAGGCTTTTTGTTCTTGGCTTTTAGACACAGAGAGTAAAACAGATGAGAGCCCACTGCTCCTCTTACTCCATACCAATGTCCTGCACCCTTTTCCTCATTATCACTCCACTAAGGATCCTTTTAAGACATTTTCTTTCTAATTGCTCCAATGACATTTTAATACCACAGATACACTGCGTATCTGTTTATGACTTCTATCTATATCTGCACTTTATACAATAAAAAGAGTAAGGTTTTTTGTCTGTTTGTTTTGCTCCCTAAGAACCAGTTTTTGTCCCCTTTCAGAATGCATGCTTTACACCAGAGCTCCATAACGATTTTTTGATTCATGGACCCTTTTGAGAATCAGATGAAAGCTATAGACTCTTTTCTCACTGCCCTCTCCCCGCCCCACATCTGTACAAAATTTTATATACAATCAGAGCACTTATTAGAACCTCTCGGCCCTTGGGGCGCCTGGATGGCTCAGTCGGTTAAGCATCTGACTCTTGATTTTGGCTCATGTTGTACTCTTGGGGTCGTGGGATCGAGCCCAATGTTGAGCTCTGCGCTCAGTGGGGAGTCTGCTTGAGATTCTCTCCCTCTCCCTCTGCCCTCCCTCACTTGCGTGCACTCTCTCTCTCTCAAATAAATAAATAAATAAATAAACCTTAAAATTGGGCCCTAGGCTAAGCATCTCTGCTCTGCATGCTCTCCTGGGGTGATCATATTCTCATCCCTCTAACTACTACTTGAGTATTTAGAATCCCAATTCATACCTTGAGCACTGATCTCCATGTTTCAGACTCAGATGCTTAGGCTGACAGAAATATCTATTTGGATGTCCCATAGATACTTCAAACTCAATTGTCCAAACTGAGCTCACTGTCTTCCACTCAAACCTACTTCTGGATGCCAACTCAGTTCCTACCATCCTATCTCCTGGTTTCCCAGGTAGAAATTTGGATTAACTGATTCCTTTCTCCACACTTCACAGCCATTCCATCAACATGTCTTCTTGTGTTTTCTTTGTATTTCTCAAATTTGTCCCTCCCTTCACTGCTCTGTTAGTGCAGGCCTCTATCTCCCACCCAAGACTCTCAGATGACATCTCTGCTTCTACTCTTGCTCTTCGTCAGCCAATCCATTCTTCAAACTTCTGCTTAAGTAAGCTTCCGAGGATGCACAATCTGTCAGTTTCTACTTAAAATCCTTCAGTGACCAACTCCCTGGAGGAAAAAAATACCCAGACAAACCAATACACACAAGGCCTTCCAGATGAAGTCCAGATGCCTAGCAGCGCCTCCAAATCACTTGCTCCAGTCTCATTTTCATGCCACTCCCCCCACCCCGGCACTTGGTGCTCAGCTGTTACCAACTGTGTCCCGTTCCCTTGGCACATCACAGTGCTTCCCATTCCTGCTGTTTCCTCTGCCTGAAATGTCTTCAGTAGCTTTTTTTCCCTTCTGTGCCTTGTGAAGTAATTGCTCTAAAAATGTTTGTAAATGCTCACAGAAGAAGACAGGTAGGAAAGGGAGGAGGAATATAACAGGAAGTATCTTAGACAAAAACTGGAGCTTTGGCCCCCGTGCCCATCTGGTGCTGAACTACCCTGTCCTCTTGGACATAGCTCTTTGGCTACCTGATCACACTGGGCCAATCAGTTTCTATTTCAAGGAATCTGGAATTAGGAATCAGGGTTCTAGCTGGTTGGCTGGTATTTCTTGCATCTGGAAGTATTACAGATCTGAGATGAAGGCCAACCGTGGTTGGCCACATAGTCTCACTGAAGAAGAAGAACATCTGTGTGCCGTGGAAGCAGTGGTGAGACACGGGACACTGTACAACACTGGAAGGCCAACGGAAGAAACAGCAGCTCACCACCACTTTCTAGTCCCTATTCTAGTCTCCACTGAGGCCTGACCGCATTTCCTTCCTGGTTCCATCAGCTATCTCTGTATCCTAACTGTAAATTCCCAGCTGGTTTCAGCCAGCCTGAGTAGATTTCTTTTCCTTGCAATATAAGGGACTTGATTATGTCAGCGTCAGTCCAGAACTGACATCCAGTATGGGATTCAGATCGCCTTCTTTTGTTTCAGAGCCAGTGCTACTCACTCCTCCTGCCTCTTTGAATATAATATATTACTTTCTGTGTAAATGGAGGGCAATCATATTAAAAGTCACAAATGTACCTCATTTAAATAAACTATCCAAGCTTCGATGCTCCAAAAAACATAAAACAGAATTGAAAACAAATGAATCTTTGCTTTGGGCTTTAAGGCTTATGAATTAAATCAGCTATTAATCAGACTTGGAAAAACACTGGCTTCTTTCCCATAGTCATTACTACAGAATTATTTTAAAGAATCAATAGAACTCACTAACCTACATGACTTTCTGATACTTTCACTCTCTAGTTTACTCCAGACCTTACTGCTAATTACTGTAGGTCTAAGAGAAGACACACACAAGTGACAAAAGATATAAATTATTTACAGGGCTATTCATCTGCAATGGACAGCCCATCAGATTCAACCTTGTAAGTGTCATAGGACCAGTTATTTTTAAATCAGATTGTATTTTATAGGAAATAATAAAGATGCTATAGCAGCACAATAAATTCACACTAACAGCAGATCTGCATTTCACTGCAACAAATGTCTCTATTAAACAAGTACTGAAATTTGCCCTTAGCATGCCATAGAGTCAAGGGTTCCCCTCAAGAGGTTCTGCAGACTTGCAGGTGTCTAAGGCTAAGGGCCCAGCATGGGATATTTTTAAAATGCACCCCCTCTCCCGCCCTGTACCCCTACCCAGTTTCCATATGAGAAACAAGACTCTCTTGGATCTGAAGGGACTTGCGCTAATCTAAAAGGACCTTGCTCCTGGCATTTATTTTTCTCATCTGAAACATTTTTTCTTCTCTACCGTGATCCATTTTGTCTCTGCAACAGAACCATGTTTATCATCCAGGACTTATCGCATTGCTCTTGCTGACTGACTGAGTGGTCAGCAAAAAAACAAGTTGATGAGTCTAGGATGTGAGTACTTGGCAGCCCCCCACTGCTTTAATGGATCTCAGCAGTATTAGTTTACTGAAAGGCGATCCAGTCCGCCTGGGACAATTTACCATTCCGTGTATTGTGCACAGATGAGACCTTTTATTTTGCTAGAGTTTAACTTTGGCTTTCTCTCCAGAAGACAGAGAAATTTAAACTCTCAAAGTGTTGCAATAATCAAGCAGCAATGAATAAAATCAGCCCAGTGTGACTGGGATGGATACAAAGGCCACTCAGGATAACCAGATGATCACTGGCCAGGGCGACTTGGGGGAGAGTGTGGGCCCTCCTTCTCAGGATCTCATCCAGAACATGACAGACAGGCCTGTGCTGCCCAGGGGTGTTTGTGAGACACATACCTGTGCAGAAGCATGGGGTGAATGAGATGGATGACTTCTCAAGGTCACTGCCATCGCCATGATTCATTAATGTCGGACAGGCTGCTGCTCTGAGCTGTGTGTTTTCCTAAAGCAATAGACTCTACTGTCCACCTTCTGTAAATAATAAATCTCTCAGCTTCCCAATCCTTCTGTAATCTGCACACCAGCATGTTGAAAATAATGTCAACAAGGTTAGCCCGCAGTGAATCGAGTAAGCATGACATGGTTGATGATCTTCTTTCATTTCTTCAAACTGTTGTATCAGTATCTAACCCGTGCTTACAATTGTGAAAATTAACAAAATTTATAAATTATTGTACTTTTTATGGCCTCAATGCCTGTATCGAATTTTTATAAAATCGAAGGAGAGATCAGTATAATGGTTTTGGACAACTCAAATAAAACAAAAGAAGACAATTTTATCCACAAGCTGACACCTCAATGTAACAACAAATCACAACACCTCAATGTAAAACAAGGAGGTTCAATTAGATGTCCTCCCCCGAGAATCCCATGGGAAAACACAGTACACACAATTTGCTGTCTCCTGGGCCATCAGTCACACGTGTCAATAAGGAGACATGTGTCTCTGGGCCTTGAGCGACAAACCTCAACCATATCGTTGGCTCACATATAACCCAAAATCTAAAGTGATTAAAATTTAAATATCACCAAAATCCCTGGGAAATTGTGTCTTTGTAAAAACTGCCAGTTTATTCTCTTCTCACATGGAGTCACACTCATTATTAAAAGATGCTAAGCCTAATCACGGTATGATGAGGTACACTAATTTGTCACTTCCTCAGGCTATTTTTGCAGCGGTGAGCTGGAGTTTTAGTGAGTTGGTATGGACTGACATAACCCATTTTCTAAAAATCAAACACAGTGCTACAGTAGCTCGAAGAAAATCCTGCTCCATCAATCTACAGAACCTTCAAGGAAAAAAAAAAGAACACTTTAAAGTATGAAGCAGAACAGGATAAAACCCTTCTCATCCATATTTTCAGGAAAAGCAAATTTATCATTTTCTATGTTATTTTCCCTTTTTAGGGGATATATTCTAGGCACTCTCAGCATTGAGGCTATGGCCCATCAATGTGGCACTAGAAAGTCCTAGAAGGGCTGTTCAGACTCCCTGGCTTTTCTCCCTGTACCTCTACTCAGACCACATGAGCCTCTTTCCAGTCTTCCTTTCAACAGTTTCCCCAAATCTGACATGACCGCTACCACTTTCTACCTATGATACATCCAAATGCCTTCCCTTCCAGCCAAAAGCATCTCACACTTGCTATAAAACAAGCATAGCAGGGGCACCTGGGTGGCTCAGTTATTAAGCGTCTGCCTTCGGCTGAGGTCATGATCCCAGGGTCCTGGGATCGAGCCCTGCATCGGGCTCCCTGCTCCGCAGGAAGCCTGCTTCTCCCTCTCCCACTCCCCCTGCTTGTTTTCCCTCTCTTGCTGTGTCTCTCTCTCTCTCTGTCAAATAAATAAATAAATAAATAAATAAATAAATAAATAAATCCTAAAAAAAAAAAAACCAAGCATAACAAAGGTCTATCAGATTCTGTGAAAACTCTAAGCTGGACTTCTTTCTCCACCTGTTTCTTTTTCCACACCTTTCTCTACCCACCACCCCGCCCCGCTCCGCCCCCAGGTTTTTCTGTATGCCTTGCATGTGTCTGTGTGCACATTTCTTTATCTTTCACGGAGCGGTTAGAATCAGGTCCTTCTATGAGCTTTTTGCAGCGTAACAGCTGCTTGGCTATCTGTGTGATGACCAGAACTAAGAACTTAGAAACCACCATTTGACAAAAACCATGGTGTTGCTCCCTGCTGGCCACCCTCCTCAGAGGGCTACATGGCCTTAAGGGATCGAGTAAAATGTGTCATTCTGCGGTTTCCCAAGATTCCCGGGACACCACTGAAAATAATCTAGAATTCAGAAAAATTCCTGATTAAGATTTGGACCTTGTTTAATAGGTTTTTAAGTTCAGTGAATATAAGAATCATGATTAAGTCATCTTTACATTTCCTACATTATTAGTATATTACTTAAATACCCAAATTGTGTTGAAGGAAACTTATTGTGATAGTTTCTTTTTTAATGGGACTATAAAATATGCACTTTAGGGAAGCATACTTCTATATTTAGTGTTGGGAGGTACATATGAACTTGTTAATATTGGCTAAACACTCAGATTTAAAAGTTAGTATCAAAAATCAAAACTGGAAAAGGAATATATAGATATCAAGGTCAACATTTAACTCTGCTTCAATGCCTAGCATCTTTCTGAAATATAAGCTTTTAAAATATGAACACTCTAACTACATAATGGCCAGAAGAGATAGCATAGAGATTATAGTCTATAAACTTCAGAGCTAAATTTATTGAAATGTCTGTATGATTACAAATACCATTATTTGAAAATCTTAATTACTTTAACTTATTGTACCCTAATAAAAGAACTATCTCCCTGAGACTTCTCATTTTCAGCATAATCACCAGAATGAACAAACTAATTAATGAAATGTTTCAATTTAAAACAAATTATGTGAAAAAAATGTATGCATGCATGCATACCACCCCTCCCAATACACATACACACACACACACACACACACAAACACACACACACACATGAGACCTACAGAGAGAACTAACCCTGCATAGAAATCAGCATGAAATCAATACCTTTTATGTGGCCTTGAAAGCACCGATAAACCTATGGATACACCTACTGTGTCTTAGAAAAGTATCACTGGCTTTTTTCCCTGGCTCTAGTAACAAGGAAAGGGATTCAGAGTCAGCAGCGACATTTTAGTGATCTTTGGAACACAATGTCCAATAAACACAAGGCAGTGTCCAGCAGCAGCTGAGATGTGATAGCCATCACTCTGGAGACGTGAGGAGGGAAAAAGAGGCCTACAGTTGTCTTTCATATGTTCTTGCCTTTAAGGCAGGACTACAGACTGAATCACTCTCAATAGTCCTTCCATCTATGGAATTCTAAGTCCCTTGATAAAACCAGCATTGAAGAAGTCAGGAAGCCAGATGTGCCGGGACTACGTAAGTACAGGGAAAGTTAGGAGAAGAAATGCTGCTAAATTGTCCACACGAGCTCTATCTCCGAGTGCAAAGTGACTGACAATCAATATAATAATGAAACATAAATTTGGTTAAAATCACATTCAACAGGAACGGTGGAAAGTTTTATTTGGACAACTGAATTGCGTGGATCCTGCTTTTTATTAGCATCCAATATTTACTGAGTGATTATAAGATGCCCACTACTGGGCTAGCAGCTAGCATTAAGGAGCTTTAGTGTAAGGTAGAAAGTCTGTGCTCTGAAAATGCTTACAACCTTCAAGGCAAGTTCAAGCAGTACCAGATGCGAATCACTGCATCCAGTAACTACAAAGGATGGGAAGTTGGCAAGCATCTCAAGTCAGAGAGCTGAGGCTGGGAACAATGTCTGCCAGATTGTTGGCTAGCACTGCTAACCATAGCATGAAGGGTTACCAGATATTTGAACTCGGGCAACAATATCAGACCTTTTCTTGCTCAGAGGAATTTAACCATTTGAATTATTGAACAACCTTCTTCAAGGAAGACAAGGTCTATGGGAAAGGGCAAGCTGGATAATTCAGCCATGCTTGAGTTGCTAGGGATGGACACACACACACACACACACACACACACACACACACACACACACACAGTACACCGAACAATTCTAGGTGTTTAAGATAGTGGTAGTATGTTTTGAACATCAGTTTATTACTAAACTAAAAATGGAAATCTGGACTTAGGGAAAACCTACCTAAAGCAATTAACGTTGAGCCAACCAAAAAAACTATGTAGGGGTAACAACAAAAAAATAAATCCATGTCTGCAATCTCATATATCTCATTCAATACAACCAGAAAGCATACCCAAGATTTGGGAGCAAAAAGCAAACTCCAAATTATCCCTTGCTGCTTAAGGAGCATGGGAAGCCACAAAGAAGTTGCTTTAAAAAAAAAAAAAAAAAAAAAGTAAGATGTTATACAAAGTGAAGAAAATTTAAGGAAAGCAATGCATGTGAAAAAAGGGACCGGGGTACCTGGGTGACTCAGTCATTTAAGTATCTGACTCTTGATTTTGGCTAAGGGTCATGAGATCCAGTCCTGTGCCGGGCTCAGCCCTGGGTATGGAGCCTGCTTGGGATTCTCTCTCCCTCTCCCTCTGCCCCTAGCCCCTATTCCTCCCCGCTCACACTCTCTACTCTCTCTCAAAAAAAAAAAAAAAGGAACCAATTCAAGCAGGAAGACTGTAAGAGTTGAAGCACACACCGTTTAGCTCAGGGCTAACTAACGTTGAAGTGTATTCCAAGGATGAAGAATTTTTTTGGTAATATTTGTTAGTGTGCTAGGAAACAAGGAACTGAGGAGAAATAGGAATGAAATTAAGGGGAAGAAAATTTATCCTCAATGCCAGAACTTTCCCACAATCTATATATAATATAAATACCAGGTATGGAGGTTAATGTATAAAATACACGCATCTCAAATCATGCAGCTGTGCATGCAGATAGACATTTAAGTTAAACAGAATGAAGGCTGTAACAAAATTTTTCTAAACCCAGAAACAAGAGCTGTGTTAACTCTCTGATAAAAGGGAAATCATTATGTAAATCATTAACCACGAAGAAACCTTCTAACACTCTGCAATGCACATCAAATTTTATTGCAATTGTGTACAAAGAAAATTGGAGACAAGCTGATGTATTCTAGTATCATTCATTTTACCTAGCCTATGCAGTCGGGTACTCAATAGCTCTGCATGCTTGTTACCTTTTATCTGTCCTTCTTGGAGTGGTTATAATCATAAAAAGCTATCCAGTACCTTGAATGGACTGGATAATTAGAATTACAATGACTGCCATCTGAATATACTGTGTGTCATAATTTCCTTTAAGTGCATTATCCTACTCATGACACCTACCCTCCCAGCCTGCCTTGTACTAAGGGCTGCTTTCCAAGGCACAGAGATAAGTTTCCCGAACAAAGTTGGGCTTATCTAAACTACTTTCTTGAGTTGATGGATGAGGTCTCTAATATTTCATCAGGTTCACTTACTTGAACCTACTATATATTTCTTTATAACCATCTTGTTTGGTTCAGAAAGTACATAAATTTTTGGTTGAACTTGTTCTAGGTTTTGATATGTAGATAAATGAAAAGTAAACACTTTACATAATGATTTCTTACTTCTTTGTAGAAGATGCATTTTAGTACATAACTATACGCTGCAGCCTAATATATTCTTCTCAGAAGAAACCATGTCAGGCACAGCACGGAAGCTACTCTGGGGCTAGAACTAGTATTTCCATTGGAAACAATTACTCATAACAGAATGAAATCATCTTCTTTATTTAGGGGTTAAGGGACAGACAGACATCATTTATTATGGCACCTTTTAAGAATATCAGAAACCAATAAGAGTATATGACTGTTACAGCTGAGCCAAAGCAATCCTACCATCTAAAGATGAGGAACAAGATTTACCCACTACTTTGGATTTTTGTTTCTCAGTTTACTGTGTATTTCATTCTTGGATTCATAAAGACTGAGAACATACACATGTACACACACACACTTCTTTTGGATTTGCCTCTCACTTTAAGAATTCTGGACTCTCCTGGGAATTTCCAGTTACAATCTTTGAGAATGTTAATTGTTAAGATGTTCCTCTCTTTTGTTTTAATAGTTATGTTTACCTAAAACACTAATTTTCTACATATCATTTTTTCATTGATAGAATTAATAACTTTTATAATCTGTGAAATGTTGCATAATCAATAGGGAGGTTTAAGGAAGAAAGAGTAAGTTCTTCCTAAGAAAGAAATCTTTAGATTCCTTCTTGAAAAGAACTTGTAAGAGATATAAGCAAGGCTTCCATTTCCAGCAACAGAGCTGACATTATGTGCAGAGAAACCCCTCCTTAAGAAGAGTATCTAAGGGACCACCTGGGTGGCTCAGTTGTTAGGTTGTCTGCCTTTGGCTCAGGTCATGATCCCAGGATCCTGGGATTGAGCCCCGCATCGGGCTCCCTGCTCCGCAGGAAGCCTGCTTCTCCCTCTCCCACTCCCCCTGCTTGTGTTCCCTCTCTTGCTGTGTCTCTGTCAAATAAATAAATAAAATCTAAAAAAAAAAAAAAAGAAGAATATCTAAAAATAATGGCTAAAACATTTTTAAAACTGTTTTAAATGTATGGTAAAGTTGGCAGTAAAGTACTGGAGGCAGGAATCTTTGAAAAAGGACCTTTGACAGGAATGAGCAAGTCTTAGAGCTGGTGTTTGCCCTGTGGAAGGGTGGCCATATAATTTATTGTGCAAACCAGGACATTTTTGAGTATGAGTAATTAAGTTGTAATAAACTCATACTTTTCCAGGCATACAAAGATATATGGCCACCCTACCTTGAAGTTTTTTTGCTAATCTCTGGTAGCAGTTTGGATTTTAACAGGCCACATGTGTGCAGGGGGAAGGTGACAAAGCCTGGGGTCTGAACAGGGTAAGATGTCCAAAGACCCCCGAGAAAAGCCCTGACTCACAAAGGATGACACTTTTAGTGGTTTTATCTTAAAAAAAAAAAAGAAAAGGAAGAATGAAAGAAAGAAATCTGTCCTGCAAAAGAAGACAAGCATGTTTAACTGGAACTTGACTCTTTCATATACATGAAAAGAAAAAAACAAACAAACAAACAAAAAAACCAAACCAAAAGAATTCCCTTGAAAATTCCTAAGCACAAATTCACTCTCATTCAGGTTTCAGGCCAGAATCCATACTCAGGCCTTCACTCTCTAGCATAAAGAACCTGAAATTAAAAATTAAGTTTTAACCAAATAATCTTTGGTTGTTAGTCTGCCCTTAGGTGCCAGAGAGAAGCTAACCAAGTCATCTATGGAGGGACATATTTACACGCAGATCTCAAATAATTCCCCCATATAAAAATTCCAAGGAATATGAACAAACAATAAAACAATCACTAAAAACATGTGGAAAGAAGCCTCAATGAGTAAGAGTCAACAGAAATAACAAACACCATAATCAGACTGGCATAAACTATAGATACTAGAATTATCAGCTACAGAATATCAATGAACATGCTTAATATATTTAAAGAGGTGACAAAGTATGATAATGCAACACAAGACTATCAAAGTTGACAAAGCATATTTCAGGAAAATCACTCAGTACTTAGAGAAATTTTAAAATATGTAATTTAAATTGATATCTAGTGAATAAGTTAACCAGAAAACCAAAGACGGTTGGAGAAAACAAAATATAAGGTAGCGCTAAAGGGATTACACAGAATGCTGTATAGAGACAAAAAGAAACAGAAAAATATAAAAGGAAAGATGAAGAAATATGAAGGGCAGAGTGAGGAAGCCTAATATGCATCTAGTCTAATCAAAATTCTAGGAAGAATATAAAGAATGAGAGAGAGATAATATTCAATGAGGTATCAGATGAGCATTTTGTACTGAAAAATATTAATACTCAGATAAAGAAATCCCAAAGAACCCCAAGCTGGATAAAGAGAAATCCATACCTAAACACTAGTGAAACTGAAGAACATTAAAACTAAAATGTAGATCTGAAAAGCAGCCAGAAAAAAAAAATGAGAGATAGAGATTATGTGCATAGGCTTATTGGACCATGAGACTAACATCTGACTTCTGAACAGCAACAATGAAAGACAGTGTAATAATATCAAAGCATTACGGAGAAAGTAAGCATTGACCAAAAGTTCAATCCTGAAATCCCTTAAACCTTCAATAAAAAGATTTTTTAAAAAGTCAAAGCCAAAGGACAGAAAGAAAAGGAGAAAAGATAATAACAAAATTGTGGAGGCTTAGCAAGCCAGTTCTCAGTTGATTCCTGGTTAGTAGTGGGGGAAGATAATAATCAGTCTATGTTATATTACAGAATCCTGAAAAGTCTCAGAAACCTGCAGTTCTTGATATTTCTGGAACTAGGGGTAAAGGACGGGTGAAAATGGGGTGAAAGCTATTAACTATTAAACAGGTAAGTGTCTAGAACCCTCATCATTCCATGTCAATTGGAAAGCCCTTCTCCTAGCAAAAAAATCGGTGGTTTATCTTCAGAGGATAAAATGGTCTTTGGACTAGAGGTTGGCCTACAAAGTTGAACACCTGGGCATTTTACTGAAAGTAGGTGATTAAGTGACCATACTTACTGACTGAGCTATGCTGAGATACCCAACCTTCTTTCCCTACTCAGCAACTAGAACAATGTCAGCTGGGCCTTCACTCTCTAGGCAGATGTTTCTCCTCTGAGGAATCTGACTAGCATACGGGGGAAAATCCTAAAATACTGGCACCTGGGATTCCATAACAAATGGCTTACCAATGGTTTTCAAAATTGGCTGCTTACTGGCATCATCTTGGAAACTTTGAAAAAATAGTGGTACCTGGCTGGGTTCCACTCCCAAGAGTGTCTGACTTAACTAGTCTTGGGAGAGGGAGGAGATGGGGGGATGGCTAAGAGTAGAGATTTAAAAAAACATATGAGAAAATCCTCTAAAACAGAAGAGAGAGGCAAATACAAACGGGGGAAAAACAATTTGGAGGAAATGGAAACTCTAAAAAAAAACCTTAAGATAATTATTTAAGAACAAAACTGAGCTCTTGAAAATTAAGAACAGGATAGCAGAAACTTAAAAAATCAAAATAAAAGTCAGAAAATATGTGGAAATGTCTCAGAATATATAGCTGAAAGACAAAACCAAAAACAAACTAAAAAAAGGAGAGAAAAAGGTAAGAGAATTGGAAGACCACTCCAGGAAGGCCAATTCAAATAACAGAAGTTTCAGAAAGAGACATCAAAAAAATGGACAGGAGAAAATCAAGTATGTAGGATTTCATATTTAAGGACTAAGAACAATGATCAAAATGAGCTAGCCTAAGCACATCCCTGAAACTTTGGATCATTAGACATAGAGAAAGGCTTAGAAACGTCCAGAGAGAGAAAAACAAACAAAAAACCAGATCTCATACAGAACATCAGGTATCGGAACAGCTTCAAATTTCTCAAGAACACTGAAGCCAGAAAGCAATAGGGAAATGCCTTTAAATTTCTGAAGGAAAAAGGCATGCCTGGGTGGCTTAGTCAGTTAAGCATCTGCCTTCATCTCAGGTCATGATCCCAGGGTCCTGGGATTGAGCCCTTGCATCAGGCTCGCTGCTCAGCAGAAAGCCTGCCTCTCTCTCTCTCCCTCTGTTGCTCCCTCTGCTTGTGGGCTCTCTCTCTCTGTGTCAAATAAATAAAAAATCTTTAAAAAAAATTTTCTGAAGGAAAATAATTTCCAACCAAGAATTCTATATGTAGCCACATTATCAAGCAAGTGTGAGGGTAGAACAGACATGCAAGGTCTCAGAAAGTCTGCTTCCCATCAATCTTTTTCAGAAAACTACTGAAAGGTATCCTCTACCAAAATAAGTGTTTCTCCCAGATTGTGGAATACAGAGAACAGAAGATCTATCAAAGAAGAGAATCAAGGGGAATCTCCGGATGAAGGGGAAGGGAGATGACCACTGTGCCCTAGTCACAGAGGGCAACCAATCTGAATGATGGGAGCAGTGTAACTCAAAAGGCAGGAACACTGCAGGCTCTCATTACCACACCCGTGTCCACTGGGTACTATGCAATCTGACAAAACTTCTGGAGTATGTGCTCTACTAAAGCAAGGGAGTGAACAAGAAATGGAAGACAGGAAATCAAAGAAATAGAGAATCCAACTCAAGAGAAAGGCAGAGAGAATTCCAAGGATAACCACAAGGGGAGAGCCCTAGAATAATAGCTGTGTATGAGGCTGAGAGAGCAATCAGAGGAAAATACAGGTCTCCAGGAAGGATGTCTATAAGGGACAAAAATGGAATTGATAGGGTGGCTCAAAGAAAATTTTATCTAGAGGCTATTAGGACATGTGAAAAAAATCATCAGTAGCTACTAAAAACTAACCTTAGGAAAAAAAATAAGGGAAACAACCATATTATGTATGCTCTGGTGTGAATAATATTTGCATGACAACAGTAAAATATGCTTTAACTACCAACTGTAATACAACTACATTGGGAGGATGGGGAGAGAAAGCATAGGAGATGGCAGTAGAAGGGAGCCAAACTTTCATCTATAATCATAATAGGAAGTTAGTTGAAAATGACTACAACTGATTAATCAAAAGAATTACGCATCACATAAAAAATCACAGGTATGTGTAAATGCCCGAGGGAAAAGCTGGAGTCATTACTTTTAGAGATGGAGTCTGTACTGAATAAGCATGGGTGAGTGTGGGAACAGCTGCATGTGTTATATATGCTTTTTAGTGCTATTTGACTTTTTAATCCACATACGTTACTTTGATAAAAATAAAAAGAAAACAATTGTATAAATATACCATATTAAAATATTTTCAAGAATAAGGGTGAAGTAAAGGTAGAATTTTTCAGAACTTCAAAATGAAGAATTTTCAGACAAAGGAAAAATGACAAGAATTAATTATAAACAGGTTCTTACTTAAATTTTTAATGACATATTTCAGAAAGAAGGAAAATGATCCCGGAAGATTTGAGACGCAAGAAAGAATAGTGAGGTAAGAATATGAAATATTTGTGGATAATGCTAAACACATATAGACTAGGTAAAACAATAATAGTATGTCACATTTGTGGGGTTAAAAAAATCAAGGTATACACAAAATTCTGGGGAAAAACGTGGTCAGATAAGGGATGATGGCAGATAAATGTCTTCTAAGGTCATTATAGCATCTAAATAGGGGTACAAACACAGATTTATTTTCTAAAATCTAGTATAACCACTAAAATGGAAACAGAATATGTAACTTCCAAACTAGTAGAAGGGGGAAAAAACCAAAATGAAGAAAAAATAACAATAACAAAAAATCAACATAAAAGAAGGCAAGAAAGGATAAAAGAAGACCTTTTAAAAAAGATTATGTATTTGAAAGAGGGATTGAGCACCTACAGGGGGTGGGAGAGAGAGTCAATCTCCAGCAGACTCCCTGCTGAGCATGGAGCCTGATGTGGGGCTTCATCTCATGACCCTGAGACCATGACCTGAGCCAAAATCAAGAGTCCAACGCTTAACCACTGAGCCACCCAGGCACCACGGATAAAAGAAGGAATTTATTTTTCTTGTAAAATAAGAAATTAAAGAAAAATTGGGATAAATAGAAAGCAAAATATCATATAGTAGAAACAGACCGAAAATACAGTTGATCCTTAAATAATGTGGAAATTAGGGGCACTAACCCCTCCCCTTCATGCATTCGAAAATCCGCATATAACTTTTGATTCCCTAAAAACGTAATTACTAATAGCCTACTGTTGACCAGAAGCCTTACAGATAACATAGTCAGTTAACACATATTTTGTGTGTTCTATGTATTATATACTGTATTTTTACAATAAATTAAGCTAGAGAAAAGAAAATGTTAAGAAAATCATAAAGAAGAGAAAATACATTGAGAGTACTATACTATATTTATATAAAAAAAAAATCCATGTATAAGTTCCAAAAAATCCACATGTAGTTCAAACCCATGTTGTTCAAGAAGTCAACTGTATTAGGAATCACAATCACATGGACTAAATTCTGTAGTTTGAAAGATAAGACAGCCAAACTCAAGAAAAAAATTCCAGTGATTTACCAGAAATACAAAACATCAGGACAAAGGAAGCCTGAAATTAAAGGTATGGAAAAAGGTATATAGGCAAAAGTTAAAATAATATCAGACAAAGGAAACATTTAAGTGAAAAACATTACTAAAGAGAATAATTACACCCTGATAAATTGTTTCATTTCACAAGAAATATGTAACAATTCTAAATGTGTATGCGTCTAGTAACTTAGCTTTAAAATACATGAAGCAAGAAGTGACAAACTTAGGAGAAACTTCCACTATCATTGGAAGATTTTAACATGTTTCTTTCAGCATTTGATAGATTGATCAGATAAAAAGTCAGAAGAGATACGGACTATTTCAGCAATACAATTAAAATAACCTGGACATAAAGACAGTAGTATTCCCAATAACTGGAACAGGCATGTTCTTCTCAGCACACAAAAGACATTTATGTAAATAAATGAAAAATAAGAGATTAAAAAATAAAAGAAAAGACTACATTTGTTTACAAATTTTAAAGGCTCATGGTCACAAAGATCATATTCTCTGACCAGTCAGTTAAATAAAAAATTAACACACACCTTAAAAATAACTTTAAAGAAACCGTATGTCTATAAGCTCAATATATTTTTGAATAACGCATGGGTCACAGAAGAAATCAGTAATGGAAATGAGAACATACTTAGATATGAATAATAGTGAAAACACCACTTACTAAAACTCATGGGGCGATGTCACTGAAAATGGTGGTGTAAGAAAACTCCAGGCCTGAGGGGCGGAGCAAGATGGCGGAGGAGTAGGAGACCTGGATTTCATCTGGTCTCAGGAATTCAGCTGGATAGGGATCAAACCATTCTGAACACCTACGAACTCAACAGGAGATCGAAGAAAAGAATAGCAACAACTATGGAACAGAAAAGCGACCACCTTCTGGAAGGTAGGACGTGCGGAGAAGTGAATCCGAGGCGATATTCGGGAGGATAGACGGCGGGGGAGGGGGCCTCCGTCGGCCGCTTCTGGCAAGTGATAGAGCCCCGGAGCACAAAATTGCAACTTTTAGAAGTCGGCTCCGCTGAGGGACGTCACCCCAGTGGCTAAGTGGGAGGTGGAACCCTCGCGGGACAGTGTGGTCTCAGGACCCTCGGGGTCACAGAAAGACCGGGGTGCCTGAGCGCAGCAGAGCTCCCAGGTATCAGAGCGGGGAAGCCGGCTGCAGAGACGGAGCCGAGGCGCGGGCTCTCAGCTCGGGGTGGCCATAAACTGTGATCCGCGGCCCAGTCGGGCCACTGCTCCTCCAGCAGGGACCCAACAAACGGCAGAGCCGGGGAGACTCCCCTTCCTCCCTGGAGAGGAGTGGCGCGGGAGCGCACCGCAGGGATCTGCTGGGTTTGGAGACTCCACACGGGGTCGGGAGCCAGAGATAAAAACGCACGGTCACAGGCCAGGTGAGCACGGAGTGCGGCCAGAGACCGGGGAGATGGGAGTGATTGACTGCTTTTCTCTGGGGGACGCACTGAGGAGCGGGGCCCTGAGTTCTCGGCTCCTCCGGGCGGAGATTGGGAGGCCACCATGTTCACTCTCGTCCTCCAAAGTCCTACGGAAAGCTTGCAGGGAACAAAAGCTCCCCAGAGCAAACCCGAGCAGATTACTTAGCCCACGCGGTTAAGGGCGGGGCCATTCTGCCTCCGGCAAAGACATTTGGGAACCACGGCAACAGGCCACTCCCCCAGAAGATCAGCAAGAACAGCCAGCCAAGACTAAGTTTACCGATCAACGAGAACGGGAGAACTCCAGCGCTAGGGGACTACTGCACAGAGAATTCATGGCTTTTTTACCATGATTCATTAGGCTTTCAAAGTTAATTTTTTTTAACTGTTTTTTTTTTTTGAATTTTTCTTTTTCCCTTTTTCAACCAACATCTTATCAATCCCTTTTTTTAAAAAAACATTTTTATTTTTCATTTTTAGAGTCATATTCTATCCCTTCATAGTAGTTACCCTTATTTTTGGCATATATATATATAAGTTGTTCTCTCTTTAAAATTTTGAGATTCCGTTTCTTCTAACATATCAAAATATACCCTAAATCTCTAGTGTATGGCTTTGTTCTGGTCTCCTGCCTGATCACATTCTTTCCCTCCTTTTTTTTTCTTTCTTTCCTTTTTTTAATCCTTTTTCTTTTTTCAAACATCTTCTTATCAATTCCTTTTTAAAATTTTTTTATAATTTTCATCTTTACAGTCATACTCCATCCCTTCATCATATTAATCCTTATTTTGTACATATGTAAGTCTTTCTTTCTTTAAAATTTTAGGAGGCACTTTCTTCTAACAGACAAAGATACACCCAAAATCTAGTGTGTGCACTGATCTATGCACCAGCCTGATCATATTTGATCATATTCTGATTTTTTTTGTTTTGTTCTGTTTTTATCTTTTCTTTTTTTTCCCCTCTCTTTTTCTTTCTTTCCCTTTCTTTTCCCCTGGTTCCAGGTCTTCTCTGATTTGATTACAGTATATATTCTGGGGATGTTGTTAACCTGTTAGCATTTTGTTCTCTCATTCATCTATTCTCCTCTGGACAAAATGACAAGACGAAAAAAATCACCTCAACAAAAAGAACAAGAGGTAGTACTGCCTGCCAGGGACCTACTCAATACGGACATTAGTGTGATGTCGGACCTAGAGTTCAGAATCATGACTTTAAAGATACTAGCTGGGCTTGAAAAAAGCGTGGATGTTATTAGAGAAACCCCTTCTGGAGAAATAAAAGAACTAAACTCTAACCAAGTCGAAATCAAAAAGGCTATTAATGAGGTGCAATAAAAAAATGGGGGCACTAACTGCTAGGATCAATGAGGCAGAAGAGAGAATCAGCGATATAGAAGACCAAATGATGGAAAATAAAGAAGCTGAGGAAAAGAGAGAGAAACAACTACTGGATCACGAGGGCAGAATTCGAGAGATAAGCAATACAATAAGATGAAACATTAGAATAATTGGGATCCGAGAAGAAGAAGAAAGAGAGAGGGGCAGAAGGTATATTGGAGCAAATTATAGCAGAGAACTTCCCTAATATGGGGAAGGAGACAGGCATCAAAATCCAGGAGGCACAGAGAACCCCTCTCAAAATCAATAAAAATAGGTCAACACCCTGATATCTAATAATAAAACTTATGAGTCTCAGAGACAAAGAGAAAATCCTGAAAGCAGCTCGGGAGAAGAGTTATGTAACCTATAATGGCAGAAACATTAGATTGGCAACAGACCTATCCACAGAGACCTGGCAGGCCAGAAAGGACTGGCATGATATATTCAGAGCACTAAATGAGAAAAATATGCAGCCATGAATACTATATCCAGCTAGGCTGTCACTGAAAATAGAAGGAGAGATAAAAAACTTCCAGGACAAACAAAAACTAAAGGAATTTGTAAACACGAAACAAGCCCTACAAGAAATACTGAAAGGGGTCCTCTAAGCAAAGAGAGAGCCTAAAAGCAGCATAGACCAGAAAGGAATACAGACAATATACAGCAACAGTCACCTTACAGGCAATACAATGGCACTAAATTCATATCTTTCAATAGCTACCCTGAATGTACATGGGCTAAATGCCCCAATCAAAAGACACAGGCTATCAGATTGGATTAAAAAACAAGACCCATCAATATGCAGTCTGCAAGAGACTCATTTTGGACCCAAAGACACCCCCAGATTGAAAGTGAAGGGGTGGAAAACCATTTACCATGCTAATGGACACCAAAAGAAAGCTGGGGTGGCAATCCTTATATCAGACAAATTAGATTTTCAAACAAAGACTGTAATAAGAGATGAGAAAGGACACTATATCCTACTTAAAGGGTCTATCCAACAGGAAGATCTAACAATTGTAAATATCTATGCCCCTAACATGGGAGCAGCCAATTATATAGGGCAATTAAGAACAAAAGCAAAGAAACACACTGACAACGATACAATAATAGTGGGGGACTTTAACACCCCCCTCACTGCTCACTGAAATGGACAGATCATCTAAGTAAAAGATCAACAAGGAAATAAAGACTTTAAATGACACACTGGACCAAATGGACTTCACAGACATATTCAGAACGTTCCATCCCAAAGCAACGGAATACACATTCTTCTCTAGTGCCCATGGAACATTCTCCAGAATAGATCACATCCTAGGTCACAAATCAGGACTCAACCGGTACCAAAAGATTGGGATTATTGGGCGCCTGGGTGGCTCAGATGGTTACGTGTCTGCCTTCGGTTCAGGTCGTGATCCCAGAGTCCTGGGATCGAGTCCCGCATCAGGATCCTTGCTCCTTGGGAGGCTGCTTCTCTCTCTGCTTCTCTCTCTCTGTCTCTTATGAATAAATAAATAAATAAAAATCTTTAAGAAAAAGATTGGGATTATTCCCTGCATATTTTTAGACCACAATGCTTTGAAACTAGAACTCAATCACAAGAGGAAAGTTGGAAAGAACTCAAATACATGGAGGCTAAAGACCATCCTACTAAAGAATGAATGGGTCAACCAGGAAATTAAAGAAGAATTAAAAAAATTCATGGAAACCAATGAAAATGAAAACACAACTGTTCAAAATCTTTGGGATGCAGCAAAGGCAGTCCTGAGAGGAAAGTATATAGCAATACAAGCCTTTCTCAAGAAACAAGAAAGGTCTCAAATACACAACCTAACCCTACACCTAAAGGAGCTACAGAAAGAACAGCAAATAAAGCCTAAACCCAGCAGGAGAAGAGAAATAATAAAGATCAGAGCAGAAATCAATGAAATAGAAACCAAAAGAACAGTAGAACAGATCAATGAAACTAGGAGCTGGTTCTTTAAAGAATTAACAAGATTGATAAACCCCTGGCCAGATTTATCAAAAAGAAAAGAGAAATGACCCAAATCAACAAAATCATGAATGAAAGAGGAGAGATCCCAACCAACACCAAAGAAATACAAACAATTATAAGAACATATTATGAGCAACTCTATGCCAGCAAATTAGATAACCTGGAAGAAATGGGTGCATTCCTAGAGATGTATCAACTACCAAAATTGAACCAGGAAGAAACAGAAAACCTGAACAGACCTATAACCACTAAGGAAATTGAAGCAGTCATCAAAAATCTCCAAACAAACAAAAGCCCAGGGCCAGATGGCTTCCTAGGGGAATTCTATCAAACATTTAAAGAAGAATTAATACCTATTCTCCTGAAACTGTTCCAAAAAACAGAAATGGAAGGAAAACTTCCAAACTCATTTTATGAGACCCCCATTACCTTGATCCCAAAACCAAAGACCCCATCAAAAAGGAGAATTACAGACCAATATCCTTGATGAACATGGATGCCAAAATTCTCACCAAAATACTAGCCAATAGGATCCAACAGTACATTAAAAGGATTATTCACCATGACCAAGTGGGATTTATCCCTGGGCTGCAAGGTTGGATCAACATCTGCAAATCAATCAACGTGATACAATATATTAACAAAAGAAAGAACAAGAATCATATGGTCCTCTCAATAGATGCAGAGAAATCATTTGACAAAGTACAGCATCCTTTCTTGATCAAAATTCTTCAGAGTATAGGGATAGAGGGTACCTACCTCAATATCATAAAAGCCATCTATGAAAAACCTACAGCGAATATCATTCTCAATGGGGAATAGCTGAGAGCTTTCCCCCTAAGGTCAGGAACGTGGCAGGGATGTACAGTATGACCACTGCTATTCAACATAGTATTAGAAATCCTAGCCACAGCAATCAGACAATAAAAAGAAATCAAAGGCATCCAAATCGGCAAGGAAGAAGTCAAACTCTCACTGTTTGCAGACGATATGATACTTTATGTGGAAAATCCAAAAGACTCCACCCCAAAACTGCTAGAACTCACACAGGAATTCAGTAAAGTAGCAGGATATAAAATCAATGCACAGAAATCAGTGGCATTCCTATACACCAACAACAAGACAGAAGAGAGAGAAATTAAGGAGTCGATCCCTTTTACAATTGCACCCAAAACCATTAGATACCTAGGAATAAATCTAACCAAAGAGGCAAAGGATCTGTACTCAGAAAACTATAAAATACTCATGAAAGAAACTGAGGAAGACACAAAGAAATGGAAAAACGTTCCATGCTCATGGATTCGAAGAACAAACATTGTGAAGATGTCAATGCTACCCAGAGCAATCTACACATTCAATGCAATCCCCATCAAAATACCATCCACTTTTTTCAAAGAAGTGGAACAAATAATCCTAAAATTTGTATGGAACCAGAAAAGACCCCGAATGGCCAGAGGAGTGTTGAAAAAGAAAAGCAAAGCTGGTGGCATCACAATTCCGGACTTCAAGCTCTATTACAAAGCTGTCATCATCAAGACAGTATGGTACTGGCACAAAAACAGACACATAGATCAATGGAACAGAATAGAGAGCCCAGAAATGGACCCTCAACTCTATGGTCAACTAATCTTTGACAAAGCAGGGAAAGAATGTCCAATGGAAAAAAGACAGTCTCCTCAACAAATGGTGTTGGGAAAATTGGACAGCCACATGCAGAAGAATGAAACTGGACCATTTCCTTACACCACACACAAAAATAGACTCCAAATGGTTGAAAGACCTAAACGTGAGACAGGAGTCCATCCAAATCCTAAAGGAGAACACAGGCAGCAACCTTTTCGACCTCAGCCGCAGCAACTTCTTCCTAGAAACATTGCCAAAGGCAAGGGAAGCGAGGGCAAAAATGAACTATTGGGATTTCATCAAGATAAAAAGCTTTTGCACAGCAAAAGAAACAGTCCACAAAACCAAAAGACAACTGACAGAATGGGAGAAGATATTTGCAAATGACATATCAGATAAAGGGCTAGTATCCAAAATATAAAGAACTTAACAAACTCAACACCCAAAGAACAAATAATCCAATCAAGAAATGGGCAGAAGACATGAACAGACATTTTTCCAAAGAAGACATCCAAATGGCCAACAGACACATGAAAAAGTGCTCAACATTGCTGGGCATCAGGGAAATCCAAATGAAAACCTCAATTAGATACCACCTCACACCAGTCAGAATGGCTAAAATTAACAAGTCAGGAAACAACAGATGTTGGCGGGGATGTGGAGAAAGGGGAACCCTCCTCCACTGTTGGTGGGAATGCAAGCTGGTGCAACCACTCTGGAAAACAGTATGGAGGTTCCTCAAACAGTTGAAAATAGACCTACCATACGATCCAGCAATTGCACTACTGGGTATTTACCGCAAAGATACAAATGTAGGGATCCGAAGGGGACGTGCACCCCAATGTTTATAGCAGCAATGTCCACAATAGCCAAACTTTGGAAAGAGCCATGATGTCCATCGACAGATGAATGGATAAAGAAGAAGTGGTATGTATACACCATGGAATATTATTCAGCCATCAAAAGGAATGAGATCTTGCCATTTGCAATGACATGGATGGAACTGGAGGGTGTTATGCTGAGTGAAATAAGTCAATCAGAGAAAGACATGTATCATATGACCTCACTGATATGAGGAATTCTTAATCTCAGGAAACAAACTGAGGGTTGCTGGAGGGTGAGTGGTGGGAGGGAGGGGGTGGCTGGGTGATAGACATTGGGGAGGGTATGTGCTATGGTAAGGGCTGTGAATTGTGCAAGACTGTTGAATCACAGATCTGTACCTCTGAAATAAATAATGCAATATATGTTAAGAAATAAAAAAGAAGATAGCAGGAGGGGAAGAATGAAGGGGGGAAATCAGAGGGTGAGACGAATCATGAGAGATGATGGACTCTGAAAAACAAAATGAGGGTTCTAGAGGGGAGGGGGGTGGGTGATGGGTTGGCATGGTGATGGGTATTAAAGAGGGCATGTTCTGCGTGGAGCACTGGGTATTATGCACAAACAATGAATCATGGAACACTACATCAAAAACTAATGATGTAATATATGGTGATTAACATAATAATAAAAAATTTAAAGAGGAAAAAAAAAAGTTAGAAAAAAAGAAAACTCCAGGCCTCCAGTGCTTTACAAGATCACCTCATGAGCTGGCAGAAACTGCCAGAAGCAACCTTTGCAGGAGTCTGGAATCTAGTCAAGAACTCAGAACAACCAGAGGAAGGCAAGGTGAAGAGGAGCTGCTGCTTGCAGGAAGAGAGTGCTGTGACACTGAACCTGCCCACTTGCTGTCCCTGCACCTCACACCTTGTGGCAGTGATCCTGAAGAGAGCAGCCCGCACTCCTGGTGCAGGTCTCCAGTGCCAGGGGCAACAATAGGGACCTTATTTCCAAAGAATTGCGGTGGTGGGTTTCAATCTCTCTGGTGGTGTCCTTAAGGACTGGTGCAGGTTGCCTTTCTTTTGTCCAACGGGTAACATTCCCAGGGCTCAGTTGGCTTCCTGAGTGGCTGTTTACCAAAACAGTTACTGGTTGAGCAGCCTGGGGCAAGGGACAACAGTTGGGACAAATGATACATTGAGAAGCCTGAGAAAGAAGAGGTTGGAAAAGGTGACACGTGGGGGATTTAAAAGCTCCTGCATGTACAGGGGAACAGAGAAGTCCACAGGCATTCAAGGGGCTGGGTGCAAGCTCGGAAAGGCCTGAGAAGCCCTTAAGCTTTCTCCCCTGGCAGGCCTGCAGACTCTGTGCAAGCAGGAAGTCAAGGCTAAGGCAGAGTTGTAAACAGCTTGGTTAAGTGTTGAAGCAGTTCCTCAGCACAGAACCCATCTGGGAGAGGTTTCTTTTCTTTTTTAGACTCCAAGTATTTAAGGAGACTGTCAAAACACTAGATGACCACTAAGCAAATAGAACACAGACTTTGATGGTGCATATAGCAAAAAATACAATTTTTTAAAAGTAATTTTAAGAAGTCATTGACCGGCAAATAACAGCAACCCATAACAAGTAGCAACAACAGACCCTGGGGAAGGGGGGAGAATAAGGTTTTCAGAGTTGTTACATTATTATAATATTCAGAATGTTCAATCTTCAGGAAAAAAATTACAAGACATGCCAAAAAAAACAGGAAAGTATGGCCCATTCACAGGAAAGAAAGAAATTAATAGGAACTGTCCAAGAAGAAGCCACAAAGAAGGTACTAGACTTAGTAGACAAAAAGTTTAAAAACTTGTAGGATATAGATAATGTAGACCATGGTGGGAAATCTATAGTTTAAAATACTTATTTTAAAAAATAAGAAAGACTGAAAATTGGGGTGTCTGGGTGGCTCAGTCGGTTAAATTTCCAACTCTTGATTTAGGCTCAGGTCATCTCAGGGTCGTGAGACTGATCCCCGCGTCAGGCCCCATGCTGGGCATGGAGCATGCTTAAGATTCTCTCTCTCCCTCTGCCCCTCCCTGTTTGTGCATGGTCTCTCTCTCTCTCTCTCTGTCTCAAAAAAAAGACTGAAAATTACTGAATTAGATATTCAATCAATTTGTTGTTATTGTTAAAGTTGTTAGAAAAGCAAAAGCAATAGAAAAAAGGAAGAAGAAATAAGGATAAGAACAGAAAACACTGAAACAGAAAACAATGATATAATATAGAGAATCAGAAACACCACAAAGTCGGTTCTTCAAAAATGTTAATTGATAAAACTGTAACAAGATGCACCAGGAATAACAGTAAAAAGGGACGAGTAAATAATACTAGCCATAAGAAAAAGAACATAATTACAAATAATACAGAGATTAAAAATATAAGAAATTATGAATAACTTTGAGTCAGTTTGAAAACCTAGTTGAAATGGATACATTTCTAGAAAAATATGAATTACTAAAACTTACTTAATAAGAAATAAAAGAGTGGCTCCATAAACATTAAGATAATTCATTAATAGCCAATAATCTTCCCACAAGGACCTGAAGGTTTAACAGGAAAGTTCTGCCAGACATTCAAGAAGCAGACAAATTTAGGGGCGCCTGGATGGTTCAGATGGTTAAGCGTCTGCCTTCAGTTCAGGTTGTGATCCCAGGATCAAGCCCCATGTCGGGCTCCCAGCTCAGCAGGGAATCTGCTTCTCTCTCTGCCTCTACCTCTCCCCTGTTCATGCTCTCTGTCTGTTGCTCTCAAATGAATAAATAAAATCTTAAAAAAAAAAGAAAAGAAAAAGAAATAGACAAATTTAATATAAAAAAAAATTTTAGGGGAAAAAAAGCAAAACTCCACAACACATTTTATGAGACTGATAAAACTTGATAACAAAATTAGACAAGAGAAGCACAAGAAAATTCTAGCTGACCTCACTTGTGAATGCAAATGCAAAACTAAATAATATCTGGCAAAACAAATCCAATGACGTATGAAAAGGTAATTCATCATGACCAAATTAGGTTTATTCCAGGAATTCCAGGTATGTCTAATGTTAGAAAATCTTACAATGTAATTCGCTTCATTAACGTTAAGTGAGAAAAACCATACGGTCATCTCAATATTTTCAGAGAAAGCATTTAATAAAATTCAACCACTATTCAAAAAAATTGAAAACTCTTAACAAACCAGAAATACATGGTAATTTCCTTAACCTGATAAAGGAAGGGTACATATCAGGAGCGCCTGGGTGGCTCAGTAGTTAAGTGTCTGCCTTTGGCTCAGGTCATGATCCTGGGGTCCTGGGATCGAGTCCCGCATTGGGCTCCCTGCTCAGCAGGGAGCGTGCTTCCTCTCCCACTCCCCCTGCTTGTGTTCCCTGTCAAATAAATAAGTAAAATCTTTAAAAAAAGAGGGTACATATCAAAACCCTGTTAGCAAATGTACTTTTTAATGGTAAAATACAAGCATTTTCTTTAAAATTTAAAAACAAAAATTAAAATTTAAAAACAAATATGAGAAAGATGACCACCATTGCACTTTCTGTTCAATATCATTCTGATTGCTTACAATCAGAGTAAAAGAAAAAAAGGGAAAATAAAAACAAAAATCAAATGACATTTTTATCCTGTAAAAAACCCCCAAAAATCTATAAATAATTATGATAAATAAGGGTTTAGCAAGGTTGCCAGATCCAAGCTCAAAATCCAAAAGTCAGCTGCATTTCTACACATTTTGTAATAAATGGACAGACTATATTAAAGATTGTATATATATTAGCAACAAAAATATGTTACAACCAGGAATAATCTAGCAAAAGCGAAGCAAGATATAGAGAAAATTATAAAATGCTACTGAACGACAGCAAAGAAGACCAAAATAAATGGAGACACACATCACATTCATGGATAGGAAGACCCAACATTGTAAAGATACCAAAAGTATTGGTAATGTTTGATCTCTTAAACTTTGTGATGATAACTGGTTTTCACTTTATTAAAACAGTATTTAAACTGTACCTAAACATTATATACCTTCTTTTGTATGTATGGTCTATTTCACAAAAATTTTATGGTCCAAATAATAATGTTTAGGAAAATTTTAAAGGGATAGGCTTAGTTTAAAGAAGTTAAACAAATTCCTTGAAAAATCAATAAGTATATCAAATGTTCTAAGATTTCATTTACTTATGTGAGAGAGACAGAGACAGAGAAGGAGAGCATGAGTGGGGAGGAGAGGGAGAAGCAGGCTCCCTACTGAGCAGAGGCTCAATCCCAGGACTCTGGGATCATGACCTGAGCCGAAGGCAGATGCTTAACCTCCTGAGCCACCCAGGCACCCCCATGTCTCAAATGTTTAGCCAAGAAAAAAAAATTCACACACAAGCATATATATGCACACACAACACTCAATGATAGAAGGACTGGAATAAAATCAGAAGGTACGAGGGAGACCATGACTAAGATGTTGGTTTCCAACTTCTGAAAGCCTGGGTTGATAACTGGGAAGAGGGCATGGACTCTGGGTGGGATTTGTCCAAATCCTAGGAGGACTGAGGGGGCTGTAGCAGAGACAGTGCCTTTTGTATTAGACAACTAGTGAGTTGCATGCAAACAGGGCACTGTTCCTCCGTCATACGATAGCTCCCTTTGGCAGGCTGACATTACAGGGCTCAGGGGGGAAACCTTAAATCTAATTTTCATGGCAGCATGTAAGACACAGTGACTCTGACTCAGTTGCACCATAAGTACAAAATTAGAGTGTAGTCTATCCTTAAATCTCACTTAAAAAGTTTCCTTTTTCTTTTAAGCTTGCAATTGATTCTTTCTGGAAAGTGCCTTGTGATACTGTGAATTAGGCTATATAAAAATAAAGCACACTGCATTATATAAAGTTTTACTGCCTCTCTGCTATAACATCAAATGTGCTTGATTCTCCAGGCCTAATTTGTATATCTTTAGACTCACTGAGTAGTTTTCACCTTATGAAGAATTCAATAAAATGGTATTAAAAGAGACAAAGATTGCTGTCAGATATAAATTCCTTTTTATCTTTCCTTTGAGCCTAGGCCTTTGGCAAATGGTTCTTTTGGATTTGCAAAATGCATCCCACCAGCAAAGGTCTGCTTAGTTCATACAGAAGTTAGATCAGTTAGCATTTACAAACTTGAATAATCCATCTCTAAAAGATACATGTTAGAAGGTCTTCCCAACTAGTGTTTTCCAATAGTCGTATAATTGATAAGGAAAATCACAAGTGTTTTCAGGCCCCAGGAGACTGGAAAACAGTTTGGCTGGGGTGTATTTGATAACTCCTAAATGACTTCAAATGTCACAGGAAGACAATGCTTGAATATGGTGGCCATTTCAATAGAAAGGAAAAAAAAAAAGGATAAAAGACCTCCAGGCTTCATGGGTCATTTTCTCTCATCTTGCTTGGAATATACTGATAAAAATACACTTGCTCCATATCAAACCTAAATGTTCAGGATTCTTTTAGTTTTGACCTCAGTTATCTACTATTTTGCTTCAACCTTAGCCTTTGGAAGGGTGTTAAAAGTCCATAGTCTGCTTCAGTATCATTTCTGGCATTTGAATGTATTCATGATCAATGATCATGTGACATATAGGTTCCTATAAAATCTAATTAACATAACAACCCAAGTAATATGAACAAGGTATGCCATTTGGACTTATAGTTAGTATTTATTCATTCACTTTCAAATACAGTTAAGCATGCTAGATGTAACCTGGTGTGAAATGCTCTTCTTGTAGTTTTGATATTGAAATCTTAATCAGCTAAAGTTTGAATCTGTGTTCATTATTGTGGGACTCAATTGCTATAGTAATTCTTGTGTGAAAATTACAAAATTATTAATATGTATAAAATTATTAAAAATCAGAATGGTCACATAAGTAGGCAGGTAGATTAACATTGCAAATATTAAGAAACAGATTTGGTAGTTATCTTTGGGAAGAACATTATATACTTTTTGAATCAAAATATTCCTATAAAATTTAAAAAAAAACAAGGCCAACTATTAGAGATTAAGTAATATCATAATTCTAATCTTTTATAATATTATTTGGTAAAGTATTATTCATAACTATAAGCAAAAAACCTCTATTTAAATTTATTTTGTTCTACTTAGGATATTAGTATCAGGAAACAATTAGGGGCGCCTAGGTGTTCATTCAGTTAAGCACCGGACCCCTGATTTTGGCTCAGGTCATGATCTCAGGGTGGTGAAATTGAGCCCCACATCAGGCTCCACAGGGAGTCTGCTGGAGATACTCTCTTTCCCTCTCCCACTGCCCCTCCCTCCCTTTGTCCCCCCCACCCCATACCTCGCGTTCTCTCTAAAAAAGGAAAGGAAAAGAAAGGAAAGAAAAAAAGAAAGAAAGGAAGGAAGAAAGAAAGAAAGAAAAAAGAAAAAAAGAAAGAAAAAGAAACAATCCTATTACATAAATCTTCATGTCATGTAATGATAAATTTAAGGTAGATGTCAACTTTGCTACCTCAAAATTTCTTAAAAGATTTGGCTAACATAAATAACATCCATGATAAGTATCTTCAATTTAAATAAAATAAATTTTAAAAGAAGGAATATAGAATTACAGAAAAATGAGTTGCCCCCAAATATCTTGCTTTTCATCAGATTTCAGTTCAAAGTGTCTATTATCAGGCAATATAGTGTTCATAAAAAGATCAATTAAACAGGTGATAATGCTGAGAGTGCTGGTTCCTACAGTATTGTGTCAAATTTTAAAATTCTGATTACTAAAAATGTAATGATTTTGTAATGATTTTTATATTTGGGATACATTTTCAGATTTATTCTTTGCCAGAAGTCCCCTCTATATTAGTGATACTTTTGGTCTCGATTTTACATTTTGCCAAACTATGTGTCTGTACCTCTCAAGTGACATTCTATATTGTGTTGTAAGAAAGAATAACATAAGGCAGAATGAACAATGAAACATTTAAGAATTTCCTCGTGGACATTCACCTTATTAGGAACTTCAAGATAATGATCAAATCACATTTCTTTCTCAGCTACTTTTGTAAAGATGGAAATCTTTACATACTTGTTTGCTGTTGGGAGATGTTATATTAAATCTAGAATTTAAGACAAAAAGCCTATGAAGGGATCATATACCTAATGCGCATCATTCAGCGGTTGCTATCTGGTCAGTGTGGCAGAGATCATGGGTGATGGCCACACGATTGGCCATACGGATTTGGGAGACACTTTCTAAACCTGTATCATTCACTTTGTTCCATCTGTGCCCAGAGGAGAAATCAGCCAAAGAGATAAGCTATTTCCACTAAATTCTTGGGGAAAGAACTTGCCCAGATGCCATATACATTTATGCAGAGTCATAAAGGAAAAGAGGGAATTCACAGTGTGTCAGACATTTGTGGCCTGAAAACCAAGAGGCCTGAAAACCAAGAGAGAAAAATAATGGGCCGTTTCATTAGCATTGCCTGTTCTCAGAACTAGGTAACATCACCTTGATTTAAAATGCATGTGCTCACCTCACACTGATAGGATGGACCAGTTCTACACACAGGCCATAGGGCTATCATCTGAAGTGAAATGGAATCTCCACATGAAAAATATAAAACGATGGAAAAAAGTATTTTCCTCACTCAAGTGAAATCTGGTTTTATGGTGCTCTTGCTCAAGAGACATCTGTTAGCATATTTGGATTTAAATGTTCAGATGTGTACTTTGTGCCAAGAAAATGCTTCCAGTAAAACTGCCCCGTCGAAAAGTCTGTGTTAGTCAGACAGCTTTGAGGTTCACAGTTTAATTGGCTGAAGCGAGACCGCGTTGTTGTAACCAGGGCCCCCTCCCACTTGACTTGTTCGGTGACAGCGGCTTCAGCTCGCCAACATTAGGGGCTGTTCTGTTTTGCTTTGTAAGAAAAGAAGAAAAGGAAGATGGCATAACTTAGCACCTATATTAGCTGTTAGGATTACAGTCTACTTAGATTTTCATAATGATTTGTTTTACAGCCTTCTGTCTTTCGCTGAGGAAAAAGGAACCAAGATGCTCTGGAATAGAGAGCTATTTGTGTATTTTCTGCACATGGTGTATTGGCTTTCTCCTATCTCCTCACTGTATTACCAGAGTTCTTACTGACTGAAAGTGAATATACCAGCTGAATTTAGCATGTTTAGAGATTTGATATGGTCCTTTTCAAATGCAGTGTGTTGAAAATGGCAGTCCCCATCCATCCCTCAGCCAGCAGTTTTTTTGTATATGTATAAAAACACCTATGCTGTTTCTAAACTTTAACCTTGAAATGACTCTGTCTCTAATAAATACTAATACCCCAAATCCAAGAATCATATAAACTGGAACTTAAACCTTCATGACTTCTGAAATATTAAAATGTCATCATAAAAAGTACATTTAAAGGGGTTGAATAAATTATATGATGCATTGTCTTATCCTTTCTCAAGAATGAAATCTGAGTTGTGTTAGACCACAGGTTTCATACTAGCAAAAAAGATTTTTAAACAAAAGCAGAAAAATGACAATAGTACCATAATAATTTATCTTTAGGACTGTGTAATATACCAAACTCTCCACTTGATCTTTTAACTGTCTTTAACTGGCAGGAAATCTGTGATAATTTATAGTATAGAGATTAATTAATAGAGGTGAGGATTTAATAAAGAATCTTTCTAACTTATTTTCACCACATTTTAAAGCATATATTACATCTAGATTCTTTCTTTCTTTCTGTTTATCCTTGCTGGGAAAGTTTCATTTCCTTTAACTCAGTACATAAAATCTGCACCTTTGTCTCCCAGAGAAATATGCTCAAGACATGGTCTGTTTCATGGCTTGATACACCACAATAAATTGTTAATGATACATTACTGCACCAAAAAACAAGCAAATGCAATACCATGTTCTTTGTACATTTCAAACAGAGCCAGGAAATTTGAAAATACTCTCTTTTTAACCCTTCAACATCAATATCACTGCCAATAAGTATGTATTAAACACTTGCACTACAGTTATAAACCCGTGCTAAATGCTGCTGGGTGTCCACAGTCATTCACAATTGACTGTGCTTTAGAGTGACTATCGTACACAAAGATTTAATGAAAAATATGCAATTATTCACCGTCTTTTTCATGAACCAATCACTCAAATACAGAAATATCCAAACTGACTATTGTTGGTTGATATGATAAGGAAATTACACAAAGGATCAAGACTAACCCACCTGAAAAAAGAAAATATTGAATAAAAAAATTGGATGCCTTAATTTAGTATATGATAGTTTTAAAATCCTGGGTACTATGAATATTAAAATATACCAGAATGGTACATTTTACAGGTTATATTTTTCTCTTTGGCTTCTGGTGCCTCAAGCTTCATGTTGGTGATTTACGATTTATACTGTCAGTCAAAGCTCTTAATAAAAATACAGCTTTATGACATTCAGTTGGGAATAGGATTTCTTCCTTCTCTCTCTGTAGAGTCCCACATACGTATTGAATATATTCTAGTAGTAATTATAAAATATAAGGTTATAAGGGCCATCCCTGATTGTTATCATATGCCACTCAAACTTGTTTCTGACAGTACAATGAAATGATTGGAAATACCTTTTTGCTTGTGCCATCACACAGAAGCCAGGCTGTATGTGTGCTAGGCTCTAAGAATGTAGAAAACTCCTTGGAACTTGCGAGACCTAGCCTTCTTTATAGGCCTGTTTCACATACATTCATCTCTATCATGTGGTTAAAAAGAGTGCCTTCCAAAGTGGGGTGCATGCACTCCAGGGGCTTGTAAAAATTTGATTCATTAGTTATGAAAAAATACTAGAATTTATGTTACCACCATCTTTATAATATGCTTTAAAAATGTCTATGTATAATGTATATAATGGTACAGGAACACATGTATATAACTTATAAATGAATAAATATACTTATATTGGGGTGCCCACTTGAAAATCTTTTTCTGTAAAAGCTTCAGTAAGAAAAGAATTCATATATGTTACAATTCACCTACTTAAAGTACACAGTTCAGTGGTTTATAATATATTCACAGAGGTGTACAACCATCACCACCATCAATTTTTAGCACATTTCGTCACCTCAGAAAACAACCTTGTATCTTTTCAGTTATCAACCTCTCTACGTGCCCATTTCCCCAGCCTTAAGCAACCACTAATCTACTTTCTGCCTTTATAGAATTTGCCTATTCTGGACATTTCATATAAACAGAGTCACAAAATGTGTGATCTTTTATGACTGGCTTCTTTCACTGAGCATAATATTTTCAAGGTTCATCTATGTTGTAGCATGTATAGGAAACTCATTCCTTTTAATGGCTGAATAATAATCCACTGCACAGCTATGACACATTTTCTGCACCCATTCATCAGTTGAGGACACTTGGGTCTTTTCTACCATGTGGTTACTGCGAATAATGTGGCTATGTATTTTCATTTCTCCTGGGGATATACCTAGAAGTGGAATTGCTAGGTTAAATGGTAACTCTATATTTAACTTTTTGGGGAACTGTCAGACTGTTTTCCGAAGGGACTGTACCATTTTCACGTTGCCACCAGCAGTGTATGAGGGTTCCAGGGTTTCTACATCCTTGCCAACACTTGCTGGTATCAGGAACTTTTTTTAATACCACATTTTCCCCTTTTATTTGGGTATAGTTGACACACAACGTTGTGTGAGTTTCAGGTGTACAGCTTGGTGATTTGACAAGTTTCTACCTTATGCTATGTTCACCAAAGTGTAGCTACCACCTGTCCCGTTACACTGCTATTGCAGTATCATTGACTATATTCCTTATGCTGTGCCTTTTATTCTCGTGACTTATTCATTCCCTAACTGGAAACCTGTATCTCCCACTCCCCTTCACCCATTTTGCCTAACTCTCTCCCTCTCCCCTCTGGCAACCATCAGTTTGATTCTAGCTATCCCACTAGCCATGAAGTGGTGTTTTGCTGTAGTTTTGATTTGCATTTCCTTGATGACTCATAATGTTGATCATCTTTTTCATGTACAAATTTCTTAAACTAATGGCCTGCATGATCAAAAAAGTTATGAGACCACTGGTATAAAGTTCTCTGGCAATTTCAGGGCATTTATCCAATGAAAACTCCACAGAACATTCTGAAGCAAAGACAGTAAGACATTTATCTCTTCTTGGAGAAAAGACACTTCCGTAGATGACATATAAATCAAGCCAAAAAGCATGGGAAACCAGTAGGGGAAATCAAAGACCCACTGGATGTAGACATCTAGATGCTACCTCCAAATCAAGGATATTATACCACTCTGAGGAACATGTAGGGAATCACCTTGACCATCACCACTGCTTAAGCCGACGCGGGGCTCTCCTCTCATTGCAAAGATGTGGTGGCAGTGATCTTTAGTTACTTCCCGGGCACACCATCAGGCAGCCCATGAAAGGCAACCTGGTGACAACTCTGGGGGAGGCACTCTACAAGGACCAAGATGTTAGAGCCATTGCCAGTATCTGTGCAAACAGCTCTCCTTGGTATAAAATAGAAAAAAACCAGAGAGAATTTTAAAGATAGAGCAAAATATATAAGCAATTTAAGCAACTGCCCTTTTTTGGCCAAGATTACATCCATTCTATATTTTGATATTATGGGACAAGACAGCCAGTCAACATTTCTACTTAGCAAAATTACTTTTGGAAATTACATAGGCTGGTGAAATCTGTCTGGGAGTTCCTGCTTTAGTAGATGCCTTCCACTCTAGAAAGGATCTATGGTCTCCCTAACTTACTCTATTCATTCTTGCTTTTATATGCTTGTACCTGCTCTTTTCCTAACCCTGGAACACCAAGTTTTCAAATTCTACCCATTTTTAAAGACCCAACCTCTTATTTGTTACATCAGTCAATTTGTCAGTCAGTTTACTCAAATATTTACTGAGCATCTAAACGGAAGGCACCATGCTCGGCTGAAAGAATTAGGAGGAGGACTGGGTGTGTGCCAAGATGATTAGCTCATGAACCCTCCTCTCAAGGGTTTTATATACTGTGTTCTCCAGCAAGTCTTCAGTGATAGACTGATTAACAATTTCTGAATCACATCATCTGTTAACAGAATGATGAGGGGCCAGGCTATTTAAAGTCAAAGCTGCTTCAGAAAATCTCACACATATAGGTCACAGCACCTACTACCTGATGCAGACTTACAGAGGAGGCTTTTTGGATGAGTCACAGCTCTAAATAGGAAAGAGAGCAATAATAAAGGCTTGTACCTTAAGTCAGATCAGCAAAGCAGAGCTTCCTATCTCCCAAATCTAAGAACCAATGTCAACAAATCTTCTGATTATTTTACCAAGAAAGAAAATGCTCTAACGATTAATTCTTTTTTAACTAATCATTTTTATACCTCTAACACCAGAGTGGTTGTTTCTGAAGAAAAAGCCTCTTGTTTCTCTTTTTTCACAGCCTTTCTCTCTCTAATCCTCACCCTGCTGAATTTAATTGCCTTGGCAATGCCAAAACAATGTCTGATCCTAATAGGTCAGCATTGATCGCTCTAAACCAATTGGTTCCTTCATTAGCAAGAAAATGAAGTAAAGAGAAAAGGCAGGTGGTTCCCTGCACAGGCAGCTGGGCTTCTGCTCCTCTTACAGTGCCTCTCTCTCATTACACAGTAGCTGATCGATTGGCAACTTGCTCAAAATCCACAAAAACTATTCATCACTTTTGACACGGACCTGTTTTAACAGGCCACTCAACTCAAGATCTGGGTACCCAGACAGTTTATTTGTGGGGCCCAACACATTCTTCCCAGACAGATGTCTCTGAAGATCATATGGGGGAAAAGGAGGATACATCACCCAAACCGCTTCCTGGCAGGGCACCAAGTAAAGCCCAGCTATGCATGGTAGGAGCAAAGGTTTCCCAGGAAGAGAGTCTAGGTTCGGCGGCATGGCAAAGGCAGGGGGGCTGAGGAAATATTCTTGGTGATACCACAAAATGGAAGGAAGCAGGGATCTAAAAATACTAGTCATCATCAAAGGGAAGGAGAAGAAAACAAGGTCAAAGAGGGAAAGGGAATGCAAAAAAGGAGAGAAAAGGAAACACACACAGGAAAAGCACAATACTCTCTGATTGCACCACTTTCGTTGGTTGGGAAAAATAAACCAAGAAAGAGAGTAGACTAGGAGTTTTGCCAGATGGTCTAGGGAACTACCTCTCTGCCGGAATTAATGTGTCACTTATTCCTGGGGCAACGGGACTCAGATCACCATGATATCCTGCTAAGCACTGCTTCGAGCTAGGCAAAACAGCCTAAGGAAGGGGTATTACCCAATCTTGACTGAGCGTCTGCCTTATACTAAACACCACACTAGGCACTTTACAGGCGATACCTTATCGAGCCTGTTGACAATCTTATGGAGGGGTCATTTCTATCCTCATCTTACACACCAAAAAAATAAGACACAGAGATATAAAGTAACAGTCCAATGACTCAAAGCCAGGAAGAAGTAGCAGTCAGAATTTGAATCCAGTTCTGTTCAGTTCCAAAGCCCATCACCTTTTAATGAACTGCTAGTAGGGAATTTGAAAATGCAAATGCAAAAAAACAAATATGGAATTAACTTATAAAACATACAAATAAATAAAAACATAAAATAAGAATAATTTTTTAAAGGTTTATTTGAGAGAGTGTGCACACACGTGTGAGCAGGGGGGAGGGGCAGAGGCAGACAGAGAATCTCAAGCCGACTCCCCACTGAACACAGAGTCTGACAACCAGGGCTCCATCTCATCACCCTGAGATCAGGACCTGAGCCGAAACCAAGAGTCGGATGCTTAACCGACTGAGCCACCCAGGCGCCTCAAAGTAAGACAATAATTTTTAAAGAAAATGAAAAGAGTAAAAGGAACACATAGCCAAGTTTTATTGCCCAGGTTACTGCTCTCATCCTACTGGGTTCTTGGTAATTGGCCCCTGGTTCTGTACAGCCTGAGGGGAGGAGGCAGGCCTAGCATTGCTGATATCAAGCCTCTCTTTCACTTGCTGCCTTTCCATAGCTAGCAGGGGAGCTGAAGAGAACTGGCCTTAAAAACAGTCAAATGCCACAGTAGTAGGTCAATTTTCTCCTAAACTTCAAATCCAGAAGCAGAAACAATTTACTTCAACTTACATGTCAGTAAGTAATTCCTTGTGTTAATAGAATCAAGATCGAAGAAAAACTATTCATACCACCCGAAGCTTTACCACAGTTACTCAGTAAAAAGCACTTACCAATATGTTGAGTTTATTTACTGCTCACAAAACACCTTTCATGTTCAAGGTTATCTACTTAAGCTTGAATAAACACTGCTACAGTTATTAAACACAAATACAAATTATCTGAAATCTTATTACAGTGTTCACTTACAGGGGAATATCGGCATTAATTGAAATAAGAAATCATCAAGAGGTGAATTTTTGTAAATAATCAGATTTACCACTAATGACAGATCCATAGAGATGTCTCAAAATCTTTATTCCATTACGAAGAATAGGGGGGTGAAGAGAAAAGGGAAAGGGATATTTACCAGGGGTTTGTTATCAGCTGGGCTCTAGGTTACACCCTGGGATATGGAAATGAAAAGACCAGGGCACCACTGTCTATGAGTTCAGAGTCTAGCAGAAAATACAAGATGTCTGGTAAATCACTCGTCCATATAGTCACACATCCTTTCCTTCATCTTTCCAACCAACCTGCAGTGTGTTGCCAAGTGTTGTGCTGGGCACTGGGGAAACAACAACGAACCAGAAAGACACGGTCTCTACCCTTGTGAGCTCAGAGTCTAATGGGAGAAATAGGCCAGGAAACAGGCAACTGTGACAAAATGTGAGAAGTGATGGGAGAACGCCATGATAGGAGAAAGACAGCGTACTCTGATAGCATGGAATAAAGAAGCCATTGGTGAAGGATAAACAGGAGTTAGAGAGGCAAACAGGGAGAAGAGAACCAAGAGAGAATTCTTTTGTGGTAAGCAAGAACAACATAAATGCTCAGAGATAAATCAAGTCATGTTTGAGGGACCTAAAGAAATTCTGTAGATGCATCATTCGGTAGTAGCCAGTCTCCTGTATGGCCCCTGATGGTTGTTTTCTGTTATTCGTGCCCCTACAAAAGGCTGACCTTTGTAAGCAATAGGATATTATGGAAATGACCACATGTGACTGCCCATGTGTGACCTCCAAGGCTAGGTGAAACAAAACAAAACAAAGCATTGTGGCCTCAGCTTTGCTCTAAGGTCACTTTCTCTGGGGGAAAGCAGCCACCGTGCTGGAGGATTCTCCAGAAGCCCTCTAGAGGAGAGGAACGAAGGGCTGCAGAGAACTGGATACCTTTAAAAGTACATCCCTCAAGCCTAGTCAAACCTTCATATGACCACAGCCCTGGCTGACAACCTGGCTACCATTCCATAAGAGACCTGGGGCTGGAACCACCCAGCTAAGCTAGTCTCAAACTCCTAACCCATAGAAACTATGAGATAATAAAGGCTCATTGTTGTTCTAAATCATTGTGTTTGGGGTAATCTGTTACCGAGAAATAGATAAGTAGTACACATGGCATTCAAGATGGGAAGAGGTGGTTAAGACCAGAAGCTAGAAATATAGGCAGGGCCAGACCAAGTAAAACTCTGAACAAAACACATGTTGGACTTTATCCTGACAGCGGTGGGGAGTCATTACAGGTTTTGAAGTAGACAGAGTCAGATTTACATTTAGCAAGAGCACCTGAGTAGAGTGTGGAAAATGCACTGGAGAGAGACAAACCAGAGTCAAAAACCTCAGTCACTGTACTGCATGCAAAGCTGATGTTGACTCTGTGGTTCTCTCAACCTCCTCCAACATTCTCTTTAACCCACACTGAGGTACCCTTCCACGTGTGGAGGTGGATAAAATATCATACCGCTTTCAGAATAGTTGTCAAGGGGTTGGAGGAGGCACAGAGGAGTTAGCTTCCCATGGGGTGAACCTTGATCAATGGGTAACAGAAGATGAGAGAGAAATACGTCCATTGAACAACTTGCTCTGTGTCTTTGCCATGGTTGTGAGGTGGTGACCGGCATGGTAATTCACTGCATCACGTTTTTCCTTATCCGACCTTTACCCTCACCACTCTGTGCTGGAACCTACCAAAGACAATGTCAGCATTTTAATCCTTGCTCCAGGCTCTATATATTATAGTTGTGATGGTGCATTCAGTCCACTACAGCTGCCTCTTTAGAGGCAGAAATGTGGCTAATCCAAATTGAAATGTGCTGTAAATGTAAAATACACACTGATTTTTGAAGACTTAGTATTAAAAAAAAGAGAATTTAAAATACCTCATTAATAATTTTTTATATTGGGGGCGCCTGAGTGGCTCAGTCAGTTAAGTGCCTGCCTTCAGCTCAGGTCATGATCTTGGGGTCCCAGGATCAAGCCCCGAGTCGGGCTCCATGCTCAGCGGGGAGTCTGCTTCTCCCTCTCCCCCTGCTTGTGCTCTCTCTCTCTCAAATAAATAAATAAATAAATAAATTTTTATATTGGAAAATGTGGCATAAACAATGGAATATTATCCAGCCTTTACAAAGGAGGAGAACCTGCCACTTGTGAAAGTTGAACCTAGGGAGAGAAGAACCTTATAAAATAAACCAGACACAGAAGGACAAATGCTACATGATATCACTCATGTGAGGAATCTAAAATAGTTAAATTCATACAAGCAAACAGTAGAATGGTAGTTGCCAGGGGGCTGGCGGGGCAGGCACCAGTCAAAGGGTACAAAGTCTCACTTAGGCAAGATAAATAAGATCCAGAGATCTATTGCACAGCGTACGCCTATAGTTAACAATGTGTTTGTTTGTTTATTTGTTTGTTTAGAGAGAGAGAGAGAGAGAGCGAGCATGTGTGTGAGAGGGGGAAGGGGTGAGAGAATCTCAATCAGGCTCCATGCCCAGCACAGAGTCTAAGGCAGGGCTCTATCTCATGACCCTGAGATCATGACCTGAGCCAAAATCAAAAGTCAGATGCTTAACCAACTGAGTCACCCAGGCTCCCCAATAATGTATAGTTATACTTAAATATTTGCTAAGGGAGTAATACATATGTTAAGTGTTCTTTTTTAAAAATTATTTATTTATTTATTTGACAGAGAGAGAGAGACAGAGCACAAGCGGGGGAGCGGCACGCAGAAGGAGAGGGAGAAGCAGGCCTGCCGCTGAGCAGGGAGCCCGATGTGGGGCTCGATCCCAAGACCCCGGGATCATGACCTGAGCCAAAGGCAGACGCTTAACGACTGAGCCACCCAGGTGCGCTATATTAAGTGTTCTTATCATCATCATCATCATCATTGTTATCATCATATATAAAAGAGGGCAGTAGGAAACCTTAGGAGGTGATGGATATATTGTTGATGGCATACACAGGTTTAACAGGTATACACTTACCTCTAAATTCATCAAGTTGTACTACATTAAATGTGTGTAGCTTCTTGTTCTATCATACCTAAATAAAGTTGTTCGAAATATATAATAAATAATTTTAAATACTGATTACATGTTGGATATACTGCTTTAAATAAAATAATTATTGAGGTTAATTTCACTTGTTTCTTTTTACCTTTTTAATGTAAAAGTTTAGAATAACATGTATTTCTGTTGGACCTGGAATAATACAGTAAGTAATTTAGGCAAGAAAAGGGCAACTGGTTGTTGCAAAGGAGACGTAGAAAAGAGGATGGATGGGAAGGAATCTGAGGAGAAAGGTTCACCAAGACTGCTATGACTGGCTGTAGAAGGAGGAAGAAGGGAAGAACAAAAGATGATGGCCAGCTCTCTGGCTGGGGCAAGTGGGTGTCTTTCACTGAGATGAGAACACAGGAAGAGGGATGTGTCAGAGTGTGGACGAGTTAGCTGGAGGCATTCTGTGGTGAACTTGAGGTGATATATGTTCACTCTAAGGAAGCAACACAGTGGCCATTTCAGTGTGTTAGCTGGAAGCATAGGGGAGAGATCTAGGCAGGAGATGAAGATCTTTACTGACTGGTGCCACATGAGCCCGTGAGATTACTTGGGTAGAGTATGCAGAGTGAGAAGAGTAGAGAACACAAATAAACAAATATATGAAGGATACTCTGGGTTTTGATGGGTGTTCTACCGGAAACAGAGCTGGATCAAAGGACAGTGAGTAAAGGGATAGGGCCGGGGGGCTCTTTAAGTCTGGGAATAAGCGAGCTGGGAGCAAGGAAGAATGCTGGACAAACAGAGAAGGAACATGCCATGTAGAAGAAACACCAAGTGCAAATGCAGAGTTGTGAAACGGCCTGGCAAGTTCAGAAGACCGCAGAAGCCTGGTCCTTCTAGAATATAAAGCGTGAGGCATGGAACAGGAGAAAGCACAAGGACACAGAGGGAGCGGATCGTGAAAAGCTTTGTGTTTCAAGCGAAGGACCTTCAATTTCATTCTGTAGGCAAAGGGGAGTCATGGGAGTTTTAAGTAGAGAAGTGACATGACCTCATTTGATCTTTATACCATTCTTTAAGGTACATGTTTCCTAACTACAAGGAGCCCCCATCTACTTGGCCCTGACATATAATACTGGGTTCCACGGAACACAAACCACTGGGCTAGACGACTTCTCTAGGCCTTAACATCGACAAAGTCTAGGGTTCAAGGTTTGGTAAGAAAAGTATAAAATTGGGGGCGCCTGGGTGGCTCAGTTGTTAAGCGGCTGCCTTCGGCTCAGGTCATGATCCCAGGGCCCTGGGATCGAGCCCCACATCGGGCTCCCTGCTCCTCAGGAAGACTGCCTCTCCCTCTCCCACTCCCCCTGCTTGTGTTCTCTCTCTCGCTGTCTCTCTCTCTGTCAAATAAATAAATAAAATCTTTAAAAAAAAGAAAAGTATAAAATTGTACTTGTGCCCATTTCACATGTCTCTCCCTCTCCCCTTCTCCACCCTACCTCCTTCCCTCATGCTATAAGCCTGAACGTGAGGAATATGAGGGCATACCAATGAACAGTGTTCACTTGGAAGTAGCATAGCATATACTCAGGCAAAATACCCAGGAAAAAGGAAGTTCATACCCTCTTGAGGGTTGTCATCAAACAACCTGAACTAAAAAGAGACAATGGAAGTTCAGGCTGATTATCCAGCAGGGACCTCATCCAGGCCCATTCACCATCCTCCACCCACGTGCTCTTCAGCTCTTAATGATTTCATTGCACACTTATCCTCCCCTCATAGGCAAACAGTCCAGGCAAACAAGGAAACCTCCAAACAAACTAATTATGACAATGAAGGGGAAGTAAGCTAGTAGCTGCAAGACAGTTTAACATTATCTGTTTAATGTATAAGTCTAAGCACTTAACATTTTTTCCCCTGGTTTCTCATACCCATTTTTTAAAAGTAATTATTTTATGGCTAGGAGAAGGGACTTGCCCAGAATCACATACTCCCTGTTCCTCAGTTCAGAGCCTTTGTAATCACGCCACTTTTCATTCCATTGTGGGTTTTCTAAGATGAAATACATTTCACAACACTAAGATAGAGAAACATTTGTTTTCACAAAGAAAAGGTTTGTTTTTAAAATAAATGGTATTCAGGAATAGGCTTCACCAGTGTTCCTTATGATATAATAGCAAGTCCTATAGTGGGAAGATTTGCAAACATTTTGCAAAACACTGAGAAATGACTGTGTCTCAAAAGCCAAATGAGTTTCTGAACAAAAACTAAATTAAATCCATTATAAAAAGCTTTCTAATGGACCACATCTAAATCCCACTGACTTCTTAATCTCTCTAGACTTTAATATAATACATATAATACTACCTAGAATCAAAATATTTAGATATCTAGAAGAAAAGCTCTAAATCTTAAAATTGTCAATTAGTTAAACTATAAATCTATATGCATATAATCACATGAAAAGCAACAGTACAAGAGAAAGGATGCTGGATCTGGGAGTATGAAGACCTCAGTTTTGCTGTGCTACCTACTCATCATGTGAACTGTGGTCACTTAAGCTTCCTAAGTGTCAATTTACTTGTAAGTAAAATGAAGTGACTGATGAGCTAGTAAATAATTTTAATTCTCTACACATGCTTACCAACTAGCCTAGATGGGTCTGGTTATCTATGGCAGAGATCATGAATTGCCTACCCCAGAGTCTATTCTCCTCTTCTTCTTTAAACAACCTTGTTTTTGTTTGTTTGTTTGTTTGTTTTAAAGCTGAGCACATAGCTGCCTGAAATAAAATCTACATCCCCCAAATTTCCTTTTAGCTAGCTAGGAGTAGCCATTTGACTATGTTCTGACCAAAGAGATGTAAGAAGGAAAGTTGTGCAAAACAACCTTAAAAGTTCTTAGAAGTCCTCAAAAGTTGCCAGCTCAACTGGGAAATGCACTCTTCTGCCCTTCTTTCAGCTGTTTGTTATTCTGTCTTGATAGCTGGAGCTCCGGCAGCCATTTTGGACAAGGAAGTAATCTTGAGAAAAGAAGCTAGTACTCATGATGGCAGAACAGAAAGATAAAAGCAATCTGGTTCTTCACGTTGTTGTGGAGTCACCATGTCAGTCCCAGGATGCCTACAGTCAACCTTCTTTTACATGAAGATATATTCTTGTGTGCTTAAGTTATAGTTATCTTGGGTTTTCTGTCACATGCAACTGAACCTAATACTAGTTGATACAGTACTCTTCCTATGTGGTCTCATAAAACCACATATTTCCCTCATTTTAATACTTAACACACTTGTACTGTAATTACTTGTTTACCTGCATGCATCCCCAACTAGCCTTTGATTTCAGTGAGGGCAGCACTGTGTCTATTTAATTTGTTTTTGAATCCACAGTGCCTGACACAAAGTAGACAATAAATACCTGGCTAATAATAATAATAATAAATAAAGTTTACCCAGCTTTCTGATAATAAAAGTATTCATGCTAACTGTAACCACCTTAAAAAATGTTTTTTTTTTTTTATTTTAAAGCATATACTTTGTGACAGGCCTGGGCATTCTCATGTACATTATTTATTTAATCCTCACCAGAATATTGTGAGATAGATACCTACTATTCCTTCTGCCTAGAAGGCTTTTTTCCCACTTTAAGGCAAGCTAATTCCTACCATACTTCAGGCAGGTCACAGCTCTAGCCTAGAGTCACCTCCTTCCTGACCCCCTTTCTAGATCAGGGCCTCATATTACTCTCTCATAGCATCTTGTTCCTTCCCTCCATGGTATGTATCATAATTGCTATTTATGTACTTTGTGTTTAGTATGTCTGACTCGTTTAATAAACCCTAAGTCCTGTGAAGATAGGGACCATGCCTGTTTTATTTATCATTATACAGTCAGCAATATATTTGTTAAACAACAAATTAAATAATGTACAGTAAGTGATAAACTAGAATATGAATCAGGTCATCTTTCTACTATTCTATACTCTAAGATTACAGCCTTTACATCACCAACTTCCCTCTTCTGCCCCAATGAACCCACCATCCTCTCCCACCTAATTAACCCACCTTCCAGCCAATGCCATCATTATTTATTTGGTCACTGAGACAAAAAGTCCCCGTCACCTTTTATTCCTTTCTCTTTTTCATTCCCATATATAACTGGTTTCTTGATTCTACTTTCAAAATGTCTCTCAAAAGCATAACCTTATCTCATGTTCTCTACTGCTACTTAATCATCTCTGCCTGTTGAGAGAACCTCCTGCCTCCAGGCTCTATAGTGGCTCAGATGTTCTTGCTAAAGTATCTCTCTGTAATTAAAATTTCCTCAGAGGGAGAGAATCACCACTGCACAAAAAAAAAAAAAAATTATCAAATCTAATAAGAAACAAAAATTAGAGGCCGGGAAAATATTTCCATGTTACTTAACCTATTGCCTGCCTTTCAGGGTAGAACTACTGTGCATTTTTCCAGTAAGACAGTACAGCCAAGTAGGTAAGAAGCTAGGTTTTGTGGTGAGAGATCCAGGTTCAAGTTTCAGCTCTGCCACGTAATCATTTTTTAAGGTTTTTATTTTTTATTTTTTGACAGAGAGAGAGAGACAGCGAGAGAGAGAACACAAGCAGGGGGAGTGGGAGAGGGAGAAGCAGACTCCCCGCTGAGCAGGGAGCCCAATGCGGGGCTCGATCCCAGGACCCTGGGATTATGACCTGAGCCGAAGGCAGAAGCCCAATCACTGAACCACCCAGGTGCCCCTCTGCTACTTAATTATTAACAGTAATACTATGGGCAAGGATTTCTCACTATAAAACAGAAATAGAGGTAAGCATTAAATGAAAATAATTCAATGTAACATACTAGCTTAGGGTATGACACATTAGTGCTCAGTAAATGTTACCTATACATATTCTCATCTTTAAAAGAATCACAAAGGGGCGCCTGGGTGGCTCAGATGGTTAAGCGTCTGCCTTTGGCTCAGGTCATGATCCCAGGGTCCTGGGATCGAGTCCCGCATCGGGCTCCCTGCTCCTTGGGAGCCTGCTTCTCTCTCTGCCTCTCTCTCTCTCTCTCTCTCTGTCTTTCATGAATAAATAAATAAAATCTTTAAAAAAAATAAAATAAAAGAATCACAAAGAAGACTACCACTGGCTTTATCCACTGGTTCCAATATATTTGGAATTATAACAAGCATATATTCTTAAAAGTAGTGAATATAATCAATATACAAAAATCAGTTGCATTTCTATATGTGAACAATATGAATGTGAAATTAAGAACACAATTCCATTTACAATAACATCAAAAGAATAAAATGGTTAGGTATAAATTTAACAAAAGTGAAAGATACATACACTGAAAACTACAAAAATATGTTTAAAGGAATTAAAGAAGCCCTAAATAGATGGGAAGACATTTTGTGTTCATGGATTGAAAGATTTAATATTGTTAAGATGGCAATAGTCCCCTAAAGCAATCTACAGATTCCATGTAATCCTTTTCAAAATGCCAACTGGCTTTTTTTGTAAAAATTGACAACCTAAACCTAAAATTCTTATGGAAAGAACCCAAAATAGCCAAAACAATCTTGGAGGAAAAAAAAGTACAAAGATTCACATTTCATGTTTTCAAAACTTACTACAAAACCACAGTAATCAAGATAGCATGGTACTGGGGTGTCTGGGTGGCTCAGGTGGTTAAGCATCTGCCTTAACCCACGATTCTGGGATTGAGCCTCACATCAGGCTCCCTGATCAGCGGGGAGTCTGCTTCTCCCTCCGTCTACAGCTCCCCCTGCTTGTGCTCTCTCTCTGTCAAATAAACAAATAAAAATCTTAAAAAAAAAAAAAAGATTGCATGGTACAGGCATTAAGGACAGACATATGTAATAAAGGATTAGAACTGAGAGTCCAGAAATAAACCCATTCATCTATGGTCAATCTATTGTTGACAAGGGTGACAAGATAATTCAATGGGGGAAAGAAGAATCTTTCAACAGATGTTGCTGAGACAACTGGATGTCCACAAGCAAAAGAATGAATTTACATTCTTGCCATACACCATATATAAAAGTTCATTCAAAATGGATCCAAGACCCAAGCATTAGAACTGTGACTATAAAACTCTTAGAAGAAAACGTAGGTGTATTTCTTCACGACCTTGGATTAGGTAAAATAATTTTTTAGATACGAAACCTAAAGCACAAGCAAACAAAGATAAATTGGACTTCAACAAAATTAAAACTTTTTGTACTTCAAAAGGACATTATCAAGAAACTAAAAAGCCAACCTATAGAATAGGAGAAAAATATTCCCCAAACATATATCTGGTAAGGGTCTAGACTACAGAATATATAAAGAACTCTTAAAACTCAGTAATAAAAAGACAATCCGATTAAATAATGGTCAAATAAATAATAACTCAAAAAGTGGGAAAAGATATTTCTCCAAAGAAGATATAGAAATATCCAATAAGAACATGAAACAGATGCTCAGCATCATTACTGATCAGGTAAATGCAAACCGAACCACAATATGGTATCATTTTATATCCACTAGGATGTCTCTGAACAAAAACTGTGATAATATAAGTGTTGGTCAGGATGTTGAAAATTAAGAACCATCACACACTGATGGTGGGAATGTATAATGGTGCAGCCATCAAAAATAGTCTGAAAGTTCCTCAAAAAGTTAAACATAGATCTTAATCTCAGGAAACCAACTGAGGGTTGCTGGAGTGGTGGGGGGGGTGGGAGGGATGGGGTGGCTGGGTGATAGACATTGGGGAGGGTATGTGCTATGGCGAGTGCTGTGAATTGTGCAAGACTGTTGAATCCCAGACCTGTACCTCTGAAACAAATAATACATTATATGTTAAAAAAAAAAAAGAAGATAGAAGGGGAAAAATGAAGGGGGGGAATCGGAGGGGGAGATGAACCATGAGAGACTATGGACTCTGAGAAACAAACTGAGGGTTCTAGAGGGGAGGGGATGGGGGGAGGGGCAAGCCTGGTGATGGGTATCAAAGAGAGCACATATTGAATGGAGCACTGGGTGTTATAAGCAAACAATGAATCATGGAACACTACATCAAAAACTAATGATGTAATGTATGGTCATTAACATAACATAATAAAATAAAATAATAAATAAATAAGTAAAATGCTAAAAAAAAAGTTAAACATAGAGTTGCATATGACCCAGCAGTTCTGCTAAGTAGATACTCAAGAGAACTGAAAATATATGTCCACACAAAAAGTTGTACATGAATGTTCATAGCAGCATTATTTATAATAGTTAAAAGATGAAAGCAACCCAAATATAAAAACTGATGAGTGGATAAATACAATATTATATACATATATATATTCCATATATATATATGGAAACTTATCCTACTGTAAAGAAGAATGTAGTATTGACCAACGCTACAACACAGACGAATCTTGAAAACATTATGGTAAGTAAAAGGAGGCAGATACAAAAGGCCACAATACTGTATGATTCCCTTTATAGGAACTATCCAGAAGAGACAAATTCATAGAGACAGAGTAGATTAGTGGTTGCCAAGGGTTGGGGGGGGGAGACTAATGGGGAGTGACTGCTTATGGGTATGGGATTTGTTTTGGGGGCGATGGAAATGTGACATTAGACAGTGGTGATGGCTGCACAATCTTCTGAATGTACTAAAACCCACTTAACTGTGCACTGTAAAATGGTCACTTTTATATGTTAATTATATCTCAATAAAAAATAAATTTAAAAAAAGGTAGCTAATATAGTTCCATTCCCTTAGAGCACTAGCCTGTTTTCTCCCCTCGGCAGACTCAGAGAATAAGTACTCTTCTTTTACCACAGAAGTTTTATAAGTCTTGAATATTTAAAAAAATTTTTTTTAAATAAACTCTACCCCCAGTGTGGGGCCGGAACTCATGAGCCACATGCTCTACTGATTGAGACAGCCAGGTGCCCCAAGTCTTGAGTATTTTAAAACAGCCCTGTTGGGTAAACTCACTAGGTAAAGGAACAGGAGAGACAAATTTGCATCTTATCCAGCACAATTCCAAAATAGAGGATGCATTTATTACCGACAGCATAGCTAGGACAAAGGAAGAAGAGCAGACATTTAAAAACCGAAAGCTTCAGCCCAAAGTCAATGAAAAAAGAAAACAAAACCCCACATTACTAAACACACATCCCTGGGACCACGTGGCACGCATGGGATATCATTCTGCCAAAAACGAAATTCAGAACAAATACCAAGATTCTGGGGAGGGCAAAGCTCAAACAAGCAAAAGCATTTCTAGTTGTTACCAGCAGATAAGGGAAAATAAACAGATGTGTTTCATTCTGAGCTTGTTATTATCAAATTGGCCTGGCCAGCAAGGCAGGCGATGAAAGTGGGGCTGTTTTAAATGCAGGGGAAAAGCGAGGGCTCAGCTCCAAGTGGCCCTCACCTCAAACACTTTCTACCTCAATTAATTCTCTCGGAAAGAGGCAAATTCAGAATTCTCTTCAGGGTAGAGCCCTGGCCCTTTCTTTTCAGTGTTTTACAATTCATACTGGGAAGCAGCTGAGGCAGGAAATACTAGTATAATCACTGAGGCTTTTAGTGCTTATTGCCAAGTTACAAAGCGATCCTTGTCAGATTCATACCTCTAAACAATCAGAAGGAATCAAAGTCACAATGCATGCGAGCTTCAGGATCAAATACAAAATTGCCTGATGGTTGTGGCTTTGGCTTGGCACTATTCTAGCTAGGAATGCACTGTGACCCCTGGCTTCTGTCCAGAGCACTAAATGGAAAGTCTTTGTCTGAGGAAGGGCCTGTCCCCTCACAACTGACCTGGGCAGGGCTGTCACTACACGTGTATCACTCGCTTTGAACCTGTTTAAGAAAACAGATGCCCTATAACTGAAGATAATTTGGAAATTGGCACAACGGTTAAAAAAAATAAATCCAATTGGACAGTTGTTGTAGGGCTCCTGCCAACTTCTGGTTTCTTGCCATAGAGAGTAATGATTCCTGTCAGTCACTTAGAAAAAGAATAGCTTCTAGAAAAGCCAAATCACTATGACCTAAAAACAGCAACCCTGCATCAGCACATAAAAACTTATAGGAAGTTGTAAGTCTGAAAAATCAGATTCAAATTCAGAAACTTAATCTCTGCTCCAATATTGAAGCTATGATGAGAAATAAGTCCCGCAAAAACACAAATTAAGCATTTTATTGGTTCTGTTGTAGGAAGGAAGGACGGAAAGGGAAGGAGCTAGTATTGCATTCTCAGTGCAAATGATATATTGTTTTGTGACTGCACCTTCAAATTATTTTATCCAGATTTGTTCTATGATTTCTAAAAACCAAATATCCTCAAATAAGTAGAAATAAGTGCAATCAGGAAAAGGTGCCATACAGCCTACCTGAATTTCTATACTAATCATAAATATTTTAATATTACGACAATAAACAATTCAGCATTTAGACTAATTCTACATGTCATGTGTGTGCAACAGTTACAAATTAAATTATTGAAAAGCCTCTGAAGGATTAGTTGGTGAAGCTTGGAGATGTTGGGGAATAGTGGTGAAATAGGGATGCTTCAGACCTCAGTATAGGGGTAAGAATGTCAAAGGGCAATGGGACCAGCAGAGAGATGTATTAGTAAGCTACCCTTCAAGTGGGCTAAATTGTAGGCCTCTTAACCCAGAATCTGAGCTTATATACAACAGGCATTCACAGGTCCTTAGGTAAAGGACAGGGAAAGATAAGGAAACAAAAATTCTTTGCAATTCTGTGGGTGGGGGGCCTAGCACCTTCTTATAAATCTTTGGCTCCAACACAGTTCTAACATTTTAGAGTCCCAGAAAGAGAAACTATAAGGAGTACCGACACAGGCTAAAGGCAAAATTCTTTGCCAAATTGTAAGTACTGCTGAAATGTTGATCTACAGTCTGAGAATTGATTAAAAAAAAAAAATCTCCAAATTCTACTATCAACAAGTTTAAGCAAGTCCCACATCACACTGTATAGGAATATGCATACATTACCATTCCATTATATTTCTTGTCAGAATTGGCACATGGAAAGGAATCTTAGATTAGGGAATTAAATTTTATTACAGTAAGGATTTGGCATTCCCAATTCCAGAGAGTTCAGTAGTAGTAGAAAAGACTAGGAAAGTAGTTTTCTGATACCCTTACCCTCAAAGACAGCGTCAAAAGATTAAAGGACTGATCCTGGGTGTGCGATCTCATTAAGAGGAATGACACTGGGGGGCGCCTGGGTGGCTCAGTCGTTAAGCGTCTGCCTTCGGCTCAGGTCATGATCCCAGGGTCCTGGAATCGAGCCCCACATCGGGCTCCCTGCTCGGCAGGAAGCCTGCTTCTCCCTCTCCCACTCCCCCCCTGCTTGTGTTCCCTTTCTCGCTGTGTTTCTCTCTGTCAGATAAATAAATAAAATCTTAAAAAAAAAAAAAAGAGGAATGACACTGGGGTAAATGAAAGTTTCTAAATGCATCACATCATCTGAAATCAATAATTGCCCTGCTGAGGGAGGTAGGACAGGTACTTTTACCACCTTGCTCAAGAAACCTCAGAGACCAGTCTGAGGATTCACACAGCTAATAAGTGACGGAGCCAAGTCCAGAAATGAAGTCTTCAGAGTCCAAGGAATTCTTGGTTTGTTCGTCCTACCTGACAGTCTTTCATAAATAAACACAGAAACATAACCAGGGGTGCAGAGGTGGGAGTGAGCAAGAAAAGAACAGAATAAAAATCTGTGTTGCATCTGAGAGTACTTTTCAAACAGATTTTAATTTTATTTTCCTACAAGTCTGGAAAATTATTTGATGACCACACTTTAACTGTTTAAACTTTTATTTTCATTTTGAATCTGACTTACATCTGTTGATCACATAATGAAACAAAATTGCCAGAGATTAAGCAATGAGTTGTTTTCAGTAAATTTCAACATTTGTTCCCAGTCCAATTCAAATGGCAGCTTTCAGAATGAGCCCAAATTGAAAGATCATTTCTGAGCGATAAGAGAGGAAGCTCTTTTGGTGGGAGATCAATTTTGAATTCCGGTTCTTTGAAATTTTATGTTTAAGACCAATTATTTAACGGGTATGTTTACCCTTTCTGATGCCTGTGCACAAGGCTGGCTGTGTGTGAATGCAGACAAGGAGGGGATCAGCCACAGTTGTTCTGTGTGCAACCTGCAGTACTCCCTTGAGTAGTCTGGTGGGGGTTTTGAAGAATTCCGGTTACTCATTTAAAGTCATTTTCTCAATGTGCTAGACTTCGGTTCTAATTTAGAAAAGGGGGATAGGTTGGATGGTTAAATGTCGGTAAGTATGCAGGATAACATCAGTTAAGGGATTGTTTTCAACAGAAAGCAAAATAATATTTCATTTTGCCATGGTATTTTCACAATGTTTTCCTATGTTCATGGCTATAAGGATAATCAATAGGAAACCTTGAAAGAACTACGCAAATGATGATCAAAACTGGATTCAGTTAGAAGATGAACAAAATCCATGATGCTTGCCTATCCGTCCAGATTGATTCAAGAATCCTTGCATTCAAGGACTTGATGGGCCCGCTCTGATGGATGATCAGATGTATGATCAAAGGAAAGCTGCTTTCTGCTTTCTTTTTGGAGATAGCTGATTTTTTTTTTCTCCAGAAAAGGATAATCGATGAAACAGTTAATATATAACCTAACAGTCAGCTTTTTTACTTATTCACACCCAAAGGCCATGATTTAAAATCATGGCATCTAAGTAGTGATTCGCTGCAGTGGCCCTGTAGACAGGAGTAGTAGTCAACTTTGGTCGCTGACACCTGTGAATCTCTCAAAAGGCCATTCTTGCCATGCGCTGTTTCGTTCAAGTCGTAATGTATGAGCAACAGCGCAACATCCTATCCATTTTCCAACTTTTTTTTTTTAAAGATTTTATTTATTTACTTGACAGAGAGAGAGACAGCAAGAGAGGGAACACAAGCAGGAGGAGAGGGAGAGAAGCAGGCTTCCCGCTGAGCAGGGAGTCCAAGGTGGGGCTCGATCCCAGGACCCTGGGACCGTGACCTGAGCCAAAGGCAGACGCTTAACGACTGAGCCATCCAGGCACCCCTCCATTTTCCAACTTAAAAAATGTTCTCACATCTCTTATTTCTTCTGCTCACTTATTCTAATGCCCAAATGTTAAATGCATTGAAGACTGAAGAATTCAAAGCTTTGTAATGCAGATAGGGAGATAAGCCCACCAAAGTATGTTTTTCTTCTGCTTGGGCTGAAACAACTTTTTTTTTTTTTCTTAAGTAGGCTCCAGCCCCGTACAGGGCTTAGACTTAGGACCCTGAGATCAAGACCTGAGCTGAGATCAAGAGTTGGATTCTTAACTGACTCAGCCACCCAAGCGCCCCCAGGGTTGAGACAATTCTAAGACGAGTACATTCATACCCTAGTCCTACATCAAGAGACACACAGTCTGAGGGTCACTGTATCTGCATATTGGCTTAATAAGAAAAATTCCTGAAAAATCGTTTAACATACAAACTAGAAATACTCCAAAGAAAATAGCTTTCAAGGATCCATAAAGAAATCTATACAAAGAGGCAACAGTTTTTATTATTTCCTAAGTCTTGCTGCCGACAGGACTTCCAAATTACTTTTGTCTGTACCCCTCTTTCTCTGCAACTATGGCTAAAGGTAAGCATTTCTTCCATTTTGCCCTCAGTCCATTCTCAGCACACACAGAGCTCAAAGCAAGTATCAAGAGAGAAAATGATAGGAAAATCAATTGCTTTAAGTACTACTGCAGTACTGGTGCTAAAGAAAAATAGATACCTAGACTACTGTCTGTAAGAGAAATATCTGGTGGCCTATAGTGCAAAGTAAATCACCTTAATTGCTTAAGCAAGTTTAATTTGCAACACCATGGCATTCCTTCCCTAAGATGGTCTATACAGGTTTAATAGGTATTAGTTAGTTTTGAAGTGAAAGATAATGCATAAGAGAGTGGCCAGCAGCTGTCTTTTTAATTTTTATTTTTAAACTATAAAAATATTTCTAAAATACAGAAAAACAGATACTCATAACTCTGGCTTACGTTTCTCCTTAAGAATTTCTTTAAATAAAGGCTATCTCTAGAATATATGTGTGTGTGTGTCTGTGAGATTTTCTGAGTATAAAACTAAAAGCAACGCATGACTCAAACTAATTCATCTTGTCATCTCCTTATAGTGAACCCAACCCCATAATTACTAAGTTTTCAAGGTAACTATTACATTTTCTGGGTTACAGGGCATCACTGAGTTTTTATTTTAAAACACTGTCATTTTCTTTGCTCTAGGAAATTGATGACTTAAAAAATACTGATGGTTTTTATTTGAATATTTCTGTATAGTTGGTAACATCTAAAACATCTATCTTTCTATCTTGGAATTAGAAAGATATTTAGTCAATGGAACAGTCTCAAAAACTTAACTTCTTTTAATTTTGCAAAATTGAAAAACTGCTATACAGGATTTGAAAACAGTTCTAAGACATTTCTGTCATTGGTAAGAAGATATAAAAGCGTTACCTGCTCCTGTATTGACTAGGAATTAAATGTCTTCAATGAAGCATATCTTTAGAAAATGTTATTGAATAACTAACCTAAAGGTACAACCGTATGCAACAGCGAAAATGTCATTTCATGAAATCATATATGATGAATGGAAGTGGTCCCCAACATATATTTCCAGCTCCATCTCTTTCTCTTGAGATTGCCTGCCTGCATTCTAACTGTTGGCTGACTAAGCTCTTCAACTGTGGCCTGGCCCAAACTGAGGGGCAACATGTATACCCAAGAACATGGTGTAAAAGTAGACTTGAACAAATGTTAAGACAGCCTATGTTCTTGGAGAGGAAAGCTCAAAATCATAGGATATTCCTATTCCCTAATTCTTAACTTGTAACATCCCACAAAAATACCATCAGTCTCCCAACTCCTGGAATTTGACAAGTTAATTAAAAAGCTAATTTGGAAGAGCAATCAAGCAAGAACAGCCAGGAAAAACCTTGAAAAAGAAGAGCAGATATGACAACATATTATAAATAAAAAAATGTGGTATTGGCACATGAATAAACAGATCAGTTGAATGGAGTAGAAATCCAAGATACAGAACTAACCTATATGTGAAAATATATGCATATCATACAATGGAGTTAACATCTCAGATCAGGGGCTGGAAAAGACACATTCTTTGCATGATACATAAGGATAAATTCCTAATAAATCAGATTTAAATATAAAAAATGAAAAAATATTAAGTACTTAAAGAAAAAGGGGGGGGTAAATCCTTCCACATTCTTGGAGTGGAGAAATGTTTCCTAAGTGACTTGAAGTCCAGAAGCAGAAAGACTAGTTTGACTACATAAAAACAAACAAAATCTTATAAAGTAAAAAAACAAAAAACACAAAACCTCCATAAACAAAACAAAAAGTACAAATAACAAATTGAGAAAAAAATCTGTAACTCATGTCACATACAAAGGTTAATATTCCTAATATATAAAGAACTCCTAAAATTAAAGAAGGACTAGAACTTGTGTAGAAAACTGGGAGAGAGGAACACCTATGTAGCTCAAGTTGGTTGGGTGACCGACTCTTGGTTTCAGTTCAGGTCATGATCTCAGGGTAGTGAGATGGAGCTCCCCATCAGGCTCTGCTCTCAGCAGGGAGTCTACTGGAGATTCTCTTTCACCCTCTCCCTCTGCCCCTCCCCCCAGCTCGCATGCACGCATACACTCTCACTCTCTCTCTCCAAAATAAATAAATAGGGGCGCCTGGGTGGCTCAGTCATTAGACGTCTGCCTTCGGCTCAGGTCATGATCCCAGGGTCCTGGGATCGAGCCCCTCATCGGGCTCCCCGCTCAGCGGGAAGCCTGCTTCTCCCTCTCCTACTCCCCCTGCTTGTGTTCCCTCTCTCGCTGTCTCTCTGTCAAATAAATAAATAAATAAATAAATAAATAAATAAATCTTCTAAATAAATAAATAAATCTTTTAAAAAAAGAAAAGAAAACTGGGAGAGAGAACTGAGCAGAGTTCCCAGAAAGAACTGCCAAGCATCCCCCAAACATGAAACTATGCTCAGCTTTGCTCCTGACAACAGAAATAAAGATCTCTCATCAACTAGATTTCCAAAAGTTTGAAAAACATACTCTATTGGCAGCATTGTTCAGAAACAGGCCTCTCATACACTGCAGGTAGGATCTGCACTGGAATTTCAGGGAGGCGATGAGGTCCTGCTACTGTGTGACAGAGTACTATGGAACCAGCAGCCATTTGGACTACATAAAAAAGTCCACAGCTGGCAATTCTGTAAACTGCCTTGGAAATTCTTAATCTAGCCCGCTGCATATAGTTGTACATGATGGGTACATACGACACCAAAGGGTGACTTTCATGCGGGCTATGTGAAGTGCTGCCCACTGGAGTTCTTCAGTGTATGGCCCTGCTACCAACGGCCTAACCCTTAGGAAATCATTGCTTCCTACCAAACTCTTATTTTGATACAAATTAAATTTCTTCCTTTCCTCATCCTCCCTTCCCTCTCCTTCCTGCTTTCTTTTCTTAACTATTCCCTCAAGGAGGAAAATAACATCCCTCTTTTTTTTTTTTTAAGATTTTATTAATTTATTTGACAGAGAGAGACACAGCGAGAGAGGGAACACAAGCAGGGGGAGTGGGAGAGGGAGAAGCAGGCTTCCCGCCGAGTGGGGAGCCCGATGCCGGGCTCGATCCCAGGACGCTGGGATCATGACCTGAGCCACCCAGGCGCCCCTAACATCCCTCTTTGTAAAAAGAGTTCTTTAGAGCCTGGGTGGCTCATTTGGTTAAGCCTCTGCCTTCCGCTCGGGGTCATGATTCCAGGGTCTTGGGATTGAGCCCCCTCATTGGGCTCCCTGCTCAGCGGGGAGTCTGCTTCTCCCTCTGCCCCTCCCCCTTCATGCTTTCTCTCTCTCTCTCAAATAAATAAATAAATAAAATCTTTAAAAAGAAAAAAACAAAGCACTCTTTGTCAGGGGTGCCTGGGTGGCCCAGTTGGTTGCGCATGGGACTCTCAGTTTCGGCTCAGGTCACAATCTCAGGGTCATGAGATCCAGCCCCATGTGGGGCTCAGTACAGAATCTGCTTGAGATTCTGTCTTCCTCTCCCTCTACCCTTCATGCTGGCTCTCTCTATAAAATAAATAAATAAAATCTTTAAAAAAAAAGCATTCTTTGTCGAAGTTAGACTCCTCTCTAACCACATGGTTTAAACAAAGAACGGTAAACTTTAACCCCCAAATATCTAAGAGAGAATGCCCATGTGGGTGGCAGGGGTGGAAGGCAAGGCCACGCTGGAGAACATATACTTATATTCAGTGTGGCCGAGGGGGATTGTGAATCTGGTGTTCACGAAGTTTCCTATTTTTCAAGAGCAGCTAGTGATTTGCATTTTTTATGGGAAATTACTCAATTTTTAAGAGTTAACATCCAATTCAGATTTCTTTACACTGTACAGGTCAAGCAAAAATGCCACTGTTTATACCTCCAGCTTGTAAGCTCTATTTTAAATCTTTATCCGGGGGCTTTTTATTTAACTGATTCATCGTCTGTGTTGCTCTTCTCTAGACCAGCCAGTTAGTCATCACTTGTCTAAATACAGAGATCAGAAAGGGACATAATTTTCTACAAGTATGATATGGTTGGTACATACTGTGACACCTTAGTTGTACATGTCATTTTCCTATATAAGCATTCTAGGATCTCATTCTTTAAAAAACATGAAAAGAAGTAGTACATCATCCTATATTGGGACTTGTTTTCTAAAAATAGAGTTTGGATCAGAAGCCAGCTTCTTTGATGCCTGTTGCAGCCCTTCTGTCTCACTGACTTACCATGTGACTTTTGAGATCCCTATCCATGAAATGGGAATAACAGAGTGTCTACTTGATGGGGCTGTTGTGAAGACTGAATGATTTGATATGTGTCAAGTATTCTGCACAGTGTCTGGCACATAGATAAATTGATCAGACAAGGTGACTAATAGTGTCATTGTAGGACATTTAACAATTATATAATACAGAATCTCCCCAATAGTTTCACCAAAGTTTAGGTGTTACATTTATCATCTTTTTGTTTGTGGCCCATCTATCTCTGAAGGAGACTTAACAACTAACAAAACTTGCCATTTGCAAAAACATAGTCATTGCTATTCAGTGCCTAGTGTTTGTCAAGGTGCTTATTTTAAGTGGATTGTTTGATGATATGTTGCAATAACTTCCTTGCTATCTGGAATAGGAAGACATCTGTAATTACCAGGTCACCCAGAAGCTATTCTCTCGTTTTTTTATGGCTGTCTTTTGTGTTCCATGGCATCTCAAAATAATAGCTAATAGTGACTCTACCAATACATTTTACCAATTCTTTGAATGACAGAGGATGCAAGTCACAGGGCCTGATATTATGAATTCATAATTTTTTCCCAACCATTTATTATTTATTTATTTATTTTTAAAGATTTTATTTATTCGACAGAGACACAGTGAGAGAGGGAACACAAGCAGGGGGAGTGGGAGAGGGAGAAGCAGGCTTCCCGCGAAGCAGGGAGCCCAATGCGGGGCTCGATCTCAGGACCCTGGGATCATGACCTGAGCCGAAGGCAGACGCTTAACGACTGAGCCACCCAGGTGCCCCCCAACCATTTATTATTTAAAACAACAAAACTTTTCTCAGACCTGTATCCTCCCTCTAGCTACCGCCTTTTCCCTTTTCCCTGCTTCCCATCAATCTCTACTTCCCCTCTTCCCATTGATTCCTCAGTGCGCTGCCATTGCTTCCCTGCCCCCACCAGTCCACTGCACCTGTTCAGATAGTCTGCTGACTGCTGTGCATTTTTCTGTGACACCATTCTTTACTTTTATTCCTCCTGCCTCTCCCTATGTTCTTCACCAGTATCTTGCTCCTTTATGCGTGGTCCTTTTCCTTTATTTTGTCCCTTAGACAAAGAGTGTTATTCAAGAGTCTCACTTGGCCTTCTGTTTTTACTCTGTATACCTATCCTAGGCAATCTCATCCACAATCATGACTTCAGCTACTATATTTTTTTTAAGATTTATTTATTTATTTGAGAGAGTGAGAATGAGAGAGAGAGTACATGAGAGGAGGGGAGGGTCAGAGGGAGAAGCAGGCTCCTCTCTGAGCAGGGAGTCTGATGCGGGACTCGATCCCGGGACTCCGGGATCATGACCTGAGCCGAAGGCAGTCGCTTAACCAACTGAGCCACCCAGGCGCCCTCAGCTACTATTCTTAAACTAAGAACACCCAAATTAATCATTTCTAAGCTCCAGACCCACACTTCCAATTGCCTACTAGACATTTCCCCTGGAAGGTTCCATGGGGGACTTTAACCTCCAAATATCTAAGAGAGAAATCATCAACTCAATGCTCCCACCACACAAACTTTTTCCTTTTCCAACACAGCAATGGCACCACTATCTACATATGCATTTATGGCAGGCAGAACAGGTAGGTAGCCCTCCTCCCAAAGATGTCTATGTCCTAATCCCCAAAACCTGTGAACAGACTAGGCTACTGGCAAAGAGGAATTAAGGTTGCTAATCAGCTGATGGGGAAATTACTCTGCATTATCTGGGTGGGACAAATATAATCACCAAGGTCTTTAAATGTGGAAGAGAAAGACAGAGATCCAAAGTCAGAGGGATGTGATATGAGAAAGAATCAACCAGCCATTTCTAGCTTTGAAGATGGAAGGAGACCACGAATCGGAAGGAGACCACGAATCAAGGAATGTGGGCAGGGCAGCCTTAAGAATCTGGAAACACACATACAAGGCTTCTCCTCAGAGGCTCCAGAAGGAAACATGAGACTGGTAAAACCATGATTTTAGCCCAGTGAGATCCATTTCAGTTCTGACTTCCAGAACTGTAAAACAATAAATTTGTGCTGTTTTTGAGACACTAAGTTTGTGGTAGTTTGTTATAGCAACAATAGGACACTAATCCAGCACCCAAGGCAGAAGCTGGAGAGTTACCTTCTATTTCTAGTCAATTACTCTCTAAGTAGTATTGATTTATCATCTAAATTACTTTCAGATCCAATTCTTCTTCTTCATCCCCATTACCACAATCTCATCCAATTTTGTCACATTATGATCATAATTTCCTACTGGCTTTTCTTTTTTTAGTTTGTTACCCTCATCCAAATTCATTCCTATCCATTGATACTTGTTGCCTGCTAAAGGAGTCCTCAAAAAAAAAAAAAAAAAAAAAAAAGCATCCCTTCCTTGATCATATTTCTTCAAATAGTTTTTCAATGACTTCAGGACCAAGTTCAAATATCCCAGGAGAGCCTATGAAGCCCTATCAGAACAGAGACTAGTTATACGGAGCATTAAAACACTAGTGAGGGCTAAACATTACTAGAACCATAAAGAGATGGAAGAAAACTACACTTAACAGAATTCCAAAGTACCCAGCACTGTATGAGGTTGGAAGAAAACACTGGGATGTGGGAAGGGTGGGGATGGGTGAAAGCCCCCAGGGATATTCTTGAGTGGCACAAATAGATGTTGAATTGCCTTCTAAGAAGGACCCACTCCTTTAACTACAGAGCACTATTGGAAAGACTCTGCAATCTGGGACCCAGTCACCAGAAGACTCACTCAACCCTTTTCCTCTACAGCCCTCAGCATCTCTAAAGTACTATTAAACAATACTTCTAGAAAGGGGACCAAATAACTCATCTGTCCAAGACTTGGGAGCTATGTTCTCTCATCCCCTGTGGCTCTGTGTGCAACACCCAGATTCTGCTCAATCACCTCACTTATCTGTAAGGGCAGTTCCTAAGAGGTAGAGCTTGAGTTAGCCCCACCTGCCTGAGTTAGGTGGTCTGTCAACTCTTAGACCGCCTGGGACATTCTCTACTGTTGAATGTCTCTCACTGAGATGTAAGGGTTGACTGCTATTCATCCATTTCCTCTGCCTAGAATGTAACCTCTTTGAAGGTGAGACTTTGTCTTCACCTCTGTGCCCCAGTACCTAATAAACTATTGACAAATAACCAGTATTCAAACATTTGTTGAATAAACAAATAAGTATATGAGTATGAATTTTAGTTGACTTTTTCATTTTCCCATAGTATGAGTAACATTTGTTTCCCATAACTGAGCATCACAGCTTACTTTTTTCCCAAAGGGAAGATGGAAAAAAAATGGAAAACCTTTTAAAAGTCATTTATCAGCTTTCTACTATGGGAAAAGAAAGCAGCTGAACAATGTATCCTAGAATTCTTGCCTGCTGTAATTGAAGAATGTTTTTTTCTATTATCATTTATGTCTTTGCTTATGGCCCATAAAGAGTCAGATTTAACTGCATTGAAATTTTAAGGGAAAAATATAAAGGATCTTGATGAAACAAAAGTGTTGATATGAGATGAGCCTTCCAAGGGAAATAAATTACACAAAATCACTCTTTCTGACTCCAAGTATAGAGAGAAATATGTTTAAGGTTGCACAACTATCATGTAAATGTGTTATGGTCCAGATGCAGAAATTGGCCTAATTGTATATAAGACTGTCCATTTACAGATCGGTCTGGACACCCAAGTGTATTCTGGTCCTTTTCCCCCCTCCAGCTCTACCACTCCCAACACCTCCTACCCCACCTGTGAAAAGACAGGGGTGAGGAAAGGAGGTAGGAGGAAGAGAGCGTATGGGTATATGAGGGCAGTAAGGTAACGTTTGAGTGAGCTAAAGTTTCCTGGCTACTACATGAAATTCTCAGGAAAATCCCCAAATGGAGCCTGAAATTTCCCAGGTTCCTCTAGAATAATGATTTTCCTCCTTACAGCAGATTTCTCATGATGTTTTTCAAACATTTCATTATTTTTCATTCCCTACTAAGGAGACTTTTTAGATTTTTTTTTTCTAATTACTCTCTCTCCCAATGAAATTTTAGTAGCATAACTATTTATGTACTGTGTGTGTGTGTGTATGTGTGTGTGTGTGTGTGTATATATATATGCTTTATACATAAAAGAATAAGATCTTTTTGACCCTGAGAGCCAATTTTCACCTCTGTGGGCAATATCCCCTCTTGATGAGAATGCGTGGGCTAGAGGTTATGAACATTATGCAATGTTCTTAAGCAAGGTGGGCCAAAGATCACTAAGCTCATTCTTATAAAATAGCTATGTGTTTGCATGTGAGGAAAATTAGTGAGATTAATTTCAAGCATGGAATTTACATTTAGGAATACTGCTAGCTTACCCTGAGTATGCATTTCATAATCTTCTTAGGTGGCAATCCTATCTCTTTACTTAATACCTGGCTGAGTTCCAATGCGATAGAGCCCCATGTTCTCGCTCTCCCATCCTGATGGCCCGAGGGGGATTCTGGTTATGGGACGTCAGGAGTAGATTTAATTTTCGCTTGTGATTTCTATTCCCAAGAAGGTCTACAGAAAAGGGTCAGGACATCCTTTTCATTTGCTGATTATTCTTTCTGGAGGTTAGTTATGGGCAGCAAAACTTCCCTTATCCATTCCCATACCAAGTAAGCCCCATTACCTCTAGGGTCGGGGATTTCAAGTTCTTGAAGAATCCTACTTTCCAATGATGAATGTCTAAACAAAATGTGGCATATCTATACAATGGAATATTTTTTGGCCATAAAAAGGAATGAAGTACTTATCAGTACATGCATCATGCTATAATGCAGATGAACCTTGAAAACATTACGCTAAGTGAAAGAAGTCAGTCACAAAATACCACATATTTTATGATTCCATTTACATGAACTATTCAGAGTAGGCAAATCTATAGGGACAGAAAGATTAGTGATTGCCTGAGGCTGGGGTGGGTGTACGGGTGGGGATGGGGAAAGGGGAGAGTGATAACTACAGGGCATGGAGTTCATTTTGAGGGCAATGAAAATGTTATAAAATTGAATTGTGGTGATCGTTGCACAACTCTTAAAATATACTTAAAACATGGAATTGTTCGCTTTATTTTATTTTTTTCTGAATTGTCCACTTTAAATAGTAAATTGAATGGTATGTGAATTATATCTCAATAAAGCTGTTAACCAAAAAGAGGTAATGCTTGTACTTTGGAAATGCTTGGACATGGTATCGATGAGACTCTGATCTGAAATTTCAAATGTGCGGTAATTAAGAGAATCAGAGTATGATCTAGTCCAGAAGAAAAACGCTCATTTTGGAAAACTCTAAAATAATGGTTTAGAAGTATTAAGAGAAAACACTTTAGTACTTTTTATGGTACTCAAGACAATCTTCCTGCTCTACAAACTACATGTCGAAAAATGGAATGGAAAAGAATTACACTAGACCTGAAATAGTCAAAACTGACTTATCCCAAGGTACTTCTAAATCTACCAATTCTGCAAAACTCCTGACAACATCTCACTTCCCTGACAGATAAGTAAAACTAAAAAAAAAAATTTAAACCTTTTAAGCTTTTAATTATCCTATGAATAGATGACTAGAACTTTTTATAAAACTAATAGGTTGTGTCATTAAATCAACACTATTCTGCATCCTTACCATGGTGACAACATCCAAGAACTTACACGAAGCTGTGAGGGTAATCAGTTTATAAGAGTTACCCTGCACACAAGGACCAGCAGAAAACAACATGGAGGTAACACAACTCTATGCTGGGCAGGGGACTCTGCTTACTTACTACATAAAAAACTCATTTGGCATCTGTGAGACAACATCAGCAGTGATGAAAACTTGTCTTTCAGTAAAATCCCTTTGTGATTACTTCTGACTTGATCACCCAGATGTCAATTGTGGGGTTTTATCAAAAAGATAAGGTACTACACAACTGTTAAAATTGGTACCTATGATGGCTCCATGCAAAATGTTTAAAGGATAATGTTGCATCAAGAAAAGCACAAAATTTTTAAAAAGATCTTATACCTGTTGAATATGGGAAAAAATGAGAAGGTTACATTGATAGGACTGGATGAAACTTCTAAGATTCTTATTTCCTTCTTTGATGTCTTAAAGTGTATTTAATAATAGAAGAATTTTTTTATTTTTTATTTTTTTATTTTTTATTTATTTATTTGACAGAGAGACAGGGAGAGCAGGAACACAAGCAGGGGAGAGGGTCAGAGGGAGAAGTAGGCTTCCCGCTGAGCAGGGAGCCCGATGTGGGACTCGATCCCAGGACCCTGGGATCATGACCTGAGCTGAAGGCAGACGCTTAAGGACTGAGCTACCCAGGTGCCCAATGATAGAAGAGTTTTAGAAAATATTTACAATTTTAGAGGACAAGATTATTTAGATGGCAAGATTCTTTTCTTCCTTTATTTCTGAACATGTTTTGGTTTTAAAATTCATTCTTATCTTTTAACAATTTCCTTTGTATTTATACATGTCCTAGGCTGCCTTACAGATGGGACAGCTCAAAAATGTTCCCCTTCTATATGTCAGCCTCAGGATAAGGCAAATGGAGCAAAGGATTTAAGTGGTTCATGGTAATATGGCCAGCTTTAAGAATGCTATATGTTTAACATTTGCATCCATGACCAGATAAATGCATGAGAAATATATTCCACTGAATTTCGAGATGATACCAAACAGAGCCATTAGCCAGACACAAGAAGTTTTGACTAAAGCTAAAAACTGTCAGTGGAATAAAAAATTAAGTTCATTATGACAAGTACAGGGTACATTAATAAAGCAAAAGAAAACAAAGGAGGAAGAAATGGAAATAGGGACTACAAATATTAAAATACAGAAAGCTTGACCCAAAATATGCATATTCGCCACCAGAAACAATGATCACTTAGTTTCCACTAAGGATCAGAATGCAGCATGAGATAAGACTTAGAACAACTAATTAAGAGACAAATCTTCAACTGGTTAAATAAAAAACCAGTGCCATCAAATACAATTGTAAAACCTTCCTATCAAGTTAATTTTCTCAATCAGAGGTTTTCCGTGGTGGTAGTGTCACTCTAGAAAGCATTCTGGAAATCTGTAGGAGCACTTTTAACCTTCCGGTAGAGTCCTTTCCTTTCATTTCTTCTTTATGCCACAGCTAGAGCATAATATTGATTTATTCAAACCTCCTTTTCATTGTCAGCCCCTCAGAAACCCCACGTGTGCCCCTTCCTGGTAAGTCTTGATAGGTAGGTAATGAAGCTAGTCTTCCCACCCTGTTCTTCTCCTTCATAGGTGATGTGCTTATTTTTGACCCTTTATATGTCTTTATAAATTTTAGAATCAGCCTATTAAATTCCACTAAAAAGGGGCACCTGGGTGGCTCAGTCAGTTAAGCGTCTGCCTTCAGCTCAGGGTCCTGGGATTGAGCCATGCATCAGGCTCCCTGCTCAGTGGAGAGCCTGCTTCTCCCTCTCCCTGTGCTCACGCCCCTGTGCTCATTCTCTTTCCCTCAATCTCTCTCTCTCTCTCTCTCTCGCTTACTCTCATTCTATCTCAAATAAATAAACAAAATCTTAAAAAAAAATTCCACTGAAAAACCAAACAAAACCAGTTAGGGTTATATTGATTTTTTTAAAACATTGACTTTTGTGGGTAGGCTATATTTTTTAAAATTTTATTTCAGGATAGTAAGGGTCATTACATTTTTTTTAAAGGGATGTTGGGCCTCATAGAGATAAGAACCAATGTTCTAAATGAAATAAGGATGTGGCACTCTCCCCTATTGAATAGGGATTTAATATTCTAAGACTAGATCTTCTATGAAAAACAAAATTTACTCAAGATGATAATTGAGAATATCCGCATTTGAAAACTCCATCTCTCAGATATCATGACTTGCCCATTTAATTATTTTACCCAGGGTTTTCTAGGCAGAAGTATGCCTGATATCCTTTAAGAGTTTAAGTGATTTTATCAAAATCCATTAATTCCTTTATAAATGATCATAAGAGGACCAAAGGAAGAACATACACGAATGCCAAACAGGTCATTATAAATAAACTCCTTATTTTTTATTTGGGCAATTAAAGTCAAAATGGTTAACAAAACTGGAAATCCATCAGGTCTTAGTATTGGGATTCTACAGTTAAATCATAAAATTAAAAAAATGATATATCAGATAACAAAATGGGTTAAAAGAATGTTTTTGGAATATCAAAAACTTAAATCAGACCTGTTGGCCTGTTCATCCAAGATGAATAATTAATTGATCATATTTTTAACTAGTTCATGACAGGGGCCATGCCATGTTAAGCACTTCCACTTACTGGTTGTATGACCTTGGACAAGTTAATTGACCTTTCAGAAGTTTGGGCTTCCTTATCTGTAAAATGGAAATAATACTGACATTCAATTTTTTGTATGAATTACTAGAGATGAGTATGCAAAGCATCCAGGAGCTAGGTACCTGAGAGGAACTAAGTACGTGATGGCCATTACTGATTGATTTGTGAATGAGTGAATGAGTTTCAATGGGTTATGTCTCAGAGGCATTTGCATCTTAAGGCTTTTACTTCTAATTGTGGAATGAAAATCTTTTTCTCCTTTAAAGGAACGTCAGGCATCAGCAAGCAGATAGCATAGTACATTCAAAATTCATCCCACAAGGTCATACTGTCCATTCAGTTTATAAGGAAGAAATTCTGAAGCAGTTGAGAAATTCTGTGATACAGAAAAAAGTAGTATTGCCCAACAATTGGCTCGATGACAATGCTCCAGTTCATTGTAAATTTTCTGTCAATTATGGACCGCAAATATGAGGTAAATTTCCCATCCTACTAGGCTTGAATCTGAATGAGTTACAAAAGTTTCCAAAAGTTATTCTGTCTTCAAAACATAGAGACATTTTCTACTGGAAATATTCAGAAGAATATACTAAAGGACAGTATGATGTACAGAAAAGGCAATGAACTTGTGGCCAAGAGAACTGGGTTTTCATTTTAGTTCTAATACGGTTTTCATTTTAGTTCTAATACTTATAACATTAGTGTGACATTAGGCAGTGAATTTAATTTCTATAGGTTTCAATGTCCCATCTAAAAATGAGAAGGATGACTTATCATCCTTCAAACTCTGAGATTCTTTTTTTTTTTTTTTAAGCTCTGAGATTCTAACTGAAAGTTATATCCAAGGCAGGGAAAGGGAGAGGGAATTCCAGGTCCTTTGTTATCACACTGTATTTAATGGCAAGCCCAGCCCAGAAGCTAATCTGATATAATTATTGGTGTCTTTATATAAAAAGGAGGATTAGTGGGGCGCCTGAGTGGCTCAATCGTTAAGTGGCTGTCTTTGGCTCAGGTCATGATCCCGGGGTCTGGGATCGAGCCCCGCATCGGGATCCCCGCTCTGCGGGAAGCCTGCTTCTCCCTCTCCCACTCCCCCTGCTTGTGTTCCCCCTCTCGCTGTGTCTCTCTCTGTCAGATAAATAAATAAAATCTTTTTTTTTTTAAAGGAGGATTAGTATGGACCTCCAAGAGGAGACGAGGGGCTCCCTAGGTGTTGCAAGAAATAATGAAGAATGTCTGATGTGGTACAATGTGTGGCCTAGGATGCATAATCATCTAGCCTTCAATACTCCCTTACGTGCCTGAAACGAACCTTCAATCCCTGGGCTCCCCAGATTTCCAAGGGAAGTCTCTCTATGTTCTGCCCCTTACAGTCCAGCCTGCATGACCTCTCTGCTCTCTACAGCGGCACCATGATGCTCCACTGATCCTCCTGGGACATCCCAAGGAACCATTGAACCTCCATCCTTTTCTGTGTAATGAATGCTCAGCCCTAGTTGCATATGAGAATTACCTGAGGTGCTTAAAAAATACTGATGGTGAACCTACCCCAGGCCAATTAAGTCAAACTCTCAGTGAGGGGGGATCTAGGTATGGTGGTTTTATAAAACCTCCCCAAATGAGTCCAGTGTACAGCTGGAGTTGAGAAAAGTCAACACCAGGAGAGGAAGAGCAGCCATTCCTGCACGAGTTAACCAAGCGCAGAAAATACACCTCCCTAGAAGGGAGAAGAGGGAACCCCAGCAGCTAGAAGGACTAGAGTTTTATTTTTCTAACCTGTGTGTCAATGAGATTATACTGGTCTCAGGAAAAACTGGCAACAGTAAAGATAATTATAGGTGACGGAGAACCAACAAAAGGAAGAGAAAACAGCACATAGATCTACTTTCACTATAAAAGAAATGCTAATTGTATTCTCTTAAGTCAACCACTCTCTACTTGACTAATCACAATGCAGCACAATAACGATAAGGTACGTTATTACGTGTTTTGCGTTAACCAGAGTAAGTTTTATTTGATTACAAGATTAAACTGTTCCTGTACACTTAACCTTCATAGTTTGTTACTTCAGAACAGTGTAATGTTTGAGGGAACATTGCTCCTGGGCACTAGGAAGTGTTAATGTTCAACATTTGCATAAGTGAAGGTACTTTTCTGTATTTGCATAAAAAGAGGTAAGTAGGTCCTTTCAAAGGTATGGGGAACAAAGAACAGCTACTCCCAAGGTTACAGGTTCTGGGAGGGGTGCTTTGTCAAGGGTGGTGGGAGTGAGGGTGGGGAAGAGAAGATGGGGCCACAAAGATTAATGAGATACATCCCTGACATTTAAACATCAAGAGGTACCACACAGAGGACTTTGCAAAAGGTGCAGAGCAGATTGAAGTGGTGACTCTTCAGCAGGGGTTGGGTGACTCGGTATGGAGCAGCACCCTAGCTGAAGTGACCACTCCCCTCCTTACGCCCTAAAAGACCTTTGTACCCTCCTCTAGGTTGAAAACTGCTCTATTAATGCATTCTTTTAGCATATGATATGGCCCTTGAAGGCAGGGACCATGACTCATTGCTCTTTGTTTTCCCACATATTCCCAACACCAAGAACAGTATCTGATACAAAGCTCTCAATAAATACCAATAAAAGAACTAATGAATGGCTCCTGAATGACTGTTAAATAACACAGCTTCTCCAGTCATTGAGATGATTTATTCATTTGGCTATGTCATCTACTGCATTAGTTCTCTCCATGCGCCCATTATATTTTCATCTAGATTTCTGAAGACCACTGGTGAAGACAGCCAGGAACAGAATCCTGTGATATTCCACTATGGGGGTGGCTGATTTAAGAACCAACATTCTATATAATTTCACCATCCTACCAAGTGCCTTGCACATATAGATACTTAAATGTTAACTCGTCCTTATTTTTAAAAATGTCATGAGAAACCACATCAAACACTTTGCTAAAATCAAGATATACTGTGTCTATAGCATTGTCCTGGTTTTCCAATAAAACTCTAAAAGAAAATCCATTTATTTGGAAATGACTTATTTTTAGACACCTCAAATTGGTTACTAGAACTATGCATTTTTCCTTAAATACTTATAAATCATCAGGCTAATCACTAGTTCTATAATTTTACCAGGGATAAAAAAAATCAGGCCTATTGTTATTGTATATATAGAATCTCTCTTTTGGGGGGAAAGCTCACCTATAGTATTAGTCTTCTGTCTAGAAATTGTGGTGAACAAAAAATCCAAAATCAATCTGAAAGTTCTCAGAGTCCCCTGAGATGTAATTTAGCACAGTCTAAAGACTAGAATAATCCAAAGCTGCAAATACTTCTTTATTCTTTCATTGACTCTCTTACCCACACTGGGCTTCAATTTCTTCTCAACCATGTTTTTGTTTTACCCCTTCCTTTTTGAGGCCAAACTCCTTACCGAAGAAAAATGGAGGTAAGTTAGGAGTTTAATAATTCTGTTTTATCTGGGGTAATACATGATACCAGATCATCTTTGTTAGATGAGGACTATCCCTTCCTTATTATTTCCTTACTGTTCAGACTGTAGCTTTGAATTTTTTTTAAATCAATTTTTGTTGCCTATAGCATTTGTCCAGATCCTCAACTCATTGTGAATACTTCAAGGTTTCTTCCTCCTTTCTTACTAACTACTGCACCTTATACTTCATTTTGAAAGGTATGCAATGAGACAAAAATTAGCACCATTCCATCCTCAAATCCACCACCTTACCTATGGGCTGTGTCCATATTCTTCCTTGCTTCCATTTACAGTGGAAGAAGTGTCTCTGTTCCCCTTCAATGTCTCTCCTGGATCATATCCTTTCTTTGTGTACTCAAGGACTTTGTTCTCCACAATTATTCCCTTTCCTTCTTTTATCATAAAATTCTCTTTCTCTGCTGAATCATTCTAGGTAACAAACAAACACAAGACATCTTCCTACCTCTATTCCTTTCTAGTTACTGCCCCATTTCTGACCTCCCCGTTCTCTCTGCCCACTCCAATAGGGATTTCATTCCCACCACTCTACTGAAATGGCTCTTGTCAAGGTTGCCATCACTTTACCCTTTGACAAATCCAATGATCAGGTAGGTATGTCCTCCTTTTTACTCTTACTTTATTTTTAGCATCATTTGATAATAGTCAACTTTTGCCTTTTAACGCTTCCTCTACTTGGCTTCCATGGTGCCATCCATACCCTTTGGGTTTCTCTCCTGTCTCCTGACAGCATCTTCTCAGGTCTTTGCTGACTCTGCCTCCTCTCCTGACCTCTAAATGTTGGCCGCCCCCCATTCCTCAGTCCTCACCCCTCCCCTTCTCTCCTCTCTCCAGAGGCAATCTCATCTAGTCCCATGGTTTTAAATATCTACCTGTATACTGATAACTATCAGAGTTCATCTCCAGTCCTTACTTCTGTCCTGAGCTACAGACTGACATATCCTATTGCCTCTTCAACATCTCCCTTGAATATATTCCATTTCGATCATAATAATATTAACAACAGTAGCTGCAGCAACAGTTAACATTTACTGAGAACTTAAGGGGAGTCCGATGCTGTTTTACGTGCTTCAGCAGTATTAATTCATTTAATTTTCACAGAAACCATATAGCACAGGTACAATTACCAACCCCCTCTTTTAAAGATGACGGCATTGGAACAATTTGCCAGTACGTGTCAGAAGCATGTGCATGTGAAGATTAACATGACCAGAACAAAAGTATTGATTTCCATCCTTTATATCTGCTCTTCCCATGGTCCTCCTCACCATCCTGTATCTACTTGCTTAAACCCAAAATTTTTCTCCTCCACAAACTATGTCCACCCCAATGGCAAATTCTGGATATATCCTGAATCTGATCATAGCTCTCTTTTCCCACCAGTAGTACTGAAGGCCCAGCTCCCATCACTTCTACTTGGAGCCATTTTAACTCCTACTGGTCTCTCTGCTTGTATTCTTCTCTGCCTGTATTGCCACTGCAACAAGAATAAAACTTCTTTTTTATTTTTTTAAGATTATTTATTTATTTATTTGACAGAGAGAGAGCGAGAGCGAGAGGGAACACAAGCAGGGGGAGTGGGAGAAGGGGAAGCAGGCTTCCCGCGGAACAGGGAGCCTGATGCGGGACTCGATCCCAGCACCCTGGGATCGTGACCTGAGCCAAAGGCAGATGCTTAATGACTGAGCCACCCAGGTGCCCCAAGAATAAAACTTCTTTTAAAAGTTTTTTAAATGTTGCTTAAAATGGCACCCCATCTCACTTGAAATGAAACTCAAACCCCTGATAGAGCCTACAGGGCCCTATCTGATCACGATTCTAGCCACATCTCTAGCTTCACACACTACTACCATTCCTCTGGCCACATGGGCCTTCCTTCTGGTCCTTTTATGTACAGAGCTCATCCTAACCTCGCAGCTTTGCCAGAGTCCTCCTTCTGCCTGGAATGTGTCCCCCTGAGATTTTAACTTCCCCGATTCCTTCCTGCCATTTAAGCTTCAGGTCAAATTTTATCTTCTCTGACCATGCCATTTGAACTTTCCCAATCCCTAAACCATGTTTTATTTTCTCCTCGCATTCATCACATCTGCAACTGTCACATGTATTTCATTGTTTATTTATTATCTTTCTTTCTTCCAACATAACTTCCAACATTATTTATTATCTTTCTTTCTTCCAACATATAAGCTCCACAACAACAGGGACCATGTCTGTTGGGCTCACTGTTCTATCCTCAGTGACTGCAACAGTGAGTACCTGGTACTCAATCAATATTTGTTGAATGAGTTTTCTCTTTTGCTCTCTCTCTAGTACTAGTCCACATCCAAAAAGTCTGTGATTACACATTAAATTTCATTTTAGTTGTTTCATGTATGTATGTGTATATAGAAATACATATAGAGGCTGTCTACATGTAGATATATATAACATGTTTATTTACATTTACAAATAAGTATGTATGTCTACACAGACATACACATATAGATACAGATAAGGATATTAGAGAGATTATCTGTATCTCTTCATGTAAAAACTTTTAGAGAATAGAAAATATGTTACTACAGGTTTGAATTGTTTTACCACAGTTAAGGACTTATGTTCCTTTGGTTCACTCTTAGCCCAGAGAAATGCTACTACTTCACGTCATGTTTTCCTCTCAGCCTTTCACAAGCATGAGACACAGAAAACTATTAAATTTGACCTTAGAGAAACAATAATTAAAAATTTCCTCAAAAAAAACACCTAGAACATACTAAAAAACAAAACATCCAACCTTTAGAAGTACCCCATAGATCTCTATCTTTCTAATAATACATCGAGGCATGAGAATATTCTGGTATAACCACAGATCTAAGGGAATGTTCAATATTAATGCTCTGAATATAAAGTTAACAATTTGGAGCAAAATCACTAAATGTCATAAATCTCCTAAGTATCTTGAACCTGAAAATTATACAAAATCTCTGCCTTGTACTAATAAGCAGATAAATAGGAAGCACCATTTTATTAAAGGTAAAAATGAGGCTAACAGTTACAGATTCCTGCCCACAACTAATAGAAGCAGTAGAGTGAGGAACATCCAAAAAGACACATTCCAATTTCTCATCTTAAATCCAAATCTCCCACTCACTCCCACCCCCATACTTTATAGTCTAACACTCCAAGGAAAGGCTGCAGAATCTTCTATAAATGAAACTAATGAAGCAACAGCCACCCAAATTCTAATCTGGATAGATATATATTAACATCAGCATTCTCATTCATGAGGGTTTTCATCTCACAAAAGGGAGCAGGACAGGTTTGGATGTCTCACTCCCTAGCTCTGTACTTTTCCCTCAGCAAGAACCAGAACCTCTGTCTGTTTGAGTTGGCTGTTGGCATTATTCCAGTCACACGGTGAAGCCCTCACAGTACCTGTAAACAGGAAGTGCTATAAATTACAAGTCTACGATGATGATAGTTTTAGCCACAGGAATATGTATGTATGCCCCCCTCTTTGAGCAACCAGCTTTTCCTCTGGCTTCCCGCGATCCCTAAAGCAAGCCAGTTTCTCCTATCCTCCTAAGGACGCGGAATCAAACATGGTATCACGAAAAGCTGGATTGAGGATAATGTATACAACAATGATGTATTAATTAATACAAATTACAACAAATCCAAGGCTTAAGGAGTATGAATACGTAAATGTAGAGTCAACTATGATGAGCTGTATGTGTTTTAAGACTGAAAGGTCAAGGTGACACACAGATGGAAGGAGAACAGGGACATTAATGACAAAGCACCCCTGGATGTGTCCTCCTCCCCTAGGGTAGACATGGAAGGGTGACAGCAACTAGTAACTCCTTACAAGAGGGAAGAAGGTCCTAGTCAGTATCTTGCCCCTAGCCCCACGGCTCTGAGGTTTACCAGCTCAACTCACAACGGCTTGAGGACGAAGAGACAGAGGAAGATGTAAATACCTCATTTAGATTCATGCTCTTTTCCTATTATTATTCATTTTTACTTCTAGTCACTGAAAAGAAGAAGTGTGAAAATGATATACATCTTTTTCTGGGATTCTTGTTATTTCTTTGAAAAAGAATGGCATCTAGAGAGGGACTGTGAGAGCGCTAATACCCTTTCCACGTGTTTTCTGATGCAGTCATCTTTAATCTTACATCTAAGACATATCGTCTTACTTTGCAATGATTATACGGCGTGGATTTGAGGCTTTCTCAGTACACAGTCATGAAGGGAAGGTGGCTTCATCAATAACAATTAAGGGGGGAAAGATCATACTGAAATGTGCAAGATTAACTCAGAATACAATTTTAAAGCATGGGACAGTGTCCACGTGGAAATCCCTGTCTTTAAGGTTTGAACACCCAGCAATCCATCTCTTCTCTGGGTGGAGGACAGGAAGAGAAAAGGGGCAAAGGAGTAGAAAAGGCAAAGGGAGGCAATGTGTGCCGAAGGGTGACATTTCAGACCCAGTCTCAGATTTCAAGAAGCCTTTCCAAGGTCACACAGCTGGGTAAGTGTCAGAGCTGGAATTCTAATCAAAACAAAACCCATCAGCTCCAGAGCCCCGTGATCTCTGGGGACAGAGCAGGAGGACACTTTCACCTCCACGAACAGCACAGACTTTGAAGTTCTGAAACATCTGTAGAAGAGACATGGCTTGGGGAGTGCTACTACTGTCTTATTGTTCTATGGCAATGTGGTATCAAAAGCTGCTCTCACATACTCTGGACTCTCAATATAAGCTTGGATAGCAGACAAGCTGGTGAAGTGAGGAGGGGGTGATCACTATGTGAGATACAGACTAGGAGCTAACAGCCTTTCAGAACTAAGATGGCAAGTAGATAACTCCAATTCTTCTGGCAAGTCTAAGCGAATGATGGACAGGGCACAAGCTCAGAGGGAGTAAGTGAAAAGAGCTCCTCAAACATCTCCCATGTACTACCAATAAGGCTATGTTTTCAAATACAAACAACAGGCAATAAACTTGTGGTCGTTCAGGCCTCAATTAAATGAACAGATTCCTCCGACAACTACCAAGGAAGAGCAAGAGTTCATTCTGTCAATCTTTCAAGTATGTTTATTGAGCACCTACTATGCGTCATGTATACCTCAAGATCCTGGGGGGGTGTAGGAGGGATTTTAGTGGGGAAGAGATCGATAGTAAACCAATTAAATAAGATGAAATAAATCAGCAAAATATATATGGTATGTGGTGATCAGTGCTATGGAGAAAAATAAAACAGTGAAGGATGATAGGCATTTGGCAATTTTCAAAGTAGGGTAGTTGGGAAAGGTCTTACTGAGAAAATGACACCCGCCTGAAGACCTAAAGGAGGTTAGGCAATGAGTCACACTGATACCTGGAGGAAAAAGCTTCCAACTAAGCGGACAGAAAGTTCAAAGGTCCTGAGGCAATATTAGGCTTTGTTATGTTGAAGGAGCAGCAAGGAGGTCATTGTGGCTGGAGTAGAGGAAACAAGGCAAAAGTAGTAAAAAAGAAAGTCTATGAGGTAATGTGGTACCAGATAATGTGGGGCTCTGTAGGCTCCTATAAGCAGTGTGACTTTCAATTAGGGTGGGATGGGAAATCACTATAGATGAAAAGAAGAGGCTAGGAGTGTTCTGAGCAGTGACTTTAAAAGGATCAGTTTGGCTGCTGGGTTAAGAAAAGACACCGACGGGGACAAGGGTCCAAGCAGGAGATAGGGGGCAGTTGAGACAGTGAAAAAATATCATGTTCTAAAAATATCCTGAAGGTAGAAGGAATAGGACTTACTGACAGACTAGAGGGTGCCAAGGTTTTTGGCCTGAGCCAAACGATGGAGTTGCTATTTGCCAAAGTATGGAAGACCATACTTGAGGAGGGGGATCTCAGGAGCTAGTTCAGGAGCGTGACTCTGTTTATGTTATATTTCAGATGTCTATTAGCCATTCAAGTAAAGGTGTCAGGTAAGCAGCTGAATTTATGAGCCTGGAGCTCAAGGGAGAAGTCTGGGCTGGAGATAGAAATTTGGGAGTTTTCAGCCTAGAAATGGTTTAAAGCCCGGGAGCCCAGATGAGATCACCAAGAGCCCGAGTGTGAGTATAAAGAGAGAAGAAGAGAGGACTGTGGCCTGAGTCCAGGGCACTTGGATTTTAGAGGTCAGGGAGACGAGGAGGCACCAGGGACACACACAGTAGGAGCAGCCGGTGAGGCAGGAGGAAGCCCAGGCAGAGTGGTGTCCTGAGTCGAGTAGATGAAGTGTTTCAAGGAGCAGGGTGGGGTCCACAGAATCAAATGCCACTGGTAGGTCAAAGAGGCCCAGGACTGCACAGATCGCTGGGCTTAGCACTGTGGAAATAACTGCTGACTGTGAGGAGGGCAGGTTGAGGGTGTGTATAGCATCTCTAGGCCTCTTTTACGACCCATAAGATGAGTGTCAGACTAGATCATTTGTAAGTCTTCTGCGACCTTAAAATCATATGACTTCTAGCGATTTTAAGGGCCTAAAAGATGTTTCACTTGATGTGTCTTTGCTTTTCTAATTTCACATTGGTCCAATCTAGAATTTTTATGATACTGAGGTCTAAGTTAGCCAAATAATTTACACTTGTTTTTTTCCTATAGAAAACTATAACTCATTTTATCATATAATTCCCAGAAACACCCCGTGTAAGGGTAGAGAAGCAGAGTGATACCTATGAAGGCAATAAATGGGGTTATAACTCTGAGGGTAAAAAACCCACTACTCTACAGAACTGAGAAAGCTCCTGAGGAACAAGGAACGCTGGTTGACCCAATCCCAGGCCCAAGTGTGTGGTGCTGCTCACAGCTCCAAAGGGGCCAGTTTCCATTTCTTTACTAACTCCCACAACTTTTCAGAGGGAAAGGAGGTTGGTTGCAGGAGGTTTCTGAATACAGAATCCTATATTAGGTGCTACAGAGTGTCACAGAGAGGAAAAACCTATCACTTCCAACCGGGGGAAAAGAGGGAAGGCAACCATAGCTAACATTTACTGAGCTTTTACTATGTGCCAGATCCTATTCTAAGTGCTTTACATATGGCACCTCACTATTCCTGACAACCTATGAAGTAGATGTTACCAACGGTCCCATTTTACATATGGTACAAATGAAGTCATACAGTCCTACTGCCCAGAGTTACACTGAGCCAGGAGATAACCTAGGCATTCTGGTTCCAGAGTCACTCGCTTAAGCATGAAGCTTCCTCCCAAGAATTCCTCAGAGAGAGAGCAAAAGTTCCTTTTCTAAGGGCCCAGGCAAAACCATGGCAAGACAGAATGGCTTCCCTGTCCCAGAATGTATAGAAATTGTATAACAAAACCACAGCACCTCTGTAATGCTGGTGCTGGGGAGCAGGCTTCTGTTAGATTCAACCATTATTTTGTGGGGACAAGATTTAGTTGGCAATACACTTGAATTCATATAATAACAGAATCTTGCTGTAGCTGTGTATAAAATAAAAAAGAAAAGTACTGGTATCTGTAGAGTAAGAAGACGCCCATGCTAATAATGATGCCACCAGAAACGTCACGCTCTCTGCTCTGGTCAGCCACAGATGCCCCTCTCCTATGAAGAAGGAAAGCTGGAGAGAGTAATGTAGAATAGTCGCCCTGGTGCTACTGAATATAGAAGTAGCAAGATTAAAACAACAACAACAGCAAAACATTGTAAGAGCTCAAATGGGACAGAATCATCTTGATTTCTGCTTTTGTATGTCCAGCAAATATTTACCTAGCACGCAAATGGACTGTGGTGATATGACCTTGTGACACAAAGGGCCACATGAACAATTTCCCAAACAAGACTGGATAATACTTCAACACTGACTCAATCAAAGAAAAACATATTTAGAACTCTGTGAGATACTAATGAAGACTGAAACCTGATACTAACAGAAAAAAGTCCTCTATGAACAGAAAGGAAAACCTATTTAGATTAGCCTAGATTGGTCCTGAGTCCTGGTGAAGGGAGGCAAATGTGTCTTCCCCTGGCTGAATCTTCCTTTGCCTCAATACCTAGAGATGTGTCACAGCCTAGCTGTTCACTTTTGTTTGTGGTATGTTGTTTTCATGTTCATTTCACGATGCATTCCCCAGCCCTGTCTCACTCTCCCCTTATCTTGGCATTTTCACTCCTATTTCCCACTGCAAGAGTACACAGTGCTACCTCCTCATGTCTTCCCCTCCAAAGGCTTTTCCACCGTTCTCTCTCTCCTGGTAGGGAACAGAAAGCACTCAGCTTTCAAGCCAGAAATCAGGAAACTGGCCTTGATCTCTCTCTCTGTCCTCTCCTCCCTCCCTTCCCTCCCTCTTTTTCTTTCTCCTCTCCTTCTCACTCCCTCCTACCCCCCTTTTCTGCTCCCTCCCTCCCATACCACTTCTAACTCCCATACACATATCCAGTTAATCAGCCCAGCTGAAGACACAGCACGTTCAGTCAATGTAAACCACCACAAGGGACTGACCACAGAAAAGCAGCCTCTTTAAATAGACCCTGTATTTTGCCCTGTTGCATAGGTAATCAAAATTAAACAACTATAGGCATACCTCAGAGATATTGGGAGTTCGGTTCCAGACCACTGGAATAAAGCAAATATCGCAATAAAGCAAATCAAATGAATTTTTTGGTTTCCTAGTGCATATAAAAGTTATGTTTACACTATACTATACTGCAATAATAGCACTGTGTCTAAAAAACACCGTATGTACCTTAATTAAAAACTATACTATTGTTAATATATGCTAACCATCATCTGGGCTTTCAGCGAGTTGTAATCTTTTTGCCCTCATGTTGAAGGCTGCTCACTGCTTCAGCTCACTGCTGAAGGCTGGGGTGGCCATGGCAATTTCTTAAACAACAACAGGGGCGCCTGGGCAGCTTAGTCGGTTAAGTGCCCAACTCTTGATTTTGGCTCAGGTCATGATTTCAGGGTCGTGAGATGGAGCTCCTCACTGGACTCTGTGCTGGCCATGGAGCCTGCTTAAGATTCTCTCCCTCTCCCTCTGCCCCCTCCCACTGCCGCTTGCGCGCACTTTCAAAAAAGAATAAAACAACAATGGTTTGCCATGTTGACTCTTCTTTTCAAGAACATTTTTTTCTGTGTAGCATATGACGCAAGTTGATAGCATTTTACCCACAGAACTTCTTTCAAAAGAGGAGTCAATCCTCTGAAACAACGCTGCTGTTTTATCAACTATGGAATATTGTAAATCCTCCGGTGTCATTTCAACAATCTTCACAGCATCTTCACCAGGGGTCGATTCCATTTCTTTGCTCATCCCTAAGAAGCAACTCCTCATCAGTTCAAGTTTGATCATGAAACTGCAGCAACTCAGTCCCATCCTCAGGCTCCACTTCTGCTTCTCGTTCTCTTGCTATTTCCACCACATCTGCTGGTACTTCCTCCGCTCAAGTCTTGAACTCCCTCAAAGTCCTCCATGAGGGTTGGAATCAACTTCTTCCAAATTCCTGTCAATATTGTTGACATTTTGACCTCTTACTATTCATCAAAAATGTTTTTAATGGCATCTAGAATGGTGAATTCTTTTCAGGTTTTCAATTTACCTTGTCCAGATCCATCAGAGGAACTGCTATCAATGGCAGCTATAGCCTTAAGAAGTGTATTTCTTACATACATTTTGACAGTTGAAATGATTCTTTGACCCATGAAATGGATGCAGAATGGATGTTGCATGAACAGGCATGAAAACAACATTAATCTTGTTGTCCATCTCCATCATAGCTCTTGGGTGACCAGGTGCATTGTCCAAGAGTAGTAATATTTTGAAAGGAGTATTTTTTTTTTCTGAGCAGTAGATCTCAACAGTGGGTTTAAAATATTCAGTAAACCATGTTGGAAACAGATGTGCTGTCATCCAGACTTTGTTGTTCCATTTATAGAGCACAGGCAGAGTGGATTTAGCATAATTCTTAAAGGCCCCAGGATTTTCAGAATGGTAAATGAGCATTGGCTTCAACTTAAAGTCAGCACCTGCATTAGGTCCTAACAAGAGAGTCAGACTGTCCTTTGAAGCTTTGAAGCCGGGCACTGACTTCTCCTGTGAAAGTCCTAGATGGCATCTTCTTCTGATAGAAGACTGTTTTGTCTACACTGAAAATCTGTTGTTTAGTGCAGCCCCCGTCATGGATAATCTCAGCTAGATCTCCTGGAGAACTCACTGCAGCTTCTACCCCAGCACCTGCTGCTCCCCCTTGCACTTGTGTATTATGGAGATGGCTTCTTTCCTTAACCCTCATGAAGCCACCTCTGCTAGCTTCAGACTTCTCTCCTGCAGCTTCTCCACCTCTCTCAGCCTTCAGAGAATTGAAGAGAGTGAGGGCCTTGCTCTGGATCAGGTTTTGACTTAAGAGAATGGTATAGCTGACTTGATCTTCTAACTAGACCACTAAAATCTCCATATCAGTAATAAGGCTGCTTCACTTTCTTGTCATTCGTGTGTTCATTGGAGCAGAACTTTTAATTTCCTTCAAAAGCTTTGCCTTTGCATTCACAACTTGGCTAACTGGCAAAAGAGGCCTACCTTTTGGCCTCTTTTGGCTTTTGACATGTCTTCCTCACTAAGCTTAAGCATTTCCAGCTTTTGATTTAGAGTGAGAGACATGGGATTCAACTTCCTTTCACTTGAACACTTAGAGGCCATTGTCAGGTAATTAATTGGCTTAATTTCAATATTGTGTCTCAGGGAATAGAGAGGCCCGAGGAGAGGGAGAGAGACAAGAGAACGGTTGGTTGGTGGAGCAGTCAGACCACATACATTTATTGATTAAGTGCACCGTCCTATGTGGGTGTGGTTTGTGGCACCCCCAAAATAATTAAAATAGTAACATCAAAGATCACTGATTACATATCACCATAACAAATATAATAATAATGAAAAATTTGAAATATTATGAGGATTACCAAAACGTGATGAGCAAATACTGTTAGAAAAATGGCTCTGATAGACTTGCTCCACACAGGGTTGACGTAAACTTTCAGTTTGTAAAAATCGCAATTATCTCCAAAGTGCAATAAAGCAAAGCACAATAAAACAAGGTATGCCTATACTCTCATAAGGATTTGTTTAGGGTCTATCTCCACCAGCAGGCAGTGAGATGGACCCTGTTCATGGAACACTCTTGTTCACCACTGATACCTGCCATTTATTGAGTGTTAACTCTATGCCAGGCACTGCATACAGCTCTACATTTATGATTTCATTTCATCTTGGACTCTATGAGATAGGATCTAGTATTAGCCATATTTAAAAATAAGGAAATTGAGGCTTAGACTAGTAGCTTAGCCAAGGTCATATAGCTGGACTTGAACCCAGGTCTGTTTGATGTCAAAGCAAATGCTTACTATACTACACTAAATGGCTAAGCAGAGTGGAACCAATTTTTCTTTTCTTTCCTTTTTTTTTTTTGGTAAAGACTTTATTTATTTATTTGAGACAGAGCAGGAGAGAGCAAGCATGAGCTGGGGGGGGGGGGGCAAAGGGAGAGGGAGAAGCAGACTCCCCGCTGAGCAAGGAGCCCGATGCAGGACTCAATCCCAGGACCCCAGGATCATGACCTGAGCTGAAGGCAGACGCTTAACCCACTGAACCACCCAGGGACCCCTGGAATCAATTTTTCAACACATACTACAAAGTCCTAAGTCAAATCGTGCACACAAATCTAGACAAATTAAGTCAGAGCAGGAAAAATTCCTGTGCACTTGGCTAATTAGAAAGCCTAAAATTATAGTTAAAAAAATCCTTGTTTTTTTTTTAAAGATTTTATTTATTTATGTGAGAGAGAGAGAGAATGAGAGATGGAGAGCACGAGAGGGAAGAGGGTCAGAGGGAGAAGCAGACTCCCTGCTGAGCAGGGAACCCGATGTGGGACTCGATCCCGGGACTCCAGGATCATGACCTGAGCCGAAAGAAGTCGCTTAACCAACTGAGCCACCCAGGCGCCCAAAATCCTTGATTTTTTTTTTTTTTAAATCAACAATAACTCTTCTCCATGTAATTCACATTTTTTTTCTTTATTAGTGGCAATTTTACAACTCATCAAAAGAACTGTCATTGCTTGGATTTTTGTTAAGAGTACTTAACTACAGTTACTTTTTTAAGTAAATAAAAATATATCAAGCTCTATAAAAGCTCACTAGTACTAAGACAAAATGCGGCAGTAGAGTGGAGACTCAGAAAAATCCTGCTGCTTTGTTAACACTCATGGTAGTATGAACGACCCTCAATTAGAGATGGAGAATTTGGGTCAGTGTATATAGCAATTTGTTCCAATTCAGCAGTCAATTTTGGGATCAGAAAGATAGGAAGAGACTCAAGGGACTTTTCAATCACCTGATATAACAAGCAACAGACAAAAGATGTTGCAAATAATTCAGCAAAGTCAAAAAGAACCTAAAATGATAGTAATATTTGGAAACTGTGATTGAGTTCATGTAAAGCCCACTGGCATCCTTATTCTAGAAGAAAAATATCAGCAGGAGAAGAAATAAAGGCTCCAACAGTCATCAACCAATTTAGTATGTTGCTAAAGGGCAAGAAAGTGGAAAAATTCAAGGATGCTGGAGTACAGACTTTGTCCAGTCATACTGAACTAACACGAAAGAGCTAATTAATAGGCATCTTAATTAAGATTACAAACAGGAACATTTATTATAGGGCTTCCTCAAGAAAAGGAAAAAAATACTGTATCTCTCCCTCTCTTTTTCCCTCCCCAACCAGCCTCTTTATTAGAAGGCTATATGATATAGTTTACCATGTTGGAAAAACATCCCATCTTGAAACAACTGAAATTTAAATTTTTTTGAGGGAAAAGTCAAAGACAAATTGCAGGAATGCAAAAACGGAGTTAAAACTGCAGCCATAGGAGAATAAAGTCTGTAGGAAGATACATGAACATTCTTTGGTCCTGGTTCAACAGCTTTAAAACAGACCTAGAAATGTACATTTATGTAACCCCCCAAAATTTACTTTGCCCTCCAAAAGGGCAATTCACGCTTAAAATTCAGCTTGTTCAGCTGCAGCTCTGGTTAGCTTAACCCCGAGCCCCAGCCTAAGAACTTCTATAGCCATCAGGGTGAGTGAAGCGCCCCACAAGAGTTAGAAGGGAATGGACATGGCTGACTTTACTCTGTTCCTAAACTGAAAGCCCTCTTGTGCTCCCCAAATTCTCCATTTTGCCCTACTTGAAAGTACCTCAAATGAGATGAAGGCTCAGATAATCTTTCTAACCTGACACATGCAAAATTCCTAACACAAAAGCAAAGGAAAAAAAAGGGAAGAGAAGAAAGTGTTAAGAAATACCATGATTTCACTCATGTGTGGAATTTAAGAAACAAAATAAATGAACAAAGAAAAAAACAAGACAAACCCAAAAACAGACTTGTAACTATAGAGAACAACTGGTTATTACCAGAGGGGGGGGAGGAATCGGCGAAACAGGTGAAGGGATTAAGAGCACACTATCTTAAGGAGCACTCAGTAATGTAGAGAACTGCTGAAATCACTGTATTGTACACCTAAAACTAATATAACATGGTATGTTAACTACACTGAAATTAAAATTTTAAAAATTTTTTAAAATTTAAAAAATTCGAAAGAAAGAGTTACAGTGGAAGGAGGTAAGAGATGCTTATTTTTTTTTCTTTAAGGATTTTATTTATTTATTTGACAGCGAGAGAGAGACAGCAAGAGAGGGAACACAAGCAGGGGGGGAGTGGAAGAGGGAGAAGCAGGCTTCCCGCCGAGCAGGGAGCCTGATGTGGGGCTCGATCCCAGGACCCTGGGATCACAACCCGAGCCGAAGTCGCTTAACGACTGAGCCACCCAGGCACCCCGAGATGCATATTTTTATAAGTCACACTTAAGAGTATAATTAAGCACAGGAGGAAAAGGGGGCAAGCACAGTATTCTTTCTATTACATTCCAAAATCTAGTAGCTGATAACTACCAGGCACTCAAGCCAGTTCAAGTCTCTTTCTTTTTCTCAGTGGCATAAAATCTCTTAATAAAGGTTATTCCAATCAACCCTTTGTCCCTATGTTTCCATTACAATATTTATAAGGGCCATATGAGGAAATAATTGATAAAACCTCATGGCCCTCTGGGTACTATTCACTCACAACTCAGAGGCCACCCAGTAATAATGTTTAGTTCTGGGTGCTACCCTTTACAAAGGTCACAGAAAAACTGGAACATATTCAGAGGCAAGCATGCAGGACAGGGAAAGGACTCAAAACCAAACCAATGAGGTCCTGGATGTGTTCAGCCTACAAAAGAGAGGCCTTCTAATACTTGAAGAGCTCTCACCTGGGAAAAGGCCTATTATTGTTTTCTGTGGCCTCCAGGTGGGAGAGTGAAAATCAACACATAACAGCAGAGAGAGAAATTTCAGCTCAATAAAAGGAAAAACTTTCTTAGCAGAGCTATTCAAAAACAGAATAGGCTGCCTCAGAAGACAGGGTCCCAGTTCATGCAAAGGGTGGACAACTACTTAGAGGCTTAGAAAGGGGGTTAAGCCCTGGTTGAAAGTCTGGGACCAGGCCAGCATTTCTGTAGGTGTCATACAAGGGCAAACTGAATTAGAACCACCTTATGTGCCTGCTGAACAAGAAATAATAGGAATTTGGAAAATAATGCAAGCTCCTGGACCTCTGTCTAGGTTTCATGACTCAGAACAAGGGAGTGCCTGGGAATTTGCATTTTAACAAGCCCTCGAGGTGATTCTAATGTACACTCAAGACTGAGAACCAGACTAGGTGACCTCTGAAGCTTTATCTATCACCTATCCTCTACTATCACTCGGGCTGTCTGAATAGTTCCCCTGCTCTGATCTTTTATTTTTGTTGTTGCCTCTGTCAAGAAACATCCTTACTCAAGCTTCATTAACTCCTCTTTATTGAAAGCCTATCCACCCTTTCAAGATCCAGCTGGACAAATGATGATTTCTTTGCTGATTTTCCAACCACATGTGAACCCTGATTAAACTACAGCACTATTTTGTACCATACCAATGGAACCTGTCACTACACAATGGAATTAACAGTACATACTTTGAGGGAAAGGTCTGTGTCTCAGACCCATTTTATCCTCATTACTTGCACAAGTTGGCACACACTGTGCTACAAACATAATTTAACACACTTACATTGTGTGTGCTTTTTGTTTACTTCAGCGTACGCTCTGTGAAGGAGGGTACTCATCTCCAGTCGTTGTGGTCCTAGCACAGTTAGATACACTAAGTATCATAACCTTGGATCAAACTAACTGATGGGTAACAGCCATTATTTTCCCTGGGTTTTAGGTTAGAATAAATTTTTACAAAACACAGTTGTCTCATCTAGTACCTGACGCTAGCCTTAAATACATACTTCAAACACGTCTACAAATGATCAAGAGTCGCAGAAGAGAGGCAAAAGAGTAGGAGTCTCCAATTCTTCTATGGTACAAGGATGGTGAGTCCTTGCTTCCACACTTATCCTCAACACTGGTTCCTTTCTATCTTCTAAATATTTTATGTCACCAGCCTGTGGTGGAAAATCCTCCACCTCTCCCTGCTGCCAGGGGCACCACCTCTAAAGCCCTATTTCGTTCCTTCTTTTCTCTCTAAACTTAACTGGATAAAAGGTTTACCACTCTCCGTCTCTGCTTTTCTGCCATAATTTACTCCTGGCATGTTTAGTGAAGCCCTCTTGATTCATCTTTGATAATTTCTCTTGCGTCCATCTCTCTCTCCTTCCTGTCTAGCACCTATTGTCCTATATGAGGCTGCAATGCAGAATATCAGCATTAATTTCCTAATTGAAACCAATGGCCTTTGATCCATGGGTTTGCAAAGAAGTCTTAATGTATCTGAAAAAATCACATACTGTAGTCTATTTAAGGAGAAGAAACCTAGACATATAAAAAATGCAAACACTGTAAGAGAAACAAATGTTTTACTGTCTTCCTTCTTTCAGAAGCACCTGCCAGTATAGAAGGGCTCTTTCCCCTTAGGCTTCCTAATCTCAGTTTCCTTCCTCCATTTTGTCCTAAAGATAACGTAATACCAAGAATATTCTACTTACAAGAACTATCATTAATTGAGCCCGCTAAGCGAGGTACTTGACATATTGTGGGTACCCCCTATAACAACCAATGTATTATTCTATTTTCATTTGAAGAACTTGAGGCCCCAAAGGGTCAAGTAACTCAATGCCTAAAGACATGTCATTACTAAGGGATTAATCTCAGATTCCAGCCCATGTCTATCTGGCTCCAAAGCCAATACACCACAATACCACGCCATCCCTTCATAACCCTAACAGCTTCAATTGCTTTTGCAATCACTTCCAAACTTTCAAATTGGTGAGGGTAAAAAAAGCCATGTTTTAGTGAGATAAATCTAGTGGAAATATGTAGGATGGATCGGAAGGGAATTAACTTGAGGTTGGGAAACCAATTAAAGATGTAATAATTTAGGCATGAGTCCATAATGGCCTGCACTAAGATGCTGGCAATGCAAATGGAAAAAAGAGACGGATATGAGAGAAATTATGAAAGATGAATCAAAAGAACTTGGCGGCTGCTGAAACATACAAAGTGAGAGAAAAAGAATCAAAACTGACTTAACTTATAAGTCTGTGTGACCAAGAGACGTGACCGAAACCAGAAAGACAAGGGCAAGATCTGGCTCTGTGGGAGAGGATATGATAAATTTCTTGCTTTAATTATGAAAAGTAAAACAATGATGTGGAAGATGTACCTATCTTTAGAGTAAAAATGCCTTCTGCTTCTCCTCAGTGTGACCCCAAAAGTAATGAAAGGGACTTTAATTCACATAATTCACAGAAGAACACTGATCTCTGATTGAAGTAAATACTCTTGTGTCCCTTGCATGCAATCCCTTTCTTTTCCAAACTTGTAAAAAGTGCAATGCCTGCAAATTCCAACACTATTCATTCAAAGGAGATGGTTAATAGGTCTCATCTGTTTAGCTGGAGCGCCTATAACAGGTCCTTCATAAGAAGACCACAGACAATCGTTTGAGTGAAAATTTATGCAAAGTAACAGATTAGTAATAGTTTTACACCAGCAGGGCTTCATGTCTCATTATTTTATACTGACTACTAATAGAGTTTAGTATTAGAATTTGAAAAGGAACAGAAAATGGAATGCTCTCCCCGAAGAATTTATTGTACTCTTTCAGCTATTACAGGTTTCATTACAGATTTCTACTCCAAGGCGTTATTCTTTGTTTTATTTTCAAAATGTGGCTCATACTTTAAAAATGGCTTTCTGGGAAACCTCTACATTTGCATGCATTCAAATGAAACTCTGTTCTCTGTCGGCTGTCATCATTCTGTTCAGCAGCTTGTTACATATTTTATAGGGTTAGGACGTGATTAACAGTGGACTCCTCCACAGCATTCCATAAAACAACAAAATCTACAGTAAGGCTCAGCAAAGTAAACATCCAGAGTGCTTTTAAATATTTGGTTTTATAGTTTTTAAATGACAAGTTTTAAAAAGAAATGCTATGATGTAGCTGAGGATGTAGCTCCGGTACCACCCTGTGATTGAGGACAGCCTGGTAACGGGGTAGATTCTGTATGAAGAATGCTCCCTCCTTAGCTGTTCGACATTCTCTTATGATATCCACCAGAACATCAAATGTCCCTCTGCATATTGCATATCATCCCAAATAGAGAGAAAGAAGATGATAGAGGCAACTGAAATGCTAAAACTGCAGTAATTGTTACGTAAATAAATCAAGCTGCTTTTTGGAAAGAGGAGACATCAGAACATGGGATAAGTTGCAAGCGGTGCAGGAATGTTGAGGGTGCATTCCACATCCAACCCTGTATTCGACAGACTCATGAAACAGAACTATACACAGCAGGTCATGCATCAGCAGCTCAAAAAGTGGTTTCTTTTTGTTGAGGGAGATAATAGAAAAATAAATGCTGGGAAGTTTTTCAAAGGAGATCAAAAGGTGCAGTGAATAATGACTCTGATGTACTTCAAAATGGAAATTCTTCAGGCAAGTAGGTCTGGGTTTCAAGTAATGAACCTAACATTTGCACAATGGGTTGCAACAAAATATAATGAAGTTAGCATACAAAACACTGTCTGATAAATGTTAACTCAATGTTCATATCCTCATGGGTGGACACAGCTGCTTTATTGGAGATGAGCACAAACTATTAAAAATTGGGGGAAACACTGTATTACGCACCTCCTGATAATCTTTGAGGTTAAAGTTCACATATGGAACGTTAGGTCATAAAGCACTGCAAATCATCCCATTCTGAGGAAAATGCAAGTTGAAAAAATATCTTTCCACAAGTCATTTTAAAAAGCAACATTACTATAAAATTAAATACTAGAAATAATAATGCAAGTTCATGATAAGAAATATAAACCTCATTCCTTTAACAAAAGCTAACAAAAATTGAGAGAATCAATACAGCATTATCAGCTTAAAGAATGTCATTGTCATGTGGGCTGCCTGAGAGAAACCAACACTTCCTGTAACTAGATACTTCTTTTCTGGAAAGAAGATAAAAACTGAATTTTGTTAGCCTAGTGGTGCAACAACCAGCATAATAAAACAAAGAAACAAAATCAAGGTTTTCAGAGCAATGCCCATGATCATTTTGTTTTTAAGTTTAATTGAAATTAACAGTTGAAATTATTCTCTTTGGTGTACTGTTCCGTAGATTTTAAAAACTGCCACGGCTACAGTCAGAGAACAATTTCATCAACCCAAAACACGCCCCTGTGCTCTCTGCAGGGAACGCCCCCACCGGAACCCTCCCGGGGGCAAACACTTGCTATAGTTTTTCTTTTTACAGAATGACATATGATGGAAGCATTCAGTATGTAGTATCTTGCTTCTTTCACTTAGCAGAGTACATATAACGTTCATCCATGCTCTGTGTCTGTGAGTAGCCTGTTCCCTTTATACTGCTGAGTAGTAGTCCATAGGATATGCCACAATTTGCTTACTCATTCACCAACTGAAGAGGTATTTGTGTTACATCCAGCTTTTACAAATTATTAATAATGTTGCTATAAACGTTCTTATTCAAGTTTTTGTGTGGAATGGCTGGGTCAGATGTAGGTATTTGTTTAATTTTCTAAGAAGTTGCTGAATGGTTTTCCAAAATGTCTATATACCATTTTGCATTCCTATCAGCTATGAATGAGAATTTCAGATGCTCTCCATCCTTGCCAGAACATGGTACTGGTTTTTGGACGATTATTTTTCTAATTAACATAATGTATTATTTATTTTAGGGGTACAGGTCTGTGATTCATCAGTCTTACACAATTCACAGCACTCACCATAGCACATACCCTCCCCACTGTCCATCACCCAGCCACCCCGTCCCTCCCACCCCCACCACTCCAGCAACCCTCAGTTTGTTTCCTGAGATTAAGAGTCTCTTATGGTTTGTTTTCCTCTGGTTTCATTTTATTTCATTTTTCCCTCCCTTCCCCTATGATCCTCTGTCTTGTTTCTCAAATTCCTCATATCAGTGAGATCATATGATACTTGTCTTTCTCTGACTGATTTATTTCGCTTAGCATAATACAAGTGAAGTTCCATCCATATCATTGCAAATGGCAAGATTTCATTTTTTGATGGCTGCATAATATTCCACTATATATATATATATATATATATATATATACACCACATCTTCTTTATCCACTCGTCTGTCAATGGACATCTTGGCTCTTTCCATAGCTTGGCTATTGTGGACATTGCTGCTATAAACATTGGGGTGCATGTACCCCTTCGGGTCCCTACATTTGTATTTTCAGGGTAAATACCCAGTAGTGCAATTGCTGGGTCGTAAGGTAGCTCTATTTTCAACTTTTTGAGGAACCTCCATACTGTTTTCCAGAGTGGTTGCACCAGCTTGCATTCCCACCAACAGTGTAGGAGGGTTCCCTTTCTCCACATCCTCACCAGCATCTGTTGTTTCCTGAATAGTTAATCTTGACCATTCTAACAGGTGTGAGGTGGTATCTCATTGAGGTTTTGATTTGGATTTCCCTGATGCCGAGCAATGTTGAGCACTTTTTCATGTGCCTGTTGGCCATTTGGATGTCTTCTTTGGAAAAATGTCTGTTCATGTCTTCTGCCCATTTCTTGATTGGATCATTTGTTCTTTGGGTGTTGAGTTTGATAAGTTCTTTATAGATTTTGGATACTAGCCCTTTATCTGATATGTCATTTGCAAATATCTTCTCCCACTCTGTCAGTTGTCTTTTGGTTTTGCTGACTGTTTCCCTTGCTGTCAAAAGCTTTTTATCTTGATGAAGTCCCAATAGTTCATTTTTGCCCTTGCTTCTATTGCCTTTGGCAATGTTTCTAGGAAGAAGTTGCTGCGGCTAAGGTCAAAGAAGTTGCTGCCTGTGTTCTCCTCAAGGATTTGATGGATTCCTGTCTCACATTTAGGTCTTTCATCCATTTTGAGTCTATTTTTGTGTGTGGTGTAAGGAAATGGTCCAGTTTCATTCTTCTGCATGTGGCTGTCCAATTTTCCCAACACCATTTGTTGAAGAGACCATCTTTTTTCCATTGGACGTTCTTTCCTGCTTTGACGAAGATTAGTTGACCATAGAATTGAGGGTCCATTTCTGGGCTCTCTATTCTGTTCCATTGATCTCTGTGTCTGTTTTTGTGCCAGTACCATACTGTCTTCATGATTACAGCTTTGTAATAGAGCTTGAAGTCTGGGATTGTGAAGCCACCGGCTTTGCTTTTCTTCTTCAACATACCTCTGGCTATTCGGGGTCTTTTCTGGTTCCATACAAATTTTAGTTTTTTTTTTTTTAAAGATTTTATTTATTTATTTGTGAGAAAGAATGAGAGAGAGAGCACATGAGAGGGGGGAGGGTCAGAGGGAGAAGCAGACTCCCTGCCGAGCAGGGAGCCCGATGTGGGACCCGATCCCGGGATTCCGGGATCATGACCTGAGCCGAAGGCAGTTGCTTAACCAACTGAGCCACCCAGGCGCCCCCATACAAATTTTAGGATTATTTGTTCCATTTCTTTGAAAAAAGTTGATGGTATTTTGATAGGGATTGCATTAAATGTGTAGATTGCTCTAGCAGCATAGACATTTTCACAATATTTGTTCTTCCGATCCACGAGCATGGAATGTTTTTCCATTTCTTTGTGTCTTCCTCAATTTCTTTCATGAGTATTCTATAGTTTTCTGAGTACAGATCCTTTGCCTCTTTGGTTAGATTTATTCCTAGGTATCTTATGGTTTTGGGTGCAATTGTAATTGGGATCGACTCCTTAATTTCTCTTTCTTCTGTCTTGTTGGGTGTATAGGAATGCCACTGATTTCTGTGCATTGATTTTATATCCTGCCACTTTACTGAATTCCTGTATGAGTTCTAGCAGTTTTGGGGTGGAGTCTTTTGGGTTTTTCACATAAAGTATCCTGTCATCTGCAAAAAGTGAAAGTTTGACTTCTTTGCCGATTTGGATGCCTTTTATTTCTTTTTGTTATCTGATTGCTAAGGCTAGGACTTCTAGTACTATGTTGAATAGCAGTGGTGATAGTGGACATTCCTGCTGTGTTCCCGACCTTAGGGGAAAAGCTCTCAGTTTTTCTTGGTGGGTTATTTTTAAAAAATAATCCTAATAGGCATATAGTGGTATAGTATTGTGGTTTTTGTTATCTTATTGTAGTTTTAATTTGCATTTTCTTAATGATTAATGGTGTTGAGCATCTTTTCATGTGCTTATTTGTCATCAAGATATCTTCTTTGATGAAGCACCTGTTAAAATCTTTTGTCTTTTAAAAAATATTATGTTGTCTGTTTTCTTATTGTTGAATTTTGAGAGTTCCTTACATATTCTGGATACAGGTCCTGTGCCATATATGTGAAATTGCAAATACTTTCTCCCCCTCATAGTTGTCTTAACATATCTTCTCAAATATCATGTTTTATTTATCATTCCTTGGCTCCATCTGTCACAGACTTTCACTGAATTATCTGGCATGGCATTAAAATAATCACTTTGAATGAAATAAAGTGATATGATAAAGAAGGGTTATCACAAAAGACTCTGAGAAGGTGATACTTGAGCCGAGATCCACGCCAAAGAGAAGAACATAAAGGCAGAGAGAAGAGCAAGGCTAATACCCTTTGGCAGGAAAGAGTTTGGCAAGTTCGAGGAAGACAAGTAGGCCATCATGGCTGGAGCTCACCAAGGGAAGAGGAATGAAGCATGAGATGAAGATGAAGTAGAGGCAGGGAAAGTCTTAGAGGCATTGGAGGAGTTTGAAGGTGAGAAACCACTGAAGGGTTTTAAGCAAAGAAAGTCATTCAATCTTTCTTAACTTTAAAGATTTGTCCAGCTACATAAAAAATTAACTGGAGGGGCAAGCAAGGAAACCAGTTAGGAGACCACTGTAGTGCAGGCAAGAAATGATGCTGGCATCAGATGGAGAGGCAGTAGTGCAAAATGACTGCAGTGGATGGATTTAAGATTTTAGAGTTAAAACCAATAGGACTCTCCAGTGGGTTAAAATGTGAAAAATAAGAAAAATGGAAGAATCAAAGATGGCTCCTAGGTTTGCAGACCAAGAAAATGGGGTGGATAATAATGGCATTCACTGGGATAGAGAACTCCCTGGAGGAGTGAAAATCAAAGATCCGTTTGGGACATGTTAAGTTCGAGATATCTAAGGAACACCCAAGTAATGCTGGAACACAATAGAGAAGCTTGGACCAGAGGGATAAATCGGAGAGCCAGAAGCATATACATGTATAAGAAAGGAGAGTATAGGTAGAAAAAATAGAATAGTTCAGGATAAAGCCCATAACACTTAACATTAGACTAAAATATGTTTACATGTCTCTCTCCCCTAACTGGCTTATTAGTTCTTCAAGTACACAGATCATGTCTTTTTCATATTGTATATTTAACAAATCTTGGTGCCTGATACTTACAAGTGCTTACAAGAGGTTGTGGAACTCTCACAGGCGTAATACGTGAGGGATGAGAACATCAGGATGTCCAAAGTGGTAAAAATGAGCAACTCTAGGAGAGACTGTAGTCCCAGAGTGGAAACTTCAAGTGCCAGATTTTGCAGTGTCAATGATGGGCAATTAGTGTCTCAAGCAAAAGGGGGCTCTTCAAAACAGCAGTTAATATATTTGTCTACAAGTAAAGGAAGTTGGTTTTCAACTGGAACTTTTGTGAAGAATCTCTTTTCTCCTACTTTTTGGTTTCCTACCTGCAAAATAATGAGGAGTTCTTTCCCTTCATTAGAGTTTACAAGTTAATAGCTCGAATGACTGGGTTAAGTTGGGACTGAGTATCTTTGGATTTGATGGTCTGAATATAAATAATTTCCCTGGTGTTCTTAAGAAAGCAAAGGGACTCTAGTAGACCTGCCATTGCTATCCTAGATTCATGTCACATTTGCCTCCCATAAAGACTTAGGAAATAGCCTAAATAAAACCTCAAGATAATGCTTTCATGATAGAAGATTCTTCTCAGTGGCTTGACTTTACTGGAGGGAAAAGCAACATAACAACTCAGTAAAAACTGGGATTGAAAGATTCCTAGTAGGGGAAACTCCCAGCCAAATATGCCTAAAATCACTCTACCTGTTTTCAAAATCTATTTTGAATTTTCACTGTAGCCACATATTATTTTTAAAAGATTTATTGACTTATTTGAGAGAGAGGAGGGGGAGAGGGAGGGAGAATCCTCAAGCAGACTCCCCGCTGAGCGTGGAGCCCAACTCAGGGCTTGATCCCAGGACGCTGAGATCATGACCTGAGCCAAAATCAAAAGTTTGCCACTCAACCAACTGAGCCACCCAGGTGCCCCTGTAGCAACATATTTCTACACACACACACACACACACACACACACACACACAATCTCAATTTGTGGTCAAAGGTCATTTTAATTATTTGGAAAATGGAAGCTGGCAATTTATTATTTATATGGATAATAGTAAATTGAACAATATATTGATTCTCTTCTCCCCTTCCCCTTATTACCAAATGAGAATACAGAAAAAATTTGTCTGACATAAAAAGGCCATTTTATAAGCATCTTTAGCAGTCAGAAACTTTAATTATTTAACATTAAACTTTCTATTAAAGGTATTATTTCAAAGATGCCAGGCAAAGTAGAATTCATGTTATGTAATAATCTGTCCATCCTTCTTCAGCAGAGACATTTACTTATCACTGAATATGCATGGGCTCCCCCACAATTCTCTGCTACTTTAGGTGGAACCATATTACTGGTTTTGGCCAATGGACTGTGAGTCGAAGAACATGTCACTTTCATGCTGAAAAAGGCTAATGTGTGACTCTCCAACTCTCCCTTTCCCTGCTGCAGTGACCAAGGAGGCCGCATGTTTCAGAAGGTATAACTATGAGATAGCGGAGCTTCCATCAGCCTCAGTTGCTGAGAGACTCTGTGGAATGTAATCTCTAACCTACAGTAGATGTGTAATGTCAACAAGAAGCAGAGTTTTGTTATGCTACGTTACTGAGATTGTGATTCTGTTGTTGTTACAATATGGCTTAGTCTATTCTTATTAATACACCTTCCCAGCTGAAAATCATATTTATAACTATGGATCATCCAAAGATTAGTTCAGAGACTAATGTGGTCAAAGAACCCATTTCACGCTGCACAAACCTATATTTTATTTGCAAGTATAATTATTTGCAGAGACTAATTCTTTTAAAGTGGAGACCAGCATGTCATCCTTGATTTTGTTTCCTATTGTTGCCTCCTGAATTGATTTGTCTATCATGGTTTGCCACATTCCATGGACAAAGTCACAGGTCTATGCTGTCTCATTTGTTTCATCATCTGTAGGGGATCACCTCCAGCTAACTTATGATAGAGGTATCAACTAAAAATCCTATGCAAATAGCCTATTTAATAGTGTCGGGAGTCTATCATTACTTCAGAGATAATCGTTGCTTACACTTTAACTCCTAAGTTAACAGACGTCTTGTTACAATACTCAACTTCCAAGGGTCTGCAATCTATATTTTATATAGTAAAAGAAAAAAATGCAAATGATCTTATTTCTACATGAGTTTCTCTATGTACTTTAAGTTTTGTGGGTTTTTTTCCTTTCCAACTTAGTAATATCACAGCAATCATCAAACAGTTGGATCTGAGAAATGATAAAACCAGTCTGCCCCGTATGTCATTTCTACCCAGGAAAATGACAACACATTGCTATTTGTTTTTTGGTTGGTAACAACATTAGTCTGAACATCATTATGCACACTGCAGTTGTGTATTTATTTCTCCTTCCAAGAGAGAAGAAAAAAAGAATTTACTAGTGTAATATAAGAACAATGGGACATTTTAAACTAATAGCTGGTGAATTTATAATAAACAAAAGGAAATGTTTCTTCATATACCATGTAGACACTCAGCCAACACTTGGAATCTGTTACTAATTATTTCACAGTCAGGGCTGTGAAATAATTAGGCCATCAAATCCAAAGCTGGATAACTTTAAAGCTGGATAACTTAATAATTGATGAAATCTTTAATTTTTGTCACCTAACTATAAAAGTAATTAAATTTTGTGCTTTAGGAAATCACCTCCCTAATCTTGACTAGGACTTTCATTCTCTGTTTGTCCTCCTGGGTGAAGGGAACGACACAGTACATTTTATAGCCACATACCTCCACGTTTCCACTGGGAATACCTCAGGCAAGCTGGACCCACATTCAAGTCCTAAAAAATCTTTTCCAGGTTGGTAAAAAACTCTGAACTTCATAATTCTGACAACAAAGTGGCTTCATGTGCCTTGTCTGATTTATTAAGGCTTAACTGAATGAAACAAATGGCATGTATTTGAAGTGTATACAATTTGATCATTTTTGATATGTGAAACCATCACTATAATCAAGATAATGAACATATACATCACCCCCAAATTTTCCTTGGGTCCCTCTGCTATCCTACCCTCCTCTATCTCCTCACTCTTCACCCCTGCTACCAATCTGTAGTTCGTTTTGGCACTTTAGATAACTGAATTTTCTATAAATGGGATCATACAGTATGTACTCTTTTTGTTTGGCTTATTTCTCTTGTTTAAGTAATCAAACAAGGAAGTCATTAGACTGAGGTGGCTCTAATGTCTTGGTAGCATATGTAAGTAAAATGAAATCTACGCCAAAATTAATTCCTATAAACGCTTCAAAGACAAAAAGAAAAACCAATTACAAACAGCCAACAGGCTTTTGCAAATAATGCAACAACTTAAGCTATAGCCAATCAAAGAATTTCCTTGCTTTGCTTCCATTTCTCCTCTACAAAATTATAATCCTCAACATAACTATTTTCAGTTTCATTCATGTTGTTGCATGGGTCAATACTTCACCCTTTTTTATTGCTGAGGAGTATTCCATTGTAGGGAAGCATCACAATTTCTCTCTCCATTATTGAATGGACAGTAGGGTTGTCTCCAGTTTTTGATGTTACAAATGAAGCTGCTGTGAACATTCATGTGTCTAAGTCTTTGTGTGGATATATGCTTTCATTTTTCTTGGGTAACAAATCCAGTTGTGGAATGGCTGAATCATAAGGTAGATGCATGCTTGACATTTTAGGAAATTGCCAACGTAAGCACTGCCAAACTATTTTCCAGTGTGGTTGTGCCATTTTACATTCTCACCGGCAGAGAGCAGAGTATGAGAGTTACAAGCTCCTTCACATCTTCACCAACATTTGGTATGGTTGATCTTTTTAATTTGAGCCAATCTAGTTGTGGCATATCATTTTGTTTTAATTTGCTTTTCCCTAATGACTAAGGATGGTGAACATTTTTTCACATGCTTATTTGCCATTCATGTATCCTCTCTGATGAACGATATGTTGAAATCATTTGCCCTTTTATTCTTTGGTTTTTAGGGTTTTTAAATTACTGAGTTGTAACCATTCTTCCTGTATTCTGAATCCAAGTTCTCTGTCAGATATATGATTTGCAAATATTTCCTCCTAATTTGCAGCTCATTTTTTTCATTGTCTTAACAGTGTCGTTAGAGGAGCCAAAGTTTCTATATTTGATAAAGTCTAATTCATCAATTTCATTGTTGTTTTTTTTAAATGATCATGCTTTTGATGCTGTATCTTTTTTTTTTAAAGATTTTATTTATTTATTTGAGACAGAGAATGAGAGAGAGAGAGAGAGAGCACATGAGAAGGGGGAGGAGGGTCAGAGGGAGAAGCAGACTCCCTGCCGAGCAGGGAGCCCGATGAGGGACTCTATCCCAGGACTCCAGGATCATGACCTGAGCCGAAGGCAGTCGCTTAACCAACTGAGCCACCCAGGTGCCCTTGATGCTGTATCTTAAAAACCTTTGCTTAAGCCAAGGTCACAAAGGTTTTTCTTACACACATATAGCACCCAGCCAACTTCAGTCAATAAATCAGGGAACACTTACATTAGAATGTGCTAATGAGACAGTTGATTAAACCAAAATGCAAATGACAGCTTTTCCTATTTGTGGTCTTGAATTTAAGGAAAGGAAAAAAAGGATTACAGAATTAGAAAAAGTTAATAGGACAGTTTCCCAAACTCACAGAGAGAGGCAGCTATGGAAAAGGACCTCATCATTTTTTTGTCCTTTTCAGCTTTGGTTTCCAGAACCTGTCAGGCCCTTCGTTTTCCTCAACGTTTCTCCCCCTAGACCTAGGGGAGAGGTGCCTGTTATTTTCACAAGAACAAACATAAAGCTATTTTTCTGTTTCTGAACTTATGCAGCTCTAATTAGTACCACTATAGACAAATACCTCAGTTATAAATCCAGAGTAGAAATCACAGAAATCATCTCCCTCCTACTAACAGAATAGCAGACCATAGTGCCAAGTTAGATATTAATCAAGAGTATTAGGACTAATTTTACCTAGGTATCAGAAAGTTAGAGTTAGAAGAACTTGATAGACAATTTCTTACATCCACATTCAGAGCTTCAACTTGTGCAGAGTCAACTAACAATCTGACCTACCCCTATGAAACATCACTCCACATTTCCACCTGCCTGCTGGACAAAGCCACTTTGATATCTTGGTGGCACTTAAGCTTCATCACTTCCAAAAGATTCTTTGACTCATCAAAAACTCATCTCCTCCCTCCTTTTCACCTCTCTGTTCTGGCTGCACAATTTTCCGAGATTACCCAAGCTTACAGTTTGACCATCTCTGACTCCTACATCTTCACTGCCTATCTTCTTACATTTAAAGAGTTACAGTGGTGGGGTGGGGTGTGAGAACATATTTAGGAAAGGGCGAGTGCATTGCAGGGATAATCATGGAAGGCTTCCTAAAAAATATTTATATTAGGCCTTGAAAGATGCCCCACAGTTTGCAGACATTAGGGCCTCCTATAAATATTTTTTAGGAAGCTTCTCTTGATTATACTTGCATATACTGGTTTCCTTCCACTAGACTCCTAGAGCATTTTGTATTTCTTTATCTCACTTAACACATATTACTTTTATTAGAGATCTTGTGCAACTATCAAATTGTAAGCCACTTGAAGGCAAGGAATCATGTTTTATTTTCCTCTACAACTCTCCAGGTTCCCTAAAATAGTATTTTAATATTCAAATGAAAACAGATGGAAACTTCTATGATGTTATTATGAACAATATGCCATTGTAGCTCCAGAGAAGATCCTCGAACATGAACAGAATGACTAATGAATGAATATCACAGTCTCAGTATGTAAAACTTTAGTAAAAGAACATTTATAGGTAGAAATACAGTTTCTGTATTTCACCTCAAAGGTTGACTGCTTCTCTCTGAGCAAAACTTCTAGCCTTCTTTCCCTAATAATCAACCAAAAAATACTGAACTAAGTCTGACTATGTAGGGGAAATCCCAAGGATGGATTTGGGACTCAGAAGATTATCAAAGCACTAAAAATAATAAAAATAAGAAGAATAATAATATAAAGAAAAGAAAGTAATTCCATTCCTTAAGAAGGAAATAAAATATCAGTTTTTCAGGCTTATTATTCTCATTTGTATATTTGTAGAAATCTAAAGTTGCATTAAAAAGGAAAAAAAAAAAGCCTATTCAGAAATGTTGGATGAATGGCCAACAAGTAAATATCCTGAATGAGGCAAAAGCAGTAGATGGCCCAGCTCAACATATTCTAGAGGGAATTCCACAGTACTTCCAGATTCCTCATCTCCAAATAAAGTCTCTGACACCTGCCTGGCCATCTCTCCTGAAGAGTAGGAAAAAGGGGGATCAGGAGTGATCACAAAGCCCACTTTTGAAACACCCTGCCTAATTGGCGGCATTGAAACCTCTTCATCTATTAAGACAGGCTTTGATAAAAGACCATCACACAGGCAACATGATCATTTCGTCTGAGTGATTTTAATTTGGATTCCACAAACGATCACTCAGTGTTCACCTTGAGATATATCACCTGTATTCCATAGCCACATCTTTGGCCTTTCAATAAACTCTCACACCCACCTACATTCATTACATGGGATGTACTCTCTTAGTTTTCAGACATTTGCAAGTCGTACCGAATAATTTAATGTTTAATTCAAAACTGCCCATGTATGCCAGCATTTAGAATTATCTCAAAATTTTATTATTGGCAGAAAACACTATAAAATATTTCCTCAGAAATCAAAAGACATTAATGTAATATCCTGTAGACCAAATTGTTTCAGCCAACACCAAGGATTTCCAGAGAGAAAGAACAGAGAGGGAAAATTTATCTAGTGAGTGGTAAATTTCAAATCCTTATTAAAGACATAAATATATTTTGTTGCCAGTAATCTTTAAGGCCTCTGCAGACTGTGTGCTTTGCAGTTGTTAAATGGGCTTTGTTTTCCTTTTTTATAGGAACAGAAGAAATAACCAAGGGAGGAAAGAAAAATGACAAAGTGAAGAACCTGGCCCCAAAATGCAGTCCAATTTTCACATTTATCATCCTGCCCAGCACAGGCGTAAGCTTGGGGGGGGGGCAAGTTTAGAGGGGAGGGCAACCGTGGTCCTACCCACAGAATCTCCACGTAGCCACAGTGTGTCTTGGTCTTGAGAATGAAAGCACAGGCTGAAGATGGGGGCGGGCGGGGGGGGGCGGGGAGGACAGCTCAGGAACTTGCTAGAAATGCTTTGGCTGTGGATACAAATGTTGGTCAGGGAGCACTCATTTTATTGCAAACTCGGAAAAAGGGCTTTTTTTGGAAAACCTTTATGACTCAGATTCTATCCCATTTTTTTTCTTAATAATCTAGTGGTCAGCTTTTGGAGAATGCTTTATCATTTTACTGTGAACATTTCTGAAGTTTCTCAGTTAAACAGGACCGACGAGAGAAGAGCTGGTGTAGTCTGTGCCTAGCAGAGCGAGGTGAGGATAACAGAATAGCAGGAGCTGAGCATGAGCGCACTACTCAGAAAGCACCCTTTACTCTGGGTCGGCCTGCAGACGAGAACAGCTTTGGAAGACCTCCTGCCTCAGTGCAACAAACCAAGCAAAACGCCAGTGGGGATCAATCAGAAAGCGCCACCTCAAAGGTCTTAAAAAATCACATTTAATTCTGTGATTCACTGCTTCTTCTTTAACATGTGTCGAATGAAGTAGTAAAATAAAGAGAGCAGTTTTCCGAGATTCATTTGCTACATTAAAACTCTTTAGGATTGTTTGTGAAAAATCTTCATCACAGATGATGGCTTTTGGCACTCTGGGGAACCATGTCATGTAAACACAGGATGATAAACTTCTTACCACAGCATCCCTGTTTTAGGGGCAGAACCAATGGCCTTAATTTTCTGCAAATGTATTTTAAATAAGTTCTAAGATGTTTCCATTTAAGCACCCGGCTATCAAATCTCAACGTACCTTTAAAAGGTGATAAAAGCGGAGCACTGGTGATTTAATTGGCCACTTAAATCTATCTGTTTTTGAGACACCAACGTCTTTGTAACCAGTCACCAAGTACTAGGTTTGCATTTGCTAGGTGATGCCCAGCGGCCACGCTGTTATCAGCACCACGCTGTTCTCAGCGTGAGGACGATGCGGTCAGCACAGGGGCTGTCTCACCCAGGGAATCAGACGCATCAGGATGTCAGGAATGAAACAAACTCTGTAACTGGGATTTAATCATGATGAATCTCCTTTCTATCCCTCAAATTTTTACTAGCGAAGGACAAGATTAGAGCTCACAAATGAATACTTTCAGTAAACCAGTCTAAATAACTTGAAGTAACTGAAGGTTACTCAAAATGATCCCAATAAACTCTTGCAAAGTCTTAAACCTTCTATTCCCAAAATCATCTCTTCCATCTCAAGGGCACTTAGAGAAAGAAAACAGAATGCCATTCCCTGAAATCATGTCTCTTCCCTACCAGAAGGAAAATAAAACTTACATTATCTTTGGTCCGTTTAATAAATATGTTTTAAAAATAAAAACATGGTCATTACAGCAATAATGACTGCCTCTTTTAAGCTGAACAGATTTGTAGTTTCAATCCTCTATAAACCACTTAGAAAGACAGAGAATATATGAAATGACAGAGCTTCCCAGAACATTCTGTAAGATTCCACTTTGCCTTTGGAGAAAAACGTAGATATTGTATGTAAATTTTCTGCAAAGCACCCCGAAAATTCCATAAATCCCATCCTGCAGGGATTTCACTTTTCTGTAGACTTTCCACCCTACTTGAGTTCCTAGCCCCTCTAAATATATGCTGCGATACGACATTTCCATAGACAAAGCACTGCACACTAATAAAACACAACACTGTTTACATACAGTGCAAATATATAACATATTTTTAGCGTAGGTTATGAGCAATATTTTTAGATGGATGGAGCCTGCAGTGATATTAGTAACAAACTTCTACTGTAAATTAGTGGCCTAAATAGAAATTTATGTTCCATAAAACCCAGCATGAAACAATAAGTTAGAAATATTTAAATAACATTTTACAGAGCGTTAAGCAGCAAATACAACTGTGTCAAGCTGAGGCGGTTACTGAGAAAGTGAGTTGGGCACTGTCACAGAAGGGTGCCCAAGCAGCAAAGACAACGCCTCGGACTCTTCAGTAACTTTTGAAAAAATTATGTATGACCTACAGATTGTGCCTAATATCTCAAAGGCAGTCTCCATCTTGCAAACAAGTGAAAGATAACCAACCAGTCCAGGGATACATTTTAGAACTTCTAGAGACACAAGGCCAAAGGCATCTATGTGAGATGGGGTTTTGGTTTATATTTTTATTCATTTTCTAAAAATATGCTAGCTCTATAATGTGAACAGATGAGCTCATATCTAGGTATGGCTTTCTAAGATCCATAATCCTGCTCAAGTCATAATCAAGTCCATTCTTGCATTACTCACATTTCACAGAGCAAAGAATATTTCTATTACTTCTTGGAAAAAACCAGCTTCTGATTTAAATTTATGTTTGCAATTCTGCAAAGTATCAAGACTTTAAATACTACATTCAAAATTTAACATTATAAGACTGATACTATGATTAGATCCCGGTAAGCACATGAAAACACTATGGAAGCTCCCCACATTTGTAATTTAGATATTTTTCCAAAATAATTGAAGTAGGAGTTGATGGTAGTGGCTGGCGAAGGGAAGGAAGAGGAAAGTTCCAACTTGTTCTTCTCCTCCACACAGAACAGGGAGGTATGAGGGCTTCTGTAATTGAGATGGCAGAGTGCCATGTCTTCAAGGGAGACAAAAATGATGGCTTTATTCTTTCTATTTCTTCACCTGCCATTTAGAAGGATAAATGTAATATTCTTAAAAAAAAAAAAAAAGCTGCAGGGCTTCAATTGAAAAAAAAAAAAAAGTTCTCTGATTCATGAATAACATTCCCGAATAAGAAATGAACAGAAAGTTTGGGTTGAGGCTTTGTTTTATTAAGGCAAGAGATCGGTATTGAAATGCTGGATTTTTCCAGTGGATTAACCCACTTATCCCACCTTAATCCTTAAATTCAATGTGTCAAAAATTGGATTCACCATTCCTCTCCTAACTCGACTTAGCCTAACCATTTCTCCACTTCTGTCAATGACATCTGTATCCTACCAACCATCTAAATCCTAGTCTTCATTCATCATTTCTGGTTTCTCCTCTTCTCTTACTTTCAGAGATGAAATGGAAGCTCAATAAGATTATAAACTCTAAGAAGACTGGGCCTATGTCTGTTCTATTCACCCTTCATTTATGCTTTCACCTCTACCATGTGACAAGGACAGCGACGGATGCTGGGCAAAAGCGAGCAAGACAGTCATGGTCCCTGCCATCAGGGAGCTTATGGTCTAGCACAGGAGTCACACATTAAATACACAAAGGCATCATTACAAATGTGATAAGTGCCTTAAAGAAAACGACCTGAGTTCTAGGAGAAGTCTTAATTAAGATAAGGGTGGAGGTAGTCAAAAAGATTCTCTCAGTTAGTGAAAACTGAGCTAAGACTAAAGGGTAAGCAATAAGGTGGTCAGATGAAGATGGGGGAAGAGTGTTCCAGGAAGAGAAGCAACATGTGAGAAGACCCTCGGGTAGGAAAGAGCCCAGCACATTTTAGAAAATGCAGCAAAAGGCCAGTAAGGCTGGAGGTAATAAGTGGGCAGTACAGTGGCCACACTTAAGGCACTGGGTTTTAACCTGGATAAAATGGGAAGTCAAAAGGATTAGGGGCCTCTGAAAAACAAACTGAGGGTTCTAGCGGGGAGGGCGGTGGGGGGATGGGTTAGCCTGGTGATGGGTATTAAAGAGGGCACGTTCTGCGTGGAGCACTGGGTGTTATGCACAAACAATGAATCACGGAACACTACATCAAAAACTAATGATGTAATGTATGGTGATTAACATAACAATAAAAAAAATTAAAGACAAAAAAAAAGGGTTGGGGCACGACCTGATTTAGGTCTTAAAAAGCACACTGTAGCTTCTAGACAAAAAATGGAGTGAAGCAAGCATGTAAGACAGGGCAACTAGTTAAGAGACGACTACAGAAGTTCAAGAGAGAACCAACAGTGACTTAAATGAATCCAAGCCATCCTCATTCCCAGGGTCTGACACAGTTCCTGGTTCACATAAATGAATGAATCAATAAATAGATACTAGCATCAGTTCTTACAGGCTTCTTTCACAGTACTTCTGCCTGGCCCAGGGTAGAGGCATCCTCTAGCCTCTTTCTGAGATACAATTACATTTATTTTCTGGAGTCAAATTTGTAGTCGAGATAATGATAAAAACAATTTAGATTGTATCTAATGTCCATAATTTAAAGTTTGAACTCCTCAAATGCCACATTAAATTCTACATAAAAGTATAATTTTTGAAATCTCTAATCACATAATTTGTATAGAAGAACAAGCAAAAATTTATATATGAGTATCCATCACAGCATTATTTACGATATCAAAACAAATAATCTATATGTGCTTTATTTATTTATTTTTTTAAAAGATTTTATTTATTTTTTTTGACAGAGAGAGACACAGCGAGAGCAGGAACACTAGCAGGGGGAGTGGGAGAGGGAGAAGCAGGCTTCCCGCTGAGCAGGGAGCCCGATGTGGGACTCGATTCCAGGACCCTGGGATCATGACCTGAGCTGAAGGCAGACGCTTAATGACTGAGCCACCCAGGCGCCCTCTATATGTGCTTTAATGTAGGAAAAATCAAATTGTGGTACCTCTACACAATGAAATAATATACAGTCCTGAAAAATGTTTTCAAGGAATATTTAATAATGTGGGGAAAAGTAATAAAACATAAAGTAAAAAAAAAAAAGGACATAAAACATATATAACATGACCTGAAGATCATTTGTAAAATACACGCACAGACATGTAACCAAAGAGAAATAAATGAAAGATTAACGTTGTGATCTACAGATTATGAGGTTATGGGTAATTTTTACTTCCTTACCATGTTTCTTTAGTATCCAAATTTTCCATAGGAGTAATGCCTTTATTCTCAGAAAGATCTCCCAGTAATGGTTACATGTAAAAGGAAAAAACTTCAGCCTAACTCCCAGGCTGCCCTCCCAGTCTTTATCCAAAAGTCTGTGATTCTGTTTCCCATGGACCTGCTTCTAGCCTTGCCTGCACAGGGCCTGCTCTGGCTCCATAGCTCTGATCCCCAAGGATCTCAGTTCCTGCTCATAACCTTTACTATGCACAGCACTCACCCAACACATCGTATGCTGCCTTGACTCATCAATTTCCTTTCTGTGCTTTTAGTTCTCGCTTCTCGGTTAAATGGACTGTATTTTTGTTTTTCATCCTGCCCCACAGCACCAAGCACAGCCCCTTCTATAGAGACCTTTAATATTTGTTGCTTGCTGAGAATGCAGTTCTGCCACACTGGAGGCAGTGGTTGGCTCCTGGAAGGCTAGCATGGCCATCATCTATCTCCTGGGTCCCCTGCTGCTTCCTGCCCCAAAGCTGCTGCCACCCTTGCCGCTTCAAATCACTGAGTTAGGGCAGAGAAGAGACCTGAGACAGCGTCTGGCTCAACCACTGAAGTCAGTGACAGAGAAAGCGGAGTTCTAAAAGTACAGAGAGACTCAGGTGGCAGAGCCAGGCCTAAAACACAGTGGCTCAAATTCAGTGGCCTTCTCCCCAGTCCACCCTGGGGCGGGGGGAACTCAAGCAGCTCCTCTCTCTAGCTCTTGAGAGACTGTAAAATGGCAAGCAAGTTTGGAAATGTCCATTCCATAACCCAAATGTCCATTTGACAGGCTAGAGAAAATTAATTTGGGATTGCCATTGTGTTTTTCACTCTGTTTAATCTAACTGTTGAATATCAAAGACTCATTAAAAGTAAATGAAACTATAGTTTTTAAGCTTAACCATTAAGGCACTTTGGAAATTGTTTATAAGGCAGCACAGTACAAAGGCCAGAATAATCTGATCACAAATTCCTCCCAGGAATATAAAACTAAAGGCATAATTCAGTATACCCATGAGGCTGTATCTTCCCTCCTTCTATCCCTACAGTACATGAGGAAAGCCAGGGTGTGTGATATGTGCTGACGAACCAGCATGGAAAGGACGCTTTTAGCCACTCCAGGAAGATATATTTAAGTCACTGATGAATAATTATTCTGATAAAGCACCAAATCCTACAAGGTTAGGCTATGATTTGAGTTGACAGCTTTGTCTATAAACATGGGTTCTAAAAATAACCAATTAACGACTCATTTGAATCCTGCTCTTCTCTGATACTGTCCAAACCCTGGCATTTCATGTCATGCCATCGTCTTTTACCACGTAAACTTCAGTTTTATTAAGGCAAAGGGAGTAAAATATACTTTCAACTGAAAATAATAGAAATAACAAAGGATCATTTTACTGTTGCAAACTCTGACAATTTCCTCTTTGCATTAAAAAAGATGATAAGTGTCAAACCAGTTATTACAACACATGACAGCTTCAGAATAGAGACAGCATATCCAGCTCTATATTATTCAATATGGACACATGGGAAAAGAGCAAACAGTTTTTCTAACAGATTTCGCTGCCTCAATGCCAATATGGCGAATAATCATATGAAAATGTTATTACTCTACCTAATTTTCCCTTGGAGCTTTTAAATAGAAACTTTGGTTAACTGATTTTTTAAATACACCCAGGGAAAGGACAGCAGAGCTGGGAAGGGTCCTGCCAAAGCCATTCAGGTGTAAGTGAGATGACACGTGGGATGGGCGGGGTTTAAGGATGATTAATAAGGGCTGGGGGGCGGTACATGACAAAGATGTCTTCCCTAACCTAAAATGGAAATGAGGCAGAAGTCAGAGAAAGGAAAAGAGAAACCTTAATCTGGGCTTCCTTTCTCTAAACAGTGGGGAGGGCAAGCCACTCACAGAGCAGAGTACAGCCATTCAGAGGTAAAAGGAACAGTAGCAAGATGATATCCTGGAAAGATGGCATTTTATTACAAGACTGATTTCTGATTCATTTCCACTAGCCAGTCTTAGCTCCCCTATTGTAACAAAATACCATAGACTGGGTAGCTTCAATAAAAGATGTTTATTTCTCATAGTCCTGGCAGCTGGAGAGCCCAAGATCAAAGTGCTGGCTGATTTGGTTCCTGGTAAGAGCTCTCTTCCTGATTGACAGTGGCCACCTTCTTGCTGTGTCCTCATGTGGTGATAGAGAGAGAGAGAGAAAGACAGAGATCTCTTTCTTTCTTTCTTTCTTTTTTAATAAGGACATTCATCCCATCATAGGGGCCTCACCTTCACAACCTCACCTAAACCTAATTACCTCCAAAGGTCCCACCTCCAATACCATCACATTTGGGGTTATGACTTCAACGTATGAATTTTAGGAAGATGAATGTTTAGTCCGTAACATAACCTTTCCCTAGTATCTACTATATGCTAGATCTGAAGTCTGAATGAAACTGAATAGACATGGCTTCTTTAAGAGCTAACTCTCACCTACAGGACATGCCAGGGGCAGAATCGTGCTTAACAATAAGATGCTCAGAAGCAAGATTGTATTTTCCTTTACACCTTCAAAAAACCTTGTTTAGCAAACAAAGTTATCTTTATATGAAATGCTTTTAAAGCCTGCGCTTTGTATTTATGTTCATACTTTTTAGATAAGACCTGCTTTAACTGTTGCCAATTCTTACATTTTACTGATCTACTAGGCAGTATCTATATTTGTCAATTTTATTTTCTGTCACCCTAATGTTATCATAACTTAATGCTATCAGGGAATAAGAAAGAATCAATGCTGATTATAGTTAAGAAAGTGAGGATGAAAGCAATACTAACTGGGGATATTTGTTTTTTATAAAGTCTCCACAGGAGGTCCTCTTATCCTGGGGTCATTTAAGAATCACTCCCTTGACTCAAAGTGAAGAGCAAAGATGCTACAAATACATAGGTGAAGACGCACATAGTTTTCTGGTGAGGCCGCACGGTTTCGTAGAAAAAGAAGCCACTCAAGGTCACGGAGTCAGGCAGACCTGGTTTTGAAATCTGGTCCCACCATTTTTTTTTTTTCCTTTTCAAAAGATGGTGTGACTTCTCTGAGCTCCAATTTCTTCCTCGGTAAACATGAGAGGAGCCCTGCAGCATGAGGTGAGACAAAAGTACACGCAGGTGCCTCAGAGCAAACAGCCTGTGGTCAATATGCCCCTTCCTCTCTGTCCCCTCAAATGCCTTCTACCAGGGAGGGAGCAGAGGTTCAAAATCTACAGTCAGTCTGCATGGGTGTGTACATATTCGAGAGAGGGGGCTGTACGCAGAGGAAGGTCATGTATTTGTCAGTACTGTGCTTTCATGAGCCTTACCATCCTTGAGACATTTTGTTTTTACTTTATTGATTTGAATATCATATTAATTTACCCACATATATCATCTGACACCTCCATTTACTGGTCTTTTAGGCATCCCTGGGCATGTGGATATTGATAAATGGTCTATTAGTATGATTTGACTGTCTGTATCCTGTCTCCCATTTTTTTTAGAGGATTATACGGCTGGAAGTGAGGATGGGGCCAAATCTCATCATTCCTGTATAACCACTCTCTCCCTTTCTGCATCATTGAATTTGACCGTCTTTACCAAGAAGAAATGTGGACAGACAGACAAAGCAGAAGACTAAGAAAGGGAAGAAATGGGGGTTCCTGGCTCCTGGATGGGCTCTCACCTACTTCACTCACCTTCAAACTCTGTGTGAATCTATTTCAGCAATTGCAGGGAAGGGCTAAGGAATCCTGGTTTCCTTGAAGAAGGGAATGAACAATCACTAGACCAAAAATCCAAGGAGACCTTGGGAATTAATACAAGAGAGGCTGCTACTATATAATGACTAAGTTGCCTCAGTATGTCTTGTGAGCTAAAATTCCATTTCCTTTTCCTCATACACACAACCAGAATTATAGCTCCAGGAAGAGCTACAAGTTGCATTCCCTTTGGTCTATCTAAACATCCCAAATAGTATCACATTCTACCTGAAGATGTGCCCCTGAAATAGACTGACAAAGCTTCAATGATCTTGGCTGCAGGCAAAGACAAAATAAGAGTCTCAGGAGTTCTCAAAAAGCTCGAAAAGTTCTCTCTAAACTATATTGTTATCAGATGGAAACCTCAAGAACACAACCAAAACTGCAAGAGTAGAGATTTCCCTGAGCTTTGTTCTGCCTATGAGATAGTTTCCAAATATGCCGTGAAGGGTAAGTAGAAAACAACAGGGGTCCAATGTGGAACAAACGTCAAAATGACCGGAGGGCAGACACACAATCCATTCAGTCCCTACTCCCATCCCACCCAGTGTCCCACTCACAGTGTTACTTAAACTCTGGTTAACCTGGTATCGACCTTCCTATTTAAGTTTATCTGATAACCCACAGTGTCGAGGGGAAAAAGTGGAGAGAAAGGAGAAAGCATAAAAAGAATACCATCCTTCATGTTAGTAAAAACACAAATTGGCTATGAGACAAATTTGAGGTAGTGATTAAGTTAACTGCACTGTGGCAAAGTTTTTAAAAAACTTTGGAGGAAAAAAAAATCTTTTTCTTCAAAATCTTCCAACATTTAAAAATCCAGATCTAGGCTTGTATCACTGCTGTACAAGGCAACACTCCCTCTCTGGACCACAGCTGTGTCACTGGGCCACGGATTTTGCCATGACTGCTCAGTCAACACACCCCAGAACAAGAATCTTTATTTCCAAATCCAAGCTTGTTCCAAATCCTTCTGGAGAAGTAAGCTAACATCTGGGCACCTTCAGCAAAGTCAAAATTCTCTTCTTTTATGGCAGTAGCCTTATGTTTAGAAAATGCCTTTCTACTTACATCAACTTCTCTCAGGTAAAAAGGGAATGAAAGACAGAAGCCATGGGTCCCTTGAGTAAAATCCCATTGAGTGGGGAGAGCAAAATCAGAAGATTTAGCTCTAACTTGAGGGGACCCCACAATGATGTGAAAGAGAAAGAAGAGAAAAGAGGAATGGATGTAATCTGGAAGATTCAAGTACATTCACAGACAGACACTTTCCCAAGGTGTGCAAGAATCTAGCTTTCTTCAAGGAGACAACCACGGCATCATGTAATGTAAATTAGTTCCTTTCTGACTGAGAGCTGAGTAACAAAGACAGAGCTGGCAAGAAGGCAGAGCACAGTGAGGGCGGAATTGTATTCCCAGCTGAACCCTGGTGAGATGTTAGGTTGTCAGTTTAATGTAAAATAAAATGAGGCCACACATCGGAAAGTGTTTTGAAAAGTAAAAATCCAGGGGAAGGTGAAGACGGCATTTTCATGAGTCTGGAGGAAATGAGCTCTGTGGGGTGGGCCGCTCTGATTGTGACCTTTCTTCAGCTGGTACCCCACGGGCCTCTGGGAAGGGGAGAGACATGATGGAGAGGCCAGTGCCCGCAGCTTTCAGCCATCATAGGGATGGCAGCACCATTTACTAGCATCTGGAAGCCAAAAAGAGAAAGAAAGCTGGTATGGAGACCTCCAACCCATTAAAGGCAAGAGAGTAAGAAGCGGGAGAGGAAGCTCCCAGTATCAACAGCAGTGACCTGGGGTCATGCAGTAAGGAGTTATAAAGGCATAAAATCTTCTTTATTCAGATGGTTCCTTTCAGGGCAACTCATTTCATGATACTTAATGCAGCTGGTTTAAAGAACAGTTGGGTTGGATATAACTTACAGTACGTCCCACAAATCTGGAGCGTCCATGGAACATTAATTTCAGGGCATGCATTGGATTATGCTCTTACAACCAGCGTCTTTGCCAGGGGCGGCTTATAACTCAGAGAGTCATGTTTCATTGAGGATGTGCTGTATGTTGAAGGGGAAAGTTAACTATTTTGTTTTGTTGTGGTTTTTTCTCCCCATCCAAGCAGAAAGCATTTGGGAAAGAGCTTCGCATGCTAAACTGAAACTTTTTTTTCTTTTTAAAAAAGATTTTATTTATTTATTTGAGAGAGAGAGAGAACAAGCAGAGGGAATGGCAGAGGGAAAGGTGAGGAAGAAGCAGGCTCCCCGCTGGGCAGGGAGCCCAACACAGGGCTCGAACCCAGGACTCTAGGATCACGACCTGAGCCGGAGGCAGATGCTCAGCTGACTGAGCCACCCAGGCATCCCAAACTGAAACTAGTTTCTATAAAATTGTTCTCGTTCATTTCAGCACAAATCTGCTTGGGCCATTTCTCTTTAACATTTCATCTTGTTCTTAGCACACAACCTCCCTGCTCCTCTGAGATCCCCTCAAACAACCGACCATACTGGGATTTGCTTTTCCCCATATACATTTGAGTCTCACTTTCTCCAGAACCTGTTTTCCACCAGTGTTTTCCAGCATAGCATGCCAGACACTAACTCGTCCCTACCCAGAGAGCCCGTTAAAATTCCACCTCCTTCCAAGCAGGGAGTGAGGTACTTCCTTTTTTGACCCTGAGCTACTCTCCAGTTCTGGTAATCAGTAACAATTCACTCAACTTAAAAAAAAAAAAAAAGATAAATTAATTCTTCTAAGTAATATAAATACTGAACTTTATTCATGCTCTTGAATTACTTTCCTTTCTACTGCATGTTTGTGTAGCTGCTACATGAGTCCTTTGTACTGATGTAGCTGTCATTCCTTCAACTGAGTTCTTGCCAAACAGTGAGCTGTGTCTGGAGATACAAAGATAACTTCAACTCTTGTTGAAGAGATGCCAGTTTAGTGGGAGAAACAGACATGGAAACAGATCTGTATATAAGATACATGGCCTGCAGAAGGAGAAAAAAATACACTGCACAAATAAATCGGCATAATAGCACTAAAAAAAAAAAAAAAAAAATCTAGAGGGCCATAATATACCACAAAGGCCCAGAAAAACACAAGGATTGTGAACATGAAGGAAATTCTTCCATTTTTGCCTGTTTCAATCTACCCTTACGAACTCTGCCTCTCTTTATGTTAAGAGGGAGGATGGAACCTCCTCCCTACCTGAAGCCAATTTTCCACTTGAGTGTGAGGCCCTTCTCTCACCCGGTCCCTGAAAAAATCCACTCTCCTACATTATCAAATCCTCCTTTCCTGCAGAATCATTATAATTCACATACAAATATCTTAATATCATACTCCCTTGCCCTTGAGTCTCCCTCCAGCCTCTTTGCCACTTCTCTGCTTGCTTCTCTTCCCAGCGATATGTAATACTTTCATCTTCTGTGCGTATGGCTATCCCTGTTACCTCCTCCTCCGTTCTCTCCTCCCATGATTCCACTGATTTGGTTCTTAGCAAGGTCACCAATAAACTCCATTTTGCTAGATTCATTAGTCATTTTTCTGTTCTTACCTGTAGTGTAGCATCTACTGCCCACTCCCATCTCCCATCTGCCCTTACTGAAAGACTGTCTTCTTCAGGCTTCTTTGAACATTCTCTCCTTTTTTTCTTCCTGCCTCACTGGCAGCTCCTTCCCAATTCTCAGTGTTTGCTTTTCCTTGCCCCCTTTAGGGTCCATTCTCACAGTAGCTAGAATGATCTTTTAAAAATATATACCAGGTTCGGGCGCCCGGGTGGCTCAGTTGGTTAAGTGACTGCCTTCGGCTCAGGTCATGATCCTGGAGTCCCGGGATCGAGTCCCACATCGGGCTCCCTGCTCAGTGGGGAGTCTGCATGATCCTGGAGTCCCAGGATCAAGTCCTGCATCGGGCTCCCTCCTCAGCGGGGAGTCTGCTTCTCTGACTCTCCCCCGTCTCATGTGCTCTCTCTCTCTCTCTCTCTCATTCTCTCTCTCTCAAATAAATAAATAAAATCTTTAAAAAAAATAAAAAAATAAAAATATATACCAGGTTATTTCATCCTCTGGCTGAAACCCTTCAATGGCTTTTTAGAGTAAATTCCATACTACCAAGGCGTGTGGTTCCCAGCTCCTGCCTTCCTCTCTGCCCTCATTTCTAGCCATACCTTCTGCTAACACGCTGCAGACTATCACCAGATTTCAGACATACATGGCTTTTTTTTCTGCTCCTCAAACACCCCAAGCTAGTTCCCACACTTCACGCTATTCACTAGCCTAGAACACTCTTCTCTTAGTTCTCTGCAAGGCCAACTTCTGATCATCCAAGTCTCAGCTCAAATGACTTCATTAGAGGGGCCTTCCCTCATCATCCCACTCAAGTGTCCCTTCCCTGGACTCAGTCACCTCTTAGCACATTACCCCATTCCAATTTCTCAAAACACAACCAGCACGTATCATATTTATTTCTTGATATTTCATTTGTCTACCTCTCCTACTCGAATGTAAGGAACACAAGGCAGAGACTTGGTCTTAGTCACTGCTGTATGGCCAGCTCCAGGCATACGGTTCAGTGCACTGCAAGCGTTCTGGAAGTATTTACAGAATGGATGAATGAAATAATGACGAAATCCTTGTTTAGGATACTGTGTCCAGCTCTTTGCTCTTCAACTGCAGAAGGGCACAGGAAGGGTAAAGATGAAACAAAAATAGTGCACAGGAAAATCGGACTTATGGCAAAGGTTAACAGAACTAGAATTAATGAGGATGTATTTTATTTTCATTCTTCAGAAGGTCATTACTGACTGTTCACTTATTTTTTTTTATGTCTAATGAGGATTAAATAGAGAGAAATGGATGGCAGGTTCAGTAGACTAGGACTACAAGTCCTAGAGTAGATGAGATGTGAGTCATAGAAACACTTACTGGGATTGACTGCTATCTGAGATTGTAATTAGTTCTGGAGGAAGAACACTGAACATTCTAAAACAAAAAGGGATTGTTAACGTCCAAAACATATAAACAAGTTATACAACACAACCCCCCAAAATAAATAATCCAAATAAAAATGGCAGAAGAGATGAACAGACATTTCTCCAAAGAAGACCTACAGGTGGCCAACAGACGCATGAAAAGATAATCAACATCACTCATCATCAGAGAAATGTAAATCAAAACTACAATCACCTCACACCTGTCAGAATGGTTAAAATCAAAATATAAGAAACAACAAGTGTTGGCGAGGATATGGAGAAAAAGGAACCCTTGTGCACTGCTGGCGGGAATGCAAACTGGTGAAGCCACTGTGGAAAACACTGGGGGGAGGGATTTCCTCAAAAAATGATGATCTACTGGGTATTTACCCAAAGAATACAAAAACAATAATTTGAAAAGATATATACATCCTTATGTTTATTCCAACATTATTTACTATAGCTAAATTATGGAAGCAATCTAAGTATCCATTGATAGATGAATGGATAAAGAAGATGTGGTATACACACACACACACACACACACACACACACACACACACACACACACAATGGAATATATTACTCAGCCATAAAAAAGAATGAAATCTTGCCATTTGCAACAACATGGATGGACCTAGGGAGTATAATGTCAAAGAAAGAAAAATACCATGATTTCACTCATATGTGGCATTTAACAAACAAAACAAATGAACAACAAAAAAAAGAGACAAACCAAAAAAGCCTCAACTATAGAAAACAAATTGATGGTTACCAGAGGGGTGATGGGTGGGGGATGGGTGAAACAGATGAAGGGTATTAGAGTACACTTATCATGATGAGCACTGAGTAATGTATAGAATTATTGAATCACTATATCATATACTTGAAACTAATGTAACACTGTATGTTAATTATACTGGAATTTACAAAATAATTAAAAAATTTAAAAACAAAGGTATTCTAATAATCCCATACCAAAGAGGAACCCCCAAGAATGCCAAGAGCTATACCAAGACTGCGTTCTAAGCCTGATTCCTTTGACACTTGCAGATTACTGCCCTCATTCTAGAGATGAGGAAGCGGAGGCTGAGGTTCAGCAAGACTAACTAACCTGAAAGGTCATAGGGGATAACAATCAAGTTAGGACCACACCCATGTCCGTTTGATTATAAAATCTGTGCTCTTAACTACTAGGTTTAGAAGGGAGAGTTGAAAGCACTTGAATGTAGCCCAGCTGAAAGCATGAGGGTCAAGTTTCTGAGTCTTCACCCAAATCTAGGATTTTAAGGTATTTTCAGGGATAGTATAAAGTACATAATATAAAATATGACTTAAAACAGTCCTTTAATGCAGATTCCACCTCTGAGCTTTTGGTTAAATAGACATGTGATGAACTGGACAAAATAATGTGCTTTCGGGTACTCATTAATATAAATTCTCTTCTGTCATCCTGAAGGATTACTTTATTTACAGTCTGACAGCCTGTCTTAGAAATATGGGAAAAGAAAACAAATTTGCAAGCAGCACCAGGTATGAGAAAAGAATTTCTTGTTCCTCTATGGTTACGAACACAGGTCAGCAAATTACAGCCTACTTAGGGGCTCCGAGCTAAGAATGGATTTTACATCTTTTAAAAGTGTCATGTAGGGGCGCCTGGGTGGCTCAGTCGATTGAACGTCTGCTTTCAGCTCAGGTCATGATCCCAGAGTCCTGGGATCGAGCCCCACAACCGGCTCTCTGCTCAGCCAGTAGCCTGCTTCTCTGTCTCCCTCTGCCCCTCCCCCTGCTGTGCTCTCTCTCTCTCTCTTTCTGTCAAATGAATAAATAAAATCTTTAAAAAAAAGTGTAAAAGAAAAAAAGACGAACACGTCACAGAGACTTTTGTATGGCCAACAAAGCCTAAAATATTTACTATAGGCCCTTTACCAGTAAAGTTTGCTGACCCCTTGTCTAGAACTTAAAAACGGATGCAAAAATATAAAATAGTTGTAACAGAGAATAAAATACTGCTTAGAAAAAGCAACTCCTGGAAGGTTTTAGAAGTATCTATAGAGGTCTTGGTTTTTTGTTTTTTAGAATACCATGAACTACAAAACTTCTCAGAGTCTGATTTTAAGGTGGGTCTGGCCTTCTAAACTAGGATCAATGAGATGATATAGGGCAGACATAAAAAGGAAAGGAGATTGCTAAAAAGCTTGGGGAAATCAGGATGATCCAATTTTAGAGCTGCAAGGGGCCTTATAAGACTGGGAACCAACCCCTTCACTCTGTAAATGAAGAAACCCCTGGTGGAGGGGCAATGAGTTTTTCAGGCCGAATGTGCACACACAGCCCCGTGCCGGGTAGCCTTTACCTTACTACAGAGCCACTCTCTGCAAACCGAAGAGCGGGAGACAGCTTTTAAAAAAGGTCAGACAAGAACCAGCAGATCTGCAAAGAATGTGTGATCCAAAGGTGAGGTCTCAACCCCTTACAAAAAATGTTTCATTTCTTTCTTTAATTTCAAAAATAGTACACATTCATTGTAGAAAATTTAGAAAATGTAAAAAAATTTAAAGAGGAGAGCAAGTAATCATTCATAATACCTCCATTCAATGATAAACACTTAACATTTGGTGTATTTCCTTACAGGTTTTAAAAAAGTACATATACACATATGTCATTTAAAAAATTAGAATACCGCTTATTTTAGTATCTTTTTTTACCACTTGTTACAAGTCATCTCGTGAACGTTTTTGTGTCATATAAAATTCTCCTAAGACTGCTTTAATGGTTGGACAATTCCCTTGTATTTATGTATCATAATTCCTCTAGCAATCCTTCCGGGACAGGCACGTATGGAAGAATGTTTGACCATACCCTAACCAGCATGACTATGAGCATAATTCAGAATATTTTCCCATTTGATAAGCACAAAATGGTTTCTCTTTGCTTCACAAAGAGGCTGGTCTTTTCTTCACATGAACGTTTATTTACACGCATTCTTCTGTGAGCTGTCTACTCCCATTGTCACATGTCCTGTTCCCACTTTTCTTTTGGGTTGTTCATCTTATTGTTTCAGAGCTAAATAGTTAAAGATTTTAATCTTTTTCTTTTGGTCATAAATTTTGTATTTTCCCTACTTTGCCATTTACCTTCTTTGTCTTTTTAAATTTGTTGTTTTTTCAATTTCAGAAATTTGGCAATCAAATCAAATCCTCTATGTCTGTTCCTTGTGATTTTGATAGAGATCAGGATAGCCCAATAGTGATGTGCGGCCATATCTACTGGAGCTGGCCAACGATCTATAGGAGTCTCCAAAAATCAGCCAGTGTAAGTCTTCCAAATCTGCACAGCCCACACAGGGTCTGCTGAGCGGGGGCCAGATGGCAGGAATGTGTAGAGGAAACACGACTGGATGGCTTCAGAGCCAGGGGGATGTGAATGCTAGTCCTAAGTTTGCTGCTCACTTGCTGCACGTCCTTAGGCAAATCCCACACTCTCTCTGGGCACCACATGCCTCCCCTATAAAATGAGAGGCATGGACACTACAATCTCAAAAGACATGTCCAGTTCCAAGGCTCATTCTTATTGACACGTGAAGGAAGGGAACTCAGTACTAGATGTTGCAGGCTAGTTAGAATCCACACTCCAGAGAGACCTGTCAATGAAAAGAGTGGAGAAGGTGAGAGACAACAAAAGGGAGTCTGACAGGAGAGACCTTAGAGTCCTTTTGACATGGAGGTTACATAAATTCATTTCAAGCTAGTCAGCATGATCTGCAGGGTCAAAGGCAGACAGAACCAAAGCCGGAAAAGGGCTTAACACTATGAGCAGATTTTTCCAGAGAAGGCACAGGGAACCTCACTGTGGTTTCCCCTGAGTCAGGTGGGGGACTGTAAATGTCGGATATTGGCACACAAGCCAGAATAACAAAGTCCCCAAAGGGACCTGGATGAGAAAAAGCAGTGAAAGTTTTGAGGTGAAAGGGAAAAGGTGTCACGAGGTGTGAGGGTCGTGTTGAGAGGAAGGTCTTCAAGGGTAGGCCCGAATTAGAGGCATGAAAAGGGACAAAAGACAATGAAACTCAAGCACAGAAAAGAGATGGTCTCAAGAAGAGGCTGGCAGAGTTGTGACAGAGATGAAAGCAATGTCTCCCCATCCCTGTGAAGTACCTGCAAAATACAGTACTGTGACAAATCAATTCGCACTCTCAAGTATTCTGCTGCCAGCAAAGAAGGCAAGGCACTGGTGAACTGAGAGTAGCACTGTGCTGTGGGTGCTACCGACAAAGTCTCCAGGCCAGGTTACAGGAGATCACAAGAAATCACATTAATGAGCTAAAGCCCTCCTTACCTTTATTTGGTAACTAACTAGTACCTATTTACATGTACTTAACAAGTAATTATTTTTTCTTGCATAATATTAAGTGGTAATGCTGGTTCGTTTTCTTCATTTTACTGCTACTTTAGCAGTTATTTATATTTTTCATCTTAGCACTGATTAAAACATAAAATGTTATGTCTTAATTTACGGTTTAATTTAATCTTTGCAGTCAAATACCGATAACATTGCATCTATTAAAGAAATCAGCCTATTATCACACACCAATAAGTACATTAAAAAAGGGGGGGGGAACCTTATTCTCAAGTGAGAAGAAACTACAAAGCTAGGAACCAATGAAGGAAGAAAAACAATCCTGAGTCCTCCATCTGGCCCAACGAGGTTTATTAGAAATAATTAGAGTTACTTCCTTGTGTTTCAATGATGGAGAATGCCTCACCCATCTGTTTAGTTCCAGGACTTTCCTTTTCAAGCTTGTTTATTAAATGTCATGTAAAGAAGAAAAGAGCCACTTGCCCCTTCCAAAAACACAGGAGGTAAAAAAAAAAAAAAAAAAAAAACTACACTGTAAGTAGATTTTTACCCCCGGGCTCAAAATTCTTAATACATCACTACTCCATTATTATTTATGATGTCTTGGATAAAACTGGAAAAAGACTAACTAGATCCCATTTTAGAGATGAGAAAACTGACACACAAAAACAACGTAAGCAAGTCTAGAACACAGGGGAAACAAAGGCCAGTCTTCCCAGGCAGAAGGGCTCTTTTGGGATCTTGGTTCTCGGCTTCCCTTTGGGGTACACAGCAGCCTTCAAAGGAGAGAGGATGGAGGAGGAAAGAGCAGGAAACTGAGCTTAGCTCCAGCTTCATACCACACTACTGCTGGGATCTTAGGAAAGTAATTTTAACATTCTGATAGCTCCATGTCCTTGACTATAAAATAGGGCTAATATTTACATCGACTCCCTAGTATAGTGCTTAAAAAGATCAAATGGAAGGAAGCCCTCTTTATAAAGTACTGGGCATTCTTGTCATTTAGGGACTTGAGAGAGAACGATACAACTAAAATAATGACTTTCCAAATTGTATCACTCTGTCATTCACGAATTTCATAAACTCATCTCCTAAAAGAGCCATCTGGCATATATTTAAGAATAAGCCTAATTTTTGTTTCAACTATTGTGTTTTACCCAACTGAGACAACTACTATGTGCATGTAAATCGTTAAAAAAGAGACAACAGGCCCCAAATGGAATCGCCTCTGCTGGGCCCACATGACCAAACCAAAACTTAATGCCTATCCTAACTGCAGTTTTAACCTCCCCCAGGAATGTAATCTTGACAAGTCAGTGTGGAATTCCCTGGTCAGCAGTAGTAAGGTGATCCATGTCACAGAACCCTTCCATTGCCCAAAGAAAGGTGAGGTGATCTGCTTTTTCCTTGTCCCTGCCCTCTTCTGCTAACAAAAGCCTTTCATTTTGTACAGCTCCTCTGAGATCCTTTCTATCTGCTAGATGAGATGCTGCTAGATTCATCAATTGTTGAATAAAACCTATTAGATCTTCAAATTGACTCAGCTGAGTTTTGTTTTTTTAACAGATTTGGTGGCAGCAGTGGGATCTTAAGCAAAATCCTGATGATATTTGGGGACAACAAGAAACGCAGGCATGGTACCCTGTGAACTGTCTTTCTCACCATTTCTGAGGGCCACTGGGAAGTTCCTCCAGGTTCTGAGCTCTGGTCTCTTTGTGTCATGCTTCTAATCTAATTGGCTGCAATCCCCCTTTTGTTGGGAAACGCAGTCCAGTCTCCAGTTCTCATTTTTGGGGTCTGCTAGGTTCATTCCTTTCCCTAGTCCCAGTTGCACCCAGGCCCTTCTCTTGGCCAGTCTATAGTAACATCTCTTGGTTACTGCTAATGTGTTAAGGTACATATTTGTCTCATTTTGTGAAGACAAAGGCTATTGGTAATAGGGATTTCTGAAACCAAAAAGCTGCAAAAATTGGTGGGCACAAGCCAAACATTTAAAAGCTGTTAGAATGTTCACCACCTAACTCTGAGACTCCCATATTAGGATAAGTTGGTCAGCAAATGGGTTAGATTGAGACTAGCTCACCCACCAAACCCAAGAAAATTTCTGTGCAATGTACACTGTAAAACACCACACAATCTCCAACCCCCTAGTACCTCCCTTTGAGGTATTAATTTGGCTCTGAGACCCAAAAGCTTAAATAGGTAGATAAATAAAAAGAAAGATAGGATCCTTTAATTTCAGAGTTGAACATGCCACCTTCTGGCCCACCTGTTTATTCTATGTCTAAGAACTATGGTCTCAGAAGCTGTAAGCATATACAAAAATAGCACAATCTTACTGTGTTCTGAGAGCTTGACCTGGTAACCATTATGTCAGGGGCCCCAAAATATGGCCAGAGAGAAATATGGGTTACACCCCATCTGCAGCTAGATATGGCTCGACAGAAAATGGGTTAAACTCCATCTGTGGCTAGGATCCTACCAAACTGCTCTCTGAGGAATTACAGACAAGAACTACAATAGCCATTATGAGAAATGCTCCAATTAGGGAAGATCAGTGAAGAAGTGCATTGAAAAGCAAGGGCTTACAAATTAAACAAACAGAATGTGATGCCTATTTTAACTGGCATGAGAAGCTTCCAAAAGGTTTCAAAATTCCAAAATAGCTTCATTGAAAGATTTGTTGCAAAAGGCTTTAAAAAAAAAGATATAACAGGTACCCAAAACAAAAGACAGCAAGACTGACTTAACTCTTCCTGCCTCTGTCCTTCTTTACTTGATACTCATTCTAGTGATCCTCTGAATTTGCCTTTCTGCTCTGAAGAGACTATTAAACAGTTACCTTTTAAAATAAGGCCACCCAAGGCTATAGGGATCCTCTTCAGATATCTCATGCCTAGGTCAAAGGTGATCTAAAGCCACAGTCAAAGAATTTCCCAAACCCAGGGAGGATCCTCAAAACTTTTTTAAATGGGTTATCTCCTGAGATTAGTGGATTGATAAAAAGCCAGAAAATAGAATGGGAGGCCATTGTTGTGACTGAACTCCAGACCACAGCTAAGCACCTTGAAAGGACTTTGAAACAAGACTGTGAAGAAAGTCCATCAGGTTAGTGGCCTTACAGATGCTCTCATATCTATTTCCAAAGAAGGGCCCCACATGGGCCCCTTCTGGGGTTGACAAGATTCCAAGAGATTTTCTAGTAAACTGCTGTTATTCCCTTAAACAGCAGAGGGAAACTAAAATTAAAATTAATGAAAAACCTTGCTGAATTCTGGGAAACATTGGAGCTACTCTCTTGAAACCCCTCTCTGAGCCTGCAGAGGGGATCCTGGGCAGAAGCCAGCTAAGGGTGAGAGTTCTTATCAGTCAGCTCTCCCAGATTTCTATCTGAAGTCTGCTCCCCCTCCCCCACAGTGAGAGGAAAAGAAAATATCTTTTGTACCCTCTCTGGGGACCTCTCTTACATCTTAGGGGTGTTATTTAATACTGTCAGAAATGCTTGCTGTTTGTCCTGGCTGAAAACTGACAACATAATTAAACAAATTTTCAAGTATCTCTCTGGTTAGAAGTTCAGAATCTGGTAAGAACTTTTCTTTTAGGCTTCATCCCTTAAACTAAAGGTACCCAGAGGTTGTAAAAGGATTTATGGGTGGATCAGCCTATGATATCATTTAAGTTGCAATCCCACTTCTTGAGGAATTAAAATCAACTGTCCTTATCTTACAAATCTTTACAAAAGCAGAAAAACAACTTAGATCCAACTTCTTTTTTAACCAGTGAGTTTTGTACCTGATTCGTGGCAGTAATTTTAAAACAGAAGCTATAAGGTGTCTGTTGAGGGTGTCTATACCTAGGTGTGCTGTGGATTTATGGTATTTTTCTACCTCTGGATGGTATTGCCAAAGTTAATTTGTGAAAGAGCTCTATTTTATTGGCATTAAGAAAATGAAGGGTTTACATAAAGGAAATTCTCAGAAATAAAACAGAATCTAACCCAAATGAATTTTAGGTTCATATGATCTGGGAAAATATTTGGTATTGAAACTAATTTAAAGTTTGTTGGTTTAATTAACATAGACATGTCTTCAGTTACCCAAATTAAAAATAATGCAGACATACAGCTTTTATTCTCCCTCTGCTTACTAAAGGTAAAATGAGTTCATGTTATCTCTTACAAAATGTGTCAGCAAGAAAAATAGCTTGGGATGATGGCTGACTTTATCTAATGTCTCATGAAGTTTTTGTAGGTAATCTAAACATAATTAAGAGCAAGTGAATTAGATTAAGTAGGATAAAAAGTTTCACTAAGTTAAAGGTTGAATTAAGTTAAATTCACTGAATATCCAGATTATTTCCAAATAAGATAAAATAGGAAAACATTAATTACTAAACATAAGATTTTCCACTTTTTGCTTCTTTTTACAGAGGAATTAAAGATAGCTGGGTCTATTAGTAAACATGTTTTGTGCCATGCTGAGAAATATACCAGGAGAAAGCATGTTTCTAAAAATAATAAAAAGTATTTATAGGGCGCCTGGGTGGCTCAGTTGGTTAAGCAACTGTCTTCAGCTCAGGTCATGATCCTGGAGTCCCGGGATCGAGTCCCACATCGGGCTCCCTGCTGCTTCTCCCTCTGACCCTCTTCCCTCTCGTGCTCTCTATCTCTCATTCTCTCTCTCTCTCAAATAAATAAAATAAAAAATCTTTAAAAAAAAGTATTTATAAATTTGCCAAGCTACACAGTGGTCACAATTGTTTACTTCTTTATTTTCACTAGAAATTAGGTTTTTAAAGATTAAGAATTCTAACACGTGTATCTAAAACGACACCTCTGTATGCAAGGAAAGTAGGATGTGTGTTTTCAATAAAAGAAGGTATAAGGAATGGACATGCTTTTTTGTTGAGGGAAAGGAAAGTAGTTTTGTCCTAAAGGGCGGAAGTTAATTTCAAAATGGAAAAGAGGAAAAACAGGACAAAATTGTAGAAAGTTTGTGAGAAAAAAAAATCTTAATAAAGGAATTCTATGTGTGTTCAAGTTGGATAAGACTGAATTTGCCCCTCCCCCTGCTTGTGCATGCCCATGTGCTCTCTCTCTCTCTCTCAAATAAATAAAATCTTTAAAAAAAGAAATTGTACAACTATTTAATTTTCTATACTTGCCTGCAAAGTCTTTGCCACCATAAATAGATAACTAAGTATTGTTTCACACTGACCTATGATCCTATTTAACCAAGTGTTTTAAAATCTTTTGATATGTTTTACAAGCTTTCCAAAATCAAATTCTAAATGAAATCTTTTTGATCTTGAACTAACTTTGGGATTTTCAAGAGGGTCTCTGAAACATCTAAGACTTGTTCTCTCTCCTTACCAAAAGGAAGATGTTAAACGAATGAAGCATATTTGACATATAAATTAATTTACATATGAAGCATTGTCAAGTAATGTTAAACCTTCTTTATGAATATCCTTGTATGCATATGTTATTAACATAAGGGTTCCAGAAATTATGTAAAATTCCTTAAAAATCTGATATTTAAGCTTTGTCAGTCATATTTCCAGTTATTCTCTTGAAATGTTGTGTTCACAGAAATAACCAGATTTCTTTGTCAATTTCGTTATAATGAACTCTCAACAGATCTTTAACAATGGGCTTTTTTTTTGTTTTAAAGTAAGCCCTATGCCCAAGGTGGGGCTTGAACTCATGACCTCAAGATCAAGAGTCCCACGCTCTACTGACTGAGCCAGCCAGGCGCCCCAACAATGGGAATTTTTAAGTTTTTTGTCATTTACAGGCAATTATTGTTTTACTTTGACACTTTCTTTGCAAAAGCATTCTTATAAAGGTGCTTCATCTTCAAGGAAACTCAAGGATTTTTAACAAGTACAGGTTTCTGACAACCTTTTTTTTTTTAAGATTTTATTTATTTATTTGACAGAGAAAGACAAAGCAAGAGAAGGATCACAAGCAGGGGGAGTGGCAGAGGGAGAAGCAGGCTCCCCGCTGCGTGGGAAGCCCAACGCGGGGCTCGATCCCAGGACTCTGGCAGACACTTAACGGCTGAGTCACCCAGGCACTCCAGTTTCTGATACCTTTAAGATCATAAAACTGAACTGGGAAAGAATTTAAGAAGTTTGGCAAGTAAGAAGTTGGGCAGCCAAACTTCAGGGACTTGAAGCTTGAATACACATCTTACTGCTGAAAAAGGCTCCACCAGGCATCTGGTCCTATGCCAACGTTGGAGACCTCCAAATCAAACTGACTAGGAAGAGAAGTAGCTGACATTGAGGTGGACTACCTCCTCCCACGATGCTGGATCAAGATTTCATACTTTAAACAGGAAGCCCTCTCTTTCTTTCCTTTACTTTACTTTGGCATTGGTCTGGAAAGATAATGCCATCATCCACAGCTCCCAAGCCATTGCTAAGGGGGATAACCTTTCCAACTGCTGTACTTGTGAAGAACTTGTCAAGAACAGTCTGTCCATGATGCTAGCGACACCCTGGTCTACTTCCCTGTCTCTGGTTAACAACCTGAAACACTGGGAAACTTGTGACCGGGCTCTACACAAAGAGAGGGACACAAGAGACAACCAGAATAAAACCACCTGTGTGGTCTATAGACCCTTAAAATTTTACTGGCCTCCATGGCTGTCACCTTTCCAGTTTTGAGCCACAGATTCAAATGGGAATTACCAGGAAACATTCATGACTCAGGATTTGCTTCGTTTGGCAGGGTCCTACTTCCCTGGTTAGGAGAGAGTACAAATGAGGCTCTGGTCAGGAACCTTTCCTTAACTCTTGAAAGTACTACAGAATCTGCTGCTAAGACAACAGCTGCCCAGTGAACATCCTTAGACTCTCTGGCCAAAGTTGTCCAGGATGATAGGATAGCCCTTGATGAACTTTTAGCTGAGCAAAGAGGTGTCTGGGGAGGTTGAAATGCAATTACGTAAGATCACTGCACAAGCCCCTTGGTTTTAAAAAGGTGACTCCATCAGTGGGGTCTTTCTTTGACTTACTTGATTTTGATTGGTTTGAATCTTGGGGAACACAGTTCCAGAGTGCACTCCAGATATTGGGAATTATCCTGCTTATAATAATCATAGTAATCTCCCCGGTGTGCTGTATTCTCTCAAAAGCCTTAAATGCATGTTCGCAGCCATTAACAACCAAGCAAATGATCTCCTTAAGACAGGAATATTAGAAAAGGAACAGGAAGAATGACTACCTCAAGAATCATGAACCCGAAGCTGTAACCTGTGAGTACCATAGAGATTAACCAAAAAATGGCATGGCCTGAGTGGCAGCTATGAGTGGCACTTAAATTTTGGACACATCTCTCAGTTAAGCTGAGAGTCTGATCAAAAGGGCATAAAAGAAGACAAAATAGGCCCCAAATGGAGACACTTATGTTAGGCCCACATCCCCAAACCTAAACTTAATATGAACCTAACTGCTATTTCAAGCTCCCCAGGAACGTAATCTTAATGGGTGGGTCTGGAATTCCCTGGTCAGCAGTAGAGGTGATCAGCCTGATACATCCCTTCCATCTCCCAAATAAAGATGAGACCTTCCTCTTTTTCCTTGTCCCTGCCCGCTTTTGCCAACAAAAGCCTTCCATTTTGTACAGCTCCTCTGAGCTCCTTTCTATTTGCTAGATGGGATGTTGCTTGATTCATGAATCATTGAATAAAGCCTATTAGATCTTCAAATTGATTCGGCTGAATTTTGTTTTTTAACAGTATACACACACACACACACACACAAAATGTTTAAGAAATATACTTCTTAATATATGTATATTTATAAAATATACACATAATGTTTAAAATTATGATAAAATTAACGTTGTGACACAAGTCATATAAATTCTTTAAAAAAAATTGTTGGTAAACAAATAAACCAGAGCCAATGTGCACTTTGCTCATTAAATTAAATTAGATTGCCTTTTGCTCATGAAATTAAATTCTCAATTTAAAATTCTATTCACAAAATAAAATAGTGCCACTGCATATAAAGGATTACATGATGATATAAAATACTGTTCACGAGTTGACAAATTTTGTTTATATGTGTTTTTTAATCTAAGACAATTCTAATCTAGAATTTAATCTGAAAATGAGATACTTATGCATTTTTAACCCTTAAAAAACTGTCCAGTTCGTAGACAAAACTTCCAGAGTTTAAAATAACAAAGCATGCTGTGACCTACCAATTACTATGAATAAAGGATATTTATCAACAATTCCAGTGAGTGAAATGTTCCTTTCACTGGTACCCTGGAGGAGCCATGTTTAAGAAGGAAAAATTATTTATGCCTACAAACAGAACTGTAATGGGCCGTTCCAATATAACACATCACAGTAGTATAAGCAAGCTGCCAGAAAGGTGTTAACTGGTTTTGACTTATCTCCTCTGACTTCCAAGACCGTACCAAAGCTCTGAAAACAGCAGGGGCTTTTGGCTTTGTTTTTCATTATTATTGAGAGTCAATGGCAACAAGAGCTGTGTTGATGGGGTCTTCTGGTGGGAATACTGAGGCTCTACCTTTTCCTGCTGAAAATGAGCTCTCGCCGACTTCCAAGACTAGTGATATCAACAAGTACTTCCATCTTTTCTCCCTCCTTTTACGTGCTTATAGTAATTTAGTGATTTCAATCATTACTACGTTTATTTTGGAATAACAAAATAATGTTAGGAAACTCCTGTCATAATGCATTGCAAAGACAGGTTTTCAGAGGGGAAACGATCTACAGTTAATCAGTTTTGCTACTAACCATAGCTGTCAGTATACTGAAATCAAATTAACTACAGAAATAGCAGGGACAAGGTGGAGTGTGTGGGGGGCAGAGAGCAGGGTTGAGGAAATGAGCACTGAACCAAGACCAGCATCGGCCAGAGGGAAACCTCTTTGCAGTCTGATCATGCAACAAAACATGGAAATTGGTTTTAGTGTTTTTAACTTCAATTAGTCGCATTAATTAATGCTAAAAACAATGTTAACAGTATATTATTTTCATCTAGTTAAATAAAGGATTATACACATTTGAGTAAATTACACAGCATTAAACATTTAAATAACTTGAAATGAAGCCATTACTATCATTCAAACAAGTTTCTACAGCTAAAGGCTGAATGTTAAGTATGAACTGATTTGGCATTACAAGAATATAAATCCTTTATCTTTTTAGTGAGAAGAACAAATGAAGAGATTTGATGATTTCCGACTTGAATAAGTGGTTTGCAGTAGCACAGCGCCCTCCAGTGGTCAGAGGCTCAAAATGCAATTTCCAAGGGTCTAGGTTCACTAGCAAATCTTTCTCAATCTTGAATGGTGATAATAAAACATTAGCTCCTTGGGTGCCTGGGTGGCTCAGTTGGTTAAGCGACTGCCTTCGGCTCAGGTCATGATCCTGGAGTCCCTGGATCGAGTCCCGCATCAGGCTCCCTGCTTGACAGGGAGTCTGCTTCTCCCTTGACCCTCCCCCCTCTCATGTGTGCACTCTCTCTCTTTCTCTCAAAAAAATAAAATCTTAAAAAAAAAGTAAAACGTTAGCTCCTTTTATTATTATTTTTTAATACAATGGCTTATCTCAGCACATATTTTCTTTTCTTTTCTTTAAAGATTTTATTTATTTATTTGACAGAGAGACACAGTGAGAGAAGGAACACAAGCAGGGAGAGTGGGAGAGGGAGAAGCAGGCTTCCCGCCGAGCAAGGAGCCCGATGTGGGACTCGATCCCAGGACCCTGGGATCATGACCTGAGCCGAAGCCAGACACTTAACGACTGAGCCACCCAGGCACCCCTCAGCACATATTTTCAATATCAGACCATCTTTCCATTGCCAATTTCCCTCACCGAATTTAAAGTTTTTTACTCAAATCTAAATTGCTCCAAAGAAATGTTCTGGAGAGTGGCACTGTTGGTTGAACATCCAATTCCTGATTTCAGCTCAGGTCATGATCTCAGGGTCATGGGATTCAGCCCTGTGTGGGGCTCCGGGCTCAGCGGGGAGTCTGCTTGAAATTCTCTCTCTCCCTCTGTCCCTCCCTCTGCTCACGTGCACTCTCTCTCTAATATAAATAAATAAATCTTGGAAGGAAGGAAGGAAGAAGGAAGGAAGGAAGAAAGGAAGGAAGGAAGGAAAAGAAAGAAAAAAAATCAAAGTAAAATAAAACCAAACCGTACACAGACAGACACAGTTGTGACAATGAGTGAATTATTTCCTAAGCCTAGAAAAACAGCTGGGATGTCAGCACTACAGTGGTATTAACAATTTTTTGTGTGTTAAAATCTAAACTAGAGTGAGATTATAAAAATCATGAAACTGTTCTATAATACGAGTACAAAGAGCAACTTCAAAACTACAGAAATGTCTTTTACTCATTTTTTTCTATATGTGAACATTTGTTTTTAAATAACAGTATAAAAGACTTATCATATGTACATTATTTTTTCATTATCACAACTCCTATTAAAAGGGATCCAAAGTTAGAGCTCCAAATATTATTCTCAAGAGGTGGGGAAAGACATCTACCCTTAAAGGCTAGCAAAAGGCCAACCTATGATACTTCTATTCTTGAAAATATATTAATTTCTCATATGAAAAGGGATCATAATTCTAATTATAGTAACAAGTGAAAATAGAATTAAGGGATTATAATATTCTCAGTGTTCTACTCTATAAACTTGAAGGTATGGAAAGCATTGCCCCAGACCTTATAGCAAATAGTTACTAGGCAGAGTAAAGTAATTATTTTCCAAAGAATAATAATAACCTGATTTTTTTTTCTTCTGCCTACCCCGCACCCAGAAAAGTTTAAACATGTTTTTGAAAGGTTCATTCAATTCATTGGAATCAAAAAAGCAACTCTATAGTGTAAAGAGAAATGGCTTTGAGTTTGGATTTTGACTCCACCGCCACAGAGCAACTTAGGTAAATAACATCTCTGTGCCTCAGTTTCTTCATCTATGAAATGGAGATAATTATTCTCATCTCATGGGAACATTGTGAGGATTCTACGTACTGATGTAAGTAAAATACTCAGCCCAGTGCCTGCACTCACACAGGAGATCCTCAAAGAATGCTGGTTTTCTTATACCCAGCGTTACCACGGAAAGAATGCAAAAGACCTATCCTCCCCCCAAGGAGGACTGGAACCAGAGTAAGAAGAGATAGAGGCACTTGGATAAATCAATAAAACCCACTTATAATTGCATCTGTGAAAATTCTGTCCTGGGTGCCTGGGTGGCTCAGTTGGTTAAGCGACTGCCTTCGGCTCAGGTCATGGTCCTGGAGTCCCGGGATCGAGTCCCGCATCGGGCTCCCTGCTCGGCGGGGAGTCTGCTTCTCCCTCTGACCCTCTTGCTCTCGTGCTTTCTATCTCTCATTCTCTCTCTGAAATAAATAAATAAATTCTTTAAAAAAAAAAAAAAAAGAAAATTCTGTCCTACCATCACCCATGAGAAGGCCCAAAGATGATCTGGAAGCAAAACCACTTAATTCAGGGAGGGGCGGGGAGGCAAGGGAGCAGAACTAGCATGTGTTCTGTGTCTGCTATCATTGCCCCGAGTCTTCCTATATGCTATCTTCCACTTAAGGCACTGCAAATGTCTATGCAGTGATGGGGATCAGTGGTGCCGGATGACTCTCGTCCAAGGAAGGCTGCAGGGCCGGGCCCAACTGCCTGGCAGGTACAGCTGGGGGTGGCCAGGAGAGCAAAGAGGAGGGGCAGTAATAGAGACCTGGGGGGACGGTGCCTGAGAGCCGTGGGTGTGCTCATGAATAAGAATGTTTTACTTTTCCCATCTTAATTACTTTCATCTGTTTTTCTCTTTATTAAGTAAAGCAGTGAGGTGGTGGGAAATGGCACGGGAGTCATATCAAAATCTTTTCTGGGGAAGATGGGCACATGTGTGTGTAGTCTGAACATGCACTTTCGGAATTATAATAACATGGACTATAGTCGCAAAGCAGGCTCTCTGCCCTGTGTGACCATGAAAACAGAGCAGTTGCACAGGCTGGGCTCTGTCACTAGCAAGAAGAGGAAAAATGCTTGCACCAAGCAAGCAGACCCCACTTTCACACTGATCTCACGTGGTGGAAGTAAAAAAGGCATCGTTCCAAGACTGTCATTCTTTTGCCTTGATTCTTTTGTCGCAATTCTTAATTTTTTTTAAAGTATTTATTTATTTATTTATTTGACAGAGAGAGAGAGAGAGAGAGAGAGAGAGAACACAAGCAGGGGGAGTGGCAGACAGAGGGAGAAGTGGCCTCCCGTGGAGCAGGGAGCCCAATGCGGGGCTCAATCCCAGGACCCCGGGATCATGACCTGAGCTGAAGGCAGATGCTTAACCGATTGAGCCACCCAGGTGCCCTGCAATTCTTACTTTTTAATGGATATTTTAAATAACATTAAAGGAGGCATAAGATTTCTGGGGTGCCTGGGTGGCACAGTCGGTTGGGCCTCCGACTCTTGATTTCAGCTCAGGTCATGATCGAGCCCCACATCGGGCTCCATCAGGCTCTGCACTCAGCGTGGAGTCTGCTTAAGTTTCTCTCTCCCTCTGCCCACCTGCCCCCTTACCCTGTGCTTTCTCTCTCTCAAAAATAAATAAATCTTGGGGTGCCTGGGTGGCTCAGTCGGTTAAGTATCTGCCTTTGGCTCAGGTCATGATCCCAAGCTCCTAGGATCGAGCCCCACATCGGGCTCCCTGCTCCAGCGGAAGCCTGCTTCTCCTCTCCCACTCCCCCTGCTTGTGTTCCTGCTCTCGCTTTCTCTCTGTCAAATAAATAAATAAAATCTTTAAAAAAAATCTTTAAAAAAATAAATAAAAGAGGTGTTAAGACTTCTATATTTATCAAAAAGGGCATGAGTTTTAAAATGTGGAGAAACTTTTTTTCTAGAAGATGCTAATCAGCTTCAGGAGAATGAGAGGGTAAAAGGGAGAAAGGGCTCAAGGGACAACTTTTAAAATTCAGTCTTTAGGCTAATGGTCATGCCAATTAAAATGCAAATGGTAAGGTTTCTAGCTTTTGCCAGCTTGCCAAGTACCCTGATGACTTACTAGCAGCAAGGGCCATTATGCCTTCTCTTATTGTTTCCCGGTCCTACAAAAGACCCTAAAAGCAAGAAATGCCAGATTCCAAAGTGGGTCTAGTGACACAGACACAGACACACACAAACCAAGATCCACCTTGAGGGTGGTAACTTTCAACCAGTGCAGCAAAGGTACCGCATGTTCCCCCCGCCCCCATCCACACGGGAAATACCTTTTTCTCAAAAGGGAAAGCTCACAATACAGAGCTAGGACCATCTAGTGAGCACATGACAGATGGGTCTGGATGCATAAGGTAAAAGACGGAATTGGTTTTGGTGACTCTCTGAATATTCATAGAATCTATAAAAGTCCAATCCTTTTAAGATGCAGTCTGTTAGGAATGAATATGCAACTGCACCAAATAAAAACACTGTACTTCTCAAAATGTACACATGGAGAGAACTTCTCCCAACTTCCCATTGCTGTCACATATAATTTCTGGATGAAGAAGTATTATCTGAACTTTATATTGATCTGTGATTTATATTCTCTAAGGTAGGTCCAAGAATATGCTTTCCTTTTTTTTTTCCTTCAAATTACACTCCCTCTTTTATCATTTCACTCATCACCAAAGATGCCATGTTCAGTAAGATGTCTCCTAAGTATAGCGTCAGAACTGGCTAGCTCTTTCAAATGAGCAGGATTCCTGGACCCCACACATGGAAGCAGAGTGGGGTCCCATTCTTCAAGTTTCCCAGTTCATTATATGGGAAGAAAGAGGGAGAGAAGGGGGGTGGAGAGGAGAGAGTAAGGGAGAGGAAGAGAATCAAGTATTCAGTAAGGAAGAACTTTCATTGAAAGAGATGACTACTCCTTACAACTAGACCTCTTACAATGAAAATCATCATGTACTAGAAGATTTCTAAACCTTGTTGCTACAAAACTCCCGCCAACTAGGTGAGCAGCCATTACAACAAGCAAAGGCTTCATTCAGATCTGCCTATTCTCTCAAATCCCAGGCAGGGCTCAAGGTATTTTTTCCAAGTCTTACTTAAACAAGCTTGGCTAGAGCCAAACTGCAAGCAAACTACCAAGGTGGCAACAGCCAGGTTTACAGAAAGAGGCATTCAACGAGAATAATGTAGGTTAGGTATGCTGAAAACAAACAGATTTAAGGCTGAGGTGTCCCTTGGTCTTAACACTGCTATATTTGAGTTTTGTCAGCTTTACAAAACACTTTACTTTCATATTAATAAAAATCTTTAGTAAGGTCAACATTTGGGAGAGTCCCAACAAAGCATCAGAGACAGAAATCTGATCATTGATAAAAATGGTTTACTGAATGAATTTGGCTGTCTAAGGCCATATCTAAAACCAAATTCCACCTCTCCCAGTGTTTTCCACGGTGAGGGTTTTCCAGGGCTCGTGTGAGGTATCAAGGACCACACTCACCACACCAGAACTAGTCTGTCATCCACAGTCCATATTCATCCATAGTCCATATATATATATATATGTTAACATAAGCCGAATTTCTGTCATTATTTAGAGGCGCACATATATTTCAAAACATGTATGGTTCTATTTTGTTCTGTGATCTTGTACTGAAAAAATACAGAGCAGAAAGTAAACCTGAAAGGGTCGGAAGGGGCACGTTGGCTTTTAAATGCTTTGGCATACATCCCTCCTGTCCGGAGCCCACTGGCCTGAGCTAGTCACACAGCCCGAGCCTGACCGCGACCAAGGCTGGGTCACCTAAGGGACATGGGAAACAGTTGATGGGCACCACTGCTTCTCCGTGCCACCCAGCTTTTAAATTCTTTGATTCTAAAAATCAAGAGGCCCCCTCCCCATCATCCCTCTTGCAAGCTTCACTCTCCATCAGAAGGATACATGTGCATCATGTCCTTTGGTAATTTTCCCCTATTATTGATATTGGGCCAGTCCTCAGTTCCATGTTGATTTTCTCACAAAATTACATCTGAAATGGATGGGGCCCTAAGGACGTTAAATTCCACACAACAAGAACCTGTACAATCAAGTTAAATCCCCACACGGTTTTCTCCACCCCAATTATGTACCATATTTTATTTTAAAAAAAAGTACACAAAACACATTAATGAATGATCCAGCACATCTGGAATCTTAAACAATGCCTGTCAGCAATGGCTGGAGGTTCAGCTTCTACACTTGGCCTTCTGCCGAGTCTGTTTTCTGTCAGCTTTCTTATTTTCTTTTTAATTTTGCTAAGTGAATGCTATTTTGACAAGGGGTTAAGCAATACACAAAAAGCAGAGAAAAAATATTAACAAATGAAGCACTCTGGTCTCATCCTCTTCAGCACACTGTGCCAAGTCCTGCCCATGCCCCGCTGCAGGCTCCGAGAGCACTGTGCCCGGGGACCGCCTGCTCTGCATGCAGCACACAGATCACTTTGACTGTGATCACACGCATTTATCTTTATTTTTAAAATCTCCTCATTGTTGCCAATGGCACTTGAACATTATTATTACTAATCCAGCTACTCCTAATAATAGTGTTTAAGTAACTTGTCATCTTGGGAACTTTATAGACAATAGCTAATTAATTGTCAAGCATTTAATGTAACAGGATTCTAATCTCCAACCTCTGAAGCAGGGTATTTATTTGTTATAATGGCAAAACTTTTGTTTGAATTGCTTATTTATGCAATATATATTTTCTATCACCTCAATTCTAATTTTTATACCCACTTTGTAAGTAAAATAAAGAATCACATGCTGCAAGACACAGACAGTACACTTCACAACAGTAATGAATCTCTTGTGACTTCTTTTATTCACACTACAATAGATTCTATATTACCAAGCAGAGAAAAACAAAACACCACAGATTATTTCCCTTGTTTGCAAGACAGGCTCACAGTATTCTGGTAGGAGCAGGAACTTGAAGGTGCAGCGCGCGTGTCTTAGGCGTACGAGTAAATACAATATTCTGTTGACATCTTGTTCCTGCTTTCAACCAACCAGGTATGTTACATATGAACTGTCAGAACAGCTAAATAAGTTTCCTGTCTAAATGTGCCCACATTCTTTCCAGAGACCTCATCTTAAGCTGAGGCTCCCTATCTTAGCTGAACACTGTGGCAACCATTTCTTAACTTGCAACAGTCATTTCAAATCAGTTTTTTAAAGGTATAAAGGTATAAATACCACCGCCTTTATCTGGTAACCTTCTCCTTGCACACACCATACATACTTTCCATGTGACAATGCAAATGGTCTGGATCCTGCAGAAAACAGAAAGGTGTCAAAGAAAGAGAGATAGAATCCCTTTCTTGGGCCCTTAATGAGGTCTCCAGAGCCAAAGGCAAACCAATAACAAATTGTACTTTCCACATATTGGAAAAAAAAAAAAGGAAAAAGGCAAAGGGGGGGTGAGCTTGTCATCTGAAATTAATTGAACTTAGCCATGCCAAGAAAACACTGGTAATAAACCCTCCCCATCTAAATTAAGGGTTTTATACCATGAAAAAAAAATAAAAATTTATGGCAGTAATTTCATCTGGGTTTTTCAAGAAGTGCTTGCTGATTTTCTTGTACTCAGTAGAAAAATCCCCAAGGAGCAATGCAGACTGCAATAAGGCAGCCTTCTAAAAAGATACCATTTAATTTCTCACTCCTCCCCTTGCACTATTACCACACTTCTACTTTTCTCTAACTCAATATTAACTCTCTCAATACAATCCTCTCGCACAAGCTCTCAGCGATATATCTCACAGGGCAGGGTAACCACGCTCACTCTGCCCGTGCCCATCCCCTGCTCTTGGCAAGAGACGTGCAAGTGAAGAGAACCAGTGGCACCCCAAACCACACGTGTGTATCTGTCTTCAGCTTTCCTTTATGACACCAGTCATCTTCAGTGAAGACACCAAAAGTCATAATGGCTTCCAAACAACTCCAGAACAACTCTATCACTCAACACCTTTAATGCTGGGGACGAGAACTGATGAACGATTTCAGCGGGGGTGGGGGGGTGGGGGAGGGGGAGAAAACCATGCACGGAGCCATGGTTCCCACCCTGTGGACGACAGGTGGTGGGGGCAGGCACCATTGTGTGCAAGGGCTTGGCAAATCCCCGTGGACCCAAGCACTGCCTGTCAACCAGCTGGATCGTGTATCAAGACAGACATGGCATTCGTTTTCTCATGTCTACAGACAATGCTGTGAAGCTTACAATAGGAATTTATTAAAAAGACGTAACTACATTCATAGTAGCTTTTTGTCATCATCTCAGTGAATGGACACCATAGGTAAAATGGCTAATTTACAATCCTAAAGTATTTTTCCCACTGATGAAGACAGGGAACGGCTGATGTGAGTGTTAGAATATTCAATGCTTTACATTCAGGCACATGTAGGCATTCAATATTTGTTCACCTCAGGTGTGAGCACATTGTCTGTCCCCCATTTTGTATCTATTTTTTCTCTGATTCCGGCACCCGACAGTCTACCTCATCAATCATCCCATCTGTTGGTTGTGCCCACGACAGTACCAGTTCACAAGCTATGGTTTGGCGACTCCTACGGTCTCAGAACCTATCAAGAGGCCTATGAGGTCAAACCTTCTTAATTCTAAGAAGTTATTTGCCTTCCCCGTACGTACGGTTGAGCTTTCCACAGACTACGTGATCTGCAAAATCACAACAGACTGAATGAGAAACAGGTAGGAGAATCCAGAGCCCTTCTATTTATTGTAAGAGATATTAAGGAGATTTGCAAGGCCACTCTCCTCACTAAATTTATTTTGTTTTGGCAAATATATAGCTATTTTTCATTAAAAATATTATTTATGTTGACATGTAATGGGTTTATCACTGCATTTTTAAAATTAATTAATAAATAAATATTGATAGATATACCCCACATAAACAAAAGCTCTCTGAGGTCCTTAATAATTTTTAAGAGTATGAAGGACTCCTGGGAATGCAAGTTTTGAGAACGACTGTTATAGAGATAGCAACATTCTGGTGTCAGCGCAGAGCATGGTTTCTGTTCTCAGGGAAACTGCAGATCCTTAGAGGTACACAAGCAGATGCTAGGCACTCACCTGTGGGTATGTTGAAGAGGGGATTCAAGTGTTGCACTGGAGGGCTGGGCCAGCTGCTCTCCATGGTCCCTTCTCATTCTAGAATTCTAAATTTTGGAGAGGAAACCTAAAGAAGCTTCCTTCCAAAGTCATGGCTACTGACATGGCATATGAATAATACTTAATGTACCTTCATTTTCCTACCCACAAAACAATATGAGCATGTTAATGGGTAAATTAATATTTTTCCATGGCTGTATGGTCTTCATGTCCGTACAATATTTCCAACGTTTTGGAAGCAAGGTGACTTTTTTTATTTTGCTTATTGGGTTCTTTTTATAAGATAAGCTCTCTCTTTCATGTTCAGCCACCCAAAGCTTTCAAATCACACAGCACAGTACCATTCACTCAGAAGAATATGGACATTCACTCCATTCTCAAAAATTGTCCTTATGGTCAAAGAGTAAGGTCAACAGCAAGGCAAACAAAGATTCTGTTGACAGGAATTCTGCAGGCAAATAAATTCATGCCAAGCCTGTGGAAACGAGTGGGATGCCTTCATCTTCTACACTGGTCTTGCTCTTGCATGGCAAGGAAATAGGATGGCTCACCTTTAATGAGCACACTGTGCCCAGAGAAACCAGGAAGTTGTTTAGAATATATGCTGTCAGATCAATGAAGGAAAAGAACTGTTAGAAAATAAAATGACTATACTTGTGTAATTCAATTCGATTCAATAAACACTAACTGGGCGCCTGCTATGTTCCAGTCATTATTCTAGGTGATCAGGGAGAGAAGATAAATGAGACATAAGCCCCACTATCGAGGAGCTCACACTGGAAAAGGGAAAACAGGTAAATCACTGTAACACAATGTGATGAGTGATATAAAAGTAGGCGTTTAACACTATGGAAACACAGATGAGAAAGCAATTCATTCAGTCTTGTGGGAACGGAGTAAAACACATTACATATGTAAAGGGAAGGGCGAGAGGGAGAAGTTTATGCCTAACTCATAATCTCCAATCTCAGTGGAGCATTCATCATCCCCTGATGATCCCTTCCACGTCTCACTTCCATTCCTCCATTCTCCACAGCTGCCAATTCAAATCTCCTCCATTCCTCTCAATCTCCTATGCAATCCCCTACAGCCCTACCCTCAGGAGCTGCTCTTGCCACCTTCTGCAGAGATGAGAGAGAGGCATCAGCTTCTGGCTACCCAACCCACACCCAGGCCTGCTGCCCCTCTACAAGGAGGCCAAGGCTAATCTCTCCCCGAAGACCACAGCTCACCTAATCTCCCTTCTCAGGAACCTCTGCTCTCCACCCTGTCCCTCCGCATCCTCCCCTCCCTCCTGATGCCTTATCACCAGCATGGAAACATGCTTCCCCCGAAGCCCTCACAAGAGGTGACTCTTTGTTTCTTTCAATGTCCCATGAGTCCCAGGGCCAGGAGGGAGAGGAGGCAACTACCCTTGTTCCCCATCACTACCCTGCACCTTCTTCTTCCCCTTCTGCCTACTCTTTCAAAGCTCAAGGCCACCCCCCCGCCCCCGGCCCCAGACTGTCACAGTTATCTGCCAACCTCACACTCACTTCACCAACTGGGAAGCTCTACTCCTGGCTCACTGCCCCTCCACTCCCACTCCTGTCACCACCTGTCAACAGAATGGACACTATGCAAATAGTATCTCAGCCCATCATGTCCTCAGTATCCTTTAGGGATCCCTCTTCCTGTATTCCTCAGTGACCCAAATTCACAGGCAACTCCTTGACTTTATCAACAGAAATCAAACCTGAGCCAAAGTTCTAAATTCAAACACCCCATGTTCCAACACCCCTTCCCATCCTTCCCATGCACGTGCTTTTGCATCTTCACTGCTAAAAATTCTCTTGTGCACAGACCCTGTCACAATCTCACAACTCCTTTCTGTCCCTTCTTTGTTGAGCTGAGATGGTATGGTCCATGAGTAATCATTCCCTTGCAGCATACCCCTACTTCCCTTGTCCCTCTCTCTTCACCAGACTTGCCTGGCAAACTCCAGCACTAGATGACCCCGAGTATCCATTTCCTCTGAGCACAAACCCAAGGGACAGCATACAGCTAGAGAGAAACCACACGGTCAGACTTCATTTGAATCCAGCATGGCCCAGCAATCTTACTAGACACCTTCTCAACTTTCTAGTAACCATTTCATATTTTGAGCCTTCCAGGTTCCTCCTTTTCAAACCTGATTATTCCGTATCTCATTTCACCGAGACTATAAAATTTCCTCATCCACCAAAATGGTAAAACTATGGACATCTCAAACCTTCTTTTCTCCCCCATTACAATGGAGAAGGTGTCCCTTTTCCCACCAAAGCCCTGTCCCTTCACACATACTTGACAACCCATCTCCTCTTATCTATTCAAGAACTTTGCACCTTCGCGTAGATCTCCTCTCCCCTGTATCCTCAAGCGCTCATAAATTGCTGGTGAAATGTGAATTTTTTCAGCTTTTTAGGAGAGTAATGAGCAATACCAGCTACAATTACATAAAATGCATATATATGTCCTTCAACCCAGTAATCCCATCCCTAGAATCTACACAAATAAGTTCACCAGTGTGTAAGGATACACACACACACACACACACACACTCGCACGAGAGGCGAGGTGGGTGGAGGGAAGAATGTTTATAGTAGCCTTATTTTCAACTGCAAAAATGAAAATAAAGCAAATGCTCGCTGATAATAAAAGGCTGAATAAGCTACAGTAGAATCACACTACGGACCATCACATAGCCCTTGAAAGAATGATTAGATTCTAAGAGATCTAGTGTGATTGGTCTAATTCTACTTCCTCACTTGCTTTCTTTCACTCATTCTGTCCCCGCCATAACACTGAATATGCTTTTGCCATGGTAACCATTCCTCTACGTGAGGCCAAATGCATTGTCACTTTTCTGACCATATTAGAACCATTCAAGAGTCGCATATTCCCTTCATTCCTGAAACACCCCTCTCTCAGCTTCCGCTGTACTCTGAGTTTCCTCCTACTGCATTAGCTGCTTTCTCAATTGTCTTTGCAAGCTCTGTCTCTCTTTCTGACTTTTGAATGCTAGCATTCCTCAGGCCTTGGTCCTGAATCCTCTTCTCAAGTGATCCTGTCCATTCTCACGGCCTGAAACACATTTATGTATCAACAAACTTTAAATCTCTACCATAGACCAAACCTCTCCTCTAACCTCCACATATCTACATTTGAGTGCTGAGCTAAAATCTCTTATGTAATTGAATTTTAGCATGTATAAAATAGGAACGCTTAATTCTGCATGTTCTCCCAGCCCCAACCCACACTGAAAATCTGGCCCCCTCTCAGTTTCTTCCCCCTCAGTAAACAGTGTCACCATTTATACAGGCACTAACCAGACACTGAAGTGCTCCCTCTTCCCTGTCCCTCGACCCCTCAGACAATCATCAGCTAAATACATCTTGCTAGGCATCCTCTTTTCTCTACCTCCACCTTAATCTAACTAACTACTAACTGATTTCCCTGCTTCTCTTCTTGCCCTACCTCCATTTGTAACCCATTCTTCACACAAGAGCCATTGTGACTTTTTTAGAACTTAAATCAGTTTGTGTCATTCTAGTTCTTCCAATGGCTTCCCACTGCTCTGGAATAAAACATAAACTAATACATGTGTACATGACCTAACTCACACTACTCTCCCCAGCTCACCTCACTGTGGCCATGGAAACCTTCTGTTCCTGCTGTTTCTAGAACACACCAAGCTCCTTCCCATCCTCCCTGAATGAAACACACTTGCCTGGGCTCTTTATACCCTTTCTCCATCTCATTGTTCAGATTTCAGTTTAAAAGGACACCTCCCCTAACAGGCATTTCCTGACCACACTATCTTAAGTAGGTCCTCTCATTCTCAGCCATAACAGCCTTCATAGTGCTTCTGATTATTTTTATGTTTGTTATTCAGCTACTAAGAAATTATTCTACTAGAATTACGATCCATGAGAACCAGGATCTCTTCTTAGCATAGAACACAGAGTCTACACACAGAGGGTCTTCAATGATCCATCACCCCAGGGGACTGGAGGGTGGCAACAACAGAATGATCAGATTTCTCCCATCGCGACATTCTCCTTCAACCCTTCTGTCTCCAGTTGCCACCATCCGTCCTCTTTCTGCTGTCCCAAACCTCTTGAAAAAATTGTCTATTCACGATTATTTTCCAGTTTTATTGAGATATAATTTACATATAACAGTGTACTAGCTTAAGGTGTTTACAACATGATGGGTTTGATATTACTCATGATTATTTTACCTTAGACCATTCAACCCACTTCTCTCTATGCTATGCAACCGTTCTTCCTTCTGATAGAACATTCCTATTGTTAAAGCAAATGGGGATTTTTTTTTTCTTTACTAACCTCTTTATGACATTAACCCTGTGGGTCACACCTTCATTCTTAAAAAGTTTTCTTTCCTTATATGACAACTCACCCTCTTGATGTTCCTCTTACCTTCACCATTCCTTCTCAATAACTAAGGCTCTCCCTTTTCTCCTCCTTTCCTAAAATGTTGGTGCTCCTAAGCATTTTAACCCATGAGAACTCTCTCTATATACACACTGAATCAATCATCTCATGCACCCATGTAGTTTCAGTTACTATTGATATGAAAATATTTCCCAAATATTTAGCTCAGATCCTATTCCCATGCTTCAGACCACTTGCCTAAATACCCAGGTGACACCTCTACTTAGATGTCCAACTGGCACCTCAAACTCAGGATGTTTAAACTGAACTCATCACTTCCCTTCACCAAATCTGCCCCTCTGTGTTCTTATCTTCCATCCATCCCATGAGCCCAAGTCAAGAACCTAGTCTTTGATACATTGATGTCTCTCACTCCCACCTCCAACAACACATTTAAAATTAACGAAGGTCAGTATATCCTATCAACTAAATACTTTTTTTTTGTAGGTGATTTACTTTTTTTTTTTAAACTAAGCATTTCTTTAAATTGTCCACTGCTCTACATCTCTACTATTTAAATGCAAGCCACTGACATTTCTTGCCTAGAAATTTGCAAAAGTCTTCCAATTTTGTTCTAATCTCCCTCTCTTATTCAATTGTCTTCAGGATCAAATTCAAACTTCTTAACCTGGCTGACAAAGCTCGGAATGACCTGGACCCTGTTTGCCTCTCCAGTCTCATCTCTCACTATTCCTTGTCTCTTCCCCTTTTCGGCTCCAACCACGACAAACTACTGATTTCCCAAGCTCTCTCTTCTTGCACTCCCCACGTGTTATTCCCGAAAGCCCAAAAAAGGCTTTTGCCTTCTATTCTGCATCCCTCCACCAACCCTGATCTTCCAAGACCAGGCTAGGTGATCCTCCTTTGAACTCACTGACTATCCTGTAGCCCCAATTCAGAGAACTGTAATTGCCTATTAACTCATCAGTAATACTACCTACCCATCTCTGAACCACTGAATCAGAATCTCCAGGGTAGGGACCCCAGCATCTGTGTTTTTTAGAGGCTTACATATATTGCTAATGCACAGCCAGGGTTGAGAGTAACTGCTGTACCCTCCCAGAGGACAAGGAGCATGACGTTTTTGGTTGTAACCCAATACCAGCAGAGTGCTGCCGCATCCAAGTTACTCAATAAATAGGTGGCAAAGGAAAGAAGGGAACAGGCAGTGAGTGGAAAGAAGGGAAGGGAAGGGAAGGGCAGGGAAAGGGAAGGGAGGAGGAGGCAAGGGATGAATTTAAAATAATCCTCAAGAACAGGTTTGAATGTTCTGTCACACATGCATAATAGGACATATTATGAATCCAATCTTTAAGAATAAAATTTCTCTTCTGCTTTCAGTGTTACTCAGTTTTTCTTTGCTACAGTTAAACTATATTCTCTTTGCATCGACTATAAGTAAAGCATGGCAGCTAAGGTAGGTTAGGCCTAAAAGGTTCAGTACAAATCAGCTTTCACATCTATAATGCTGCATGCTCCGCCTTCTTGACCTTATAAATGCTGGCTAGACAGGCACAATGCGCAGAAAAATGCCAGCCATTTGAGCGCCTGTACTCTCCTCAAAATGCAGAGCGAGAACTGAAATAAAGCAGTGGAGTGGGTTAAATGGTTTCGAACCTTTCTGAGAGAGCAATAATATACAGTGCTTTAGTAGCAAGCATGCATAAAACATAATAAAATGGCACAGAATTAACACTTCTCAAAAGAAAAATCTAATAAAACCCTGTATTTGGGGAAGAGCCATTGCACAAACAGGGCAGGAACATCTTTATATCTCCCTTGTTGCTCTGAGCGCAGCAGCCTCAGTGCCTGGTGTATATTTGTTGAATGAATGCCTGATGAATGATGAATGAATATGGTTCTTAAAGGATTACTCACATTTTCCTCCCCTGATCAAAGAGGCAGCTACTCTTAGCCTCATGTTTCATAAAAAAAAAAAAAAAAATTATCAAGTGCCTAAAGCAGCTGGTAATGTGCCAGTACACAGCATTCCAGCAGAACTGCATGCACTTGGCTTTTGCACGTCAGGGCTTATCATACAAATGGGGTTGGCGCCATTGTCTCCCAACACCAGCCCCACCAGCCGAACGTGCACAGCATGCAGTCTGGTGTGCCCCCAGAAGGCCACATTCTTTCAGGACACCATGACTTTTCACATATACTCTTCCCTCTGCCCAAAATAACCTTCCCTCCTGGGAAAATCCAACTCATCCTTGAAGACCTAGATAAACATTATTTTCTTTATGACACATTTTCTGAATTCCCCAGAAATAAATTAATCACTTCCGCCTCTGTGTTCTTCTTCCACAGTATTTTGTAAATACCTTCAGTGTATTTGAATCCCATTTGAATTATGGTGATTAACTACATATTCATTATGCACAATTCAAAGCATGAAGGGAAGCCATCAACTTTTTTCACACGGATCTGGAAAATTTTTACATGGAAGAGTAAAAGATTTGCCTGAATAGATGACAGGAAGGACACAAGGTACGATTCTGGGAAAGACTAAACCTCAGATATGTGCAAGTAGAGGAAAAGTAAATGGAATGGTGGTGTAAGGCTCTCTTCAAAGCTCGGAGTGGGGATACTGAGCTGGATCCACAGAGCAATGAAAAAACTACCACTAAATTTAAATTGAAGGAAAGGGATGGTATGGTTCACATCACCCGCCTAATCACAGAGTGCCCGTGGAATGTGTGCACACCAAACACCATATGGTGACTATCAGTTAGGTGCCATCAACTGAGATGACCCACATAAAACTCACTCTTCCAATAAACTGTGAGCTGTTTAAGAATAGGGATGTGGGCTCACTGTCTCTGTCTCTCCAGTGCCAAGCAAAAGGTGGGAGTTTGCTTACTGAACTGAAATGAATTCTTCTTTAGAACAACTTTACATAACACGCTCTGCAAAACTGTTACCAGCTTCTATAACAGAGCAGATGTGGGATGTAAACTACATAGCCTGACCCTTTCTTAAAAAACAAAACAAACAAACAAAAATACCAAAACAATCCTTTTAGAGGCGGTAATCAACAGTTCAATAAATTTTAGGAAATACCTTCATTACCCTTAAAGAAGTGAGCTTTTAACTATGAAGGGGTAGATTTTAAATGAACCCAGTTCATTATAAACTGTTCTTTATATTAATGTTTTTTTTGCTATATAAATATGTTTAACTACTATACCGATAGAATTTAAACTAACCACTATACCGTATACACATATTTAACTATTACAGTGATACACTATACTATACTATATCGGTTGAGACTTAAGTATTTCCATGTAGCCTAATGCTAAAGTTTATGATACATGTAATGTGAAGATAACAAGGTTATAAAATATGTCTAATCTAAAAACACCAGAATTGACAAAGATATAACAAAGATCCAGTCAAAAAGCAGTGTTTTTTTGACTGGGTTGGACCATACACTCCAAGTATAAACCCCAAGGAATTCATGGCATCCTACCCTTAACCCAATGCCTAACAACCTTATTAAAGCCCAGGGAACCTTGGGGTTTATTTGGCTTATAGAATTTTTCTTATGAGGTTGATTTAATAAAAGCATGTTTTAAGACGTGCTCCTATTGTGCTTTAAAAGTCTCAGGATGCTTTCAACTGCCCTGATGTAAATGAAAGAGAAAAAATGCTCTGTGGGCTGATATTAAAATCAAATTAAGAGTACTGCTCATGAAAATGAACCGAAGGAATGACTCTGCTTGGAGAGAAGAGACTCATATGAAGACACACACACACATACATGTCTACTTATGGCCATTCTCACAGACTACTATTGACTATAAAACCGTGGTAGATAAGCAGAAGTACAATACTGTCGACTAGACACAGGCAGGTGGTGATTTTGGTTTTGTGGGGAGGAGGCAGGGGAGGGTTGTCCGTAGCACATCAGCGCCACAGCGTGCTCATTCAGATGATATTTTTATTTTCGAAGGCTTAGGAACATATCCCAGGTTCTGAAACACAGTATATGAGCCTTGACTGTAGAAACAAATTGCCAGCTGTCTCATAAAGGACAACCTCATTTAAGAAGGCAAATGCCAGCACAGAACAAAAGTAAATAAAGATGGCTACATATGCTCTAGTTTCCAAGCTGGAAAGTGACAGTGGTGAGAGAGGCAGAACAGGGAGACGATGATGAAACGTGAGGAAGAACAGGAAGAACCTACCTGACTATTCAAGCAGTTTAGCAATACAATGGGGCAATCATCCCGTTGAAATTGCTGGTGTGGGGACGCCTGGGTGGCTTAGATGGTTAAGCGTCTGCCTTCCACTCAGGTCATGATCCCAGGGTCCTGGGATTGAACCCCACATCGGGCTCCCTGCTCAGTGGGAAGCCTGCTTCTCCCTCTCCCGCTCCCCCTGCTTGTGTTCCTGCTCTCGCTGTGTCTCTCTCTGTCAAATAAATAAGTAAATAAAATCTTAAAAAAAAAAAAATCACCGGTGTGAAGATTCAGATCCTGAGATTTTAAGGCTAAAGAAATCACGGGATCCAACCACGTCACCCCTGCAGCCTGCTACCCTACAAGGCCGCATAAAACTCCAATGAAGAGTGCTCTCTAAGCTGCGGTGCCCATAGAAGCACATGGTAGCGCTCTTGTTCCTAATATGGGTCTATTCTTCTTTTAGTTGTAAATTTATCAAAAGTCTCACTTCCTTCTGCAATTTTTCATTTCTGATACAGAGTTGTAGTTGTTAATATTATTATTATTCTACATTTTACTTCCTTGAGAACCTTCAAAAGGCATGCGCTACCCAAAGGGACTTTCCTGTAGGTGTTAAGCATGAACAGACTACATAGTTTATATGAACATGAAGCATGAACATGACCAGGGACCACCTCATTTCCATCCATTGAATGTCATGTATACCTATCCAAAGTCTCACATGTCCTGGAAGCCCCCATATCTTCACAGAACCAACCACTCATTAAAGGTTACGGCAGAAAGGGAAAAGGGAATGGCTGGCCTTTCGAGACAAAGAAGGAGGGCTTGGTGATGTGCTTTCAGTGAGTGGAATAAAAGAAAAAGGTTTAAAGGGTTAAAGGGAGAGCATGAAGAGAAGCTTAAATGTCTGATTTCACCACCCACCTTAAAAGGGCTACTTCATCCAACTAAACTAAAATAGACCACCACTAGCTATTAGAGAACCACCTAACAAAGAAAGACTTTCTACAAATGACCTCTGGTTACCCTTCAACACTGCAGCCCTTCCAAACAAACTGGCACCAGAGCAAATGTAGCCAAGAAGAACCTAACATTTATATTTTATGGTTTCATTTCAATTTTTTGTATAATTTTTAGTAGATCTACTTATGTGGATATAATTTAATTCTAAAGTATTTGGGAAATACATTTAGTCCAGTTGTGCCTGAAAAAAGGAAAGAAAAAGTAATTTTCTAGTTTTACAGATGCTTCCAGAATTCTGTCTGAAGATGGATTAATCTACAGTTACTCAGCTGCAGAATATTACTTCTATTTCACAGACTTTGTATATGAACTATTAAATCCATTAGATCGATAGCAATTCCTCCCACCTACTCTTAAAGAGCTGATTTAATGAGAACATCATTTTCTTATTCAAGGCTTTCTTTCTTAAGGGAACACAATCCTATGTGAACAGAGTCAACATTTCCTCTTACATCATGACAACTTCATATAAACAGAGCCCGTGGCAGGGCAATGAGGCAAAATGTTGGGTGCTAAATGAGCAAATTTGTTTACAAGACACCATTATGGAATCTGAGCTTAAAACGGGACTTACAATCAGAGAAAGATAAGTATCATATGATCTCACTGATATGAGGATTTTGAGAAACAAGACAGAGGATCATAGGGGAAGGGAGCGAAAAATGAAACAAGACGAAACCAGAGAGGGAGAGAAACCATAAGAGACTGTTAATCTCAGGAAACAAACCGAGGGCTGCTGGAGTGGTGGGGGGTGGGAGGGACGGGGTGGCTGAGTGATGGACACTGGGGAGGATATGTGCTATGGTGAGCGCTGTGAATTGTGTAAGACTGATGAATCACAGACCTGTACCCCTGAAACAAATAATACATTTGTTTTAATTAACATATGTTAATTAAAATTAAAAAAAAAACTGGACTTAACTTACAAAGGTTAAGATACAAGAACATCAACATTAACTATTTTCTTTCTCAAAAAACTCTCAAATGACATAGGCACTAAGTGGCATCACAAAATAGAGAAAGGAAGTGTTATTTTCATACTATTAAGCATAGAACTGTTCACCATTAAGTATTTCAATATTCTCTCTCTCCACTTCTACAACTAAAAGATAAGAGTGGAAAGAAATTTACCCTTTTGTTTTCTCTGGACCTGCATATTAATAGAGATGACAGGGATATGTCTGTTGTTCTTGGTTTAGACAATATAAGCAGTGGGGACCTCAAGATATAGCCATCAGCTGCTAAGCTCTCTCCCCTTTGAACCTTTATACATGAAAAGCATAGAATAAATCATAAAATACTACTTAATGCACCAAAAATTAAAAATGGAGACAGAGGGTGGATCAATGTGCATTGTCTCACAAATATAGTTTCAAAGATAATTGGTAATGTTCTCTTTTTCCAAAGAAGTGAGGGTTAAATATAGTCACTCTGCACAGAGACTGATGATCTTCAGGATGTGTAAATTATACATTACAGTTACATAACAGACTAAATCACAGTCATCAACAAAAGAACATTTGGCACAATTCTTGAATTTTTATGATTCTAGCTCATAAGTAGAACTTCAAAAAGGAGAAAATATCTCACCTAAAATCAGCCCTCCAAGAAGCCTCATGCTTCATGGCTGGTAACAAGTGTCTAAGGTGAACAGAAGAGAAAGGCAAACATCTTCACTGGACTAGAAAATGGGGCGGGGGGATGATTTTATTTTCAAGATTATCTTAAATCAAGTAAGTAACAGTCATTCCATGAATTTTTTAAAATAGGAAGAGGGTCCACTCACCAGATACACATAGAACTGTGTTTTAATGCTAATACACCTAATGTGATGTTATATCCCTAGGGTAAGTGTAGACATAAAGCCTGGTGGAAAACAACACAAATCCTTTCAGAACACTTTCCAAAATCTGGATAGCACAGATCAAAGGCTGGCAAAGGATTCGCAAGCTTTCAATGCGGCGTCCGGGGCTACGTGGCCTCCCAGTGTCCTGCCAGGGCCACCACCCACTGTAGGCAATTCAGAAGGGGTCAAGAGCACTTGGCTAGAGACATGCTGAGAATGTCCAACTGCTCTGCCTTAGTTCTTATGACGACACAGAAGCAGGAAGTCTCCTCGGGCTTATTAGATGCACCCAATTAACATTCATCTCTGACAAGCTCATCCTTTAATCTCCCACACAAAAACAGCTACCATCACTCTGTAATACCTATTAAGCAGACATAGTGATCTGAGTAAAGTACACTAATGGAAAAAAACAAAGAGATCTTTGCCCAAGAAAATGGAAGAAACATATGAAGAATGAAAAAACCAAACCAACCAGGAAAAGACATTCTTCCCTTTATTCTATCAGATTGTGCCTCTTCTGTCACCAATTCAATACAATTTTCTCTCTGCACCCTGAATAAAAAGCAAAAATTGCTCTCTGAAAAGAAGGTGGCCTTGTAAGAACTTTCAGAATTCAAAGCCAATACTTAGAGGATTTCCAAGTGTCTAGAGTTCCAAAGAGTCCATCAATCTTGATAAACTTGGAAAGACTAGACAATCTCAGGGTGCCCAGAGCCACTTCATTCAGTCTCAGTCATATTTTAAGATGACTATGAAGAAGTCGATGTTGACCTAGATCCACAACAACCAATATGATTTCTGAGCTCTGGAACACCACCAACACTTCTTAAAGAGATTCCCAGACCAGAGACAAGTAAAACATTTCATAAGGTGATTATCTTAAACTTTATAGCCTGGTATAACAAAAGCAGTTTCTGGTTCACTTGCTGAAACTAGTATGTTTCCAAGTAATTAAAAACTAAAATACAGCTAGTTTTTACTAACTTATCTGTGGGGGATACATTCTAAGACCCCAGTGGATGCCACAAACCACAGGTAGAATTGGACTCTATATATATTGTTTTTTTCTCTATATACATACACATGATACCTATGATAAAGTTTAATTTATAAATTAGGCACAGTAAGAGGTTAACAATAATAGCTAATCACAAAATAGAACAATTATAACAATATACAGTTATGGAAGTTATGTGAATGTGGTCCCTGTCTCTCAAAATATCTTACTGTTCTGTACTCACCCCTCTTCCTGTGATGACATGAGATAAAATACCCACGTGATGAGATGAAGTGAGGGGATGATGTAGGCATTGTGACACAGCTTTAGATTCCTACTGGCCTTCTGATGATGATATGTCAGAAGGATTATCTGCTTCCAGGCTGCTGTTGACTACAGGTAACTGAAACCGTGGAAAGTGAAACCACGGATGGTGGGGGGGTGGCTGTAATGCTATGGCAAGTTAAGTTCAACTTCAATCTTCTTAGGAATATTGGGACACAAACCTGCATACCTTCTCAGATATGTGCAACCACCTCCCTCTCCCCCTTGCCACCTCCCCACTCAGCTGGGGCCTCCTCTAAGTCACTTTTGGACCTGGATGAAATGCCACACTGCAGGGCATGGGATCTATACCATCCTGAGTAGCCACAAAGGACCCGGATGAAACAACTTGGGAGTGCAGAGGAGTCAGCTGCCCAGTGGATAAACCTCGAACAACTAGGAACAGGAGACAGGAGGAAACCAGATAGGTAAATTCCCCCCTTTATCTTTTCCAAGGATTACTCCATGTATAATCCCACCTTGTACCCTTTCACAGAAATCCTGTTGGCAAGTGAACATGGCTGCTCAGTGCCCTGCTTTGTCTCTTCACAGCTTCTTGTGAAGCAAGAACTAGCTTGACAATACATCAAATCCATTTCCTTGCATCTTTCCTTGCTTTTCTTCCTTTTGTTCTTATCCTTGCAGACCTGGATCTATACCTCTCAAAAAAAGCATCAACACTTTAATCCTTGCCTCAGGCTCTGTTTTCCTGAAACCCAGGCTTAGACATTGGGCTTACAGGAATTAATTCCAGGTGAAATTAAGAAGAAACAATTAAAATGCATGTTTCCAAGACATAACAAGAGTCAAACATTGATAAATCCTAGGAAAAAAATATTAAGCACCTAAAACCTAAAAGACCAAGGCCAATACAGTATCAAATATCCCTGACTAAGAAAGCATTCAGATAGCAACAAGAATCAAATACAGAATTTCTTCCATGTGCTCCCCCACCACCAACTTCAGAGGACAAGATCAGATATTTTCATTAAGGAATAATGCTGTCAAATTGCACTCTATTTGTTGCCTGTTCAACATTCTTTCCTTCTTTCTTTCTAGCAGAGTCCTGACTCTATCAGTGTCCATGTCCCTCTCAGGTGAAAAGGGGAGGGATGCTCTATCCAAGGGTATATCTTTTTTTTTTTTTTTTTTGACAGAGAGAGACACAGTGAGAAAGGGTACACAAGCAGAGGGAGAGGGAGAGGCAGAGGGAGAAGCAGGCTTTCCACTGAGCAGAGAGCCCAATGCGGGGCTCGATCCCAGGGCCCCAGGATCATGACCTGAACTGAAGGCAGACCCTTAACGACTGAGCCACCCAGCTGTCCCTCCAAGGGTATATCTTGATCAGATATCACCATGGGTCCATTACTTTACCAGTGACTGATCTGGGGTTGATGATTTCAATGAGTTCTAGCCAATGACATGTGGAGGTCTGCTAGTGGGGCTTCTGGAAAAGGTTTCTTTGCTCTTTTGAGAGACAAGAAGAAAGAGATACTATGGCACCTGGATGTGATGCCTGGACTTTTAAGAGCCATCTCATGACCATGAAAGGATACCATCTGAGGACAAAGCTGACAAAGCAATGATGGCCTAAAGCAATGAGAGCCTTAAAGACAGAAAATCTTAGGTCCTTGACAATGTTGTTAAGTCACAAACTAACCAACCCTGAAGCTGGCCAATCTCTGTACTTTTACACAAGGAAGTATACTTCCTGGTTATTTAATCCTCTTTGGATCAGGGTTTCCCATTACATGCAGTTAAAAGCATCTTCACTGATGCATAAGGGATCTGGCTGATTGGAGAAGAATCTGAGTACCTACCATCACATGCCATTATACAAAGGGTAAGGTTAGATTTGAGAAATTACTCATCTCTGCCCTCAAGAGCTCACAATCTATTTTTTAAGACATGTAAAATACATGGATATATCTAAAGAAAAATGATGAAGCACAGATACACAGAATAAAGAAATCATTAATCTGGGGCATTAGAAGCAGCTTTCTAAAGGAAAAGAAACCAATATACATGCTTTTACATAGTATAAAGGCAGGCTGTCTAAATTCAGTTCATGTAATTCAACTTCCAGAAAGCAGATATCTATAGTTCTATCTGTCCAGCATCCTTTGCATGTGAGAGATGCTGCCTCCTTCACTCTATGTGAGTTCAGGAAGGGGCGCCAGACCCAAAATAGGCTAGTCAGAGCAGGATTTTTTTTAATCTTAAGATCATAAAAATTAAGCACCATAAGGGTGTGAGTTACACAGGTGTATGGATTTGTCAAAAGTCAGCAAATTTAACATAAAATCTGTGCATTTCTTTATGCGCAAGTTTTACATCGGAAGAAAAAAAATGTAAATAAATATTGAATGCAAACTTAATGATACGATCTTGAAGTCCTTAGAAGGAAGTGTACTGATATCTGTAACTGACTTTGAAATGTATTTTTAAAAGAGGTATTACTGGATAATGGGATTGACAGATATGTGATAAAGCAAATACAGTAACATACTTGTATAGTAAATCTTTTCGTTTGAAAAATTTTATAATACAATTCTTTGGGGGAAAAGCAAGCTGTGGTCCCACTCTGTGGCCAGTGCTGCGAGCTATGGCCCAGGAGCTGTCTGTGGTCTCGTTTCCCAAGGTATGGGGGGGGATTGTTTCAGAAAGCAAACATGCAGAGAGAACCAGGAATGAATAGGGAGGGCTTCCAGGAGTCTGAGTTACCCCTGGCTCCAGCTACCCCTGGGGCCCAGCTGTATCCCTGATAGTTCAGCAGTTACATCCAAGCCAAAACATTGTTTCCACTAGTTCAAGGTGGTTTCCGATCACTTACACACCAAGCAGTCTTGACTACTACACTAGCCTAAGGTAATAATAAGAACTATAGACAAAGAAAGATGGTCACTGTAACATTATTTGTAAGAACAAAATACAGTAATGACCCAACTGTTCAACAAAAGAAAAATGGTGAAATGTTGATGGTATCTTTGATGCCATAAAATAATACTCTTGATAAAATTTTAAGTGAAAACCCCACAAAAGTATATATATATATACATATATATATAACTATATATAATTGTGTATATACAAATCAATACAATTTTATTAAAAAAATAAACTTAGAAAAAAGATTCACAAAAATATACAAAATTGTCAACATAGGTTATCTGTGGGTTGAGGATTATTTTGTTTACAGGTCTACTTTTCTTGGGGCACCTGGGTGGCTCAGATGGTTAAGCATCTGCCTTCGGCTCTGGTCATGATATCCAGGTCCTGGGATCGAGCCCCACATTGGGTTCCCAGCTCAGTGGGGAGCCTGCTTCTCCCTCTCCCTCTGCCTCTCCCCCTGCTTGCACTCTGTCTCTCTCTCTCAAAGGAATAAATAAAATCTTTAAAAATAAATAAATAAATAGTCTACTTTTCTTTATTTTCTAAATTTTCTTCAATAAGGATATATTACTTTTAGAATAACCAAAAAAGAAGTTATTTTTTAAAAATTCACTGCTATTAAAGATTGTAAAAAATACATCTTACAGTTTGCTTCCTAGGCACCATTCCCACCATAAATGTTCTAAATGTTCACGAATATTTCAAATTAGCTACCATAACAGGTTTGTTTGAGAAATAAGTGAGACAGTACAGGGTAAAACACTTGGACTGTGCCCGACACAGAGTGGACGCTAACCATCACTGCTAACACCCTCATGAATGCCTTGTCTGATGGCCTTGTTTCTTACCTTAATAACAGAATTTAACACATCAGGCATTATTAACTCACTCATTTTCACCTCCTCTCTATTTCTGAATATCTGTTTTTATAACTGGCCTGCCTTCTTCTCCTTTTATATGCTGTTTCCAAATGCCTGCTGGGTGTCCAGCCCTGTCCGAGGCCCAAGATCCCCTACTGCTGCCCAAGAGCGTGGGCCTCCTCCTCTTGCGGCTAAGCCCACAGGCTCCACTCTGTCCTTCCCATCTACTCCAGCTCCTTGTCAGTTTACCACCTTTCCCCAAATCTTTAATCTCTCCTTTTCCACTGGCTTTTCTCTCTCTGCCTAAAAATGGACACATCTACCATTTTTTGAAAAAAAATCTTAACTTGAACCTACTAGAGCCACCCTATATTTCTTCTTCCTTTCGCACCCACACTTCTCGGACAAAAATCCCCAAGTCTGTCTTCTTGTACTCTCCTGAAACTTCACTTAGCAGGATTATGAATGGCCTCCTTATTGCCAGATTCAATAACAACTTCAGGTCTCATCCTGTTTGTTCTGCAGCCTCCGACACGGCTGATTGTGCACTCTGTTTGCAAACTCTTCTTTAATGTAAATTGTTCACACCATTTTGGTTTTCTCCCAATTCTTTGGCTGCTTTGTCCCAATCCCTGAAACCAGATGTTCTCAAGGAGCTGGCCCAGCTTTTCCTATTTTCTCTTTTGAAGATCTTGACTCTTCCCATGGCTTCAAATATTAGTCTCAAGGAGATGACTGCCATATTTCTACCTCCAGCCTTGACTTCTCTCTTGAGTTTCAGTCCTTCATTTCCAACTGCCTGTCAGACATTTCCAACTTGCAATCTAAGCTTGTCCAAAAAAATCTGATATTCCCTCCACAGACTGCTTCTTATTCTGACTTTCCCTCTGTAGTTAAAAATACCAAGTGAGGGGAGAGCACATACTAGGTAGGAGGAAACCACTCAAAAGCTAACCGCAGGCAAAGCCTTTCAATTGTCCATGACAATGCCTCTTGCAGGCATCTCTTCCTCTCTTTTTACTGGGCCCACTCCAGTTCAAGTCTGTGCGATGGCTATGTCACCGGCCACCACTCTCACCGCCTGTCTCCACCAATCCAGCAAATTACCTCATATCAAAATTAAAATATGCTTGTAGCCTACCTGCTACAAGGGTTAAATCCAAACTCCTGACAATACACTGAAAGTCTCAGAGTGGAGTGGAAGTCTGCCTTTCTGCCCAGCACTCAAATCCTCATGCTGCAGACAACTCCGTCCCAACCAAACCAGTCCACTCAGTGCCCTCTCCACATCATGCAGTCTCCCTGCCTTGCCTGCACAGGGCTCTCCCCTCCTCTAAGATTAACCAAATTCTGTCTGTCTTTCAAATCTTCAGCTTAATCCATCACAAAATATTCCAACAGCATTTTGGTCTAGAATGTTTTTAACTCCTATTATTATTGCTACACATCATGATTACCGTGTATCAGGCACGGTCCTAAACACTTTCTCTATATATTAACTAATTGAATTTAAATCTCAACAACGCTACAAGGTGGGTACTATTACTATCTGTATTTAGCTGTCAGGGAAACTGAGGCACAGGAAAGCTAAGCAACTGTCCAGACATATAGCTTGTGAACTTGTGGGCAGACCCACAATTCACACCTAGGTGGTATGGCTCCAGAGTTGGTGTTTTTAAACTGTTGTGTTCTACTGCTTATCTGGAATCCTTTAACATTTTTGCCTAGATCATGCTGTCCATTTGTCAATAAGATGCTTTGAGACATCTCTTCAATTTGTAGAAGGTGACAAGACAGAATTATGTCTTTTCTCCCCAGTTATACTACTTAGAAAGCAAGGGATGAATCTTCACTACTAGGGTTTCTCCTATTACTAATCACTATCAATAAATATTAATTTATAGATTTATTAAGTAAAAAAAATAAGAAAGTATCAGAAATAAGAGTAGCTAGCCAAAATTTAAAAATCAGGGCGGGGGTGACTTCAAACCATTTCCAAGTTTAGAAGTTTATTAGAATAAAGCTGATTATTGGCTGAGTTTCCATTTCCAGATGATAGAACAACCCATAATTACGGAATATTGGGGAAAAAAACCTTTTTAATGGTTATATATTACAAAATGTTGTAAGATAGGCTAAGTAATTTCTCTTCTCCTTAGGACCCTCAAGAATAAAGAAATGTTGGGGTGCCTGGGTGGCTCAGTTGGCTAAATGTCTGCTCGGATTTCCGCCCAGGTCATGATCTCAGGGTGTGAAATCAAGCCCTGTGTCGGGCTTCGCACTCTGCGGGGAGCCTACTTAAGATTCTCTCCCTCTCGCCTGTCCCTACCCTCTCTCTAAAAAAAGAAAAAAAATGCCTAGGAAAAACTGAGTAGTCTTGCCTGAAAGTAGAGAAATGAATTGTTATTAGAATGGTGAACATATAGCAAGATTTAAATCAATCTTTATTTAATAAATGGATGAGCTACCTTGGCCACAAAATTATCTAAGTTGTTTCCTGTAGAACACAATTTTTATGCAGAACTGCATTCCAGTAAGTCCAACATTATGAGTCTTCTGAAAAATGTACACACTGACTATATAATATGGGGTTACTCAGTTCTATCCAATCAAAAACTAGTTCTATTTTGGCAGAGCTGATACTCATTTTGGTGGCATTTAGACAAAAAACTTAATTCCTTCTTAAAGCCACTCTTACTTGATCAATATTATATAATAAACCACAAACAGGTAGTCTCAGTCCTCTAGCTAAATTTCTCATGACTCATGAAGATGATGTGAGTTAAGAAAGATCAGAGTAAGTTATTTCCTCCTTGGGAAGGGTGTTGGTATCAAACAAGGGTAAGCCAGCTATCTGGCTATCTTGTCAGCAACTGGGTGATCAAGCCCTGAGAAATGGACTCACCCTTAGTAAAATTCACTTAAGACTGAAATAGGCACTAGGATGATTTATTCATTTACAATAAAAAATACCTTGTCACATGGGTGAAAGAATACTGGCATGGCCAGCACATTCCAGTCCTGTAGTCAAACCACTTCAATATTAGTTAAAATGATAACCAGAAACTAATTTCTGAGAGAAGGAGGAAAGAGATCACTATGATTTCCAACCACTTCTTTTTAATCATGAGAAATTACTACCCTAGAAATCAGAAATATTTATAGATCGCATGATTGATGCATTTTCTCTGTGTAGAGAGAATGGCATGGGGATTAGGAATGTGCTTGAGGAGTGTGTACTACTCCCAAAAAGAAAGTGAGGATTCAAATAAACAAAGGCATCAGACCAACGGCCTTACTTTTGGGACTAGAAACAACTACTGCCCTATAAAGTGCTTGGATATATTCTCATGGAATTTATCTCAGTGAATTTCCTTTTCCTATCCTTTCACAAGCAGCCAACAGTCCTTCTGACTTTTTTTTTTTTTTTTTTTGGATATGTAAATACACACAGATTATCAAAGACTCCTGCAGGGCAAAGAGCAATTCTATCCATTTCTGCTGATTCTGCAGATCTAATATATCAGGTTAATCTTCCATTTTAACACAAGGGCAAGCATATCTCTTACATTTTTATTTCTTTTTGAGATGTGGAGATGAGGGAGAGTTAGGGAAAGTGCTTCACTTTAACTACCATGTACTGACAACATGACATTGAATTTTATGTTATGAACAAAGAAAATATTAGATAGAAGATGGAGTGGCGGGCCTTTAAAATCTGTTCTCCCGTTTAGCAAATTTTAGCTGGCACCTGGCTAACCATTTCCCAGTTTTCCTTGCCAGTAGGTGTGGCCAGTAATACCAACAGAATGTGAATAGAAATAACATTTCCAAGTCTTGGTTTTAATACACTGGGCATGCCCTCCTCTGCTATTATGAGTCCACCAGAGGAACCATGGAAGTCACATTTAAAGATGGCAGAGCCACCTTGGCAGCCTGAGTCCCATGAGGTTATGAGAGAGAGCCTGCCTATCGGCCCTAGACTATTAAGTGAGAAAAAAGTAACCTTCTATTTTTATCAAAATCATTGAGTCTCTTTAACAGAATGGCTTAATCTGTACCCTTACTGATAATAGATATTCGTAAAATTAAACATCAGAGTTGCCTATTAGAACCCCCAACCACTCTTCGCAGATTCATAGTAATGAGGTACCAATTTGGCAGGAAAAGTCACCTAGCGTGAATCTATTCCTACACCCTGGATACCTAGGAATTCATTGGTTTCTTAAGATAAAAAAGTAATGGTTGAGTCCATAGTCTTAAATCCAAAAGATGAGAAAATTACACATTACTTTGGGGAAATTAATGAGTTCCTTAGGAGCACATGCATTGTCAATACTAACAATAAGAAGCAAATGGGAGTGGGAGGAGTGGGAGAAATGGTAAAAGTATTCATTCTGATTTTAACACTGAAATCCAAATACATTTCAGGAGTGACAGGTGTTATCTACATAACTTTTTTTAAACATTTCTTATATATAAGCAGGAATGATTTCAATACCCCCAAATTATTATCTACATCAGTTTTTTCATCAAAATTTACTAAGTCTACAGCCCTTTTTCTTACCAAATTTTTAATCACTCACATCACATTTAACTAATATCAACAGTATCAACAACTAATGTAATATTAACTTTTTGTAATTCAGTTCAAACAAATATTACCAACTTCAGCCTTATTTAAATGTATTTATTCCTCTAAGCAGGGTTAATACTAATTTCCAAGATGGGTAGAAGTAAAGTAAAGAATCTGAGACTCTGGTGTCTGAATTCCTTTAGGACAGATGGCTGGTCTTGAAAGTATTTATTACCAGATGACCACTGTTCTGTTCAAGAATTACACTGTGCCACAGCCAACTTTTGATTATTTATGTTAACTGAAGGCAGAAGCACAGATGATCAAAACCAATCTGCAAATCACTTCTAGTTGGCTTTGAAATGTCTATTAATTTTTTAAAGAGATTTATTTATCTTTTTTTCAGGATAATATGAAAAATGACTTGTGTTTCCTGGGTACAAGCCAAATGATGGGAGCATAACTGAAGCTGGACCAATTCAACATGGGCATAACAATTCACCACAAATAAAATGGAAAGCATAGTAATTATAAGAGATAAATGAGATTTGACTATAAGTATTAAAAATAAAATATTTTAAAGCACAATTCCATATTAAGCTCTATATGGAATTAGACTCCTAGAGATGCTACTAAAGAAAAATTCTGTGCTATATTAGAGGGCACAAGCTAAGAGAAATAAATATATCTAGAGACCCCTTGGTGGTTGCATTGCCAGTCTTAAAGGTTTCTCACAGATTGAAGGGCAGGGATGTTGAGGGTATTAGTGCCTTCCTCTTAAAAGTTAAGGTTCTTTATTAATACCTATGATGAACAGGGCACGTGAATCATGAGCAAATTTTAAGTGGGATTGAAATGGTTTAGGAATCAAAAGTATGGCAGGGGCATGGGCATCAAAATAGAAGGACCACAGACAAGCAGACCTTCCCTTCCTCTACCTTGCTCCTGTGCCAGCGTGCCAAAGAGCTTTTCGTTATATCATCTGATTTGGTACAGTGCCTAAGAAATTTGAGGCATTTAATAAGTGCTAAGTAATACTACTATACATAGTGGAGATACAATAAATTAATATGGAATGCTCCATAGTGGGGCCCATTTTATAGATTAGGCTAGTAATTCATGACCATATTTTTGATAAATTGGCTTGTATTACAATAAACCTTATTGTATTACAACAGACTCACCGACCTACAGCATGGTACACACTTGAAAACCCCAAACCTATAAGGCATTTATTTTTATTTAAGATTTATAAAATCATGTCCATCTTAGGATGCCTCCAGGCGCTCATATGGTATAAAAGCAGATACAAAATTCTAACGAAAAGAAAAGCCAGGCTCTGTTCAGAATCACTTTTTTTTTTTTTAAGCACTAAACAAAACAGTATGTCTTATATCTGAAGGTCAACCTAAAGGGCCAACTTTATAAAGATTTATAAAATAAAAAGTCTAACCCAAGAAAACACTGCTATCTCTGGACACCAAAGCTTGGGCCAACTAGCAGGAGAGCTTTGGGGGTGCTTCACTGGAAGTGAATGTTGCGATATCTAAAGGTTTAAGCATAAATTTTTTTAAAAAAATAAAATTACTACTCTGAATTTAACTCCAAAGCAGAACAGAGTTGTGATCTCTTTCTCCTGCTGTGTTCTAAGATGTCTAATGCTCGAGTGGCAATACTCTGCACACGGCATCACCCTCACATGGTCTGTACTGAACAGGGCCCTTTTCTTTCACATACATTCACAGCTTGATCAGAAGGACAGGAAGCCAAGAAAACACAATAGCTGTCCTAATGCTGCACACAGGTGAAATGGTAAATTATAGAAACTTAATGACTATGTTTCTGGTAGTCTTGCAAAAGACTCCGAAAGTGAAATGTATATCATTCGTATTTATTCTGATTTTTATTTTTAGGCCTCCCACGCTACCCCCTTCCATATAAAAAGCATGAAAATTTTATTTATTTATTTATTTTTTAAAGATTTCATTTATTTTTTAACAGAGAGACAGCGAGAGAGGCAACACAAGCAGGGGGAGTGGGAGAGGGAGAAGCAGGCTTCCTGCTGAGCAGGGAGCCCGATGTGGGGCTTGATCCCAGGACGCTGGGATCATGACCTGAGCTAAAGGCAGACGCTTAACAGCTGAGCCATCCAGGCGCCCAAAGCATGAAAATTTTTAAAAAATGACTGTCAGGATAATAGAACGTTTAAACATATATTATTATTGATAATAGATAATAAGTTTCATGTTTCGGTTTTTGTTTTGACTATACATTAATATCTTATATAATGCTTTGCATGTAGTAGGTGCTCAAATATTTGAGGAAGGTGGGAGGAAGGACAGGAAGGAGGGAAGAATTCAAACAGAATAGAATTTTATAAAGTGAAACATGAACACAGAGGGCAACTATAAAATTTTCATTCTGGGATTGGCCAGCACCCTGAAATCTCTACTGAGAATTAGTCAAAATGCTGCTTTTTTCCTCTGCTTCTAGAAAGTTCAATATAAAACCAGCCATTTCTTCTGCTTGTATATGAGTAACTCTTCCTTGTGAGTTTGAATTCCTGAGGTTCCTAGATCACTTACACTTACTAAAAAGATAAAAGCAATATTTATTTTCTCAAGTAGGAAATATATAAATTTAATTACCTGTTTAACCCATAAGTTTATATGGAAAAGGGTATAGAAAGCAGAGATGATTATCAAAGTAATAGTTATGACTCTCAGGCTAGACACACACACACCCCCTACTCTCAACCCTTCACCCTAGCTGAGCTCATCTACTCCCATAGCTTCAACTCAACTATATGTCAGTAACTCCCAATTTGTATCTTCAATCAAGATCTGTTTCCATGTGCCAGTCCTTTACACCCAATTCTCTCCAGAAATCTCCATTTGGATGACTCACAGGCATCTCAAACCCAAAAGCTCTCAATACCAAATGTTTGGTGCTCCTGCACTCACCATGTACCTTTCTCCAGATAGCCTGATCTCAGTAAATGGACCACTATTCATTCAATTGTTCATGCCAGAAATCCAGTGTCAAGGGTGAGGCTTCCCTCTCCCCCACCTCTCCTGTATCTTCCACATCCACTCTATCACCATGTTTGTTGTTACTACTTTCAAAAATTATCTCAAACCCATCTGTTTCTCTACATCTCCACTGTTATCACCCTAATCCAGAGATTGCAAACTGTCATCTCAGGAACCCTATCCTACCTGCAAGGCTGTTCTGTTTCATCCACAGTATTTTTAAAAACTACTTACATTAGTTGCTAATACTTATGAATTGAAAAGTTTAACAAAATGATTTGGATTTCTGGCTTCTCTTTGAAAATTAAAAGACCTGGCAACACTGCCATATAATTTCACTTGGCTTAAACTTGGTGGGGCTCAGAAGAGGCTATGTCTGTTGACACAGGGCCTATGCCCTCCTGGTCTGTTTGCCAGCCACCCCTCTACTGTCTCCTAACACTTAGGCCAAAGCAAGTTGCTATCTATCAATGAAGTTTCAGTATCATTTTGTTTACATAAGTCTGCTCCATACATTTTGCTACATGACCAGTGAAAGCAAATGAGTATGTAAATCCATTCCAGCGCAAGTTCACCTTAAACTGTGAATCAGATCTTATCATTTCCCTAGCTAAACTTTCTAATGACTCCACAATGACTTAAAGTAAAAATATAAACTCCTGTTTCTATATATTAATAACAAAGTAGCAGAAAGAGAAATTAAGAAAACAATTCCATTTACAACTGCACCAAAAAGAATGAAATACCTAGAAATACATTTAACCAAGGAGGTGAAAGACCTGTGCCCTGAAGACTATAAAACACTGATTAAAAAAACTGAAGATGACACAAACAAATGGAAAGATATTCCATATTCATGGACCGGGAAAATTAATATTGCTAAAGTGTCCAAAGTACCCAAAGGAATCTACAGATACAGTGCAATCCCTATCAAAATGCCAACAGCTTCTGTCACAGAACTAGAACAAATGACACTAAAATTCACATGGAACCACAAAAGACCCCAAATAGCCAAAACAATCCTGAGCAAGAAAAACAAAGCCGGAGATATCACAATTCCAGATTTCAAGCTGTAGTAATCAAGACAGTATGGTACTGGCACAACAAGACACAGAGATCAACGGAACAGAATAAAGAGCCCGGAAATAAACCCATGACAATATGGTCAATTAATATATGACAAAGGAGGCGAGAATATACAACGGGGAAAAGACAGTCTTTTGCAATAAATGATGCTGGGAAAACTGGACAGCTACATGCAAAAGGATGGAAGTGGACCACTCTCTAATACCATACACAAAAATAAATTCAAAATGGATTAAAGACCTAAATGTGAGACTTGAAACCATAAAGACTGTAGAAGAGAACACAAGCAGTAATTTCTTTGACATTGGCTATAGCAACATTTTTCTAGGTATGTCTCTTAAGGTAAGGAAAACATAAGCAAAAATAAACTGCTGGGACTACGTCAAAATAAAAAGCTTTTTGCACAACAAAGGAAACCATCAACAATACAAAAAGGCAACCTACTGAATGGGAGAAGGTATTTACAAATGATATATCTGATAAGGGGTTAATATAAAAAATAAAGAACTTACATAAGTCAACACCAAAAAAACAATCTGACAAAAAATGGGCAGAGGACCTGAACAGACATTTTTCTAAGAAGACATACTTCGGGTACATGAAAAGATATTCAACATCACTAGTCATCAGGGAAACGAAATTCAAAACCATAATGAGATATGACCTCATACCTGTCAGAATGGCTAGATTCAAAAAGATGAGAAATAACAAGTGTTGGAGAGGATGTAGAGAAAAAGGAACCCTCATACTCTATTGGTAGAAATGTAAATTGGTACAGCTACTGTGGAAAATAGTATGGAGATTCTTCAAAAAATTAAAAATAGAAATACCATACAACCCAATAATTCCTCTACTGGGTATTTACCCACTGAAAACACTAGGTCCCAAAAAAAAGATATATGCATCCCTATATTTATTATTTACATAGCCAAGATATGGAAGCAACCTAAGTGTCCATTGACAGATGAATGGATAAAGAAGATGTGGTATACACACACACACACACACACACACACACACACACACACACACACACACACACACACAGGAATATTATGCAGCCATAAAAAGGATGGGATCTTGCCATTTGCAACATGGATGGACCTAGTGGGTATTTAGCTCAGTGAAGTAAGTCAGACTGAAAAGAAAAATACCATATGATTTCACTTATATGTGGAATCTGAAAAATGAAAACAAATAAATAAGCAAACAAAAAGAATCAGACCTATAAATACAGAGAAGTGATGGTTGCCAGAGAAAAGGGGGATGGGGGATGGGCAAAATCAGTGAAAGGGAGTGGGAGATACAGGCTTCCAGTTAGGGAATGAGTAAGTCACAGAAATAAAAGGCACAGCATAGGGAATATAGTCAATGACACTGCAATAGCATTGTGTGGTGACAGATGGGAGCTACACTTGTGGTGAGCAGAGCATAAGGTAGGAAGAAGCTGAATCACTGTGTTGTACACTTGAAACTAATGTAACATTGCGTGTTAACTATACTCAAATAAAAAAATTTTTAAAAGAAAAAAAATATGTCCACACACACATACACAAAATCTTGTGCATGAATGTTTCTGGCAGCATTATTCATAGTAGCCAGAAAGTAGGGACAACTGAAATGTCCATTAACAAAAACAAAATATATAAAAGGCCCTGCATGAGGTAACTTGTCCAGTTTCATCTCCTGCAACTGCCCTTACTCACTATGCTTTATCTGTACCATCGTTCTTTCTCTTCCTTGTTACCAAGTTTGGAAAGCTTCTCTCACAGGTATCCACATGGCTGGTTCCTCCTTGTCATTCAGGTTTTACCTGCCATGTCACCTTTTAGACAAGTCTTCTCTGATCACGGAATGTAAAGCAGTGTCCCCCATGATCCACCTTCATTTTCTATTGCCTTGTCTTATTTTCTTCATAGCAATCACTGCTACTTAACATAGCTTGTTTATTCATCTATTTTATATATGTATATATGTATACATATATAAATATCTGTATCTATGTATCATCCTTCTAGAATGTAAATTCCACTACAGCAGGAACCACAAATGTCTTACTTGCATTTATAATTCCACTGCTTAGCACTTAGTAATATATACTTGTCAAATAAATAATGTACTACCATAATAGCTCTTGTAACTTTAAGTGAGCTCAGTAAACACCCATTCCCCTCCCCTTTTCTCATTTCTACTAACCTAGAAGCTAGCCTCTCTTGCCCGTTGGGGTGCCATATAACACATTTCAGTCACTGAACAAATACATATTACAATTGCTCAAGATGCTGGGATCAAACAGTCAAACAACCTTGCCCTCGGAAGTTTATCATTTAGTAGGGAGGGACAGACAACAAACAAAATAAGCTGGTAACCTATATATGTATGGGAAGGTGATAAAGACTAAAGAGAAAATACAACGTGAAAGGGATAGAGAGAGAATGGTGAGCGTGTGAGTGTGCGTGTATGTACATGGAAGGGGCTGCAATTTTAAATAGAGTGGTCAGGAAAGGGCCCACTGAAAGGGTGACATCAGGAAAAACTGGAAGGTGGTAAGGGAAGAGGCATTCCGGGTAGAGGGAAGAGTAAGTGCACAGGGCCGAAGGAGGAGCATGTCTGGCGTGGACAAGAAGCCCAGGTAGTTGAAGCAGTGGTGAGGGGAGGCTGCAGGAGATGAGGTCTGAGAGGTGAGGGGCAGCCAGATCATGCAGGCCTCGCAGACGGCTCAAGAACTATGCTTTCACCCTGAACGACATGAGGAGTTCCTGGAAGGCTTCAAGAAGATTTTGACTTATGTTTTAAAAAGAACACCCTCTGGGCTTCTATTGTGGTAATGATTGCACAACCCCATGAAAAGACTAAAAATCACTGAATTGTACACTTTCTAAAAGGGCGAATTTTATGGTATGTGGATTATGTCTTAATAAAAAAAAGGTTGCGAATGGACTATAGGCATGCGAGAGTGGGAGCCAGGGAGACAAGGCCTTGGCCATTATCATAACCTAGGAGATGCTGGTGGCTTGGACCAGTGTAGCTGCAGCACATTCGGTGAAAAATGGTCCCAATTCTGGATGTATTTTGAAGGTGGGGCCAACAGGATCTGCTGCTGGAGTGGGTGTGGTGTATGAGAAGAAGACATGCAGAGTGACACCAAGGTCCTAGCCAATGAGCTTTTTCTTTCCGGAAACAGGTGCTACTCCTTCCTGCTCGTCATCCTCCTTTTTCCTGCCTGGAATACCGATAAAGGCCTGGACGTGGGCCTGGAGGTAGAACAGACATTTGGGACCTACAGAGACAAGCACGAGGATAATAACATACCAAGGATATCAGAATGGAAAGGCAGAAATAGCCTGGCTCCTGAAGGCATTGTTGAACTGCACACCAGACGGCCAACCTCCAGTTTTCTTATAGAAGAAAAATAAGCACCCTAATGATTTAAACCATGATTAACAGGGTTTCTTGTGATTTGTACTGAAATGCATTCCTAAATGATATGCATGGTAATATTTTTAAAAATATGCTATGTTTTATTTTGTTTTTAACAAAACATTTTACATTTTAACAATTTTAAGCATACAACTCAGTGGCATTAAGTATCTTCACCATATTGTACAACTGTTGCCACTATCCATTTCTGGAACTTCTTCATTATCCCAGATAGAAATCTACCCATTAAATAAAGACTCTCCATGCACCACCACCTCGAGACCCTGGTAACCTCTATTCTACTTTCTGCCTCTGTTCATTTGCCTACTCCAGGTACCTCATTTAAGTAGAAGAGTACAACACTTTCCTTTTGTGTCTGGTTCATTTCACCTACCATGTTTTCAAAAGCTTAGCCATATGGTAGCATGTATCAGAATCGCACTCCTTTTTAAGTTTTAAGTAATATTCCATTGTATGGACAGAACTCAATTGTTGCACATTTTGTTTATCCATTCACCAGGTAATGGACACTTGGGTTGCTTCCACCTCTTAGCAATTGTGAATAATGCTGCTGTGAAGGTCAGTATCCAAGTATCTAAGTCTCTGTTTTCTTTTTTTTTTTTTAAGATTTATTTATTTATTTGAGAGAGAGAGCATGAACAGGGGGAGGGGCAGAGGTAGAGAGAAGAGGGCAGACACCCCACTGAGCATGGAGCCTGACACGAGGCTCGGGGCTCGATCCCATGACCCTGAGATCATGGCCTGAGTGGAAACGAAGAGTTGGATGCTTCACCGACAGAGACACCCAGGTGCCCCTCAAATCTTTTCAGTATATACTTAGGAGTAGAATTGCTGGATCATATCATTAACTTTTTATTATTTATATGCTTAACTCTTCATACATATTTTGAAACGATAGTTCTTAAATAAAAACTTTTACAGGTTTAACAATGTTTAACTTTTTGAAGAACTGCCAAGCTGTTTTCCGCTGCAGCTGCATATTTTCCATTTCCACCAGCAATGTACCAGGGTTCCAATTTCTCCACATCCTTGTCAACACTCGTTCTTCTCCATTTCTGTTTGTTTTTGGCAACAGCCATCCTATTGGTTTTGAAGTGTTATCTCACTGTGGTTTTGATTTGCATTTCTCTAACAGCTAATGATGTTGAGCATCTTTACATGTATTTATTGGCCATTTGCATATCTTCTTTAGAAAGATGTCTACTCAGGTCCTTTGCCCATGATGATCTTCTAAATATGCAAACCTGCTAAAAATACTTTAACAGCTTCTCCTTGCTCTCAGAACAAGGTTCAAAATCCACAACATGACCTCCAAGCACTATCAGACCTGTCCTGAGCTCACGACTCCAGCTTCATCTTGTGCCTCTCTGCCCTTGTTCAGTTGCTCCATCCACACTGCCTGGCTCTGCTTCTCTCGGTTCTTTGAACTCCTTGCCTCTCCTGATTACTTGGTTACTTCCTCACCACTCCTCAGGTCTCAGCTTAAACATCTTTTCCTCAGGGAGGGCCTCTTTTCCTTTATAGCCTTTACGGTGTGATAAGTGAAATGATACAATTATCTACGTGATTGTTTATTACCTGTTTCCTCCTCTAGAATATAAGCTCCTTAATGGCAGGAGCCAGTCAAATTTTTTTTCTGTTTTATTAATAATATAACCTAGCACACTGTAGGTTTAAAAAAATATATTTGTTAAATGAATACATATAGGAAATTTCTTTCCCATTGTGAAAAATGTGTTAAGTTCTAAAGAGTTTTTAAAAAAAATCATTCTAGTCACCAAATATTTCAGATTTTCAAATTTTGCAGTGTAAATTATATAACACTATAATTATACCCTTATTTTTGATACTTATTTAGTTACACCTCATTCAGTATTATGTGTCCTGTAGCAAATCTTCAAGTACACTATTCTCTAGAAACATACCACATTCATGTTTTATTTTCAGTAAGGAATGATAGAATTATTTCAATTTCACTCATTTTCACTCCACCAAAATGGTACAGATTTGCCAGGCTGAAACAATTCATTTCCCTTCATTTACACACTTATCTGTGAAGGCAGCATGAAGTATGCCATAGGAATCATCTCTCTTCGAAGCCTATTACATATGCTTTGTAATTTACTGGAAATTGAAATCATCAGTAATCATTTCTTCTTGTTCCCTTGTCAGGCTAGAGTCCTTTTCTTAGAGCTTTCTTTTCAGGTTTTGCCAACACATTTTTAAAAGTCATTTTCCCTCTTCTTTTAAAATGAAAATGTGCTTACAAAGTTCAAAATTTTTAAATAGTACGTTCCTAGATCACACCTTAAAAAAAAAAAGAATGGAGCAATTTCAAAGCAAAATTTCTTTTTTGTCCCATTCAGGCATTTACCTTTCCCTAGAGAAATGTAAATGAGTAAAGAGGCAAGGTCCATACATAAAAAGAAAATAGTACACTAAGACGTTTACCAGAAAACCACCCTATAATTCAAATATTAAGGGTCACTGTCAACATGTTTAGGCCAGGAGCACAATCTACCTTTAAATTGTTGGAACCTGATGGAAGGGATAAAAGTTTGACATAGTATTCCTCTAAAGAGAGCCGGGTAAAAAGATGAGCAATAAATCCATAAGGAAGTGGATACGGCCAGGCAGACATTATAGAAAAGGCACCAGGAAAAATCAATAACTGCAGAAAGGAACAACACAACCCCAGGGTCAAAGGGACCTGTAAATTCTAAGGATTTAAGATCTTTTGGAAGATTTTCATTGAACTGGGGGGTGTTTTCCCCCAAATCCAGCTTCTCAGTTTAAAAAAAAAAAAATGAAGGTTATCTTCTTAACCAGAAGTTCATAATATTTTTAAAAAGCAACCCACAGTGTAACTCCTTTTTAATGCCTCTGTGCCCAGTTCCATAAATGTGCCTGGCACTTCAAAGTCATTCATAAAACTTCCCTGGGCATTCCAATGAGCTATCAAAGTTTGTAAGATAAAACACAATGCTAAGACGGTTGTCACAAATCCCGGTTATTTACCTGTAAGCTTTTCTTTATGAAGCTCTATCACCCCAAGTAGCTATTATGGTTAAATGGATAATGATGTAAAACACCTAGAATGTGCTGGCACAGAGGAAGCATTCAATAAATATTAGCTCTCCTTCTTTGTGCACATGGCATTGTCCCAAGTCTTAGGAAATGCCGTGTCTCCAAACTGACACTCCTGTTAAACTGATTTGGAGGACAGTCTCTTTGTTCCCAAGCAGGGGCTGGCTTAGTATTTCTGCATTTGGTTTGAGGATCAGAAAGAAAGCAAGATTGCGGTAGGTCCTAACTTAGGCATTGTCAAAGTAAAGGAAGGAAGCAACCCGAAATGACAGCTGTCAGGAGAGGGAAAAAAATCTTAATGGTAATAACTAGGTTTCTGCAAAAATAACTTTTCCCAGACAATTGATAGCAGAAGTGACTATGTAAGCTAAGCTTCCAGAAAGTAGGGAACCACTGCCCTACTTCTTTCCTTTCTTTCATAGTTATGCTTCTCAAAAATGCGATCTTATCCACACAGTTCCCAGTCCCCTCTTCTCTTTTGAACCTACTCCAATCAGGCTTCCATCCCACCACTCACCTAAAACTACTCCACAAGGGCACAGAACCTCTGTGTTGCCAAATCCAGTCATCAAGTGTCAGTCTCCTTCTTACATGACCTCCTGGCAGCACAACACAGTTGGTCACTCCGTCCCTTGGCTTTCAAGGCTCTATCCTCGCCTGACTCTGCTCTGGTGTGCTGGATCTTTCTTCTGTCCTCAACTTCTTAACATTGATCCAGTCTTGCAGATGTAGGACACATCTTATGCTGATAATTCCTAAATTTATAGATCTAGCCCAGATTCCCTTGGACTTTAGATATAATTTAAGAGCCTCTTCAACATCTCCACCTAGACATTTAAAAAGCATCTTAAATCTAAAATGTTCTGAGTTACTCTAAAACCAACTCTTCACAGTCTCCTATATCTCAGTTGCCCACAATTCCATCCTTCCAGTTGTTCAGGCCAAAAGCCTTGGTGTCACCCCTGATTCTTTCTTCTTGTTTCTTATCCCAAAATCTATTGGCCAATGTCATTAGCTTTACTTTCAAAATATAATCTAAAGGATTTTTCCCTACCTCCAATGCTTCTACCCTCATTCAGGTCACCACCATCTCTTGCCTAAATTATTCTTGCTACCTCTGCCCCTCTCCAGCATATCCTCCACTCAGCAGTTAGAACGATCCAATCACATGATTCGTCTGCTCAACACCCTCCACTGGCTCTCCATCCCACTCAGCCAAGCCCCACAAATCTGGCCGCTTTCCTCTCTGACGCCATCTTGTACTACTTTCCCTTCTGCTCCAGCTCTCATGGCCTCCTAACCATTTGTAGAGCACAGCAGCATATTCCCAGGTCAGGGCCAAGGGCTGTTCCTTCAGCCTGGAACTCTCTTTGCCCACATTGGCTTGTTCCCTAATCTTCTTGGGGTCACTACTCAGATGTCACCTTTAAAATGAGGCCTTGCCTATTTGAAGTTGCTAACCCTATCCCATAAACATCCTAGTCCCACTTCCCTGCTTTACTTATTTATTTTGTTTACTTCTCTCCCCATTAGGACATAATATCTCCACATAATATCTGGCTATGCAATTTGTACTTTGCTGAATCCTCAATGCCTACAGTACTCAGGTTGTTCAGATTAGCCCAGGATATTTTCACAGGGAAGGCAATGCTCAGTCATCAGGTGGGGTGAGTTCATTCTGGGCAAAGGCAGATCATGTTTAAGGATACAGAATAATGAACTAGTATTGTGTAAACCTGGAATCCATAAGCAGTTTGGTTTGGTTGGCTTAAGGTTTCAAAAGGATGTGAGGCTAGAAAACAACACAGAGGTCTAATACTTACTAAGCATGTACTACGTGCCAGGCATTGCTTTAATTCCTTTATACTGTTTTTAAGCAATTCATCCAATACAGCAATCCTTCTCGTACAAAGAGGCCACTACTGTTCCCTGCATTTTCAAGTGTACAAACTGAGGACAAAGAAATGAACTGGCTGGCCAAAGCCACTCAGCTAATAAGTGAAAGACAAACTTAAAGCCAGGCAGAGAGATTCCAGAATTGTACTTCTAACCATTACACCATATTGCTTCTGTGCTGAGGATCTTGGATTTCATGGTATAGACAAGGGTGAACGACTGAAAGGTTTTACACTAGGGAATAACAAGATTAGTTTGTACTGTAGGAAAATGACTGACTACAAGGTGGAGGATGGACTAGAGAATGTCAAAGAGAAAGGCTGTTAGCTAGGGATGTCCAAGCTAAAGATGCAGGATTTAAGGCAGGGAGGAGAGAGGAGGGCAGATTTTAGAAATACGCAGAATGGAGAAATTATTAGGAGTTTTGATAGTGTTATGGCTGAGAACATAGGAATTCCTACTCTACCATTCACCATTCTCTCCGTATATACTTATATTAAAAAAATCAAAAGCTGAAAGAAAATCAAAGTATCACGCTATCATTATTTAGTTCAACATCCAAATACTACAAAGCAGGAATTTAGTGAGGCTGGATTAGGGCATTTGGCTTAGGATCAAGATGCAACTAAGGGCCTCCACATTTCCCTAAGTCTAATTTTGTATCTTGGGATCTTCCCATCTTCAGGCCAACCACAAGTGCAGGAACCTGAAGCAGTGTCCATCATACTCAGGCTTACGTGCACAGGGAAGGAGAATGAGATGATCATGAGATGAATGCCTGGTTACTTAAAGTGCTTTGGTTCAACTTACTACATTGACCATATGAAAGGAGGAAGTATAAAAGTAGTCCAGAAAGAGAACGCGTTGGCAGAACCACTCCATGGAGGCAAGAAACCCTCAGGAGGGAGAACAAGATGGCAAGGCCATCCAAACACAGAGATTAGGGAAATGAAAGGCAGAAGATTAGACAGCTGCATAATATGACCCACTGGTCAATACAGCCAATGTCCTGGACTCTGACCCCTTCAATCAGCATACTGTTAACATATTAGAAGGGAAAAAAAGCCATCAGACACTAAGTGTGATGAAAATGAAGGAGGCAAAAGACAAACAGGGTCACCACACCATGGTCTGTCAATCTCAAAGTAAAATGAATTCCAAGACAGTGGTGAGGGGACTATAATTTTCACTCAATATTGAATAGAATGGAGGGAGCAGGCTGGTCACTGAAACAGATCCAAAAGAGAAGCTGCTTCCTCTGCCAGTATTACCTCAATTCTAGCAGCTTTAGGGCTAACATTTTGAGTGTCGGAAAAGAAAAAACTGGATAGACCGTACACCTCAGTTCCTGACATTGATGGAGGAGCGGGACACATGGCCTCTCTAGAAGATCATGAACAAAAAGTCTTTTAAAAAGATTCTAGATAATGTAGGATTCTGTCTGATGTAAGAACCAAGAGATAATAATCCTTCCATCCCTGAGAAAACAGAGATGATGGCAAGACTTCCCATTAGTAATCTTGCCGAATGATCCAACAAAAAAGATCTAAAACTGATTACCTAAGCTAAGGGAAGAGGAAGTTCTGCATTCAGCAGCTTTCTAGACTGTTCTTAATACTGGGTACATGGAAGACATTCAACAAAATATACTGGTTTAGTCTTCTAAGTGTCAATTTTTCTGCTATAGAGGTTTACCCCTCCCCACCATTCATACCAAATGATCCCTCTGGGAAAGCTCATTAGGCTTACCAAAGAAGTATGCTTTTCAGTTAAAGGAAGTTAATAATTTTAATACAGTCTACCTGTCTTTAAAAACATAAAATACCAAACAAAATGAGAATTTACTAACATATATACTCACAGAAAACAGGACTATAAAAAACTCTTCTAATTATTCAAAAATTGCCCACATGCCCGACGTTATTTCCTTTAGGACTCAATTGGGCAAAAATGATGGAACAACAACGGGCAAGTCTACTTTAAAATAATTATATTTATACATAAATTTTGAAAGATTTACATAGTACTTAATTCGGTGTTCTGATAGTATGAAAGATTAAGACATATACAACTTTCAAAATTATACATTTTATTTAAGGTTGAAAGGCACAGCTTTTGGTTGTTTCATTCTGATGCATCCCTGATATGTATAAGTAACTGCTTCATATGTCACAAAAGAATATGTTTGCTGGGGCGCCTGGGTGGCTCAGTTGGTTGAGCGACTGCCTTCGGCTCGGGTCATGGTCCTGGAGTCCCGGGATCGAGTCCCGCATCGGGCTCCCTGCTCGGCAGGGAGTCTGCTTCTCCCTCTGACCCTCTTCCCTCTCGTGCTCTCTATCTCTCATTCTCTCTCTCTCAAATAAATAAATAAAATCTTTAAAAAAAAAAAAAAAAAAAAAAAAAAAAAAGAATATGTTTGCTTCTCATAAGCCCAACTGTCTTGTAAGGAGGTTTAACTGAGTGCTCCCCGCACTGGACTGTAACCTCCTTGAGGGTTATATCGCTGGCTCCTAGAAGGCAAATTGTAGAGAACAAGTGTGCAATAAATACTTGTTGACTAAGTGAATGAAAAAAAAAATAAATGATGTTGCCAATGTGTGATCTGGAATAGTTCCCTTGATCTTGGGGTGAAACCTTGGCAGGGACACAGAGTGTTTTATAAAAAGGGACCTGAACACAGAAGAACTGGTCTAACAGAGGGAGAAGACCTTGGAAGTTCGGAGGGAAAATCCTGGAGGAGAAGGCAGCCAACAAGACTGGGCACCGAGAGACAGGAGTGCCCAAGGAGAAAATACAAATAGTAGTGTGTGGAAAAGAGAGTCTAGAAACTTGCCTTTGCCTTTCATTCCCCCACCCCCATGCCCTCCTTGGCCAGGTAATTCCTTTTACTCTTCACCTACCTCATCTCCACTAAATGTCCTCAAGTACTGTGTCCTTCTTTTGCACTGCACTTAACCACAGTTAGAATTTTACATTCATCTATGTGCCGCTTGATGACCTAGCTCCCCTGCTGGTCTAGACTCCATGAAAGTGGGGACCTGTCTACTTTTTGCTCTCCCTGACTGCCAAGTGCCCAGCACAGTGCCTCACTCATTAAATATTTTTCAATGAGTAAATGAAAACTAATGTCTAATCCAGATTTTTAAAGGCATTAATGATGGGATGAATAATGTTAAACCTTTCCTAATCTCTCCCAGGGAAAGCCTCAGAACAGTCTACATGGGTCACGAATGCTTTTGTTGGAAAGGGCTCTTCTGGAGGAACTGGAAACTGTGCTGAGTTTCACATCTGGGCAACTTGATACAGCACAAATTCAGCACATAAGGATAAAGGTGACCAAAGGCAGAGAAGCTGTAAAGAAGTTAAGTCTTAGGATTTTTCAGATATCTTAGGGGAAGTTTTGGACTTTCTAAGACCAGGGAGTTGGGGGTTTGGGGCACTCTTACCCAGACTGCATGGTGTCAAAGACTCCAAGTGACCCCTGGATTACACATTTATTAAACTGGACCCTTAAAAGCTCATTTAAAAACACAGAGATCTAGGCAGAAAGAACATTACCTATCAGCTTCAATGGAAATAATGGCAACAACAACAAAAAAAACACCCCAAAACTCGACAGAGGTTTAGATAGTAAATATAAGAAAAAAGTAAATTATGTTTTTGAGATTATTTCATACTCTTATAAATACTGCAAACTTACTACAAAGGAAATTTTATTAGCAAATTCTGTTCTTACAAGATTATTAAAACACAATATAAAGGTTATATGACTGTTCTTAAACCTCATTTGGTCGTGAGACTAAATTACCCCAAGAATCTATCAATCAATCAATTTATTAGATAAGTCAAGAAGCAGTCCTTGAATGCCAACTATGGGCCAAGCACTGGACCAGGAACAAGAAACCATCAATTATTCAGTCAGCCAAATGTAATTCCAACATGATAACATATTTCCCTAGTTTTTTTTTTTTTTTTAAGATTTTATTTATTTGACAGAGAGAGCACAAGCAGAGGGAGAGAGAAGGAGAAGCAGACTCCCTGCCGAGCAAGGAGCCCAATGTGGGACTCGATCCCAGGACCCTGGGATCATGACCCAGGCCGAAGGCAGCCGCTTAACCGACTGAGCCACCCAGGCATCCCCATATTTCCCTAGTTTTATAATAGAACAGAAAATACAATAGTTATAGATCACTTCACCTCATTTCTAAAATTTTACTATGTATGTAACATAATGCAAGGTATGTGTGAAACAAAAAGATGGCTGAAACCTGCCCTGAAGGAGCTCTCACTTCAATACATACCTTTTTAAATTTTCTAAAATAGTTTCTAAATAATCCAATCTAACAGATTTACACTCATTAGCTAATTGGATGGAAGTTAAAAGGAAAAAAGCGAAGTAGACATATCAATGAATTTACCTGTTTTCTTCTTACAACAAACAGATGGTATACTTTGATGAAAATACATTCTTAATCATACTAATAAAAAGAAACCATATGGTATTGAACCTTTTTAGCTCTAAGAAGGTGAATCTTAGAGTAAAATCCTTGGACAAATATAAATTAAGATTTATGGTTAGCGTGATATATGAGCTACATGATTTGCCATAAAATGGAGGAGAAGGAGCCAGTCACACATGTCATACTTTTCAGTGAAAAGCAATCTCACAACTATTAAGAGATTCATGACATGTCCCTCACACAGGTACTATACACAACTCCACAAATCCTGCAAATGTTTTGTCCCCAGATCAAGAGACTTACCTAAACCACACAATGACTAATTCAACCCCTCTTAAAGGGATGAACTTTTCCAATAAAGAAAAATAAATTGAAATGCCAGCTACTTTAAATCAAGCACTTAACTAACGTGTTGCTACTTAAATTGCACAGATAAATATTCTGGCCTAAGTTCAAGGGAAGCATGAATGTAAATGGGGGTCATTATGAATGAGCTCTATTTGGAGAATGGCTTTAAGGTATACATTACTTTGCAGGTCTCAAAAAAACAATCTTCTGGTTTTGCTTAGAATAGGGCTTGCATGTTGTTGGAAGTTACTGGAAAATTAACTATGCATTCTACTTTCAACTGATACATGTTCTTTACACATATTTCAAAACCCAGAAAATACTGAATTCACTGATACTGCCACCACCTTGGGGTATGCCACAGTCTCCAAGACTTAAAAAAAAAAAAAAAAATCCAAAAAGGAATGTCATTTCCAAAAATAATGGGCATCCAGAACCTCAGGCTGCAGTGAAAGCAGCCAGCAGGGTACATCGACTCCACTCTTGCTGTTTCAGCGGAGCCTGCCAAGTCTATCAGTGGGCCAAATGAAGGCTGGTGAAACTACAGACACGTTTTTCTTTTCAAATGGATTAGGAAGTTCCAAGATGTAATCATGTCCGAGTCTGAGTAACATTAAAGTTATGGGCAATGTTACTGAAGAGAAACAAAGACTTAAAAGCAATACCAAGGATTCCCCTCAACCACCCCCAAACTGGTAATCTTATTTAGGTAATGCCTTTTGATTTAATTAGTAACCTGAAGTCCAGTTCCATAGAAGTGGAATCTGTTGGTTAGCCGTTCTTCTAGAAGACACTATCGCTCATCGGGTTTCTGTTTCTTTGCCTCACTGGTTAAAAGACAATTTGACTCAGGATGAGTCACCCCTATCTCTAACTCGCCACGCCAGTGTCTGTTGCAGCTTCTCATTACCAGCATTACTGGAGAGGAAGAGCATACAGAAACAGAAAGACAAGTACATAACCCGTCACAGGAGGTTCTCATGATTTGAGGACAACAAATATATGAAAAAGGACATCTAAAGTCAATTCACTTAAAACAAGTACCACAATTTCACAATGAATGTGGGAAAAAAGAGTTTCATTAAGTTAAAAAATTGTGAGGTCAAATATAAGCATATCTGATCTTCTATTTAAGAAAATTTAAATAATAAATGTAACTCTGTGCTGACCCAAATAGTAGTAGTAATAAACAGTTGTTCAATACCATTTGATACAGTTCTTCTAACATTTCCTCATTAACTTTCCCAGCACAATTATAGTGGCAGATTCTTCCAAAAATACAGACATCACCAAATCTCCTTTAATTTTTTTATAGTGAGATCTTTCTCTTAAAATGCCTACCATGTCATTATTTTGGTGGATTTTTTCTTCTTTGGTCATTCACTGGTCTAACACTGCCAGGTATCCTTTGCCAATGACTGCATACAAGTCTGGCGGTTCTTCATTACTTTTCTTGATTTCATTAAATCTTTATTTCCTGCATTTTTGCAAAATCTGCCATTTGACTCTACAATTAAGGACAATGGTTTTACATCTTTGCGACAATCAGTGAAACACTGTAACTAATAGGATGGGCAGGGATAGTATTCATCAGGGATGAATATTTGCGTGGGAATTAATTTTACACATGGACAGTTCATCAGCGAACATTTTTATATGATGATGACTTCTGTTTCCCTATGCAAGCTTTGTGACTGCAAGGCATGGGATAATGTATTTAGATAACAAGGGGAGTCATATATGAAAGGCCACAGTCATCATAGAAATGCTTTTGTCTTTGGGAACTAGAAAACTTTCTCAGAGGACTATAAGTAAATCCAAGAAACAGCCCCTATCATTTTACATTTTAATACTGCCTGTCTGTATGCCCTATCATCATAGTATAAATAAACTGAATAAAATGATACCTAGTATGCATCCTACTCTTTGATAATGGAAGTGATTTTATTCTGGCATCGTTCACTAACCATAGCTGCAAAATTAAAATCTTGACTTATTAGTTTAAGCATCCAAATGTATATGTCAGCTGCAAGAATCTGGATCTACTGAGGCTACCCTTAAAAAATGTGTAGCATATGGGTATTATCCTTGTTCTATAGAGTGTGTGTGTGTGTGTGTGTGTGTGTGTGTGTGTTGATTGCCCTGCAGGAAAAGCTATTACTTCAGAATCCTGAAGTCCAAAATAAAACAAAATTTTTTATCTTTGAAGCCTCACAAGAAAACAAAGACAATGCCACAAGATGATAAACAGAGATGGGAAAGACAGCATTGTGTGTTAAAAAATTCCTTTAGAGTCAGATGGACCTGGTCCTCAATCCCAGATGTTGTGTTCCAGCTGTGTGATTGTAAGCTCACTGTGCTCTCCAAGTCCCACTTTCCCCATATGTGAAATGCAATGGTTGCTTAGCTCCCAGCCAAGACCAAATGAAATACTTAAAAGTGTCTGGAAAACTGTGCGCAGTACCTGTGCTATAAGCCATGGCTTAGCTGAATAAATACCTCCTTCTTTCAGGCATTATGACAGCACATAAACCTCCAGAAGTCTCTGATGAGGCTCTACCTATCTACCAAAACAAGGTGCTCTGATATCATTATGTGGAGTTTGTCAGAATTCCTTCATAAAGCCAGTCTTATAAATAAAGCTACTCCCTCCCCAAAATGAGGTCCCAGACCCCAGCACATATCTGCTAAGCCTTACAAATAAGAAGGAAGAAGTTATTTAGATAAGTGAATGGATTCTATCTCAGTGACGCTGTACAACACCTCACTTAGATCCTTCTGATTGTGAGATCTTGGGCAAAGCTGAACCTCTCTGAGGGTTTCTAAAATGAAAATAACCAAATCTGTCTTCAAGAATTATTTTAAGAACTGAAAAAAGTAATTTATATAAAAGCGCACAGTACTCAGAAGGAATCCATCCTTATTACCAACATACCACCAATAATGTCATTTTTAAAATAAGACACCAACAATTTATATTTAAAAAAAAAAACAAACCCCAAACCTCTAGAGATCAATACGTGAGTCAGAGTCCTTCAGACCCACATTCCATAAGGTATATTTTAAAACACACCATGACAGCAATAAAACCCATTCCTAAGGTCTGTTCCAAAGATGTCATATCTATTGGTCATGTCTTCTCTAAGATGACAATATAAATAAGAAGCTGATAAAACCAAGGGATAATGGTCAAATAATGAGTACTGTTCAATGACAATGTTCACAATAATCTCTCAGTTGGCCAAGCAATGGAAAAGTTTGCAAACACTGCAGTGCCCCTCCTAGGTACGACGCGGGCCAAGGCAACAGGTGCCATCAAGGCCATATTTTCAGTTTCAATTAAACTGACTATTTTTTCTTAGTTTGCTTTCTTTCCAGAATCGGGGTGTGCACATAGGTTTACGTAAGTTTTATATTTGAAGATAAGCCCCAGGTCTGTTTTCAAGAGCTCTAAGAAAGCCAGGAAACAGCTACATCTTCTTCATAGTTAACAGGTCAAAAGAGTAGTTCTCTACACACACTGAAAAATGACAGTGCTGGTCAAGGCAGGGGTGTTGCATAAAACAAAAATGAAGTAGAAAACATCCCTGAAAGCGAGCAATTATCATCATCGTCCCAGCAGCAATAATCTCTAGACTCTTCGTCCTGAGTGTCTGCAAATACTACTTTCTTGCCCCGCCACCAGCTACTGCACTGGACTAGCCAAACTCCCACCCGTGCCGCAACCACCTATTTTTCTGAACATGAACCTGAGCAATGGAATGTCACCAGAGACAACCACACAACGCAGGAGGAATCACTTCTGGCAGATCATGCTTACCAGTCTCAAAGAAACAGTCAAACAGACTCACAGACTCGCTCACAGTCTGCAACAACTATGTGCACCCTGCCTCTCTCCACTCTACTCAAACCTCCAAGGTCCCTGTCACCCGTAGCTGGTGAGGACTCCATAGGTCCCAAACAAAACAGAAACCATCACACTGGCACTCGAAGCCTGGGACTGGATCTGTCCCCTCCTTCCTCCCTACTGTCGTGCAAAATGAAGGTGTCTCTCAATCCACTGGTTTTTCTCTCTCCCTCTTCAATCTCTCTCTCCTGGATCCTTTTAATCAGCATTTAAACGTGCTTTCGTACCTCTCATCCCTAAAGTACATCCATTTCTACCTTCTGTCCTGTCTCTTTATTCACCTTCAGAGCCAAGTTTCTCAAAAGAGTTATCCATTCTTTCTTTCTCCATTTGCTCACATCCTAGAGCTTTTTAAGTTCAAATCTTTTTAATTAAAAAAATGATGTTACAGCAAGCATAACAAAAAGTAAATAAAAATCGAATACTATCTACTTTCCTTACCCCATCTTTATTTTCCTTAAGTAATCAATATTGAAGTTCAATGTGTACACTTCCACACCATTCTCTATGCTCCTATAAATCCATACAGACATTTATATACATATATAAGGTAGTTTGCTTGTTGATAAAAGAAGCATCATAATTAACACATGATCTGCATCATGTTTTCTTTTTTTTTTTAAGATTTTATTTATTTATTTGAGAGAGAGAGAGAATGAGAGATAGCATGAGAGGGAAGAGGGTCAAAGGGAGAAACAGACTCCCTGCTGAGCAGGGAGCCCAATGCGGGACTCGATCCCGGGACTCCAGGATCATGACCTGAGCCGAAGGCAGTCGCTTAACCGACTGAGCCACCCAGGCGCCCCTGCATCGTGTTTTCATCTAACAATTTTATGGAAATCCTTCTAGGTCAATTCATGTAGATAGAATTAATTCTTTTTAATTTACATGAATTCCCTTCTTGATGGGCATTTTGGCAGTTTATGGTTTTCTGATGCCTACAAATAGTGCTGCAATAGGCATCCTTACATACATTTTCTTTGAATGAATTTTACCAAGAGGAGAACCTGCTGCCTCAATGAGTATATGCACTTTACATTTCATGATCTGTTTTAAATTTATCTCTTTAACCGACTCTAACCCGGCTTCTACCCCCACACCATGTCAGCTACTGCTAAGGGGGGTGGGGGCAGTATACTCCATGTTGCCAAGGCCAAGGGATACTTTTCCTTCCTCATCTACTTGATCTCCCAGTGACATCAGGCATCTTGACCTGTCCCTTCTTCCTGAAACCATACTTTCCTGCTTGTCCTTCTCCTGTTGGCTGCTCCTTCCGCATTTCCTTTGCTGGCTTCTCCCCTCCTACTTGATCAAGTTCTGGAGCACTCAGACTCAGTTCTAGGTCCAATTTTCTCCTTCTACGCTTAATCACATTCTATCTTTTCTGAAGCTAATCAACTCCCCTGGCTTTAAATACCATGCTCTAAGACAACAACTCTTAAATTTCTTATTTCCGACTCGGACCCTCTTTCTCAGCTCCTAGCCTGTATATGGAACAACACTTCTTGGAAGTCTCCCAAGCTGAAGAACACATCTCAACTCCATCCATTTCTCCCTAACTTCCCTGCCACCATCCTTATATAAGCAACCACCATACATCTCCTAAACTATAGCAAAGGCCTCCCAACTCATCTCCCACCCAAGTCAACCTACTCCCCACCAAGGAGACAGGTCTTTAAAAAACTTAAGTCAGATCATGTCACATCCTTGCTTAATCACCTCCCCTAGGACTACACATTCGCTAGACCACAAGCTCCTTAACGTGGCCCTGGCAATCCTGAACAACCTGGCCACCACCTACCTCCACCTCTCTACCCCACCACCACTCTCCAGCCACAATGACTTATTTTCATGCCCTTAAACAGGTCGTCTCTTCTCCCTCAAAGCCTTCCTGTCCCTGCTCCAAACGCTTTCCCTACTTCCCCAGCTTTTGCTTTGCCTACTTTACTGCTAGTCATCAGGGAGGTCTCTACTTAAATAGCACTTCTCTAAAAGACCTCTTCTGACTCACCCAGCTGAAACTGTGTTCTTCTGTTATACCTCCAATGCTCACTTGTGTCTTCCTTCCTCGCCTTTATCATAGCTTCCTTTACTTGTAAATACTTTGTTTAGTATCTGACTCTCCTGCTAAGCTGTAAACTCCAGAAGGGCAGGGGATTTGTGTTAAAGGCTCTCCACTGGAGCTCTACTACCTAGCACGGTGCCCATCATGTAGCAAGCACTTGATAACTATCTGTTGAATAAATGAGGAAAACATACTCGTATTTCATTTGGGGAGATTAGGAAGATTTCCTGGAGGAAATGGCACTTCAGCTTACTACATGAATGGACCAGATTTCAGTCGTTAGAGATGAAAGAAGAACATTTCTGAAAGAGGAAACTATTTGAGATCAAATGTTTGATACTAGTTAGAGATTCTGTAATCCAAAACCCAACACAATCTTGGCACCACACATAAAATAAAAATCTCACTATATAAAAGCAAAGCGGGGGGGGGGGGGGGGAGGAGCAAGATGGCGGAGGAGTAGGAGACCTAAATTTCGTCTGGTCCCAGGAATTCAGCTGGATAGGGATCAAACTATTCTGAACACCCACGAACTCAACAGGATATCGAAGAAAAGAATAGCAGCAATTGTCTGAACAGAAAAGCAAACACTTTGTGGAACGTAGGACGTGCAGAGAAGCGAATCCGAGGCGATATTCGGGAAGATAGACGGCGGGGGAGGGGGCCTCCGTCGGCCGCTTCTGGAAAGTGATAGAGCCGCGGAGCACAAAATCAGAACTTTTAGAAGTCGGCTCCAATGAGGGATGTCGCTCCAGTGGCCAAGCGGGGGTGGAACCCTCTCTGGGACAGTGTGGTCTCAGGAGGTCACAAGAAGACCAGGGGTGCCTGAGTGCAGCAGAGCTCCCAGGTATCGGAGCGGGAAAGCCAGCTGCAGAGACAGAGCCGAGAATGGGGCTCTCAGCTCCGGGTTGCCATAAACTGCGATCTGCAGCACAGTCGGGCCACTGCTCCTCCAGCAGGGACCCAACAAGCGGCAGAGCTGGGGAGACTCCCCTTCCTCCCCAGGAGGAGCAGCGCAAGAGTGCACCGCAGGGATCTGCAGGGTTTGGAGACTCCACACGGGGTCGGGTGCGGGAGATAGAAACGCTCGGTCACAGGCCGGGTGAGCACGGAGTGCGGCCGGAGACCGGGGAGACGGGAGTGACTGCTTTTCTCTGGGGGCACACCGAGGAGAAGGGCCCCGAGTTCCCGGCTCCTCCGGGCGGAGATTGGGAGGCCACCATTTTCACTCTCGTCCTCCAAACCCGTACGGAAAGCTTGCAGGGAACAAAAGCTCCCGAGCAGATTACTTAGCCCGGACTCACAAGGACGGGGCCATTCCGCCTCCGGCAAAGACATTTGGGAACCACGGCAACAGGCCCCTCCCCCAGAAGATCAGCAAGAACAGCCAGCCAAGACCAAGTCTACCCATCAAGGAGAACGGGAGAACTCCAGCGCGAGGGAATACTACACATAGAATTCATGTTTTTTTTTCCCATGATTCTTTAGTCTTTCAAAGTTAATTTTTTTAACTTTCTTTTTCTTTTCCTTTTTTTTTGAATTTTTCTTTTCCCCTTTTTCAACCAACATCTTATCAATCCCTTTTTTTTTCTTCTGTACTTTTATTATCATTATGATGATATGTATCTTTGCATCAAGATACATAGCAATGATAGCAGGTTTCTTTTTAAAGCTTAGTATTAAATATTAAATATCTTTCCCCATTTTAATTTTACATTACTCTGCCAAGAAAAAAAAAATTAAAAGTCAAGTTACTTGAAGCCTGGACACACTTCCATGATTAGCCGGGCTATGTAAAAGTTGGTGGCTTTGTTCTTCCTGCTGTAAAAGCAGATCCAGGCCCGAGAAAGATGGAACCAGGTTCTAATTGTTTTTGAAAAGTGTGCTACAAAAATGGATGGCCTGTTATAAGCCAGATTACAAAGTAAGGATGGGGGTAAGGGAGGGATATTTTCCTCCAGAAAGAGAATTTCTCAAGAGTCCCAGTCCATCATTTTTTCCCCCAAAATGGTTGGAGGAGGGGTCAAATCTCAACATGAGCTTCGAAGTACTGTCTCTGCGAGGGGACGGTAGTTGCCTTGCCATCGAGGGGGGCTGCTGAGGAGGAGCATGGCTAGACTGGGCCATCCCTGCCCTCCTGAGCTAGGGAAATGGAAAATTTATTGCCCAGTGGGTGTGAAAGTGGGCTGAAGCTTGGTTGGTACTGAATTCTCTAAGAGTTTCTTCTAGAAACAGACAACTCAGACTTTTCCTCTCACATCAACAAAGTTATTTTTAAAAGCATTTGGGAAGATCCTCCGCCACCGCTCAGGTGGGAAGGCTCAGAGAAGGGAGTCATCAGTACAGCCACTCTCTAGGCCGTAACGGAATTCTTGAAGGTTGGAGACCCTGTAGAAGTGGACAAAGGCTGTGGTCACCACTAGGACATGGAAAATCTGATGAGACTGGAACCATATGTCAAATTTCCCAGGAAAGAAGTGCTCAGGAATTCGAGCAGCATAAAGGCCAGCTCCGGTAATGTACATCACAGCCATGAGGAAGAACCAGCCCATCTGGCCCACTGTGGTGGCCTTGACAAAGCCCTCAGTGATAGTAAAGTGCATGGTGGGCACAACACCACTCAAGCCAAGTCCCAGGAACACTCCTGCTCTTGTCTGCCGGTGCTGAGGAGTGGCAAACTGGTCCCACTGTGGCACAATGATGGCAGAAATGCCCAGGATGCAGACGATGGAGAGGTAGATGAGCCGTGGCTGTGGGGAGCAGAAGGAGTAATAGAAACAGGGGACAAAGCTCCCCATAATCAGTAGAGCAATCCCTGAATAATCATTTGGAAAAAGTCCAAGAGACTTTCTCTGAATGACAATAGACGGTGTGAAAGAGCTAGGAGAAGCTGAGGCAGAGCACTGAACCCAAAAAGAACATCCCAAAAACCAACTTCTCCTGTAGAGGGGCCATGAAGTACATATTTGGTCTGAGCATGGTCAAGATTCCCAAAAAGAGCAACAGCACAAAACCAAGCAGATGGGTCCAGATGTTGCCAGTTTCTCTAGGGATGTGGAAAATGCTCTTAAAGCAAGCCCGGAAGGAGGGCATAGGTGGTCTATGGCCATGTAGCAAGTAGTCATTGTCCTTCAGCCAGTCAGGGAGTATGTCATATGGGATGGATGACCCTCCAGCGTCCCTCCCAGACCTTGTACACGAACTCCTCCATCTTTTCCATGGCATGGTGGGCCTGCAGGGGAAGTGTCAGTATCCGCACCTCCTCCTCCTCTCCCTGGGGCAATGGGCATGCTTGCTCTTCTTCAGCTTTGGTTGCGTTGGCAGTTACAGTTTGCCCTTCTCTTCTAGCAGGGGTCCCAGTTCAGCCAGCTCCACCGTGTCCGTTTCCCTGTTATTGGCAGGAGCCCCATTGCCCTGTGCCACCACAGATCCTTTGTGAGAAGACATCTGGCTGGTACCTCAATACCCTGCAGCTTCAGCTTGGAGAAAGGTTGGGGTATCTCAGCCCCAGGGGGCAGAGATCTCCCTGTGACGGTAAACAGGCGGGCGGGCGGGCTCTGCTTGGGGCCGTGGTCCCCTGCGCTACATCCCGCGGCACTGGAGGAGGCCTATGGCCGAGCGGCCCCGGTTCTTCAGCGCCCTCCCCGCGCGGGAAGGGGCGTGAGACCACATGGCGTCAACTCCGCGGCCGCATCCTATCAATCCCTTTTTTAAAAATCATTTTCATTTTTCATTTTTAGAGTCATATTCTATCCCTTCATAGTAGTTAACCTTAATTTTGGTAGTTGTTCTCTCTTTAAAATTTTGGGATACAGTTTCTTCTAACAGACCTAAATATACCCTAAATCTCTAGTGTATGGCTTTGTTCTAGTCTCCTGCCTGATCACATTCTCTCCCTTTTTTTAAAAAAATCCTCTTCTTTCTTTTTTTTAACCAACTTCTTATCAATTCCTTCTCTAAAGTCTTTTATAATTTTCATGTTTACAGTCATATTCTATCCCTTCATTGTATTTACCCTTATTTTTGTACATATCTAAGCTTTACTTTCTTTAAAATTTTGGGAGGCACTTTCTTCTAACAGACCAAAATACGCCCAAAATCTAGAGCGTGGCACTGATCTATGCACCAGGCTGATCATATTTGATCATATTCTGTTTTTTTGTTTGTTTTTATCTTTTTCTTTTTCTTTCTTTCCCTTTCTTTTTTTTTTTTTTAAAGATTTTATTTATTTATTTGAGAGAGAGAATGAGATAGAGAGAGGGAGCATGAGAGGGGGGAGGGTCAGAGGGAGAAGCAGACTCCCCAACTGACAGCAGGGAGCCCGATGCGGGACTCGATCCCGGGACTCCAGGATCATGACCTGAGCCGAAGGCATTCGCTCAACCAACTGAGCCACCCAGGCGCCCCTCTTTCTTTCCCTTTCTTTTTCCCCCAGTTTCAGGTGTCTTCTGATTTGTTTAGTGTATATTTTTGGGGGGTCGTTGTTACCCTGTTAGCATTTTGTTCTCTCATTCATCTATTCTCCTCTGGACAAAATGACAAGACAGAAAAAATCACCTCGACAAAAAGAACAAGAGGCAGTACTGACTGCCAGGGACCTAATCAAAACGGACATAGTAAGATGTCGGAACTAGTTTCAGAATGACAATTTTAAAGATACTAGCTGGGCTTGAAAAAAGAATGGAAGATATTAGAGAAATGCTTTCTGGAGAAATATAAGAACTAAAATCTAACCAAGTCGAAATCAAAAAGGCTATTAATGAAGTGCAATCAAAATGGAGACTAACTGCTAGGGTAAATGAGGCAGAAGAGAGAATTAGTGATATAGAAGACCAAATGATGGAAAATAAAGAACCTGAGAAAAAGAGAGATAAACAACTACTGGATCACGAGGGCAGAATTCGAGAGATAAATGATACCATAAGACGAAACAACATTAGAATAATTGGGATCCCAGAAGAAGAAGAAAGAGAGAGAGGGGCAGAAGGTATAATGGAGCAAATTATAGCAGAGAACTTCCCTAATGTGGGGAAGGAAACAGGCATCAAAATCCAGGAGGCACAGAGAACCCCCCTCAAAATCAATAAAAATAGGTCAACACCCCGACATCTAATAGTAAAACTTACAAGTCTCAGAGACAAAGAGAAAATCCTGAAAGCAGCTCGGGAGAAGAGATCTGTAACTGACAATGGTAGAAATATTAGATTGGCAACAGACCTATCCACAGACATCTGGCAGGCCAGAAAGGACTGGCATGATATATTCAGAGCACTAAATGAGAAAAATATGCAGCCAAGAATACTATATCCAGCTAGGTTGAACTAAAGGAATTTGCAAACACAAAACCAGCCCTACAAGAAATACTGAAAGGGGTCCTCTAAGCAGAAAGCCTAAAAGTAATATAGACCAGAAAGGAACACAGACAATATACAGTAACAGTCACCTTACAGGCAATACAGTGGTACTGAATTCATATCTTTTTATAGTTACCCTGAATGTAAATGGGCTAAATGCACCAATCAAAAGACACAGGGCATCAGATTGGATAAAAAAACAAGACCCATCGATATGCTATCTGCAAGAGACTCATTTTAGACCCAAAGACACCCCTAGATTGAAAGTGAGGGGGTGGAAAACCATTTACCATGCTAATGGACACCAAAAGAAAGCTGGGGTAGCAATCCTTATATCACACAAATTAGATTTTAAACCAAGGACTATAATAAGAGATGAGGAACGAAACCATATCATACATAAAGGGTCTCTCCAACAAGAAGATCTAACAATTGTAAATATCTATACCCCTAACATGGGAACAGCCAATTATACAAGCCAATTAATAACAAAAGCAAAGAAACACATCAACAACAATACAATACAACAATACAATAATAGTGCGGGACTTTAACACCCTCCTCACTGAAATGGACAGATCATCTAAGCAAAAGATCAGCAAGGAAATAAAGACTTTAAATGACACACTGGACCAAATGGACTTCACAGATATATTCAGAACATTCCTTCCCAAAGCAACATAATACACATTCTTCTCTAGTGCCCATGGAACATTCTCCAGAATTGATCACATCCTAGGTCACAAATCAGGTCTCAACTGGTACCAAAAGATTGGGATCATTCCCCTGCATGTTTTTAGACCACAGTGCTTTGAAACTAGAACTCAATTACAAGAGGAAAGTTGGAAAGAACTCAAATACATGGAGGCTAAAGAGCAGCCTACTAAAGAATGAATGGGTCAACCAGGAAATTAAAGAAGAATTAAAAAAATTCATGGAAACCAATGAAAATGAAAACACAACTGTTCAATAACTTTGGGATGCAGCAAAGGCAGTCCTGAGAGGAAAGTATATAGCAATACAAGCCCTTCTCAAGAAACAAGAAAGGTCTCAAATACACAACCTAACCCTACACCTAAAGGAGCTGGAGAAAGAACAAATAAAGCCTAAACCCAGCAGGAGAAGAGAAATAATAAAGATCAGAGCAGAAATCAATGACCTAGAAACCAAAGAACAGTAGAACAGATCAACGAAACTAGGAGCTGGTTCTTTGAAAGAATTAACAAGATTGATAAACCCCTGGCCAGACTTATCAAAAAGAAAAGAGAAATGACCCAAATCAACAAAATCATGAATGAAAGAGGAGAGATCACAACCAACACCAAAGAAATACAAACAATTATAAGAACATATTGTGAGCAACTCTATGCCAGCAAATTAGATAATCTGGAAGAAATGGATGCATTCCTAGAGATGTATCAATTACCAAAACTGAACCAGGAAGAAATAGAATACCTGAACACACCTATAACCACTAAGGAAATTGAAACAGTCATCAAAAATCTCCCAACAAACAAAAGCCCAGGGCCAGATGGCTTCCCAGGGGAATTCTACCAAAGATTTCAAGAAGAATTAATACCTATTCTTCTGAAACTGTTCCAAAAAATAGAAATGGAAGGAAAACTTCTCAACTCGTTTTATGAGGCCACCATTACCTTGATCCCAAAACCAGACAAAGACCCCATCAAAAAGGAGAATTACAAACCAATATCCGTGATGAACATGGATGCAAAAATTCTCACCAAAATACTAGCCAATAGGATCCAACAGTACATTAAAAGGATTATTCACCAAGTGGGATTTATCCCTGGGCTGCAAGGTTGGCTCAACATCCGCAAATCAGTGTGATACAATACATTAATAAAAGAAAGAACAAGAACCATATGATCCTCTCAACAGATGCAGAGAAAGCATTTGACAAAGTACAGCATCCTTTCTTGATCAAAACTCTTCAGAGAATAGGGATAGAGGGTACATACCTCAATATCATAAAAGCCATCTATGAAAAACCTACAGCAAATATCATTCTCAACAGGGCAAAAGTGAGAACTTTCCCCCTAAGGTCAGGAACATGGCAGGGATGTCCACTATCACCACTGCTATTCAACATAGTATTAGAAGTCCTAGCCACAGCAATCAGACAACAAAAAGAAATCAAAGGCATCCAAATTGGCAAAGAAGAAGTCAAACTCTCACTGTTTGCAGCAGTTTGATACTTTATGTGGAAAACCCAAAAGACTCCACCCCAAAACTGCTAGAACTCATAAGGAAGTCAGTAAAGTAACAGAATATAAAATCAATGCACAGAAATCAGTGGCGTTCCTATACACCAACAACAAGACAGAAGAAAGAGAAATTAAGGAGTCGATCCCAATTACAATCGCACCCAAAAACCATAAGATACTTAGGAATAAATCTAACCAAAGAGGCAAAGAATCTGTACTCAGAAAACTATAAAATACTCATGAAAGAACTTGAGGAAGACACAAAGAAATGGAAAAATGTTCCATGCTCATGGATCGGAAAAACAAATATTGTGAAGATGTCAATGCTACCTAGAGCAATCTACACATTCAGTGAAATCCCTATCAAAATACCATCCACTTTTTTCAAAGAACTGGAACAAATAAGCCTAAAACTTGTATGGAACCAGAAAAGACCCTGAATAGCCAGAGGAATGTTGAAAAAGAAAAGCAAAGCTGGTGGCATCACAATTCTGGACTTCAAGCTCTATTACAAAGCTGTCATCATCAAGACAGTATGGTAGTGGCACAAAAAGAGACACATAGATCAATGGAACAGAATAGAGAGCCCAGAAATGGACCCTCAACTCTATGGTCAGCTAATCTTTGACAAAGCAGGAAAGAATGTCCAATGGAAAAAAGACAGTCTCTTCAACAAATGGTGTTCGGAAAATTGGATAGCCACATGCAGAAGAATGAAACTGGACCGTTTCCTTACACCACACACAAAAATAGACTCAAAATGGTTGGAAGACCTAAATGTGAGGCAGGAGTCCATCAAAATCCTAAAGGAGAACACAGGCAGCAACCTCTTCGACCTCAGCCACAGCAACTTCTTCCTAGAAACATCGACAAAGGCAAGGGAAGCAAGGGCAAAAATGAACTATTGGGACTTCATCAAGATAAAAAGCTTTTGCACAGCAAAAGAAACAGTCAACAAAACCAGAAGATAACTGACAGAATGGGAAAAGATATTTGCAAATGACAAATATCTGATAAGATAAAGGGCTAGTATCCAAAATCTATAAAGAACTAACTAAACTCAACACCCAAAGAACAAATGATCCAATCAAGAAATGGGCAGAAGACATGAACAGACATTTTTCCAAAGAAGACATCCAAATGGCCAACAGACACATGAAAAAGTGCTCAACATTGCTCGGCATCAGGGAAATCCAAATCAAAACCTCAAGGAGATACCACCTCACACCAGTCAGAATGGCTAAAATTAACAAGTCAGGAAACAACAGATGTTGGTGGGGATGCGGAGAAAGGGGAACCCTCCTACACTGTTGGTGGGAATGTAAGCTGGTGCAGCCACTCTGGAAAACAGTATGGAGGTTCCTCAAAAAGTTGAAAATAGAGCTACCCTACGACCCAGCAATTGCACTACTGGGTATTTACCCCAAAGATACAAATGTAGGGATCCGAAGGGGTATGTGCACCCTGATGTTTATAGCAGCAATGTCCACAATAGCCAAGCTATGGAAAGAGCGAAGATGTTCATCGACAGATGAATGGATAAAGAAGATGTGGTGTGTATACACACACACACACACACACACACACACACACACACACACACACACACACACGGAATATTATGCAGCCATCAAAAGGAATGAAATCTTGCCATTTGCCATGATGTGGAAGAACTGAAGGGTATTATGCTGAGCGAAATAAGTCAATCAGAGAAAGACATGTATCATATGACCTCACTGATCTGAGGAATTGTTAATCTCAGGAAACACACTGAGGGTTGTTGGAGTGGTGGGGGGTGGGAGGGATGGGGTAGCTGGGTGGTAGACATTGGGGAGGGTAGGAGCTATGTTGAGCGCTGTGACTTGTGTAAGACTGTTGAATCACAGATCTGTACCTCTGAAACAAATAATACATTATATGTTTAAAAAAAAAAAAGAAGATAGATGGGAAAAATGAAGGGGGGTAAATCGGAGGGGGAGACGAACCATGAGAGACAATGGACTCTGAGAAACAAACTGAGGGTTTTACATGGGAGGGGGGTGGGGGGCTGTGTTAGTTTGGTGATGGGTATTAAAGGGGGCACATTCTGCATGGAGCACTGGGTGTTACACAGAAACAATGAATCATGGAACACTACATCAAAAACTAATGATGTAGGGCGCCTGGGTGGCTCAGTCGTTAAGTGTCTGCCTTCGGCTCAGATCATGATCCCAGGGTCCTGGGATCGAGTCCCACATCGGGCTCCCTGCTCTGCGGGAAGCCTGCTTCTCCCTCTCCCACTCCCCCTGCTTGTGTTCCTGCTCTCACTATCTCTCTCTGTCAAATAAATAAATAAAATCTTAAAAAAAAAAAAACTAATGATGTAATGTATGGTGATTAACATAATAAAAAAATGCAAAGCAGATGAAATAGCAGAGTGTCACCATTTGTTTCCTAAGTACTAATTCTGCAACTAGCTCAAACTAGCTCCCTCACAACTTCTGTTCACCAATGTCATCCCACCTCCTGGCCGCCTAGGTTCCAAACTTTGAAGCTCTCTTTGCCTCAAATTTTTGTCATTATTATTCAATATTCAACCAGTCATTGAGTTTGACTCGTTTTTCCTTTGAATGTCTTTCACAGCTACTCTCTTTCTCTATTTTAACCAAAGACATCCTAATTCAAGCCCCCGTCACATACGGAATTACCACAACCTTTTCCTAAATCAGGGTTTCTCATCCTTGGCACTGTTGACATTGTGGATTGGATAACTCTTTGTCATAGGAGGCTGTCCTGTACTTTGTAGGATATTTAGTAGCATCCCTTCTACCCCCTAGATGCCAGGAGCACCGCTGCCCCTCAATTGTTACTACCAAAAATGTCCCTGGACATTGCCAAATGTCCCTTGGGGGGGGTCAAAATCACCCCCAGGTGAGAATCACTTTCCTAGATGACATCACAGAAAAAGCCCTCTAAAACTACCCAATCAAAACTCAACCCATTCTTTTAGGCCGACTCAAATTTCGTCTTCTTGATGAAAATATAGATGCTTATCAACAAACAGATAAACAAATGTTTACCTTTACAAACAATTAAAAATCTGCAAAATAAAACAAATGAGAAACCAGTTTGCTTATCAGCTTGAGAAAAGATTAAAAACAATGATAATGCTCATTGTTGATGAGGATATGGAGAAATATCGTACTATCATATACTCCTGGTAGGAATAAACTGGTACAATGCTTTTGGATGGCATTTACCAATATGTTTTGCATTTTAAGATGATCATATCCTTTCACTCTGCCCATATGAAGTGATAATCAGATTAGTATGCAAAGACTAGAGTGTTCTATAATAGTAAAACTAAAAACATCCCAAGTCCCTCAGTAAGGGACTGTTAGGTAAACAACAGTACATTCAGAATACTGTGCTATTAAAAGGGATAAAGCAAATGTTTATGGACTGACACGGAACAAGAGCCACAGTGAATATAAATATATATGTGCAAGGTTTCGAAACAGTATATACTCCATAATATCACTTTTATAAATAACATGCTTATGTATGCTAAAACACAGAAGAGTAAATGAATATTTGTCAAACTATTAACAAAATGCCTATCCTCAAATCATATTTTAAATGTATTAGAGGAATTGTTAAATCTTTAAAAATCTCTTGGAAAAGTCCAGTTTAGGGAATCTATGCTTTAAATTTTTCAGTTTACTTAAAGCAGACTTATACATTTATTTCCACCTTCATTTCAGGCAAATATCCTGAGTTGGAATATTCTGTTCTGAGCCACATTTTTGCCCTAGAGAAATCAATGGTAAAAAGGAAGTTTACAGAGAAAAATATATTTTTGTGCATGACAGCTTACCGGTGTAAGGCATCCATGAATCATACTAAAAATATGTCCCTTGAAATCAAAGAGAACAATATGTTTATACAAAGAATGTGCCCCAAAGTTCCCCAATAAAGGAAAGTGTTTAATCAAAATATTTGTTGACAGCTGGTTAGTGCTGATCCTAAAGTAGAAAAGAAAATCAGTGTCATTGTAGTCTTTTGTTTTGTGTACAAGAGCCGAATATGCAAATCAGCCCAAAATGGAGACTCATTATCTGTTTTACACTTCAAGTGTGATTTTAAGCACTGTAGGTATATATACACACACACACATCCAGAATACACATATATCTCAACAAACCATGCACATCATCTGTTCAGAACTGAGAAACGCATGCATGCTTCTACAACATTAAATGGAAGGCAGATGGCAGGCACTGATCAACAGAAATAAAATAAAATCCTTCTAAATCCTACTCCCTCTCACATTCCTTCTAATTTTTTTCTTTAGAAAAATATCAAGCAGTTCTTCATTACTGTTGATTTGCAACTTCAAAATTACAATAGGCAATGCAAAAGAGGATTTCAAAGAGGGAAAAATGTCTTTTGGCACAGATTCTCTTTCATACTCTTAGGGAAGAGATAACGCTAACTTTGAAACTCATAGTATACTGTAGTTTTATCAGTATCTAATGTGTAAATTAGCTCTTTCTATAACCGGAGCTTTAGCTTTCAAAATACATAATTACTGATCATTTTAGTCTGCATCACATTTCTTTTGCAGGGTGAAAGAACTAAAACAGCTGTTACATCCTAATGGCTTCATAATGTGCACAGAATTTCTAGGACTATTAGAAATTAAACCTACAGCTTCCTATCAGGCAGAACATATTCATGTGTATATATGACCCACATTATTTGGAAGAACAATTATTAACTTATAAAATTATAATTTGAAACATAATGAAGTAAGACTGCTAAAGAAAATATTAAAGCTCATAAATGGGGTCAAAGCTGCCAGGCCACACCAATTGGTTCCCCCACCTTTCCTCACATCGATCAAGTCCTCTGGGCTGAAGGAAGTCCAAGTGTTCATGCTACCACCATTTCTTGCAGGGATCGAGCCCTCTATTTTCATATTGGGAGATGAATTTTTAGAAGGTGAACCAAGTTTGGCACGCTGCCCAGAATTTCTGGCAGCAGACAAGCAATCTGGTTTCACTTCTGGTCCGCTCTCCTGAGCCAACCTTGTATCCACAGAAAGCACCCTGATCTAGGGAACTTGTACCATTTATTATGATCACTGAGAAAGCTCTGATGGTTTTATTAACCATGGGACTTGTACATACAGTCCTCTATGAGCATATTTTCTGTGGAAAGAAATATTACAATTCTTATTTCCTGGTATCTCCTTCTAACATTGTGGAAAAAACAGCAATGTTAAAAGGATTTTTCTAGAAAAATAGATTATTATTAAAGTACCTTCATTCAGAAATGTTAGAGGGCTAAAGAGATTCACCAACATATCTGATGAGCAACTACTACCCAAGGAATATACAGTGAGGTCCAGAGACAACAAAATAATTAGAGAGGCATACAAGATATATTATGTAATTAATGGCCAAATTGGGTGATTTAAGCTATAAATGCTAAAAGGTCAGAGCAATCTCTGCTAGGCCGTGTGGGGTGAAATGTTAATATACATAGGCCTAACTCTCCACTGAGAAATTATTAACTACTTAACCAATACCTGCTTTAGATTACCATTTCCAAAGTAAACAGGATCAGAAATGACTATGTAATTCACACATAAATGTGTCTAAGTTCTTTTTTCTGACCTCCAGGGTCTGAGATCTAGCTGTCCTTCCCTCTTCTTGATCTTTCAAAAGGCAAAGTCAGTGAAGCTTGACTCCATTGACAGCATTTTCTGATTCACTCTGGAAACTGTGTGGGAGGTTCTGGAAACTCTTTCCCACCATTTCCACTGATGCCTGTGTTCCGGTTCCCAGTTCCATAGCTCACCTATGCTGGAGGCCCCACACTCATATTAAGGAGCCCAGAGTCCCAGATGGCTCTGTATGCTATTTCTCCCTCGCTTTCTACTTGAGAGACCCACAGTCCCATGCCCAGTAGTTCAGACCCTGGCTTCCTTGCTCAGGATTTCCTCAGTTCCATAAGTAAATGTAGTACCAAAACAAGTTCCCAAAAGAGATCTCAAGGAGGAAAACTGATACATTAATGTCAATTTCTTTACCGGTGGCATGTACTCAATAATGAAGTACCTATGGAAATGCATTATTCTTCTAAATGGAAGACACATTGACTCAAATCCTGCTCCAGAACAGGAACTTTCTCTCTGCTTCTTGGGAATTTTTACTATTCTCTGAATATTATTTGTGAAAATTAACCTAATTTACAGTTCTCCCCATGGAGTCTTCTAATTCTGTTGAAAGAAGTTTAAAAAAAGAATAACTTTAAATAAAACCAAGTCCCAGATCCCTGACACAGTTCTACAAGGTCACATAAAGAAAGAAGGATTGTCATTCATGTACATGTCTCAGAGCTTAGGGAAGTATGGGAAGGTAAGTGGTAAACAGAGACAAAATAAGGCATTTTTAATAAGAACCAAGGATGAAGTTAGGGAAGCAGAAGGACCCAATGATGGGAGAGTTTTGAGAAAAGAGTTCATGTCTGGCCAAGTCCAATGCAGATTCTGCCTTTGGCAAGTGTCCTGCATACACAGGACATCCTTTCTCATTTTGTTTGCCTGCTCAATCCCTTGGTTCCTTACGACTGAGTTCAAACCCTCTCTTCTGTAGGAACCCATACAGCTATGTTCCTGCATAACCTATATATTCCTTTATTATTACACTTTTCGATACTTTGCTTTATCAGTCCTTAGAAGGAGAGCAGACTGTGTCCTGTTCATCCTTTTATGCCCGACAGCTAACCTAAGTGCCTGCAATATAGCAGGTGTTCAGTGCATGTTTGTTGAATGAATGTCCACATGAATAAATGCTGTAAGTAACAGAGTAGTACTGAGGAGAGTGAAAGCATGAGAAAAAGGATTTTGACGCTCAACCAGAGAGCTGCTGTCTGAACTTGATCCTGGGCCTAACTGCTTAGGAAGCAACTATTAGCACCACCAAATATAGCTCTTGCCCTTCCAGAATGAAAAACAGACAACGGCTGTTTGTGGCAATAATAACAGGTCATTAGTGTTATTAACATCATCTCACACAATAGGCTTATTAAAAGACACTAATTTACATTCTAAAATTATTAAAAAAATGCAAAGGAAAAGGACAATCCCGTTCTGTTTTCTCATAGTCCAACTCCTCCACTGCACACACAGAAGTTCAGCGTGTTGTTACCCTTTAAACAAAATGAAACAAAAAAGCCTGGATGCAATTGAATAACTTAAGCACAAGCAGCCATGTCTCAAAGGTCTTAATATAAAACACAGCAGGTTTTCTTTTTTTCTTTTGGCCTAATAAGAGGATTGTAGGTGAAAATAAATAGAAAATTTCTAAACCTTAAAAAAGAAGAACAGCAATTCGGGATGTGAAGAGACTCCATAACACATAAGTATATTTCTAAATACAGTGGAAGCAAAACAAATCAGGAGGTAAGAACATCAGGCTCACTACGTAATAATAAAGTCTAAAATGATCTTATTAGGAACTAAAGGGCCGGAAAATTCAAAGCTCTATTGACAAACTGACAAAACATACCTAGATAAAGGATTGCTACACTCCCTTTGGAGCATTTTAAAAGTGAAAATGTCCCCAATTGTTCAGCATCCTCCTCATCCACATGGTCCACATGGTCAGCAGCCTCGGAGTCGGGGTGGTGTGCCCAGCGTGAGCAGAGCAGGCTGGGGCCACTCGGGGCCCTCTCTCCCGGCATTCCCGGAAACTGCTGCTGCCCAAGAGGCAGCAAGAGCTCCTTCAGGGCTGCACGTCTCCTCCTCAGCTACACCAGAGCTGATTCTTTACCTCATATCCTGCAGAGGCAATGTAGGACTGTGATATTAACTGTGTGCTCCGAGGGATCTGCAAATTTAGCTTCTCTAAGGCTCAATTTCCTTGTTTGTAAAATTAGGTGGTTAGTGGCATTTCTCTCGTGGAGCTATTGTGAGGATCACACAAGGTAATGATGTGTCTGGCCGGAGATGACGCTCAATCAATGTTAGACTGTCCCCTTCCTGTCACTCCCGAGCTCCTGTAATCCTGTCTTTTCCTCATCCTTTCTTCTGCTCCCTGATTCCTTATGAATATTGAATGGCTCGATCTCCTTTGAGTTCCTCTTCTATTTATTTCAAAATTCCAAAGGAAGATTAAAAAAAAACGCTTATTTGTATGAAACTGAATAATTGTACTACAGAGGCCCACATATGTGCTACATTTGTGGATGAGGAGTCAAGAGCCGGCTAGTACCTGCATGTATATCTACGGACTTCGGACGTAATTAATGCTTCACGTGAGCTGAAAGACTTAAATGGTACAAATAGTTTCCCGTGTTACTTCACAAATCACAGACTTCAGAACAATTTATATATAAATACGGTTTGATTAAAAAAGAAAAAAAGGCAATTTCAACCTCTCTTTGGCCACAAGTAAAATTGTTATGATTTAGTGACACCATGTGGCTACATTTTGCTTTGCAGTCTTAGAAGAAAATGTTCCTCTGAATGCAGGGTTGCTCTATGCTAGTTCAATTATGACATCAAAGTTGTAGATAGGAGTACAATTCAAACTAAGCATGAACGAAAATGATTACTTTTTTAAAGTGAAACTATTCCTTTTTCCTTTATATATGAATAAGGCATTTCTTGAATTCTGAAGACGACAATCACATAAAGAAAGTAAAGTCTCAGCATAATTCTAGCTACAATTCTAAAGGATCCTGGTGAACGAATGAATAATGTAAAAGTGCCTTCCTTTAAAAGTAAATAAATATATCAATGCCCAGTTATGGGGGCAGGGGAGAACAAGAGAGAAAAGAACGACACACAGCTTTTGTACAATGTGAATACGGTTGGGAAAGAATGCTTCCATAAATAGCAATGTTTATTTTCTCATTTGTTTTATGTCCTGTAGATCTACAGCACTGTGTAGGTACTATAATCTCATGAAGATGGGTAAAAAAAACTATACTGCTCTAATGATGGCAGGGGTGAGGATGGACCTGGAATGTATGGTAGCAATAAAAGAGATTAAAGTGCCCTATACCAAAACACAGTACAGTTTTAGTATTCATCTAATGAGGCCTCCTACAGTAGCCCCGTTACTCCTGATTAACAGTCAATGAACACCGAAAAAAGGCTAAATATCTAAAACAATGACCAGAAAATATCACTCCTTTCACCTCAGTCAAAAATACCATCTCCCCTCTCAGGCCTTCCGGGACCACCTATTGCAAATATCCCCCTCCCACACCCACACATGCCTTCCCCTGAACCCAGTCCCTATCACAGTACCATCTTTACAACACTTAAAACGGTTTGATGTGTTCTTCTTACTTGTTGAGATCGGTTCCTCCCAGATTCCATGACAGTAGAAACCGTGTTAGTCTTCTTCAGGTGTTGTGGCCTAGGTTATCAAGTACAGTGCATAGCACAAAGTAGGAGCTTATTTTGGAATGAGTGAGTGATGAATGAATGAACAACAGATGAATAAATGAAGAAAAATCTATTTCCTTAGCTGGTGAAGCATGCCTAAATTTCTTGTTGTACGTAAGAGTAGAACCATGCTAGTGAGATGTTTATCATCATTTATGGCCTCTAATGCGACCACTGAGACCAGAAGACAGGCTGGCAGATGCTCTATAACACCCTTCCTTTTCTCCATGACACATTTGGCACATTATAATATCTCATTCTAAGGAAAGAAAAAAAAGAGGGAAGGGAAACTACAATAATTAAAACACTTTCAGCTATAGGCAAAGGAATCAGTGAAACAGAGTAGAGTATATGCTAGAATTTAGCATATGATAAATATGACTATTCACATTCCTGTGGTAAGTAACAATTATTAAATAGTCCTCATCAACTGACTATCCTTACCTAAAAACACACACAAAAAATGTTCTGGCTGAATTAAACATCTAGATAAAAAGATGAAAATAACAAATAGAAAAAACTTATAAAATATAACATTCTTTAACGCTGGGGTGAGAAACACCTTTCTAAACATGATCGCAAACCACCAGAGATAAAAAAAAAAAAAAGAGAGATTGGGCTACATTTTTTAAAAAGTAAAATTCTATATGGTAAAAGTACCAGTCAAACAGTAAAAACTAAAAACAAATTGCACAATACATGACATGCAAAAAGACGGTATTATATATATATATATATATGTATATGTCAGTATATCAAAATAAAGTTCTGATAAGACAGAAAAAGATAACTGCCTCAGAAGAAAAATATGCAGAAGATAAAAATAGGCTTTTCATAAATGAGAAAGAACAAATGGCCATTTTTAAACAATACTGTACCTCACTGATGATAAAAGAAATCTAAATTAAGTTTTTTTTTTTTTAACAAATCATAGCTCACACTGGCAGTGCTGACAAGCCTGCAGTGGTTAAGGGCTCAGAGAAAGAGCATTTTCATTTGCTATGGGTAGAAACTGGATACAACTTTACCAGAGGACAAGCTTTACCGATATTTAAAATATGTCCTATGTTATAATTTGATAATAAAAATGTCATGAACAAGACATTTCCATAGTGGTACTTAAAAACAAAATGAAAAGCAGAAGCCCGGGCTTGTGTGAGCTGTGGCCATCCCTCCAGGGCCTCCTCTGGCCTCTCTTCAGTAACGGTCCCTTCGGACTCGCTCTCCTGTCTCTGCCCAGCCCCTGCAGCGAAGGCGGCTGCGGTCTGCTCTTTTGTTCCCGCTCTCAACAGGCTGCGCTTTCAGGTGCTATTCCTTCCCTCAACTCCCACGTTCTGCCTCAGAATCACTCTTGTGATCCCAGCCACCAGCCAGCTGCAGGCTCGGAAATCCACCTCTACCCCTCACACCCATGTTGTCAAGTCTTCTCCTATTTCGGCAACATTATATGGCTGCCAAATTACCAGCACCCTGTTGAGAAACAGCCAGAAAGTGTTTTAAAACACCTCAGGGCACTCCATATTTGCTAGTCCTTATTAGTATTTTTTGTCCGGCCCTGGGCTCTGGCACCTGGAAAGCCGTGGAGGGCTCGAAGAGAGCTCCCTAGATAGCCAGGATGACGGCGTAAAGCTGAAGCAGCAACGGCCTTTTCCCGAGAAAGAGAAAGCTGGTGAGACATAACCTGGTTCTGAGCGCATGTGAAAGACCATTCTAATAACATGGAAAAGTCCCTTTTCTTCATCACCGGGGGGGCTGAGCAGGGGGAGTTATTAGTCTAGGCTTTTGGCCACATAGAGCAGTTTCCACTTAACCTACAACGCATTCCTAAACAGGACCCAGAAGGACAGAGCAGATCACCTCTGTCCGTTCACCATTATGGTTGGAGCAATCACTCTGGCTTTGAAGCCTGACGTCATCCTCCCTATGGCCACTACATAATGTCTGCTGCTTAGCGAGGGGAAGAGCGGACTGAACTGCATTCCACAGATACATAAATGGCAAACTGTATGCCATATATATTTTGCTACAATAAAAAAAAATGCTTTACCAAAATGAAAATACATTAAAACTGTTGGGAACACACCACTAGGCAGGTTATGAAGATGGAGCAAACCGTTTAAGGCATGTCTTGGACTGCTGTGTATGGACTGGCAATCTGGAAACGTGTTGGGAAGACTAGGCTCCTGAGGTCAGGAACAATTTCCTCACAGTGAGCGCCACCATGGCCAGAGAGGGATGGCAAGAACGGCTCTTTTTCTCTGAAGGTCAAACACCAGTTGAGAGTCTCAAAATTTAGAAAAAATAAATAAAAACAATTTTAAAATAATAAAAATAATAAAAACAAACAGAAACAAAAACCACTAGTGACTGAGCCTCTACTTTGGGCCAGGCCCTGTAGTCAATGTTCGTATACATGCCATGTCACCTAAACCCTCCACAGCAGACTCATAAATGGTGTTGTTATTCCTGTTTTTTACTGGTACAGAAACAAGGGCTTGGAGAGGCACAACTTTACTAAGATCACCAGGCCAGGATTTGATGAAATCAGAGAGCGAGAAGAGCTCTCTCTAACTCCATAGCCCACGTTTTTTTGTTTTTTTACTACACAGTGCTAATTTACATGCAATCCAGCCAAGACTCAGAGAGAGGTAGGTACTCTCACACTCCCCAACTCACAGTGTCTCTCTTCTTTTGTGAATATATTTGGTGTAATCTTTCCTCAATACATGATACTCATATCTTTCAGGATTAACATCAAAATTCAGCTTCCTCATGAAAATACAGAAAGTTACATTTGCAAACCATGTACCGAGACCTTTCTAGCAGTGATACACATTTTAACAAATACATGGATAAAAAGTACTGAATATATATACATATTAATGCTGAATCCATCTCTCATTATACAGTTAGTGCCTTGACCTCATGAAACCTGTGCTAACATTTATAGAGTACCTACTGCATACTAGATCATAGCCTGAGCACCACGCAAGAATACTAAAAGATCACAATCCATACTCCTTACTTCCAAGAAGTTTTAATTTTAGTATCAGAGGCAAGACAAATACTCAAAGGATACTGAAAAACAAAGGTGACATACAAATGTGCAAATTAACTAAATAAGGCAAAGAGAAAGAATTTATTATGTGCCCAGTGAAATCCCTGGAAAAATGTGTATTTAGAACATTATTTAGATAGTCCATAAATGATTGTGAAGATAAGAAACCCCAGGTATAGGGGCTCCTGGGTTGTCAGTTGGGTGACCAACTCCTGGTTTCGGCTCAGGTCATGATCTCAGTGTCGTGGGATCCAGCCTTGTATTGGGCTTTGTGCTCAGCGCAGAGTCGGCTTGAGACTTTCACTCCCTCTCCCTTTGCCCCTCCCCCCGCTCTCTCACTCTCTCTCTCTCTCTAATCAATCAATCAATCTTACAAAAAAAAAGAAAAGAAAAGAGACACCAAGTATAAGACACCCTTGGATAATCAACGGAGACTTTTTTTAGGTTCATTTTTAAATATTACCAAAATCCCAACCTATTACAAAAGGCAGAGTTTATAAAGGAATGTAGTAATATATGTTAACATGGTTATAAATCTTTTTAATTTTATTTATTAACTAATATGGATATCAAGACTCTTTCCTTTTCTTGTCATTATCTCTAATATCACCTTTGCTCCATTTTTCTTGACCAAAGTTGGGAACTGGCTATATCAAGACAAAAACTAGCATTATGAACACAGCCAATCTCTACAACACATAAAAGTTACATCAACAAAAGCAAGGCCACACAGAAGAAACAAAATAACAAATGGGGAGTATAAATAAATAATGCCCATTAATAAAGAAGGGGAAGTATATTTTGTAAAAGCCAGAGATCATGACCGAGGGCACACATCTCCCCTTCCATGCGGCAGGAGTTTTCGAGTGGGTAAAGCTCACAGACTGTCATGGCTAGTATTCTATTCATGATGGTTTGTTCTGGGAGTCATGTTCCTCTTGTTTCAAATTAAATGCAAACACACAGTCCTTCAGTCCACATCAGATGCTTTGGTTGCTATGCTGCTTATTTTTTAATCCAATACAACCATAATAACCTGAGTCAATGCAGACTCAATCTCCTCCTCCAAGTTGGGGCCCCTCTGTCACTCTCAAAATATCCCTAGGCAGCTCTGAGATACAAAATCTTCACTCAATTTCTTGTCCCTCTCATTTTAATCCATTCAAAACTCCTCTGATAAAAGAGCAACTGCCAGACCTGCAACACTTTAGTCTCTCTTTGGGGAAATGAAATTGATTTTCTTCATTTTCACACAAGAGGATCCCTGGGTAACAATATTGTGTCCAGTCATACACATAATAAAAAAAAAAAATGTAGGCAACATTCTTTACTGTACCAGAATGCTGAAAGGTTTTGTGGAGGTAAGAATTCAGCCTGATGCTGTTAGATCATAAGTTTACTAAGTATAAGGGTGTCTTCTGAACGAGAGAGTAAGTGCTATGGGGCATCCCCACCTGTTCCAAATCAGCCACAGTGGGAGGTCAGCTGGGGTCATGGAAGAGGGTGGAGAAGGAAGGGGGTAAGAGGCCAGATCAACATTATTGCTGGTTTACACCCACCATACACCTTTCCTTCACCTCTTGCCACATCGGACTAAATGAACCAACCATTTTCTGCCTTTGATCTTTTGACTTTTAGGTAAGGAATACCTGAGGGCAATTTCTAAGGGGAAAATTACAACAGGAAAAAAAAAAGGGCAGAATTTCGGGGGCCTATATCTACCTTTCCCAACTCTTAAATTCATTAATTGTATGGGTTTTATAGAATTTCAGAAAGTTTAAAAGATGGCTTAAACCTAAAGGAACAATATGAAATATCAGAAGAGTAGCTCATCAACACTTTTTAAAAACAACCTTCCATGGGGCTACAATGCATAAAAACAGTAAAAGCTAAGGTGATCTGGCTGAAGGGAGGCTGTGAGCCTGGAGCCCGACCAGCTCAACCTCCCCTGCTCCAAACCCAATCCACTAGACACACTTGTTCTGTCAAACTCTGCCTATAAGCACTGACCTAGGAAAAGAACACAGATATTCAGAATGTGCACACTAACATCCAAAAATCTCCTCCTGGCCCTGAGGACTACCGGGGAATCCTCCAGAAATACCTTCCGTGGCTTTTGTGGGAAGAACGCAGCCCCTAACAATCAGTCTGCTTTCAGTGTCTAAGATGGAGCTTAAAGAGCATCTCCACTTCTCCCGTGTTCTCTATCCCTTCTTGTTCACTGCATGTCTTCTGCATAAGTATGGCACAAAACACTGTGGATAAACAGTTCCACAGTATACTCTAGAATTAAGATGCTTCATTTTCCATACTTTCCCTAAGTTTTTTAGTTGGTATGCATCCGGTAGCTGATATCCTGAAAAAGTCTTCTTCTTTGAGACAAAAAAAAATATAGCCCGTTTCTCAAGGTTCACATCTCCTTAAATAAACATCAAGATCATTAATTAGCCAGGAGAACTAACCTGCAGACACGGGCTGGAAAATACAACTTTTGCCAAGAACGACACAGATACTGTGAATGATCAATCACTCTGATCCAGTCAAGTTCATCCATTGACACTTCAATGAAGTATGAATAAGACCTATGAATCAAAAGGAAAAACACAGAAAAAAGCACCATATTAAAATAACAAAACCAAGTTATGCTTTAATAAAATGTTAAAAGATACAAAAAATTACACACTGTTCGCTAATTACATTTTCTCCACAGCAATCAAATTATTATCAGAACTTTCTGCATAACAATCAAATGCTGATAATAATAAATCTGTATAGATCCCACTATTGTAGCGTGCACCACAATGTATTGAAATTATCTCTCTGCATGTTTGTATGCCTTATTAGATCACAAGCTGCTTAAGAACAAGGAGCATGCCATATTTATCTTCATCTATTCAGGGCCTAGCACCCTGTTTGGCACATATCCAACATGCAAGATATTTGTTCGTTTTCAAACAGAGCCAGGATGCCTTGCTTCTGCTGTATTAGCAGATTCAAACCATGACAGAGAGAGGACAGAAAATTGAGAAGTCTGAGATGTGACTTCTTCTACCTTCCCTAGTCTGGGTGCTCAGCCCTATTCTCTCAGGAGAGCCAACTCAGAATGGTTCCCCGGAAAGGCCAGCTTATCTCCTGCTCCCTCCCAGTCTCCCACCATCCCACACAAATATGCAGGCTGAAGAAAAATAAATGACATGGGTGAAGAGATAATGCACGTTTCTTTTGGGTACAACATAGAATTTGGCAGCTAATAATCTGGCAGTAATGAAAATAGCCAATCATCCTTCCCTAGTCAGCTACCCTGGACCATTAGATGCTGGTCCCATACTGAACAAATCTATATTCCCCTGTCATAAGCCAAATTTAAATTTGAGATGCAGTTATTACTTGTACTGTAATATCAACAGGAACAATCTCAGAAGATTTAGGTGACCATAAATGTCAGCCTGCAACCAACAGTTGTGACCAGAAAAGGTCAGCTTATTTTGTGTCATCCCCTCATTTTCTGCTGTCCCCTTACTCCCATTCATTTTATCGCTCAGTCTCAAACTGGTTATAACCTTTTATTGAACCTCTCTGGGTTATCAGTAATGCAGGATATAATTTTACAACACATGTCAGAATCTTTTGGGCTTAAGATTCTGATTTTTTCACCTTTGCTTAGAATGATAACAACTTCTGTGAGAAAAGAATTGCTACGTGGTCAAGTTAAGTCCCCCATGAATGTAATGCACACACTAAAACAAAGTGGCCTATAAATATTTAACATCATGGAAATGGTAACTACTTTCAGTCTCAAACATACTAACCTTTTCTTTTATTATCTTTATACTAATTTTAGTATTAATTAAATGAGTGAATATATGTAAAGCTTTGAGAACAGAACCCATCACATAAAAGTAATGAAAGTGTTATATAAGTATTATTGTTATACTGTTATTATTAATCCAGAGACTCTTGGAAATGATATGTGAATTAGCTCCATTTTGCCAACTAAACTTCATATTATATCCAACAAGATACACATCTGGAAATATATTCTTTTTTTTTAAAGATTTTATTTATTTATTTGAGAGAGAGAGCACAAACCAGGAAGAGAGGCAGAGGGAGAGGGAGAAGCAGACTCCCCGTTGAGCAGGGAGCCCGACATGGGGCTCGATCCCAGGAACCTGGGATCATGACCTGAGCCAAAGGCAGACGCTTAACCGACCGAGCCACCCAGGTGCCCCTAGGAAACATATTCTTAATAAAGGAGAAACATATAAAGATAACCTGGGGACCTTGAACACTCATCTCTATGGGAAATGCCGACTCCCACTTTGTGAAGTTTCCCTCATATTTGGTTCAAATGGCCGAAAAGGCCCAAGTGGTGGCCTGTGGTGCCAAGAGAAATGAATTACCATGCAAAGGTATCATCACCATTACTACTAAGTCCTCCATGACCAGACTCAAAGAGGCATGAGTAGGGCCTAAGAGACTCTATACCACTTTCTGTGTATGTACGGTTTAGGTTAATGATGGACAGTGATGAGAGAGACAGTTCTTGGTCACCCAACTGCTCTGGTACTTCTGAGCATCCCGGATGAAACCTAGAAACTATGGTGGGTGAAAGTGTCAGAGGTACACCAAGGAAGGCAGAATCTTGAAGCTGCTACAAAACTGGGTAGGTTCCAAGGCTGGAGCCCACCAAATATTTTTCACAAACTTCTTTTGTTTTGAGGATGATTATTTATCCACACACTAAAAGACAATTTTTTTCTTCATCCATAGGATAAAATGCATTTAAAAAGTTATAATATTCAAAAGTAAAGAATCAAGTAAATAAATAATGGTAACCCAGAAGGTGGAATACCAAACAACCATTAACAGTAGTATTTTAGAGGACTAATTTAAAGAGTAGAATGTTCACAATGTATTAATTACAAAGTGAAGTTAACCTTTACACATTTCATTTTTATTTTGTAAAACTCTGTGTGGTTTTACAGGTTTCTGTTTTGTCTATGTGTATGTGTGTGTGACTAGTTAAATATATACAAAGTTAGATAGATATATACTAGTTAGACATATATACTTGATAGATATATACAAAGATTATTAGTGGTCAGTGAGATTACTAATGATTTCTACTTTCTTCTTGGTGCTTTTCTATATTTTCTACGTTTTCCATGATAAACACATATTCATTACTTTTATAAGCAGAAAAAAAGCAAAAAACATTTCTTTAAAAGGAATATAGCCTTTAACTCTTCCCCCAGAACTAAACTTCAAGAGAAATAGTGAAACGATCACAAGGAAATAAACCACCAAATTTGTAAAACCAAAATTAAGCCGACTCAATCAAACATAATGTCATTTTCTGTCCAAGTCATGCTAATCACTCACCGGCTATCTCGGTCCCACAGAAGTATCCGTATGTGATTGATGATAGATGGCTGACCTAGCTTAATCTCAATACCAGAACGGCAGTCATCATCAATTGGGTGCCTAGAAAATCCATGATCCAAATCATAATTTTGAGTATCGCCATCTAACAAGGCGGACTTCAGCTCCCCTTTCACAACCTGGGCTCCATACTTCATGGTTGCAATATTTTCTTCTGGGACTACAATTAAAAACAAAAGCAAGGGCAATGGTTACTTGGTAAATTATTCTATATTGTGGGCAAAAAGACAAAATTCTAGCATTCTAGCTGATTCTAGTATGTGCATTTCATTTAAAAATGGCAGAGACAAGTCTGTGGAGATAGAAGATGTGGACTGTCTATGAGGATTAAGATACCACCCACAGTTTACATTTAACGACACCATCAAAGCCACAGAGTGCCTAAGAGTAATGTTACTAAGGATAAGTTGGTAATACTAGAAAAAAAAATGTACTAGGACAAACAAATCAGCTCTGAGTTCACTCTATTAGTAGCTTAATTATTATCTACTGGACAAAACTGGCATAGAAGATGACATGTACCTGCAATTTGGACTGAGGGCAACATATTAAAGCAAAGCAGACAGACCACATATCTGATCAAACAACAGAAGACGCATTCCAATACAGCAGAGCTGCTGGACATGGACCATACATGGACATGCTGAAGGAGTTAATCTAGCTTGATCATCATCTAGCTAAAAAAAAGAGTAACATGTGTAAAAGAAGGTATATTTGCACTTCACCTGAGCATTTTTAAAAATGAAAATTCAGCCTGTCATTCAAAATCAATATTATGGTTATAATTAAACCCTCTCCACTCCCCCACACTAGATTTATTAAGTGTCAGTTGTTCCTGGAACTCTGAAGTCCTCTATGCAAAGCTTGCTTCACAGATCTGGAGCCTGTCCTCTAGGCGCCACCATTCTAACTGACACTCTCCATGGAGAGACAGGAGGCAGCATAAAGTAGATGTGAAGAGCTTGAGCTTCAGAGTCAGAATTCAAATAGTGGCTACACCTCTAACCAGGCGAATCACTTTGGGGAAGTCATCTTCTCTGAACTTCAGTCTCTCCAAGAGGGCAATACCTAGACATGGGTGTTTTTCTTGTTGGAAGGATTAAATGAGATGATGTTTGCAAAGCACATAGTAAGCTCTAAAAAAAATTATCAGAATTATTATAAAACATATACTAAAAAACACACAAGAGAACTAAGCAAGTTTATAGACTATAAATAAATGCTGAATTGTCACAGTACATATGCATCTTGTCTATGTGATTTAAATAGGGGAAAGTGTGAGCTCTAATTAGGCTCTTAGGGAAAGGGGGTAAGTAATTCATCACTGCATATTTCTTCAAAAATGTGGGTTTTTAAAAAATTTTTTTAGGGGAGCCTGAGTGGCTCAGTTGGTTAAGTGTCTGACTCTTGATTTTGGCTCAGGTCATGATCTCAGGGTCATGAGATTGAGCCCCATGTCAGGCTCCTCGCTGGGCATGGAGCCTGCTTAGGATTCTCTCTCCCCCTCTACCTCTGCCCCTCCCTCCCCCCCTGCTTGCACATGCTCTCTCAAAAAAGAAAAAAAATTAATTAAAAGCATTTTTTGAACGAAGCCAGGTAAAGGGAATGACTCCAGAAGATGACAATAAATGCAGCTGACAAATGAGGGCTGGGGTGGGTCTATTTAACTTGCAAAAGGGTAAGGCAATTCAGAAAAAAAAGCAAAATGAAACCTAGTCATGTTCAACCTCTGTTGTGCTTAAGTGATACAGGTTTATAACTTCCTGAGTTCTATTAGTTCATGGTAATCATACATATTCTTCATATTTATTTCTCATTTAACAAACCTTATTAATTCCTTTGATTCACTCCTCAAAATAACCCTTTGAGTGAAATACTATTACATGTCCATTTCACAGATGGGGAAGTAGGGGCAGAGAAGGGCTGGATGAACTTTGGTGCCTAAGGTCACACAGCCAGCCAGTAACAGAGCTGTGATTAGAACCTAGCAGTCTGCCTCCAGGAGCCCTGCCTGCCACCTCCGGCATAAGGGTTTCTGACGGGAAGACCACATTTTACCCCCTCTCTAATCCCTTCCTTGTAAGGTCGCCTGAGACAGAGGGAAAAAACAGAGTCTGATAAGTTTAAAATCAAACAAACGAAGTTGTATTTAAAGTGAGAAGACCTACGTCTGAGACTCAGGCTCTACCACCCACTGCCCCTGACTGAGGCCTCTCAGTCTCTGAATCTGAATCTGTTTTCTCATCTACAAATAACGCTGTGTCCAACCTACCCACTGTGTTACTGTAAAGATCATACTACAAATAATATATGCTATGGTATCCTGTAAGTATAAAGCATTCAGTCAAAAAAACGCGGAGCAATCAGTCTGTACCAGGTACCATGGGAATACCTCAGAGAGTGAGACACAGATGGGCCCTGCCCTCCTGATGTCTCCAATCTAGAGATGAAGCACTTCATAAGGCAAGCAAAAAAAATTTCCAATTGACACTTTTCAGTGTCAGTAACGTGTAACCCTTGGTAAACAGAGATCTCTGTTCCCTTATTGCTAGGTGTAAAATGTGGGGGGTCTGAAGTCTGTTGCTGCTGACCACTGATACCATCTCCACTAGTTCTCACACCACTAGTCAAGACCACCCTGAAAAGGGGGGAACTCAAGCTTTCAGATTTAGAAAGTGCTGCTACCCTTTGATTTTCTCTAAACATAAGCTTCTTCATCTCTAAAATTTATCAAGCTTGGAGTAACACACAGGCACCAGGATTTCAAGTGACTGTAACTAAAAGTCTAAAATGGAAATGAAATTGCTACCACAAGTCTAAAGTCTTCTTTTGAAGTTTATTTCAAGAGTGCTTGAGAACTTTTCTAACTATTCTTGATACAGATTCCTTGAAAGTATCTTTTACTTTAAAATGGGAAACATTTACACAAGTGGAAATTCTCTCATGGTGACTATAATCTGAGTTATCTCATGGGATAAAAATACAACTCCAAGTATTTGTGTGTGTGTGTGTGCACGTGCAAAACCTAAGTTAAATTTAAGAAGAATTTAAGAAAAAAAAAGTGATCATGAGAAAATTCAAGTCATAATAAAACAACTCAAACCATAAATATTCTTACTGCCTATATCTATCAGTAGACAAAAGAGCTCTCAAAAAAATATAGGGTTTTAGGGATTAAACAACATAGCAGGTAACAATACTTTTCTTTACATTTGTAATTTTGGATGCATTTTACAAACACGAAAAAAAAATTAAGCATTGAAGTTCCACAGCTAGGCAGAAACAAGCCAATTATTCGAAAGGAAAGCTGAGGAGAAATGGAATAGGACCTGCCGCCAGCGACACAGTGCCAAAATCTGAGCAGTGCTCGGCTAATTATCTTGTGTTTTTCTTTAATTGCATTATGTTCTTAACCATCCTTTGTTGAACTTTCTACTACATCTAGGCTGAGATAGTTGTTCACTCCTGATGGGTCATTTGGAGCCACACTTGGTTCTCTGCCCACCACAATCTCTTTACCTAATTCTGCACCCCAAATCACCTTGTACTCCCTAACCTGACTTCCCTGAAAGATGTGTGGCTTCTCCGTTCCAGCAAGTGTGGCATGACAAAGGGCTTTCTTGACAACTCCTGTCTTCCCTAACTCTCCCATTATCTCCACTCCCCGCAGGCCTTCTTTCCACATTTGACAGTACTGGTGCTCAAACACACCAAACACAAAACAGCAACAGGAAATAACCCAGGCAGGAGACTCTATAGAAGAACACTGGCTGTGTGAATCAGATCAGCACTTTGGTTCTGGCTCAGGCATCAATTTCACTGTTACTTTAGGCAAGTTACTTATAAAGATCACAGAATGAAAACTTCTAAGAGCTGAATGGGACCTTCATCTTATGTATTTAAAGAAAAAACAGTTCCTAAGCTTCCTTCTGTGTGCCGGACGGTGTTGGACTCAGCCCTCCAGCAGCTCATCATCTCATACAGACAAGTGCGTATCAGACATAAAATGCCTCCACAGATGAGGATTCAGGAGGGCTTCTTTGTGAACCCCCTAGTTTACCAATGAAGATACTATCAACTATAGGTGGGAAGATAAAGAACATATATGTCAAAGAGTTTTAAAAATATTAAAGTTCCAGGGGCGCCTCGGTGGCTCAGTTGGTTGAGCGGCTGACTCTTGGTTTTTTGGCTCAGGTCCTGAGATCAAGCCCCGCGTCAGGCTTTGCCCTCAGCGGGGAGTCTGCTTGAGACTCACTCTCTCCCTCTGCCCCTCTCCTTGCTCATACTCTCTGTCTCTCTCCCTCTCAAATAAATAAATAAAATCTTAAAAACAAAAGAATCTTTAGAATGGAAGCTGTGATATGCTCCCTGCTATAAACATGAAGAAACAATATTGTCCTCTTTCCCAAAGTCTAAAATCTGAGAGACACAAAACAAAGTATAACTCAGCCTGAACAGAAGAAAAACTAACTTTCAAGGCAGAAATACCTTCATAGTTAAGATAAAACTAAGCATCAAAGAAACGGTCTGAGTGCAAGTTGTTCAAATACTCTAAGGAAAAAAATAATTTCATTAAAAATTAATTCCTTTCCCCAGGTGTATGTACAAAACTAGTCAAAACCACCTTCCCAGAAAGACTAACCATCACTGGTAAGTTAAACCATCCTTTGGATCCTCTTTTGTTTTTTTAAAGGAGGAAAAAAATTATTGTAATTTGGTTAAAATCCTCAGGATATGCAGCTCTAAGAGTTGAACCTTCCAGTAACCAATATTAATAAACTCAAGAAAAAGTATCTGTGTTGCCCTTAATCCAGAATAGAACCTCTCCATAGTTCATGAAAAGTCCCAAAGACACAGAAGCTACACCCAGGGGAGAACAAAGAAACAAAGAAATTTGGTCAACAGTTTCAAAATAAGTGTAACTATCTTTCCAGAAGAATCCAGGAAGACGTCTGAAATTTTAGACCATGTTTTCCTAACAGTGAAGAAATGTGATAAAAGAAAATAATGGTATGTTTGGATAACATTTACTTAGAGAATAACTAACCTATCATTTTCGGAGCTGATAGGGAAGTCCTAAGCATCCTTAGTATTGATATTATGGATTTTGCTATCTATATAGTTAAAAAGTCAGAAAACCAGCCTGCTATTTCATCATTTCTCAAGGTTAGAAGTTAGATAAAAGATTCCCAGACATTTGTATAGTCTCTTCCTCGAGATCCCACTGAATTATCCCAAAATGAATAATCTAACATTTATGAGTAATAATTACAGTAAATCTATCAACCCAGAACTGAGTGTGCTCAGCTGTTTGATTACTCCCTTTCATGGTAATCTCACGGCTTTATTATAACCCAGGTGTGACACCTCCAATGACCAGCTGGTCAATTCTAAGCTACCACTAACTACATGAAGTGTCCAAAGCAAGTCCTCACTCCTGCAAAAATGTCCCAAGCCTATCTCTATAACGAATCCAGTTATAGGGCCCTATCAACACCTCAAATCAAAGCTAGGGCAAGAAGGGAGAAAAATAAACTTATATGAGCGGATCCAACAATGAGGACTTAGAAATTCTAAAATTACGTTACCCATCTTGTTACCTCTCCCCCTTCCATCCTCCCACCCTCTGTCTAAGGCTGACCCTCTCCTAGGACCACTCTCTAGCACCTCCAATCTCCTCCCAGATCTCTCTCGAGCTGTTCCCTCTAGCTGCCATACTATTTCTCTACTGCCTTTCACTCCAATTCACACGCTGGATGGTCAACATATTATATTTACTATCTTTTCAAACCCATGCCTAATTCCCCATTTAGCCAAGCTTCTGCCCAGACTACTCACCAACCGACCACAATTTATATCCTCAAGTTTTCCCTCAATTCTCATTCTTCTGATTTCCCAGCATCACTAGATACCAACGACCACCCTCTCCAAATAAAAGTTCTCTCCTCTGTTGGCTTCTATAACCCTACCCCGTTTTCTCCCTACCTCTAATTCTTCTTTCTCTACCTTCAGCCCCCCGGCTACTGGTCTTCTCCAAGTCTCAGACTTTTACTTCCTTCTCTACACTCTACCCCAGGTCTCAACTCTTTCTTCACTAGCTCTGACTGCTTTCTAAACACCAATAACATGCTTCCACTGCTATCAAACATTTCTCTGTGCATTCATTCACAGCATCTATACAGCATCTTAAATGTTGAGGATACAAAGATCAATAGACCTTACAAAGATCATCTCTGCCTTCAGACCAAAGACAAGTTAACAAAAATGTTTAAAACAATGTGATCAATGTGATAATTCCTACACAGACATAGAGAGATGAGGAAGAACACAAATAATGATAATTTAACAACGGTTTCCTAGATTGAGTTCACAGACATTCTTTGCACACATTATTTCAACTAATTCTTATAACAATATGGAAACAATAGGAAATGTAGGACTAACTGTAAAATTCCTATGTAACTTAAAACCAGGTCATACAATTAATAAGTGACTCATTCAGGATTTGAAGTCAAACTTGTCTGGCTCCAAAACCAATACTTTTTCTTCTATGCACAATGAAAAGAAATCTAAATCTGATGAGTCACGAGAGAAGTCCAGACTAAGGACACCTATTTAAGACCAATCAGTATTCAAGAGAATGTCTGAACACGGTCAAGGAAAAGATCACTCAGGGAAATGACTAACATGGGACAGAACTTGGTACTTAGATGTTCCAGAAACTCTCAAACTCAGTAAGTCTAAAAACAAGCTCAGCATCTTCAGAGAACTACTAAATTTCATTAATGCTAAGACACATGTTTTTTCAAATTTTAACATTTCTGAAATTGGGATATAGGCATGATGGTGTGTCAGGGTTTAACTGGCAATACTGTTTACTTTCTTAGTGGTACATAAAACAGTGGCACCTCAGAACTTCTGGTTTCTTAGATTTGATAAAATAAGGTAACTTCCTCCTAAACTTAATCCTCAAATTTAAATCCCTTAAACCACCAAGATCTATTTTTTTAGAATAATATCTCCTTTATACATACATACTTTCCCTTTTCCCTACCACCACTCTAGTTTATGGTTGTACCAACCCCATGCAGGTCAATACCCTCCTCGCTGGTCTCCCTGAACTGGTTTTCCCTGTTCTAGATAATCAAGTACAGCACCATGGATCAAACTTTCAAAACCATCATCATAGTCATGCATCTCTACCTCTCGAAAATTAGCTTCTCATTGTGCATAAGCAAAATCCCAAGCTAGTTTGAAAGACTTCCACAATCTTGCCTGAACTGACCTTTATAGACGTCACTATTTATGAATGCTAGCCTTCTGCTCTAGTCTACCTCTTCTGTTCCTGATCCTTCAAATGCTCTACCTTGTCTGTCAAACGTAACCAGTCCTCCCCTTGGAACACACTCCACCCGATGCCACTCATCCAAGGTCAGGATTCACCTCAGGCTTCATAATCTCCATGAAATCTCCCTCAATCCTTCTAAGCCATATCTCTTCTGAAGTTCACAGCACGTGCTCACCTTTGACATGGTTGTACTTAACTTTTCATGGGAGTATATGTCTTGTTTCCACAAGGATATTAAAAGGATCAAAGGTGGAGACTATATTTTGCATTTGCCCATCATAATTTAGTGGTTCATTACACAGCCGATCTACACAGGTCTGCCTCTCCTCTCCACATCTTTCTGTGTGATGCCGGGCAAGTTACTTAACCTCTCTGTGCTTCAGTTTCCTCATTTGTAAAATGGAGACAATAATGGTACCAACTTCAAAAGGCTGTTGTAAGAATTAAATGATCATGTAGAACTGTTATTGATACATACAAGCACTTTATAAGCACTTCATAATTGCTATTATTTTTATTAATAAGATCACATAAGTGTTGGAAATGTAACACAAGTGTTAGCTATTACTATTATTTAGAATCTCCATGCTCACAGTACCTAAAATAATAATAAGTACATAGCACATACTCAGTGCTGATTTGATGGAGAAGGTCTTAGCATGAGAAGAAGCTCTTCAGGAAGTGTCTATTTCTGATTTGCTAGGGAACAGCTGAAGAAATCTGTCCAGGAATGGCAAGAAATACCTATTTGGGAGTCTACAAAGGCTCAACAATCTCTGGGGGAATCAAGAGGAGAATAAAGGAAGCAGAGCTATATGTTCTTAGACCCACACATACCACATACACCTACAACTAGAGTTTTGTAGCTCATTTTGTAGCTTAGACTGTCAGACGAGGGAGAAAACATCTTCATGAGATGAGGATAAACAGGTACTCACTGAGCATGCCTCTGTAATTGAGGTCCATATCCCGGCTCTCTGATCGAACTTTAATAGCATCCAGAATGGCATCGGGAGACAACAGTCCTGAAGGCCTCACAACGTTCAGAAGTTCAGTGAGGCTCATCAGAGGCAAACGCACAGCCTGCATGATTTCAGCATGATTCTCCTTTGAATTGTGCTTACACCAATTTAACAAGGCTAGGAAGATATCTTTCTCTGGGGCTGCAAATGAATCTCTTAATACGATGTTTAAAAGTGCTGTCTGAAAAGGATAAAAAAAAAATTCTAGTCATTACGGAGCTCAGCCATGTGCATGATCAATCAGCAAAACCTCACAGAACTGTGAGGATGACTTATATCTCAACAACTCTCTTCGACCGTCTTCTTTCTTTAATCTTTGTGCCATGTACTCTCTTGCCCATCACGGTTCCGTGAATAGCCATGGGCATCTAGTACCACTACATCAAATGTCTAGTCTTTCCCACACATGTGCACCTATCTTCAATAAAACAAGAAGAAAAATGGCAATGCGAGGAGCTGTCATTCCATGCAGGCTCTCCAGGAGAGCTTACATTTATAAGTCAGTAAGATACATCTGGCATTTAAAATTCGAAATCTTTTGTTCCACGGTATTATTGCACTCCCATATTTCTGGTTCTCAGATTTCCAGACTGACCTCCAGCAACACTGGGGCAACCCTCAAAGACCTTGCCTCCAAAAAATTAAGTAGGATAATAAGAATCATAGTTTACACTCAGGCCAAAATATGTAGCTTTTCAAATAGGTCTTCTCATTTGAAATATTCAGGTCCTCAGAAGAACATAAAGAGGGAATTAAGAGACCAGGGTTCAGAGAAAGATTTGGGCAAAATAATGGTCTATTTTTTTGAGGCAGCAAAAAAAAAAGCAGTGACTTAAAACATCCAATGACACTTCAAATCTCCTTTATGAATTTTCCCTTTCACAATAAGGAGTTATTAGTTGCACCTCTCTGTTGGAGAGATATAAAACTAAAAAATAGTACAAAACACCACAAAGGAACTTGACACGCATCACTTGGAAAACACCACCCTGCATAGAATCTTAAAAAAGAAAACAAAAGCAATTTGTCTCTCTTTTATATGATCTACATAGAGTCGCAGTAGCCGGAGGCGGGTGGCTAGACAGACGACCTCTTCCAGACCGATGGTTTTTATTTTTTTATTCTTAGTCTATGGCTCTCTTCCTACAGATCTAAGTAACGCGCCACATGCCTGTAAAGTACTTGCAGACGTCGACACACCTTAGAGAGGGAGAGGAAGCCTTCACTGGAGAGCACCTCCTGAGCATTTCTGTCCATAAACATGCAGCACATGCAAGTTAACTTGGGAAGCGAGTAGAGGCTGGCAACATCAAAAGTCATGCAGACATTCTGAATGTTAAGTATGGTGCAGAGATACTCAGAGGTAGAATCCTCCAGCTCTGGAAATCCGTATTTATGAGCCAGGCTCAAAAAGTCCAGCAACACCTCCTCCTTCTCATCTGTCAGTGTTGCCCGCCCAGTGTAGATGTATTTAAGCAGCATCGTGAATGCTTCTGCAGTGGTGTCTTGGAGAGGGATTTCTGCTTCGGGCTGAGATTCTCGCATCCCACCATACAGTAATGCTCTGCACGTGAGAGAAGAAATGCATGAGGAAAACCTCAAATAAGAGTTGCTACAATATTATGAAATCATGCTTATCAGCATCTTGCAAACATAAATTTGTTTAATGACACAAAGATTCAGGTGAAGAAATGCATAGTAATCATTTTAAATAGTTCTCTAAAGAAAGAAAAATAATTTATAAACTATTTTGGATTAATTCTATAAACAACTGGACTAATGAAATATCCTGAGAGCTCAAATATGTAATAAACATTCATTAAGTAGAAAGATGAAAGTGCTCTTTTGAAAGGAACAGTGAAACCCATATAAACATATTAAAGGTCAATAAGGCGGTTTAAAAAGTAAAACTCTGTAGGAAAAGATATAATCAGATAAAAACAATTATACCCAAACAGGTGCCATTCTCCCGTCTCAGACTGGCAGAAATTAAAAATCCAGTTAACTATTCAGTACTACAAAGGCAATGGAATAACAGGTTCCCTCATGCACCGCTTTGAGCCCATAAATAGGCACCCCTTTGGGGAAAGTAATGTAAGTAATTTCTATTCAAATCTAAAATGGGCATAGGGCATACCCTTCAACTCAGTAATCTCACTGTTAGGACTCAATTCTAGAGAAATAATACAGCAAAGTAAAGATACATGTATAAGAATACATAGTGAAACAACGGAGGGCGCCTGGGTAGCTCAGTCAGTTAAGCGTCTGCCTTCGGCTCAGGTCATGATCCCGGAGTCCTGGGATCGAGTCCCGCATTGGGCTCCCCGCTCAGCGGGGAGTCCCTGCTCAGCGGGGAGTCCGCTTCTCCCTCTGCCACTCCCCCTGCTTGTGCTTCCTTTCTCTCTCTGACAAATAAAGTCTTTAAAAAAAAAAAACAATGGAAACACTGAAAAAAATCTTAAATGTCCATCAACAGAAACATAATTTTAAAATTTAAAAACGGATATATACTTCTGTGCAGCTATTACAGAGATCAATGTATACAGTCTTGGAAAGATATCCAGGATATAGTATGTAAGTCAAGTTGCAGACCCAGATGTGTTGCACGGGATTTGTTGCACCATATGTGTGTATGCACATAGGTATATAGAGAAGTATCTATTTATATTGAGAAAAATCAGGGGAAATTCATTTTACACTGTTAACAGAGGTTGTCTCTGGGGAGTGGGATTAGATGGCCGGGAGGGAAGGACTTCCATTTGTTACTTTATGAATTAAAAATAAAATTGGGGATGGGATGGACTATGGATGATTTGACTTCTTTTTTCCTGTCTTTTCAGTATTTTTCAGATTAAAAAAAATCCTATTATTGCTTATCTGCTCATCTAAAAAATGAAAACCATACAATCCAGTCAGGTAATGAATTTGAACTTCTACCTCTATTACTGTAGGAAGAATAATATGAACCAATTAAACCTCCAATCCATCAGGAAAGAAAGGAGGACAAGGAAGGAGTATAGAAAAAGAAGAGTAAAAGTGAGAAAGAAAATGTGTAAAAGTGGGGCGCCTGGGTGGCTCAGTCGTTAAGCGTCTGCCTTCAGCTCAGGTCATGGTCTCAGGGCCCTGGGATCGAGCCCTGCGTCGGGCTCCCTGCTCAGCAGGAAGCCTGCTTCTCCTTCTCCCACTCCCCCTGCTTGTATTCCCTCTCTCGCTGTCTCTCTCTCTGTTAAATAAATAAATAAAATCTTTAAAAAAAGTGTAAAAGTGAAAACAAGAGAATAAGGGGGCAAAAAGAGACTCCCCCTGCTCCTAAGATTCTAAGAGTAGGAATAGCATTTCAATGGTTCCCTCCATATCTGTTGGAATTCTTCCTACCCTCCTCCAGGCCTTGGCATTCCCGATGGCCTCCAGGAAATAGTTGAAACCATCCAGGCAAAGATTCACAAATATTCTGAGTATATTTCCTCATTGGGTTATACTGTGCCTAAAAACATCCTTGAAGGTTTTCATTAATCCAGAGAGCATCCCACCACAACCTTAAAATTACTGGATTAAAGAATACTTTCCTAGGGAGATCTCGCCAAGGCTCACTCCCACTGCAGTGTGATCCATGGTATTTACCTAAATTCTCAAGGCTATAAAAGTAGTTTTGATGAGGCTCCCTTGGAATACTAAATATGAATCCCCAACCTGTGAAAAATTCCCTGCTGTACACGTAGTCTGTCCTCATCTGGGAAATGATAGGCTCTAGGACAACAATTAGGGAGGCTTCTCCTAACTTTCCTTTGCATATGAAGAGTATCAGCAATGAGAATCTAAGAGAGCATTACCAATGACTCTGAGTTGAGCCTAGTGAGCCATCATATATTATAAATATTCAATATCCACAAAGAGACACCAAGAACAAGTTCAGTAAGTGAGGGAAGTATGTTCCATTCACTCAATATGATCTTCAAATTTCTAAAAGCATGTGAGTTTCTTTTGAGACTATACTGATCATCTAAAAGATATCCACACACAGTTGTCTCGAATTATTTTTGAAAAGAGGGAAGGTATATAATATTAACAAATATTAAACGTAAGGCTGAAGAGTTCTGACTTAATAAGGAATGGTCTCTAAAACGCTTTAACAATAATGAGTGGACCAAAAGTAAGAAAAGGGAAACACAAAAGGAAAAGTGTGCGGAGGACAGAGGCTGGTAACTAATAATGACCAGACCAAGGCAGGCTGCCTGGGTGGAGCTGACCACTAGCAGGGTGTGTAGGAGAGGGTCAGAGAGAACTCTTAGAAGATGCTCCTGGCTTCATCTACAGTGGCATTTTATATGTGCAAGATGGGATGTTCTAAAAATGTTTAAAAAGGGGGCACCTGGGTGGCTCAGTCGTTAAGTGTCTGCCTTCGGCTCAGGTCATGATCCCAGGTTCCTGGGATCGAGCCCCGCATCGGGCTCACTCCTCAGCGGGAAGCCTGCTTCTCCCTCTCCCACTCCCCCTGCTTGTATTCCTGCTCTCGCTATCTCTCTCTCTGTCAAATAAATAAACAAAATCTTTAAAAAATAAAAAAAAAAAATGTTTAAAATGTACTAAAAGAGTTCTAGCTGAATAGTAAATATTTCCGAAAGCCTCATCTCACTACAATGTGTGTGACTCCAGATATTGTTTTGTTGACTCGCTTAATTCTGATTGTAAAAATCAAGACTGTTTTCACTAGAAGGTAAGTGAAATTTTCTCTAAGCCACTGGCTTTCAGGTTTTAGATATGAGTTTCCCAGGACAATCCATGATTTTATGCATAGGGACTCTATGGATTTATCAAAGATAAATTAGCACTCAGTCAATAATTCAGTGATGATTCCCTTTTAACAAATATTAGGTAAAATGTAGAGTAATTAGAGCTTAGCTTAACATTCATAACCCTGGAAGTTAAATGTTTGTGTGACAAACAATGGCTACGTAGAAGCAGGATTTTTTTTTTTATTTTTACATTAGTACATAAAGACTTCACTTAGTTTCAGTTATATATCTGCTTAGTTTTAGTTTTATATAACTAAAACTAAATCTCAGTAATTACTTAAATTCCCTTTAATTTGGGGTTGCCAAACTGCCTATCTCATTGGGTTACCTACAGGTCCTGGGCCTCAGTGGTCTGAAACCAAGAGGTAGACATGTTCACTATCAAGTCCAAAGGTCAGTCCACTTATACAACAAGAAGGCTTACTGCCAGCAAATCAGCTTAAGTTCCATCAGTCATCAGCTGTGAGCAGCAGGTGAGGGCCGTAAAAGACGAACCCTGAAAAATATTCTTGAGACCCTGAAAAAAATGGTTGCTGAGGGACAGTCGAGCATGGGAAGCCTTCTCACCCTCTAATTCTCAGATGGCTCCTGAAGGAAAAGGTGATTTTAAATTAAAAAAGAAAAAAAAACTAACAAAAAGTCTACAAATATGGAATTCTTGTAGAGGTTGAATTGAGAGATTGCAAGAATTTATTGTTATGCTTTGTTACATATTTTTCACAGAGGAGAAAAATACCAGTGTTTTCCACAAGTGACTTGAATCTTCAAAAACTAATATACACTTACCGAAAATATTGGCACCTTGCTGCTAAAATTACCCTGTGGGCAGGAAAACGTTTCTTTTCCACAACAAATGTGACGTCGCCATATTCTTCCCCAATCAGCAAGGCACCAATATGTTCAGACAAAATGTGCACATGATCAATTTCCCCCACTGCAGTAAAGGGGCGAAGAGGATGGCTGTTACTCATTTTGTAGAACAGGTGATAGTCGTTGATCTAGGACATAAAGAAGGGATAAGAATTAGTGGGGGGAGCAAAGTACACTTAGAAAATCACATACCATAAACATAGCTAAGTAAGAATTTAAACTACTTTAAAACAAATCACATGAGAGAGACTGCATCATTACTTGCATCTTTATCAACCAATTTATTCTCGGAAGTAATTCAGCCTGACTCCATGAACTCCAGGCCCTTCAGTGTCTTATCACACTAGGAAAACAAACATGCCAGGTCTTCCAACACAAACAGCACTTGGAGCCATCATATTCTAGAAAATCGTGCCCAGTTACAGGTCCCCTATTTCTCAGTACCTCAGGAAGAGGAAAATCAACAACCAGAACTCCTCTTGTGGCACAGATCTATTTAATGAGGTTGGATATAACTATACCCAGGAGAGTCATCTGGGCACAGATCTAGACCTAAATCATAAGCAGAATAAACTAAATCATCAGATTCCAAATACCTTCAGAGGATTTCGTCTGAAAATATCTTAAATACTTTCCAAAAAATTATAATCTTCTAGAGTCACAAAAATAGCCTGACATTTATTAATGAAATCTTAACCCCCTGAAAAAAAAAAGAATAACCCCAATATTTTTCTTAAGACTATAACTTCTAATTCAAACTTGCAGCTCTGATATGAGGTTGCCTGTGCTTACAACATCATTACATTTCAACTCATTTACAGGCACTTCTTTGCTTTTGTATGCAATGCTCTTCTACAGATGTAACTAAAAATTGAAACATTAATTGAAACATGATTAACAGCCTTATATGTTAGAAAGGGGAGTTATATGTTAGAAAGGGGAGTTACGTCCTTGAAAGCTAAAAGTGGTCATATGCTTCAATCTCTCCAGTATTTGCAGGTACTGTTTTTTCAAGGGTAAGTAACCCAGCAAGTGGGTAGGAGCCCTCACTGGCATCTAGGTGCCCCAGGTGAAGACGTGGCTGACAGCTCAGAGGTGTGCCAGCTACCCCTTCATTGCTACGCCTCTACTGCACCAGAGACCAGGGGAACTGAGACAGATGTGCATTCTTCACTAGACCTCCACACCTTCTTGAATTGTCCACTTGGACCACAATTAAAGCTTAAATCATTCTTAATCTTTAAACTTCCACATCTAGATCCATTATTAGCAAGGTGTACGAAAAATTTTATCCCTTTATCCCCAGAATCTGCAGTGAAATATCCTTTCAGTCCAGGTTCCCTAGTTCCTTGCTACTCCATGTCCACCCCCAACAGAGAGAGCAACAGCAAGGACTGTGACATAGAGGGACATGGAGCCTGAGTTAGGCAAGGAGACACCCACCCCAGGTAAGTGGACAAGCTCCTGGCCCCCTACAGAAGTAGCATCAAAGGGATAGCAGCATACTCCCCAAGGCAAATCCCTCTTCTTCAACTACAATCTCCATTTGAAAGCCTTAAAAACCGAATCATCTCCAGTCACCTGTGTAGAAAGACCAAACTCAGCTTAAGAGGATCTATTTAGGAATGTCAGCAAACAATGCATGATTCAATTGTTTAATGCATGATATAACAGTCTAACACAGGAGTTGGCAAACTTCCTGCAAAGGGTCAGATAGTAAATATTTTAGGCTTTGCAGGCTATATAGTCTCAGTATAGACCACTGGAGCCAAAAACAGACATAGACAATAAGTAAATCAATGAGCGTGGCTATATTCCAATAAAACTATTTACTGAAAAGGGATGGATTTAGCTCTCAGGACTATGGTTTGCCAAACCCTGCTCTAACATATCATCAAAGATTGGCTGTACTCTAGACAAAGGATCGGACTCTTTCTGGTTTTTGTTTTGGTTTCTGGCTGGGTTACCCAACTGATGTTCAAAATAACATGGTCATTTCCTGTGTCAGCCATGAAATTCTGAAATCTACTGGTGCCTCACTTCCAAACCTCATTCCTCTTCAACATGAACTCTCACATCACTATCCCATATTTCAGTGATGGTGCATGGCTCTAAACAAAACAGACTCTTTCCCTGCCTGAAGGAATGCATTGCATATACCCAAGTGAATATACTGCTGGTATAAAATTCTAAGCTTACAATTTCATCCAGGTCTTAAGTGAGACAAAATGACTCTTGATGAGAAATGATTGATTTTTGGTTAACTAGCTCAAAGGTGAATTTATAATTCTTCAACTGATACATAATAAACATCAATATTATATATATAAATATCTACCTTAATAGGTTCTCCAGATCTGTACTTAATACATACAACTTCATTTTGCTAAATTTACATTTTAATCATGTTTTTCCAATTGAAGATATAAAGTGAATATTGCCAGGTATAGAAAACAGCCAATTACTATGGGATAAATACAATTTTTATTGGCATATAGAAATAATTTTAATTAGACCAGTGATTGTCAACAAGCTTACACACACTGGAATCACATGCGGAGCTTTAAAAAAGGGGCAGAAAAAGACGCTTGCACCCCACACCAGAAATTGTGACTTAGTTGGCCTGGAATATGGAATCACTCTTCCCAAGTGATTCTAACGAGCACACTGAAAAGGAGCCACTGACTTAGACTCTGTTGTTGTAGTCACATACCTTATTCAGGTGCACAAATACACAAACAAAATATCCACTGAGAAAATACATTGAGGATTTGATTCCATTTTGAATCTTATCGCAAAGAGGCAAATGGTGCCAACAAAATTACCAAGGCCACAGCTCATAAGAAGAAAATATTTGAAAATACTTTTGCCAGATGCCAGAGCTTAACTACAAAGTAATAGTTGGGTCCACCCACCTGTATTTTAAAAAGCACATTTTAGAAACACACATCAATAAAGTTAATTTTTTAAACCTACAACTTTAATTTGATAAATAAAATTGGAAAAAATGTTAAAGTTCATGGAATACAACTGTTTATTGACTTGTTTCTTAAGCTTTAAAACTTATCCTATCACTGTCAACATATGTGATCCTTGACAAATTTTCTAACTTCCATGAGATTGTTTCCACACCTGTAATGACATGGTTATAGATTTTTTTAAAGTTATGTTTTGTAACTCTGCCACTGACTTTCAATATCACTGCTTTGGCCTGACATATGAACTCTCCTGACTCAGCATATGATTGTACTCATGACTGCGATTTATTACAGTCAAAGAATACAAAGCAAAATTAGTAAAGGTTTTGAAAAAGCATATGGGGCGAAGTCTGAGAACCAGACATGAGCTGCCAAGGGTCCTCTTGCAGTGGAATTACATGGGATGTGCTTAATTCCCCCAGCAACAAGTTGTGACAACACATGTTGCCAACCAGGAAGCTTGTTGGAGACTCAATGCCCTGAGTGTTTATAATGCATGCTGTCACAATAGGTAGCCCCTATTCTAGACTCCCAGAAGGAAAGTAGTGTTCAACATAAACCACAGTATTTGCACAAACTGCTTAAGTGAGCCACTCGAATCCTTCTAAACTCTAAGTTTCCATCTAGGTGCCAAATAAGGGCCAACCCTGCAAGCAGGACTTCCTAAAGACAGCAATTCAGTCCTGCTGTTAGCCATTTTCTGTATATTTCCAGAAACAATTAGAGGGTCTAATGATGTTAGCAAAAGCACTGAAAATAAGGAATCTAAGAGCCTATCTGATGTACTTATTTAAGTATCTTTGGTTTGGAGAGAGGAATACCGAAAAAACAGCCTACTCTACCTGCCCAAATGTATTCCTGACCCCTGATCTCCCATTATGCCAGATGCAAATAGTTTTAGGGATGGTTTTCTTCAAAATTTCAAGGATAGGGACCACAGGGTATTATATGCAAACAATGAATCATGAAACACTACACCAAAAACTAATGATGTAAGTGGCTGTCCAATTTTGCCAACACCATTTGTTGAATAGAATGTCTTTTTTCCAATGGACATTCTTTCCTGCTTTGATGAAGATTAGTTGACCATAGAGTTGAGGGTCCATTTCCAGGCTCTCTATTCTGTTCCATTGATCTATGTCTGTTTTTGTGCCAGTACCATACTGTCTTGATGATGACAGCTTTGTAATAGAGCTTGAAGTCTGGAATTGTGATGCCACCAGCTTTGCTTTTCTTTTTCAACATTCCTCTGGCTATTCGGGGTCTTTTCTGGTTCCATACAAATTTTAGGATTATTTGTTCCATTTCTTTGAAAAAAGTGGATGGTATTTTGATAGGGACTGCATTAAATGTGTAGATTGCTCTAGGTAGCATTGACATCTTCACAATATTTGTTCTTCCAATCTGGACCATTTCCTTACACCACACACAAAAATAGACTCAAAATGGTTGGAAGACCTAAATGTGAGGCAGGAGTCCATCAAAATCCTAAAGGAGAACACAGGCAGCAACCTCTTTGACCTCAGCCACAGCAACTTCTTCCTAGAAACATCGCCAAAGGCAAGGGAAGCAAGGGCAAAAATGAACTATTGGGACTTCATCAAGATAAAAAGCTTTTGCACAGCAAAAGAAACGGTCAAAAAAACCAAAAGACAACCGAAAGAATGGGAGAAGATATTTGCAAATGACATATCAGATAAAGGGCTAGTATCCAACATCTATAAAGAACTTATCAAACTCAACACCCAAAGAACAAATGATCCAATCAAGAAATGGGCAGAAGACATGAACAGACATTTTTGCAAAGAAGACATCCAAATGGCCAACAGACACATGAAAAGTGCTCAACATTGCTCGGCATCAGGGAAATCCAAATCAAAACCTCAATGAGATACCACCTCACACCAGTCAGAATGGCTAAAATTAACAAGTCAGGAAATGACAGATGTTAGCGGGGATGCGGAGAAAGGGGAACCCTCCTGCACTGTTGGTGGGAATGCGAGCTGGTGCAGCCACTCTGGAAAACAGTATGGAGGTTCCTCAAAAAGTTGAAAGTAGAGCTACTATACGACCCAGCAATCACACTACCGGGTATTTACCCCAAAGATACAAATGTAGGGATCTGAAGGGGTATGTGCACCCTGATGTTTATAGCAGCAATGTCCACAATAGCCAAACTGTGGAAAGAGCCAAGATATCCATCAATAGATGAATGGATAAAGAAGATGTGGTGTATATACACAATGGAATATTATGCAGCCATCAAAAGGAACGAAATCTTGCCATTTGCAACAACGTGGATGGAACTGGAGGGTGTTATGCTGAGCGAAATAAGTCAATCAGAGAAAGATATGTATCATATGATCTCACTGATATGAGGAATTCTTAATCTCAGGAAACAAACTGTGGGTTGCTGAAGTGGAGGGGGGGTGGGAGGGTTGGGGTGGCTGGGTGATAAGACATTGGGGAGGGTATGTGCTATGGTGAGCGCTGTGAATTGTGTAAGACTGTTGAATCACAGACCTGTAGCTCTGAAACAAATAATACATTATATGTTAAAAAAAAAAAGAAGATAGTAGGAAGGGAAAAATGAAGGGGGGGAATCAGAGAGGGAGACGAACCATGAGAGACGATGGACTCTGAGAAACAAACTGAGGGTTCTAGAGGGGAGGGTGGTGGGGGGGTTGGTTAGCCTGGTGATGGGTATTAAAGAGGGCACGTACTGAATGAAGCACTGGGTGTTATACGTAAACAATGAATCCGGGAGCACTACATCAAAAACTAATGATGTAATGTATGGTGATTAACATAATAAAAAATATTCTAAAAAATGAAAAAAAAATAATGATGTAATGTATGGTAACTAACATAACATAATAAAATAGAATTAAAAAATAAATATAAAAAAAATTTCAAGGATAATCCCAATGTTATTTAAATAATTCCTGTGCATATGGGAAGTAGTTTTCTGCTACTTCTTATAAAGCCAATTTAATCCTGACAGGAAGATGCCTATACCCACACACTCAAAAAACCAGCATAAATAACAAAAATCCTAAGTAAAATATTGGAAAACAGAATTAAGCAGGATTCATGGCAGAGTGGGTCAATTCCAAGGACAGATGAATATTAGGAAAAATAAGTCATTGAATTAAAATGTCAAAGTGGAACAAATCATAAAATCATAATTAGCTCAATAAAAGCTAAAATATCTTTTTTTAAGATTTTTATTTATTTATTTGACAGAGAGAGACATAGTGAGAGAGGGAAGACAAGCAGGGGGAGTGGGGGAGGGAGAAGCAGGCTCCCCACTGAGCAGGGAGCCCGATGCAGGGCTCGATCCCAGGACCCTGGGATCATGACCTGAGCCGAAGGCAGATGCTTAACGACTAAGCCACCCAGGCACCCCTAAAATATCTTTTTTAAATATTTTTAAAAGATTTTATTTATTTATTTGAGAGAGAGAGAGTGCATGTGAGAGAGAGCATGAGCAGGGGAGAGGGGCAGAGGGAGAGAGAGAGAGAAGCAGACTCCCTGCTGAGCAGGGAGCCCGATGCAGAGCTCGATCCCAGTACCCTGGGATCACAACCTGAGCCAAAGGCAGCCGCTTAACCAAATGAGCCACCCAGGCGCCCCACTAAAATATCTTTTTAAACAATCACTACTGAGTTTATCTTTAAAAAGTTCTAACTGAATAGGAATAAAAGGATACTTCCTTTTATTAGAATACTAATACTTCCTTAACTTTATACATACATATACACACATACATAGCCTAACTGTAACAGATATAAGCATTTGGTTAATAATAAAACACTAGAAACATTCCTAGAAAGTTCAGAAATAAGACAAGGATGTCTACTTTTACCACTATTAACAAAAGACAATGCAATTAATTGAACCAAGTTAAAGGTAAATGGATTAGAAAACAAAGAGGCAAAATAATCACTATTTGCAGATAATCTGACTGCCCATGTGAAAAATCCATGAGAATCAACTGAAAAAAATCTGAGAGAAAATAAAGGAGGTTCATTAAGGTGATCTCATAAAATTATATGAAAATGTATCCTTCCATGCCAAAAACCACCAGCTAGAAAATATGAAGAAAAAAATTCGCAATTTATAATTGCAAAACACATCTAATACTTAGGAATAAACTCATAAACTCATAGAACTCATGGAATAAACTCAAAATCCATCGAAGAATTTAAGAGAAATAAATGAAGAGACATACATTGTTTGGACAAAGAAAAATCCATTGTTAAAGAGATCAATCATCCCTAAATCACTGTATGAAAAAAAGCACATTCGATATTTTAATGTATTTTAAATGTTATGAAATTTCAAAATTCACGAAAATATTCTTGGTAGGGCTAACAGTTAAAAAACAATAATTTGACAAATACGCACAGAAAAAATTGAGAATGAGAGGAGAGATTTTTATATTTATCAAGAGGTGTTTTAAGTTGAGGAACACAGTTCTAATTAATACAGGAATTAAAAGTAATGCTGATCACAATCACAACAGAGTTTTTAAATTAAATTGGGATAAAGGAGTTCATCCGGAAGAATAAATACGTGATTTGGTATATATTCTGGAAAAAAAAAGAACAATGGGGGGCCAGCTTAGTGGATGAGAAAGCAAATCATAAATTGGAGCAATTAGAACAATGTTATATTAGAGAGACAGATCACTGGAACATATTAGTCCAGAAAAAAACCCAAATACTATACACAGGAATTCACTATATATATAAAAATACACCATTTCAATTCAGTGGGGGGAAATATGGAAGTTCTTTCAATAAAAGACATTGTTGGATAGCCATTTTTTAAAAAGTAATCTGGATATTCACATAAGAACACAGAATTAAGTACATAAGAATGGCAACCTCAGCACTTTCTGTAACAATAAAAAATTGGGAAAAAATGCCCATTTAAAGGTAACTGGAGGGCGCCTGGGTGGCTCAGATGGTTGAGCGTCTGCCTTCGGCTCAGGTCATGATCCCAGGGTCCTGGGATCGAGTCCCGCATCAGGCTCCCTGCTCCTTGGGAGCCTGCTTCTCCCTCTGCCTCTCTCTCTCTCTCTCTCTCTCTCTCTCTCTCTGTCTCTCATGAATAAATAAATAAAATTTAAAAAAAAAAAAAAAAAAAAAAAAAAAAAGGTAACTGGATAAACAAATAATGGTAAATCTATATAGTGTAATATTATAGAATGATTTAAGAGGAATAAACTCAGATAATACTGACATTGAAAAAAATCTAAAATATATGTATTTATATGGAAAAACGTATTTACATGGAAAAAGTGTATTACATGGAAAAACTGCAAAACCGTATTACAGTAAAATGTTATTTTATTAAATCCATTTTTAAAAAGCAAACATCAAATTGCTAACAAGGGTTAACCCAAAGAATCAGGGCTGTAGGAAAATTTTATGTAGCACACTACAAAATTTTGTAATGTTTGAATTTTTATAAGTATGTTTTATTTATAATAAAACTTTATACAAGTATTTTAATAACTTTGGCCACTAAAATTACAAAATAAATTAGTTTGTGTATGAGACAGCAAGTGTTTTAATTTGCCACAACCAGCAGTACCTGATTTAATGACTAAGAACAGTAAGCAGAGGGACTATATATTATCTCCCCAGATGAAAATTAATTAACAACTTGAAGACAAGGACAAAAAGTTCATTACACGAAGACAGATATTACACGAAGGCAGGAATGAATATAAGATACCTGGGTAGCGTGGCCTCCTAGGATACCCTATCTGATGCATCCTGACTAAAGATCTTCACCTTTGAGATTTTCAGTATGACTTTTTCTAGACTTAAGGTACATTTTTTTTTCAGATGCAAACACAGTGCTGAGATTTGCTCCTGTTGACAGCCCAAGTCTAACTTTGCTGATGTTCACAAGATAGGGCAAGGGTAATCTATTCACTCAACTGTTCCTTCAAGGTGGGAGAAGGAGAACAGGAAGGCAGAGGCAACAAGGACCTACTGGCAGAGGGGGCAACAATACCACCACCAGGAAATGGTGCCATTTGTGATAGCATATAGTATTATTAGTTGAGGGTCCTGGGACTTCATATGGATTTATTTACCAGGGATGGTGGTATAGAAACTACACTCTTTCATGGCTGGGTAACTTTCATGGGGTCAAATGCATTTAAAAAAAAGACAAAAGCAGCAGTACTAATATTCTCAGGGCTACTATTTACTATGTCATAAGAAACCCACACCCACTTGTTCTAACCAAAATAATGAACAATGTCCATCAATAGAGTGCGCCATATGTAGTTTATACTGTTGTAATGTTATAATTACCTCTTAAGGAGTCTGAAAAATCCCAAGTCGATCTAAATATCAATTTCTTTACTTAAAACTCACTTCTGGCAGAACTGTTTACAAACTTTTCCTTAAGAAAGGGCTTTCCACATTTTTTAAAGTTTATTCTCCATAGTGTAATCAGGAAACAAAGAGCAAACAAAGTTTCACCCGACAGAGATGCCAATGAGTCCTTGAATGCTGCATAAATCTCCCCTGGGAAGCCCTCTCTGCCCCGCCTACTTCCTGACTGAAAGGCCTTTATGGGTAAAAAGATCTTCTGCTCTTTAATTGTAAAATATAAATGATCTTTCTCTTGAGGAAAGCGATGGCATTTACAAGCATATGGTTTAGCAATTTCTTTCTGCTCTTGGTACCCATGTAGTGTATAATTTGAAGCAGTATTCCTTAAACTTTAAATTAATATCGCCTGGGGAGAGAAAGGATATTCTGGCTGCATCTTAAGCACTCTCAAAAAATCACATTCTACTTTCTCATGGGAAGGATACCTCACTTCTTTTGATATATACTCTACCCTTGTCATCCAAAAGTCTGAATAAACAGGTGTACAGTGACCATACCAGTAGGTGTAACCTTGATTCTGATATTCTGAAAATCTACTTCTAAACCTTGCAGAGGAGTCCTGTAATGGGGGCAGTAAAGGGCCCCAGTGAGAAACATGACTGAGGTTCACAGGCATTTTCTGGCTTCAGGATTCCCCAAATGTCTTTCCCTGGGAAAGATGAAATGATTTCTAACGCCCAGTCCCATTCCAAATTCTTGTCACTTTTATGATTTTATATGTTTGTAAATAAATGCTTATAGATATGCACAGCTTGGAACACTTTTTTTTAAAGATTTTATTTATTTATGTGACAGAGAAAGAGACAGCTAGAGAGGGAACACTAGCAAGGGGAGTGGGGGAGGGAGAAGAAGGCTTCATGCTGAGCAGGGAGCCCTATGCTGGGCTCAATCCCAGGACACCGGGGTCATGACCTGAGCCAAAGGCAAACGCTTAACAACTGAGCCACCCAGGTGTCCCAGCTTGGAATACTTTTAAAGACTGTAATCATAACAAAAACATTTGACAAGATTATTTTTGAGAGTGTATATAACTCCATTTACCAATTACCACATTGATTCTCCACTTGTTTGTCAAGGGACAAACTAGTTTCTGAATCTGTATGTAATTCATCTGATAAAAGATTTACCGAGAAAAAAAAATTTATTGAGCTCTCTTCTATGATACAGGCCCAGTGCTAGGTGATAGGAACACAAAGATTAATAAAAGATAAAGTTGCTACCTCTGAAGAACTCACTGTCTACTGAGAAAGCTAGGACTAGATGACAAATGTCAATTCTACAACTAGCAAGCCATAATTTTATGATTTTTAGAAAGTAAAATACAATTATCTTCTCTAAGTACCATACTAAAACAATGACAACTACACTGAACAGATTATTTTTTTTTTTTAAAGATTTTATTTATTTATTTGAGAGAGAGAGCACATGAGAGGCGGGAGGGTCAGAGAGAGAAGCGGACTCCCTGCCGAGAAGGGAGCCCGATGTGGGACTCGATCCCAGGACTCCAGGATCATGACCTGAGCCGAAGGCAGTTGCTTAACCAACTGAGCCACCCAGGCGCCCCTACACTGAACAGATTATTAAATGAACAGGAACTCAGAAAATTATGTTATACTCTTATATCAAAAGTTAATATTCAAACAATTGGCTACTTCTTCTCCAAAATGGGATGCTCACATCCCAAAGTGAGTACAATATAAGCCATAGGAATTTGGTAAGAAAACCTTAACCTCAGGTCATGATCCCGAGGTCCTGGGATCGAGCCCCGCATCGCCCCGCATCGAGCTCCCTGCTCAGTGGGAAGCCTGCTTCTCCCTCTTCCACTCACCCTGCTTGCGTTCCCTTCTCTCGCTGTCTCTCTGTCAAATAAAAAAGAAAGAAAGAAAGAAAGAAAGAAAACCTTAACACTTCTATTAACATATATACATTTTAAAGATTTTATTTATTTGACAGAGAGAGAGAGCACAAGCAGGGGGAGCTGCAGGCCAAGGGAGAGGGAGAAGCAGGCTCCCTGCTGAGCAGGGAGCAGGATGTGGGGCTCAATCCCAGGATGCTGGGATCATGACCAGAGCTGAAGGCAGACGCTTAAGCCATTGAGCCATCCAGGTGCTCTGACCTGTATAACCCAGAAAAAGAAAAAATTAAGCTTCAGCAATATTTAATATGTGGATGGACCTGGCCTCCTCTCATGATCTGCATGTCAAAAACAGTCACTTGTCTCATAAGATAAAGTGTCTAGAGAATTGCACAAAGAGGTAGGGCTCAAGGAAGTGTTCTCATTTGTTCAAGGACGTATTAGGTTTACCTATGCCTGCTTATGTGAATTTTCCAAATGTTATCTGGTTTTAGTTAAATTATTGCTCACAAGATAAGTGGACTAAAAAAGGTTCCTGCAAGGAATCCACTGATTGAAGATAATGTAACATTGCCAAAACAAGTAAATGGCCATTATGATAACTCTACTCCTAGTAATCAGATTTTATAAGAAGGTGACCCCTGCCAATAAGTCCTAGACACTTAATGCCTACTACGGTGAATATAGACAAAAATATTGTATTATAATCATCAAACCTGCTAAAAGATTTGAATTTAACTTTCGCAACTACTAAAAAGAAATGCTAATTATGTAACATGATAAAGGTGGTAATTATGGCCACAATGGCAATCATATCACAATATATAAATGTATTAAATTAACATGTTATACACTTTATATTTTTTTAAAGATTTTATTTATTTGAGAGAGAGAGCAGAGTGAGCAAGAGAGAACACGAGGGAGGAGGCAGAGGGAGAGGGAGAAGCAGACTCCCCACTGAGCAGGCAGCCAGATGTGGGCCTCCATCCCAGGACCCAGGGATCATGAACTGAGCCGAAGGTAGATTAACCGACTGAGCCACCCAGGCGCCCCACATGTTATACACTTTAAATCTTTATGTTATATGTCAAATATAGTTCGGTAAAAAAATGACCCCAACATTTGAAATAAGATCATTTGAAATATATACTACTATTAACAATGAACCTCCGTATAAAAGGCATTAAAATATATGTTGAATAAATATTGGTTGAATGTTTTAACCCAAAAAGAAGCTTAAGACAAAAATTACAATCTAGTAGCAAATTAACCATTTTGCAGGACACAGAAAGTATCTTTCACGTAATAATAATGGTTACTATCTACAGAGGACTTAATATAAGCTGGGCATAGTCCTAAGCATTTTATACATACCATCTTATCTAATATTCAAAGAACTGGCTTGGGAAGGTACTGTTTTGTATCCTACTTTACAGATAGGAAATTGAAAAACAGATAACAGTAGGCAATTGTCCAAGGACACAGATAATAGCAGATCCAAACCAAGGTCTATCAAAGTCCTGAACTTAGAAGAGCTATGCCACAGTGACACAGGAGAAATCAGAAATTATTCTGACTGTGACTCCTGCCAACTAGCTCCTCTGACCAGCAGTTCTCAAACTTTTTTAAGACACCCTATTCAGACTAGGTAAAATATGCCGTGGGTGATAAGAATGAAGTGTCCTTTTTCAAGTCAAGTTTTAGAGATTACATATACATCTGCTTTACTAATATAGGGAGAATAATTCAGACTCAGCTGCAATGTAGTTAAATTCTAGTTCCTGAAAAATTACAGACCAAGAATATTGTTAATACAAATATGCATCCATATACACTACAGGGTTAAGTGAAAACCTATAACAAACTAAACTGATAATGATACAACTGAACAGTAATATATAATTAAAAAAACAAGAATGGAAACAACTGTGAAAAGGACAACCAACTCAACTGATAATATATATCTTTCTGAAAATGTAAAATAATTCTAACTTATGCATGTTCATATATGGAACAGGAGCTTTGCAATGTTGCTACAGACTACATAGTAGCCAGAATTATTAGAACATCAAATTATACACCTGAAACTAATGTAACACTGTATGTTAATTATACTTGAATTAAAAAATAAATAAATTTTTTAGGGGCACCTGGGTGGCTCAGTCGGTTAAGCATCTGACTTCAGCTCAGGTCATGACCTCAGGGTGCTGGGATTGAGCCCTGTGTTGGGCTCCCTGCTCACCCAGGAGTCTTCTTGTCCCTCTGCCCCACCCCTCATGCACTCTTTCTCTTAAATAAATAAAATCTTTTAAAAAAATAATAAATAAATAAAATGTTTAAAAGGTAGTAACAGCACCTACATATCATTTATCTAGGTACATATTAAAATACTGCCAAATTTTTAAAAAAATTAGAATCCTTTATAAACTCTAGTATTATGCTAATGTGGATTTATGAATGCCACATTTTGCATACCCTTAATGCTTCACTTGATTGGTTTTTAATAAGTTGCCAAAGGATATATATAAATGAAAGACTATGAGATCAACTGACACTTGCCAGTGTTTTTTGATGAGGGCTAACCAGTGGCCTTGCGCCATCTTTTGAGAAGCATTCTCCTAGACTAGGCAATGCTCCTGGCTCAGGTTGGCAATGATATTTAATTTTGTGGTGGTTGGGAGAAGTTATTTTATTATTCAATCACAAAATATCTTAAACTCCCAAGGCAAAGCAGCACAATTTATAATTTGCAATATGACTTTTAATTTCTATTGAATTCAAGCTATCTTCAGTTTCTCTGGATCCAATCTCCAAAACAATCTTTCCCAAATACCTGCAAACGAACAAATGCATTTAAATCAGGTATCCTAGAATAAAACAAACAAACAAACAAAAAACATGTATCAAATGACCCAAGTGAGCTTCAATCTGTTATGTTTTAAATTTTTCCAAATACTGAAGCTTGCTTCTTCTTTCTTACCTACAAAGGACCTTCTTGAGCTTATACTTCAGAAAGGCGTTAAGGTGCAGAAACATCACCAGATTTTATTAACCTAAATTCTGAATGTTTACCCAAAGACTTGCATTATCCAGCTAACGACTTTCCCTCAGTCTCTCAGCTCGTTTGTTCCACTGTTTAACTCTCTATAAGGCAAACTCTACATGATGGGATGACTTTTGGGAATGACAAGTCACAGACTACAATTCTAAGAAGTAACTACCACAGTTCTCAGAGTCTATATAACTATCCTTTTTCAGGTTCTCAGCCTTATTGGTCCCAAGTCCACTGAAAACTTCATGAACTGTATGCTGGGAGCAAAAAAATATATATATATGCACCTAGAGCCAAAGAGCAATGAAAAAGTCATGATGAGTACAGAGGTTATTAGTTGTAATAATATTTGAAAATACAGGACAAGCCATTTCTGTTTAATTTCTTCAGTGGCAACTTAGGGGTTTGTAATATTCTGCCCAGATTTAAATTATATTATATTTTCCTAATTAATAAGTGTTATTATAGCATGAACTCCCATTAAAACAGTGGAATAATCAATTGCAACAATTTAATTTCTTTGTAGCAAAGCTACTGTGAACATTTGCATTATTGTCTGTGTAAAGGAAATTGGCTTTTCATTTGTAGATGTTATAAAAATGTTCTACCGTGCATACTTTGATGCAGTTTGTTAAACCCCAATATCTAGGCTATTTTCTGTGAATTGTGAATTTTAAAAAAAGATCAAGTCTGAGAAGTTAGTTCACCTAAAATCTTGGATTTATAAGCTTATTTGTTGCCATTCTAGAACAGAATCTAAAGGAAATGTTCACAAATTATACTAATCTTCCTTTTGTTTTTTCCCCTTCTTCTGTTTAGTTTTATGGGCATTGTCTTTATTCCTTCAACATAACATTCTCTACTGCAATGGAAAAAAAAAAAGAATAAAAATCAGAGAAATGATCATCATGTAGACTAGGAATTACTGTCCTAAATGACAGCCACTGATCCAAATTTGTAACCAAAGCCAAATCTACAGCCAAATCAAAAGCAATAGTGTGCATGTAAGAATAAGGGAATGAATAGTACATGTCAAGCAAATAACTTTCATCTTAGCAACAGAAAAACTTAGGCAAAAAGTTCAAGAAGTCTATGCCTCTTAAGATTAGTAAAATAGACTTTTCCTTTAAAACTGTTACCCTGTCATGTTTCAAACTTAATCTTACCCAAATCTTCCACAAACCCCTGTGAGTAAGCAAACATGTGGCCTGTCTTTCACCCTCTTCTGGTGCATGTATAAACTTCACTTACACTGCGGGAGAATAAAACCCATAAAACAAGAGAAAAATGTATGTTTTTCTTCATTCTGTTTTAGAACAAAAACTCTAAAGGGTAGTGTATGGGTCCTCTATATTCTGTGCACTGATACCCCCAAGATGCTACTGAATAATTGATAAGCTTATGATTAGACTGCTATCCTTGGTTTTGAACAACATTCATGGACCAAATTTAATTCACATCTAATATTGAATTCTATCTCTTTTATCATGATCAAAATATGCATCAAGGCTGATCTCTGTTCCTTAGAACTTCATCAGTCAATTCTTTACCTAAAGTCATAATCTTGATATGTGACCAGCTCAGCTACAGCACCAACTTGGGATGTCACTGACACAAATTCTCACAGCCCATCAAGAAAAGATACTAGGACCAAGCCTTTGTAAGAGAAACAAGCCTACAATGCAGGTACCTTAAGAATAAATATATTGACACAGGAGGAGGAGAATCTGTTCATACTTTATAAGCAGAATATTTCTGAAGGTCATTTCTAAGAGGAAAAAGTAATTGTGATTAATAAAGTTTTTAATGTTAAGTTGGATTTCATTTAATTGAAATGGCATTACATTTTTTGACAAACATAAAATGATCGAATGTAGCAGAAATGGTGTTAAGTTTATAAAGAAAGCAGCAGCTTATGTTTTACTTGGCCAACCGGGTGGGGGTTAGCTGCTAATAAGGAAACAAGATTTTTTTTTTTTTTAAGATTTTATTTATTTATTTGACAGAGAGAGACACAGTGAGAGAGGGAACACAAGCAGGGGGAGTGGGAGAGGGAGGAGCAGGCTTTCCGCTGAGCAGGGAGCCCGATGCAGGGCTCGATCCCAGGACCCTGGGATCATGACCCGAGTCAAAGGCAGACGCTTAATGACTGAGCCACCCAGGCACCCCAAGGAAACAAGATTCTTAAAACACTGTGCTGTACCATGAGTATATCTAAAGTAACCCATACGCTCTGTAGATAAGGTGGGTTTTAAATAATGGAAGAAGGTAGCTTTTTAAGGATATTTAGTCAAAGAAGATGTTCCACACAGACAAGATGGCAAGGGCAGGAGTCTTAGGGCAATATCTGAAAATGTGAGACTGAAAAGGAAGTTTGTTTTGAGTAACAACAGAGAAGAGATGGGAATAGATACACAGTATGATAGAACCTTACAATATAAAACCCGTCTAAAACTAAGATGCTTCCAAGTACTCATAAGTTCTGCTGGGTAAGATCTAGATAAATCATTTCAAGTCCCGAGACTCAGTCTCTACCTTGGAAAAGGGGTAAGAGTAGGAGCTCGGCAACATTCTGTGGTAACTTCAAGTTCTAAAACTCTAGAGCTAAATCATATGTGTAGGAAACAATGCTCTTACATACTGGTGGAAGTATAAACTGGTTCAGCTTTTTGGAGGTCAATCTGGCAGAATTCACGAAATTCCTAAATATCCACAATTGTACTTCCAGGAATATATAAGGTTATAATTAAGCATTGCTTCTAACAGCAAAAAGCTAGGGGACTAAACATCCATCAGTACCGCAAGCAGAAAGTAACAGCAAGAATCTTCAGGGAGGGGAATGAGTGTGAGGGGCCCACAAGGGGATGAGTGGGAAGGTTTACATTTAAACTCAATGTACTTCTGAAGTGTTTCCTTCTTCTAAAAGAAGAACTGACTGGGGCGCCTGGATGGCTCAGTAGGTTAAGCGTTGGGCTCAGATCCTGATCCCAGGGCTCCTTGCTCAGCGGGGAGTCTGTTTCTCCCTCTCCCTCTGCCTGCCACTCCCCCTGCTTGTACTCTCTCTGTGTCAAATAAATAAATATTAAAAAAAAAACAAGAACTGACTTATCTTTTACATAAATGGCATTTCAAGAAACTTTAGAAAGCATTAACTTAAAAAAAGGTGATGAGATATTTATGTTTATCAAAAGGAAGCTTTTTTTTCTTTAAAGAAAAGGATGAAAACCCCAGATCTGATTTGTTGCACTTTACTGAGAAGCAATTGTGAGGAGAAATGAGCAAATGCTGATGCAGAGAGAAATTTAGTAAATAACGGATTTTTAAGAGTTAGCTGAAAATGAGTCAAAACACAAATTCCTGGGGAACAGTGGCTAGATATTGCTCCCTGGTGTCCCACAAGGACAGCATTCAATCAATAAATATTATACTGAAATGATCCAAGCAAAGGCTGTAGACACAAATGTACAACTCTGTGTCATTCTCAGGGATTGATTATAAAGATATATGTGCTCATCTTAAAAATACCTCTCAACTATTTATAATGAAATGTTTTCATTAACAAGTTTTCCCTCCCCCTAATATTCAGCACATATTTGATTTCTTAATTTCCACTTTACTAACCAAGGTTATACTCCTGTATCACACTTTGCATAATGTTTGTCCTATTTCTCAGGTTTTTCAAATATTTTTAAACTTACACAACTACTTTATTATACAGCATCTTTCTTGGTGTTCTTGAAGTCTCTAGTGATGTACGGTTTTTTTCAACTGTAAATTCCGTAAGTATTTGAATGGAGCATAAACAAACATTAACAACAGTATAATCCTAAGAGTCAACATTCCCTTAGAATCTCTGAAATAGCATTATTCTATTTTTCCATTCACAAAAATATAAAATTCCTGTTGATGTGCTTTTTAGACAATGCAAAGCTTTGCCTTTTCAGAACAAAGGAAGCCCATTCTTTCTGCACTTGTTAGTTTGTTAGGATAAGCCTGTGTTGCTTAATTATAAGGAGTAGGACCTGCCAGAAACAAGTGTCGAAGAATGGAAGTCCATTAAGGACGATTCAAATAGTTCTAGAGATAGTTGCTTCTCAGCTGACATTCAACTCAACAATTGGTGAAGGCTTACTATGAACCCAAGTACAGCAGGAAGGAAGTAACAGGTGATGAACATTACCCATAAATAGGAACTAAAAAAGTTCATTACACTCTTTCTGTGCTGTAACAGCTGTAACTTAAAGATCACAAAGCAAATGATCACTATAATTTCTTCTCCAACCTTACCCCCTCCACAATTTACAAAAGATGACATTCCAGGGCGCCTGGGTGGCTCAGTCGGTTGGGCGTCTGCCTTCGCCTCAGGTCATGATCCCGGAGTCCCGGGATCGAGTCCTGCATCGGGCTCCCTGCTCTGTGGGGAGCCTGCTTCTTCCTCTCCTCCCCACTTGTGCTCTCTCACTATCTCTGTCTCTCTCTCTCAAATAAATAAAATCGAAAAAAAAAATTTAAAAGATGACATTCCAAAAACAAGTTATTTAGAAGCCCTAGAATGCTTAGTCTTTTTCATAGAAACAATGTTGCAATATCTGATGGCCAGTCCATTTATTCCCAAAGTACCTTAAGGAATGGACCACTAGGAAAACCACAATGAGTAACAATATGGAAAAATGCTGAGTCTCAATTTGGAAAGAAAAAAATGATACCTTGCTAGCTTCAGGGAAAAAAAGGAAGGAAACTCTTCTCCACTTGCTCCTGCTCACTGGGCCCCACCCAGGAATTACTACTCTGCCTTCTTCCTGTCTGGTTGCCTTATCTGCTGATTTTCAGCACGTTTTTTCTCTCTCTGGCTGACTAAGCAGTAGAATGCGCTCAGAACTTTCACCCAGCTCTGGAGTTGCATTAGCCAAAATAGTAGCCACTGGCTGCCATATGTGGCTACTGAGCCCCTGAAATGTTGGCTAGTCCAAATTGAGGCACACTGTAAGTATAAATACACACTGTATTTCAAAGACTTGGTAAAATATCTCATTTATTTTTTTATGTTGAGTGGATGTCGAAATGATAACATTTTAGATGTATCAGGCTTAATAAAATATTTTTAAATTAACTTTACCTTTTTTTCTTCAGCATGGCTACGAGAAAATGTTGAATCACAAACACGGTTTGCATTTGTAGTTTACATTATATTTCTATTAGACAGCACTACTTAACAGGTTATCATAAATAAGGCAGTAAAGAGTATCCCAAGTCACATCACTTGAGTTCAAATCTTGGCACCACGATTTACTACTGTGTAATCTTTGACACATTATTTAACCTCTTTCTAAGCCTCTGTTTTCTCTTCTGTAAGATGTGGTAATAATAAAATGCTATCTCGGAGGGCTGTTAGTAGAATTAAATGAGGTACAGAAAAGCAAATACCTGTCATATAATAAATGCTCAGTAAATATTTACCACTATTATCATTACCACAACAACAACTACTATTATCATTATTCACTACCATTACATGATGAAGAAAAGGACAAAGATTCAAGTGGGTAGAAAGAGAGATGGAGACAGGGTAAAAATACAGACTGTTCAGAGAGAATTCTGTTTAAATTTAAAGAGGTAGATCCACTTAGGAACAGGTCCACTTTGCCATAGAGATAAAGAACTAACTCTAGGCTGCCATCAGCTCCCAAAGACACAGCCCACGTGGAGACCTGCATCACTTTAATGGCAGGCAGTATCTGGGTATTTCCAGGATGTTCTCTTACCATATAAATATGTCAGAGAGGGGCACCTGGGTGGCACAGTTGGCTAAGCATCCAACTCTTGGTTTTGACTCAAGTCATGATCTCAGGGTCCTGAGATTGAGCCCTGCACTGGGCTCTGCACTAAGGGCGCAGTCTGCTTGCAATTCTCTCTCCCTCTTCTCTGCCCCTCCCGCTTGTGTGCTCATGCGCTCTCTCTCTCTCAGATAAATAAATAAAATCTTAAAAAAAAAAGAGAGAAGATGTGGGAATACGGAAAGAGCACTGCTGCTCTTGTAGCAGCGTAAGGAACCTTAGCCTCGATGCTGGGAGCCACGGACTTGCAGACAAGTCCTCTAGCTACTGGCTCATTTGTAAATGAGAAGATAGGGCTAAAAATTCTCTGAAGTCCCTTCCAGTTATGACTATTCTTCTCCCCTCTTTCCAAAAGGGCTGCAGAGCAAGAATAACTTCCTAAGAGTCCATCACCACCACCACCACCACCACCACAAAAACATCCAACCCAAGCACAGATGCCAGGGATTTAGACTTGCTGGTTTTTCTGAGATGCCACTGTCTTCTCTCACATGACCAGGTTACTACTGGAACTTCTTTTTTCCCCTTGTCTGGCTAATTTTGCGTCTTCTTCCAAGGCTCAGAACAGGTTTCATGCCTTTCAGCAAGAGCCTTCACTGATGTTGCCAATCTAGGTCAGGTGCCCCTTTTACATGCTCTGTTTCCCACTTTCACTGGCCCCATGCGCCGCACTGGGATTTTGTTATTGACTTGCCTTGATGGGAAGGAAGCTCAATAGAGGGCAATAACCACGACACAGTGCCTAACAGTATCCAACAAATACTGAATGAACATCTTACTCCTCTTTACATCCCCAGAATCTAATACAGTGTCAGGCATATTTAAGTCCTCAAAATTAACAAAAAAAGGCCACACAGATATTAACAGACCTCGTCTCTGAATTCCAGCCCCTACATACCACTGCTTACTTTACATCTTCACTTGGTTACTCAAAGATCCTTCAAGACTCACTTCATACTATGCTCTCTCTCCGCGAAAAAACTGTCCCCATGCCGTGTTCCCAGCTCAGTGACCCAGTTATAGAAACCAGAATGCCACCTCCTTCGACCTCACTTCTCATACCTAAGCCAGCAGGAAGTCTTTGGGTTTTACTTCATAAATGAGCTCTGAAATCGATTTACTTCTTGACAGATTCTATGCTACGATTCTAGTCCGCACCATGCTTGTCTCTCACTTGGACCATTACTTAGCTCCTAACTGATCTCCCTGCTTCCACTCCAAACCATGCTCCACCCAACAGCCAAACTGGAATCTGTCAAATTATAACGCTCTTGACATGAAAGAAGAGGAAAACATCTAATGAGGCCTTCATGGTTCGTGGAATCTGGCTCCTGTCTAACTCCACTGTCATTTCCCTCAACGGTCCCTCATTTGACAAGTTCCCTGACGCTACAGAGCCCTGGCATAAGCTGCTCCCTCTCTGGGACTCCCCTTCTTCTTTCACCTTCCACCCCCCAGGTGTGACTAAAGTGCCATTTCCTCAGGCAGCCTTCCTTGACTTTGGTTGAGCCAGGGTCCCTTGTCATCTGCCCTCACATACTGTAATCATTTCCTTCGTAGAATTCATCTCTTTGTATTTATACATCAGACTTCCCCCTGAGATGCGATTTCCCAACACAAATCTTTTGCAAATCAGACTGGTCACTGCTTACAACCCTTCAATGCCTTCCTATCTCACTTTAAATAAAAATCATACCCTTTACCAAGGCCCACAGGGCTCTGCATGTGCTGACACCCAACTACCTCCCCAAACTTCTCTCCTCCCCCTTTCCTCACACATACTACTCCGGCCACTCTGGCCTTGCTGTTCCCTAAACACAGACCAGCCTGTCCCTGACCTCTGCGTCCTTATAATTACCTTCCCCCTGCCAGAATGTTTTGTTCTCTGGGTCCACACTAGTGGCTACTCACCATTCAGATATCTGTTCTCTGACTGCCTCCCCTAAGGGAACACCCACCCCCACCCCATTCCCAGCCCTCTATTCCATCTTATTTTCTTCACTGCCCTTATCACTAGAAGATAACCCCCATGGGGGCAAAGACTCTGCCCTGTTCATCTCAGTGCCTAGAAAAGTCTCTGTTGCACAGAGGTACTCAACACCTATACAAATGCTCCAAGTAGCTTGTGGGTCCCCTTTCAAAGAAGTGAACGCTACTGACACAGGTAAGAGAGGTACCGGGCGCCGGGTGGCACAGTTGGTGAGCATCTGCCTTCAGCTTGAGTCATGGTCCTGGGTCCTGGGATCGAGTCTCACGCTGGGCTCCCTGCTCAGCGAGGAGTCTGCTTCTTTCTCTACCCCTTCCCCCCTGCTTGTGCTCTCTCTCTCTCAAATAAATATTTAAATGTAAAAAAAAGTAAAATGAAAAGAGAAGTATGAAGAGTTGATACCAGAGGCCATGTGGTAGGCTAAATTCTAACATGGCCCCATAATTTCCATCCCCTGGTGTACACATCCTGTATAATCAATCCCCTTCCCTTGAGTTTGGGCAGTACCTGTGAATATGGGATAGTTGTCCATGTCATTAGGCTACCTTATATATAGGGTGTGTGTGTGTGTGTGTGTGTGTGTGTGTGTGTGTGTGTGTGTGTGTGTGTGTGTGTGTGTGTGTGTGTGTGACACAGAGCAGACTAGAAGGATTCTAGGGTGTGTGTGTGTGTGTGTGTGTGTGTGTGTGTGTGTGTGTGTGTGACACAGAGCAGACTAGAAGGATTCTCCTGCTGGCTCTGAAGAAGTTGCCAGGTTGTGAGCAGGTCACGTGGTTAAGACCTGACAGTGACCGCCCCCAGCTTATAGCCAGCAAGAAAATGAGGACTTCAGTCACATGAGCACAAGAAATTGAGTTATGCCTACCACGATGAGCCAGGGTAGAGGACCCCGAGCCTCAGATGAGATCGTAGTCTCTGCAGACACCTTGATTTCAGCCTGGGGAGACCGTGAGCAAACAATACAGCTATACTGTGCCTGGACTTCTGACTTACAGAAACTGTGAACTAAAAAATGGCTGTTGCTTTAAGCTGGAAGTTTGTGGTACATTATTTTGCAGCAACAGAAAACTAATGCAATGGCCATCAAGCCCATCAGACCCAAAGCTTACTTTTTATAACAAATACCTTGTTAACACCTGCCCCCATACACACTGAGATTTAGAACCTACTAAGCACTTAAAAAAATACACTGGCTAAAACAGAAGGAAAAAATCAAAATCAAATAATTTATAATAAAATAATATGTATCTCAACCACATTAGAAAACAAAAATGTCCTGGGGCGCCTGGGTGGCTCAGTCAGTTAAGTTTCTGCTGTCAGCTCAGTTCATGATCCTGGGGTCCTGGGATTGAGCCCCATGTTGGGCTCCCTGCTCGGGGTTGGCGGGGGAGCTAGCTCTCTTGCTCTCTCTGCTTGTGCTCTCTCACTATCTCTCACTCTCTGTCAAAATAAATAAATAAAATCTTAAAAACAACAACAACAACAAAATGTCCCTATAAATTTTCAAGATGCATTCTGAGGGGAGATTCTATATCCACTGAAAACCTCTGCTTGCCAGGATCAGTGTATCTGGAACACATTGGCTTCAAACGGAGAATATTTACTCTCAAAATGCCTACTATTGGTTAATTTTGCTTCTTTTATATCACTGTTGTAGAGCATGTTTTTGAAAGCCACATTAGCATTATATTTCTATCCTTTTTCCAAAATGGACTTAAGAAGGTTCAAAAGCCTCATAATTCCCTTTTTTCTCCCCTCCTCCTCCTCCTCAGTTATTAAATACTCACTGAGCACATGATACTGTTACTTGAAATTAATTTTCACAATTAAATAGCCCTTTAAATCCTCTAATTCATTTCCCAACTCTCATCTTTCAGATGTGAGCAGAGAATCACCATCATCCAGTGGCTCATTATACACGCTATAAAATATTTCACCCCAGCTGTGAAGCTGGCCACAGTAAATACGTTTTGTTGCCTTAATCAAAATTTATGATAATATAATAATGTAATTTTTAAAGGCCACATGCCAAAGTACTTCCTAAATTGATAAAAATACTTAGCACTTAACCTATAACACACTTTCAAATCATCACACAATCTTGCAGGTAGCTATTTGCCCATGTGCCCAGGGCTAGTAACAATTGATGGAGAGCCTGTCACCAAGCCAATTTATTTGATTTATTTTACAGTAGCCTTCTAAGGCCACGTACATAATGGGTACTCACTTTGTGATGGGAAAATAAATTATTTAGTCTGAACAATCTGACAGTGTTACTATTAAGTTATTAATTCACTGAAAGGAGGGAAATTCCCTGAATAGCCTTTTTTTTCATGCCCAAATAGCGACACTATTAATAAATATTCAGATTCCTAGAACCCTAGAGCTGGAAAGGCCTTCAGGATCAAAACCCACAGCTTTTTATAGACGAGGAAACTGAGAAACTTCTTCAAGGTCACAGTCATCAGTGGCAGAACCTGGGATAAGATAAGGAGAGACAGGGCTAAGGATCTCAATTCCTCATTGAGAAAATGGGGATAACCTCACCCCCAATATGGTGGCTATGAGGATGCAATAAAATAATATAAAATAAAACACGTGAAGGACATAGTATAATGGTCGACAAATTTTCCTTCCCAGGGTTTCCTCCACTAATCTCTCCCATCACTTTATTATTATTATTTTATTTTATTTTATTTTTTTGCCAAACTATCATTTAGGATAAAGCACTTTGGTGATGACTTTCTGACATACATATTGCACTGACAACAAACTGGAGCAAATTATAGTCCATTGGAGAATAGAAGGAGTACTCAGAGGCTACAAAGGAAGCAGCTGACCTCAACTGTCAGGATTTGAGTCTATACTCTCCAAAAGTTTCAAGAACTTTCAAATTTTGGGGCCCAATTTTCAAATTGTTGAGCCCAAACCAGCTTCCCCAAGGTTGGGAGCATGAAGAGTTTAGAACTAGTTGTTCAACCTTGCACGTCACACATACTTTCTCATCCCTTTTCCAGTTTTTATTCAAACTCTTCATAAGATTATCCATACCCACGGCCTCCTCCTTACAACCTCCAATTCACTCCTGAATCCACGGAAGTCTATCAGCCCACCACCCCACTCTTACCATAGTCATCAATGACTTCTTCATTGGAATATCCAAGATTCGCTTTTCCATTCTTACCTTTCTGGATCTCTCTGCAGCATGTGACACTCTTGAACGTACCCTCTTGTAACTCTACCCCCTTAGCCTCTGTGACAATCTCTTCTCCTGGTCCTCCTTTTACCTCTGTGTCTCTTCTTTGACTACTGTGTCCTTAAGAGTTATATTCCCCAGGGCTTCCTTGTGAGTTTATCATTCCTTCTGGTTTCAACTACTACCTGCTAACTTCCAAATCTCTATCTCTAGGTCAGACATCTCTGAATTTCAGATTCGTATGTACAGATTCACATGCCTGCAATATGATTCCAACACATGTCTCCACTGGCCCTTCAAATCAGCATACTCAATACCAAATTAATCTTCTCTTAATGCATGTCTTCCTCCAGTGTTCTTTATCTTAATATGGGGTATACCACACAAGTAACCTATGCTAAAAACCTGTACATTTCCCTTGACTTCTTCCTTTCCCTGACCCCACCCTGTCTAATCAACTAATTAGATTTTTTTTTTAAAGATTTACTTATTTGAGAGAGAGAGAAAGAGAGACCATGTGAGGAGGGGAAGGGGCAGAGAGAGAGAACCTCAAGCAGACTCCACAGAGCATGGATCCCACCGCGGGGCTTGATCCCACAACCCTGAGATCATGTGAGCCGAAACCAAGAGTCAGATGCTTAACCAACTAAGCCACCCAGGAGCCCCAAGATCTTCTAATTTTATCTCCTAAATTTTATTACTCTAATTCATCCCTCCTATACCTGTCTAATAACTTCTGCTCTAGTTCAGGTTTCAATCATCTCTTACCTTCACTACTCTGACAGCTTCCAAACTATCTCCCCACCTCCCATTTTGTCCCCCTCAATTCCATCTCCACTCAGTTTGTACAATAACCAATCTAAAATGAAGGTATAATCAAGCTACTCCCTGGCTTAACACTTTTTAAATGATTCTCCAATTAAAAGGCTCTGCAGTCAGACTTCTACACTTTGGAATCCCCTCTCTGCACTCATTGCAAGGTCAAGACATGACCTTGAACAAGTTACTCAACTTCTCTGCATCTCCACATTTTCACTTATGAATGTCCCAGAGGATTAAATAACTATAAAACACTTAATATAGTTCCTGGCATATAGTAAGTGCTTAACAGATGGTAGTTATTAGTGATTATATTATTAATATAATTATAATGATCAGATTATGATCACTGGGATGGTATAGAAATTCACAGACAGGGCATCCATGGTCCTCTCTGAACTGACCCTTGCTTACCACTCTAGCCTCCCTTCTACCTTTCACTTTATGCTTCAGCAACACCACTTACCCTGACACACTTTGTCATTTCTCTGCCAAAACACATATTCCCTTGACCTCCTGAAGTAAGGTAAGGCCTTATCCTTTAGCCTAATGAAGTGTCACCATCACCAGGAAGCCCTTTTTGAATATCAATGCTTATTAAGATGTCTTAATTAAGATGTCTCCTCAGGAGTACGGATAGACTAAGTATTCATGGCATATAAATTCTAAGCTAATAGTCTGGATATATTGTTCTCACAGCACTTACCGCTTTATATCACAAACATCTACCTTTAACTCTCCTATTCCCACTAGATTACAAGTTCTCTGTGGGCAGGAAACATAAATTATTCTCTCTTGTATACACAGTACTTAATGTAACCCAGCAGGAGGTCAACAAAGGTCTGCGTGGATGAGAGGGAAGCTGCCTGGGAACCTCCTCTCCAATTCCAGCTGCATTAGGTCAATTCTTACCGTAAAGGTGGAACATCATACTTAAATTTAACTTACGTGAATTCAATTACTTACACAGAAGGAGTCGTCAAAATAGTGGGAGCTATCCATCACTCAACGCCTCCACTCAATGTTCCTTGCTGTACTCAAGTCTGAAACAAGGTATGAGAGATTTTGGAAGTTTCTCCATCACTGACAAATAAGTGGAGGCAGCAAAAAATTAATTGAAGGCCCAAGAGAAACAGTGACAAGGGAGAGAGAGGTGGTAGAACAGAGCTATCCTGCCTTAGGAAAATTAACCCCTCCTTTAAAAACTTTGAGAGGGTGATTTCTTCACCTCAAAATAATTTAATGGAGTTCACTGAAATAAGTAGTACACAATTCCTCAGTAGTTAACAAAGTGTACATACGTTAATGTTTGGGTAATTAAACCTTTAATGGAGGGGAGACAACAGTAGAGACAGCAAGGAAATCAATAAAAACAATGCAACTGCACCCAAGATTATTACTGACAGAATAAGAAACTAGTATCTGAGAGAACCTTATCAAACACCAAGTACATAACTGCAAAGACAGTTTCATAGTGGTGCTTTAGAGGCCTGCCAGGAAATGGTTAGTAATGGCAAGGTGTTGATAAGCCAAATTAGGGGTGTCAAACAAAACTTCTAGTAAAATTAAATTCTCATAATTCAAATTAGCTTATTTTAGGACATTCCTGTATTAAGAGAACCATGATATGGTATTCTGTAGGCATTACAGGGTCTTCTAAAGAAAATTTTCCTGCTACCTGACTTTTACATTCTGTCCTGACTTTCGAATATAAACACTAACCCACCCACTCCCACCCCAACTATGTGACTCCACTATATTCTCTTGCTAATGCCATCATCTACAGGAACAGACCACTGTGCTGGTAACTGGAGCCATGGGATTCCACTTGAGTCCCCAAGACCTCACTAGTTCCATAGCCAGCATAAAAACAAATACACTGGCAGCCAGCATGGCAAAGAGGGAGGCGTCCAGTTCTGCCTCAGCAAGCCCAGACCAGGGGCCTGTGAGAAAAAGCATGCTGTGAGGAAAGCAAGACCATGCAGTTCTTTCCCACCCTCAGGGGAACCTCATCTTAGGTATCTCTTAGTAGATTACCCAATATCCATGCTACCCTTCATCTGATATCATTCCTACTCCTCCTGCACTAGACTACAAACTCCTTGAGGGCAGGGACTAGGTCATAATGCTTGATGGAAGAACTACCAGAACTCTCACATCCATTAATCTCCTTGTCAAAGCATCATGAAGTACTGCTTCATGATAGCACAGATTTTCCTAGTCATTAAAACCGTCTAAAACTGGTATGAACTACTTTATAAAGAAACGAAATGTCCATCAAAAAGGGAGTTATTATGATGTATCTGTTAAAAGATAATTTTTAAAAAAGTAAAATCATGACACATATAAATCATGATATAGATATAAAACATATCAAAGATCTTGTTTAAATCACTAATTAATGAAGCATTCAGTAAGATATTATAAAGGGTTCAAAGAAGACATCAAAGAACGCACACATAGATGCACACACAGACGCTTGTGCTACCTGGAATGTTAACATTGCTTTACAAATAGATGCAAAACTAGCCAATATCCCCAGGGCAACATTCAACTGCATTTCACTGGACAAAATCCACTCGTGTTTCTATGAACAAGAATCATCTGCATTACTGTCAGTTTTCTACAATTTACAGTTATAAAATAGCTCAAATACAATGAAAGGCACAGATAGCCCAGAAGAGCGCACTAGATAGGACAGTCGGTGATTTTTTTTATGCCCATTTCAGTCTTCCACAGTTTTTTCCCTGACAACAGCCATAAAATGCGACACTGTAAGGGGTGCTAAAGAGAATGAGATAGCCTTTTCATATACTGATATGGAACAGCCTCCAAGACAAGATGAAGAAAAAGCAAGATGCATTAATGTGGTATGTGACCTTTGTGTTTAGGAATAAACACAAGAATGTGTCATATACATACGGAATATTTCTGAAAAGGTATACAGGAATCTTTACTACTTTTAATCACTCCTAGTAGAATAGAAGCCTCCATGAATGAGAGCAGATCTTTGCCTGTTTTGTTCACCCCTCTATCTCCAAACATTAGAACAATTCCTGGTGTTTACATGGCACTCAGTAAAAATTTGTTGAACAAATTAATATATCAGGGGTAATAGCGGCTGCTTCCAGAAGGAAGAACTGGATGTCTGTTGGGTAAGGATGAAAGGAAAACCTACTTTCTGTTGTATACCCCTTTGTATTTTTAAAATTTTATACCATGTCCATATATTACCTCCTTAAAACTGATTTTTTTTAAAAAAGATAATGAGTTGATGTTAGCTGAGCTGTTTGTTACAAAGGTTATTTCTTCATTAAGCTGCTTTCTCCATCTCTAGGACTTCAGCAAGGTACTGAAAACTATGGTATGAGTATTAGCTAGCTTGATGTAAGTGATCCTCATACTGATAATATAAAGGCTCAAAAATAAATAGAATTATTGAAATGGTTTAACCACTTTAAAAAAATCTGCTGTTATCTACTGATATTGAAGATCTGCACACCATATGACTCAGTAATACTACTCTACCATATGCTAAGGTAAGCCACGTTCACGAGCATGTACAAGAATATCCTAGCCAAAACAGAAAAGGCCCAGAAACAACCCAAACATCCATCAAAAGCAGAAAGGAAAAACTGTACAGTCCTGAAATGGAATACTATGCAGCAATGAAAATGAAAAAAATCAGCTGTATGTAACAAGATGAATAAATCTCAAAATGTAATATTAAATTAAGCATTCCCAACATAAAGAATACACACATATGATTTCATTTATGTAAAGTTCAAAAATAGGCTATGTAACCTGTAAGTGTTTAATGGGTATACTTAGGGGATAAAACATAAAAAAGAATAAGGAAGTAATATAAAAGTCAGGACAGTGTTTACTTTTAGAAGAGGGGCTGAGATTGGGAAGGGGCACCTGATGGGTGCCTAGGGACCAACAGGGTTTTATTTCTTAACCAAGTGGAAATAAACTGGATGTTACTTTAAAATAATTTATTAAGTTCAGCATTTGTGTTCCACCTACTTGTCTGTATGTGTGTTGTTGGACAACAGAAACAAAAGTTTTAAAAGATATAGACATTTTCTATGCAAGCTCGGACCCAGGCTAGGACAGCATCAGTTTTGAGTTCTAGGATCCTGTGCCAAAGACTACATGTCCTACGGGACAAAAAAGGAAAGCCGGCGGGAAACAAATGAGCTTTCCTTCCCCTTTTTTGGAGGTTCCTCGTGCCTTGGTCAGCTCAGTTCAAGTGTTCCCATTTTTCACAACTTGTTCGCTTCTTTCTTCACTTTTGGTATCTATTAATGTCTTTAAAAGCTCCTTCTATGGGGCACCTGGGTGGCTCAGTAGGTTAAGAGTCTGCCTTTGGCTCAGGTCATGATCCCAGAATCCTGGGATTGAGGCCCACATCAGGCTCCCTGCTCAGTGGAGAGTCTGTTTCTCCCTCTCCCTCTGCTCCTCCCTCCCCCACTCATGCTCTCTCTCTCAAATAAATAAGTAAAATCTTAAAAAAAAAAAAAAAGCTCCTTCTGCAATTTTGCAAACACTCTGTCCATGGTCCCCAAACTTTAGTTGTATCAGAACCACCTGGAGGGAACGGTAAAACAGATTGCCAGGTCCCATCACCAGTTTCTGATTCAGAAGCTCTAGAGTGAGGTCCTCAAATTTCCATTTTGAACAAATTACCAGCTGACTTTTATGCTGTCCTCAGACCATTGCTCTATAGTTAAGGATTCTAATGCAATAATGTAGGCAAGAAACTGAGGACTTCGATGAAGGTAAAAGCAGTAATGGAAAGGAGAGAATGGGTATGAGGGATTATAAACAAGACAGAATATCAGGGTACAAGAGAGAAGGAGTTCAGGACACTCAGGTCTTCAGCTTAGATGAATAATGTAGCATTCATCCGGACAAGGAATTGAGGGGGAAGAAAAGCAAGTTCAATCTGATAAGAAATTAATCTATGGCTTGGAGAGTGTGACTAAGGAAGCCTAAGAAAGGCACCTAACCTTAACGGGAAAGGTAGAGGGAAGCATGAATGGAATGAGGCAACAAGAGGAAAGTGCTCTAAAAGTACTAGGTAAATATAAGAAACCTCATAGAAGTAAGCAGGTGACCTTCTCACAAAGGAATTTTATGCAGTTGTAAAATAGAACAAGAAAGATCTCTAGGAACTTATGTGGAGTGGTTTCCAGGATACAATGTTAAGTGTAAAAAGTAAAATGCAGAAGAAAATCTACAGCACCTTTTGTGTAAGAAAAAAAAATGGGGGAATAAGAAAATATACATATATCTGGTCATTTGTGCAAAAAGAAGCATAGTAAGGATAGAGCAGAGAAAATGACTAGATTATAGGAGGTGGTTAGAAAGAGAGTGGAAAGGACAGAAGAAATGGGGGTGACACTTTTCTGAGGATGCCTTGTTAACTTTTTCAACCATGTTCATGTTTCACATGCTCAAAAAAGGACAGTAAATAAAATCAACAAAGATGGGGAGGCAAGAGGGTGACATAAAATACAGAGAATCAAATGAACCAAACTATTTCAAATGAATAACATAATCACACTGAAAGGGCTACATAACTATGTAACTTTTGAACAAAGTGGCTATACTATATGCCTTCAGGCTAAAGGTTAAAGGTTAAACAAATACTAAATTTTCACAAAGGCACAGGTTAGCAATTTTGAACCTACTTTCCAGGTACATTAAGTGTACAAATAAGTAAATATAAGGTCAAAAGGGGGGACCAGGTTCTCACTGTAGGAGAAGTTACAAATAAGAAAAGAGGAACGGGGGGCGCCTGGGTGGCTCAATTCAATAAACATCTGCTTTCGGCTCAGGTCATGATCTCAGGGTCCTGGGATCAAGCCCCACATTGGGCTCCCTGCTCGTCGGGGAGTCTGCTTCTCTCTCTCCCTTTCCCTCTGCTCCCCCTGCTTGTGTTCCCTCTGTCTCTCTCTCTCTCTCAAATAAAGAAATAAAACCTTTAAAAAAAAAAAAAAAAAGAAAAGAGGAACGGTTAGAAGAAACCCTGTGGTGTAGGACAGGAACTGGATGGCTCAGTGTGAACTCCTGGGGTTAATTCAGATAGAGATACACAAAACTAGATATAGAGGTATATGGGTGTAAACACACATACACACACAGCCCTGTTTGCTAAGACAGTCTAGAAGCAATGACATTCTGATACCTGTGAACACACCTAGCACTGGGATTTTGATTTCTAGATACAATTTTCCACTAAGGGTTCCCTGGAGCTGAATCCAAGGCAGAGGTAGGGAAAATACAGATGAACCTGGACCATCTTACTGTACTAGAAAATAAGGAGGTGCTCAAAAAATAATGGGGACACAGGGTGCCTGGGTGGCTCAGTTGGTTAAGCATCTGCCTTCAGCTCAGGTCATGATCCCAGGGTCCTGGGATCGAGTCCCACATCAGGCTCCCTGCTCAGGGGGGAGTCTGCTTCTCCCTCTGCCCCTCCCCCTCACTTGTGCTCTCATGCACATGCCCTCTCTTGCAAAAATAAAAACTAAAAAAGAATAACAGGGACACATCACAAAGCAGAAGCCAGCCTGAAAAAGTTTCAACTGGTTGAATATGGGGCAATTCGAGTAAAAGAAATGACAGTAAAGGGAAACGAGAGAGAGAGAGAGAGAGAGAGAGAGAGAGAGAAGGGGGGGAGGAGAGAAAGCCAAGAAACAGATTCTTAACTATTGAGAACAAACTGATGGTTACCAGAGGGAAGGGGTAAAATAGGTGATAGGGATTAAGGAGTGCATTGTCATGAGGAGAATTGTGTTATGTATGGAAGTACTGAATCACTATATTGTACTCCTGAAACTAACATAACACTGTATGTTAACTATACTTATAGAAATTTAAAAATAAATAATAAATAAAAATTATAACCCACTGAATAACACAAGAATCTGTGAATTTATAGTGATATTAACTAATGGGGGAACTCAACTAATAAATGTAGGAGGAATAATGGAATTAAGAAATATTCATTTGGCAAAACTGATTCAGGAAAGAATCAACAATGGATGCTAAAACTAGTAGGTGAAAGTTTGAGGAGTAACAGGATGTTTACAGTTTCAAAGTATTTCTCCAGAAGATACTTCTTAGTTACAAAGGAAAAATATTAACTTTACAGTGGAAAAGGCAGGCAGAATCCTTATGAACTAAATGACCAAAGGTAACATCAGCAGTAACATCAGCATCATTGGCCTCCCTGAAATGATGCACTGAGAAAAACACAACATCTGTGGTATCCTTCCCAAAAACGGATTAACGTGGGTCAAATCATGAAGGCATACCAGACAAACTTCGAATGAGAAACTAGCCTATACTCCTCAAAAAAGTCAGTGTCACAAAGTATTGAGAAACTGTTCCAGACTAAAGGAGACCAAAGGAAAACAACCGAAGGTCGTGAGTGGTTTTTGTTTTGTTTCTGTGCGTTGGGTTTTTGTTGTTGTTGCTATGAATAGTGTTCACTCATAAGCCAATTAGGACAATAACAGTACTGTATTAATACTAATTTCCCGATGATTAGAAGGTAGTTAATATGAGAATATTCTTTTTTCTTTTAAGGAAATGCACACTGAAAGACTGGGGTAAAAGGGCATCTGCCACTTGCTCTTATTATTAATTTTCATTCCAGTGTATTTAACATAGTTATAACAGTTCCAGGTATACAATTTAATGATTCAGCAGTTCCATATATTATTTAGTGCTCATCAAGGTGTGATCTTAATCCCCTTCACCTGTTTCACCCATCCCCCCCACCCACTTCCCCTCTGGTAACCATCAGTTTGTTCTCCGCAGTGAAGAGTGTTTTTTGTCTTTTTTTTCTTAAATTTCATAGGTCAGTGAAATCACATGGTATTTGTCTTCCTCTGATTGACTTATTTCATCTAGCACTGTATCTTCTACATCCATTCATGTTGGCACAAATGGCAAGATTTCATTCTTTTTATGGCTGAATAATATTCCACTAAATATATATACCACATCTTCTTTATCCATTCACCTATTGATGGACACTTGGGCTGCCTCCACAGTTGAGCTATTGTAAATAATGCTCTGCAGCTTACCCTTGAACAATGTGTGTGTGTGAGAGACAGAAAGGATAAAACAAATGTGGTAAAAGGTTAACATTTGGGGAAAGGTTATAGGAGAAATCTTTTCTGTCTAAAATTGGGTCAAAATAAAAAGAAGAAAAAAGGTAACTGACACCTGTTGGGGGTAGGGACAGTAAAGTCTAGATCCGGTTAACATCTAAAGAAATAGGGGCACCGGGGTGGCTCAGGCAGTTAAGCCTCCAACTCTTGGTTTCAGCTCAGGTCATGATCTCAGGGTCATGAGATTGAGCCCCAGATCCAGCTCCACGCTCAGCAAAGAGTCTGCGTGACATTCTCTCTCTCCCTCTCCCTCTCCCCCTGCTCGTGCTCTCTCTCTCTTGCTCTCTAAAATAAACAAAAATCTTTAAAAATTTAAAAAAAAATAAAGAAAGAAAGTGCCAAAATAAACCTAACTGTGATGTTCCAAAAAGGTTCTCTGACTAGGGGAACTTGGGTTGCGTCTACCTTCAGCTCAGGTCATGGTCGCAGGGTCCTGGGATTGAGCCCTGCATCAGGTTCCCTGCTCGGCGGGAAGCCTGCTTCTCCCTCTCCCACTCCCCCTGCTTGCGTTCCCTCTCTCGCTCTGTCTCTCTCTGTCAAATAAATAAATAAAATCTTTAAAAAAAAAAATAGGTTCTCTGACTAAACCAATTCTATATACACTTTCAAAAGAATGAGATTTGGAATCCAATGGAGCTACTTAAGGACCTTACTCAAGAAGAGCTTCTCAAGTACACAAAGAACTTGAACAAAGTTAACAGCCTCATCCAAGCCATGAAACCCAAAGTCACTGTGCTCTGTGGAAGCTGAAATGCGTGCCTTCAAACACGGGTTAAGCAAGCACTTTTCTTCTAAAAGTTTGGAAGGTAAATCAATTTGCCTTGAAATGTTTGGTTCTACTTAAGATTAATCATGGAAACCATTAAATAGTGTAAATGAAATGATACAAGAATAAATGTATAGAATAGGATAAAAATGAAAGCTTTCTGGCAGTATTAGAACTGCAGCTAATGAAATAGATGCAAAACTTCAAGAAATCATAAACAAATCTGTAATCTGTGAAAACTTGCTTTAAAGCGATTTTAAAAACCACTACCTTGACTTCAGAACATTTCCAGAAAATACTGTGAATACACAAGTCAGAAAAATTACTACATTACTACATGGCGACAATAGAGATAATCAGGAGCAGTCAGTTAAGCATCTGCCTTCGGCTCGGGTCATGATATCAGGGGGCTGGGTTGGAGCCCCATGTGGGGCTACCTGCTCAGCAGGGAGTCTGCTTCTCTCTCTCCCTCAGCCCTTCACCCCACTCTTGCATGCTCTCTCTGTCAAATAAATAAATAAATAAAATCTTTAAAAAATATAGAGACAATCAATTTCACCTGAGGAAATAGCTTCATATGACAAAGGATTTATGGTGTTTTAAAATCTGTTTACAAATTCTTTTGACCCACCATCCCCCCCAAAAAAGTGGAGCCTAATTGCCTTCCCTTGAGTGTGGGCTGGTCTTAATGACTTGTTTGTAACAAATGGAATAGAGCAGAAGTGGCAGTGTGTGTTTTCAAAACAGGCCATATAAGGCATGTGGTATCCTCCTTCCTCTTGCATCACTTGCTCTGGGTGAAACCAGCTGACATGTTGTGAGGGTACTCAAACAGCCCAATAAAAGACCTAAGGCCTTGTGCCAACAGCCATGTGAGGCAGCCATCTTGGAAGCAGACCCTCCAGTCCCAATCAAGACTTGGGCTGACTGCGGCAGTCCTGGCCAACAGCTGGAGGGCAATTCATCAGAGACTCTGAGCCAAAACCATCCAACTAAGCTGCAAAGGAATTCCTAACCCACAGAAATCATTAGATAAGAAATGTTTGGGGGCTCCTGGATGGCTCAGTCAGTTGGGCCTCCGACTCTTGATGTCAGCTCAGGTCATGATCTCAGGGTTGTGAAACAGAGCTCCCCGTTAGGCTCTGAGCTGGCTATGGAGCCTGCCCAAGATTCTCTCGCTCCCTCTGTCCCTCCCTCTCAGACTTCTCTCTCTCTCGCTCCCTCTGTCCCTCCCTCTCAGACTTCTCTCTCTCTCACTCCCTCTCTTAAAAAAAAAAAAAAAAAGTTTGTTGTTTTAAGCTGCTAATTTGGGGGGGTAATTTGTTACACAGCAATAGATAATACAGGGTTTAATATTTATCCATTTGTATAATTATAATTTTATAAAAGTATTAATTGTGAAGTTAGCCAGAATTGACTCTGCTTTACAAAGATGCTTACAGCTGTAACTTCAGGACTATAACAAATAGGACCCAAGGGATACATCAAACAGGATATACAGAGAACTATTTAACTTGTAAGTAGATTAAAAAACAAACCTGTAGGTGGGGAGAAGGAATAGTGTAGAGAGAAGGGAGAGCAGTATACACTGTTTAGGGTGAGGAGCAAGGTATTTTTCACTAAGTGATAAAAAAGGAGTTCTGAATTTACTTTAAATGTCATTAGCTTGGAAAAGTACAGTTCCTCCTATTGAAGACTTTTGCACCTATATATAGAAAAGTGGAAAATCTGATGTTTATGTAAAATCTCTTGTCAGTCAGCTAAAAAATGTGGGGTCAAATAATAACCACATCTTCACAGGAGACTTAGCACTGGGGCTTTTAAATGTCTACCTCCTTTTCCCGTCTATTCCAAAAATATTATTAAATTATCTTCACTCATTCAGGCAGTTATTAAAATTCTAACCTCCTCCAACAACTCTTCCCAAATCAGCAGAAACAAGATTGGATTTCTCCATCTGGACATCCCCATGCTGATGTCAGTAGATGACGTGAAGACCACTGGCTCTGGGGTCCGGGCCTCAGGCTGAATCCCTGTCCCACCTCACTGGCCACAAATGGCAGGCAAACTTTTCTCCCCATTTTGTATCTCAGTTGCTTTATCAGTAAAATGGGGATAACACCCAATTTACAAACCTGTTATTATAAGGATTAAAGGACATACAGAAAGGCCCTAGCATAATGCAGTGACTTGACAAACAATAGCTGGTTGGTTTTTTTGTTTTATTTTTTTTAAGATTTTATTTATTTGTTTGTTTGAGAGAGAGAACGAGAGAGAGAGAGAGGGAGAGTCAGAGGGAGAAGCAAACTCCCCGCTGAGCAGGGAGTCTGACGCAGGACTAAATCCCGGGACTCCGGGATCATGACCTGAGCTGAAGGCAGATGATTAACCAACTGAGCCACCCAGGCACCCCAATAGCTAGTTGTTAATAACCTTTTTCCTTACGTGTACTATAAGTATATTTCCCAAACCAAGAAAACAAGGACACAGACTGCCAGATATTTTTTGGTACCATATAAAGATGCAAACGCAGTCCAAGAGATTAATATGGATTTATGGCTTTATAATTTCTGGAACATTACTGTAATGTATGAATTGAAATCACAACTGAACCCTGAGGCACTCAACAAGCATCAGAGAACCTAGTCTGTGACCAATATTTACATAGCACTTGTCATATTCTATGTAGTATTATAAATACATTTTTTATCCTCTACCAAAATATATATTCTTTGATTGCTTAAAACTTTGTGTTTATTGGGGTACCTGGGTGGCATAGTCAGTTTAGCATCCCACTCTTTGTTTTGGCTCAGGTCATGATCTCAGGGTCCTGAGACAGAGCCCCATGTCGGGCTCTGCACTCAGCACAAGGTCTGCTTGAGATTCTCTCTCTCTCTCTCTCTCCAACCCCGGCCCTCCTGCTTATGCTTTCCCTCTCTCAAATAAATCTTCAAAATTTTTGGTTTATTTTTATATATTTTGCATGGCTCCTTGCATACATAAGGCAGAATGAATTTAACTTCAAATCCTAGATGTCTGCTCATATCAATATATTCTTAAGATTATAAAATGCACGTATCAGATCTTCCCCTGACAACATGTACACACACTCATTCACACATATCATACCCCCTAACTAAAGCCAGGGTTAGATGCCCAGAGCAATTAGTTCTCAATGGCCAGCACTTTACACAGTTTCTGGCACATGGTAAATACTTAATAAATGTTGACAGAATAAATGAGAGAGACCAAGAGCCCAGGAAGCATGGTGAGTAGCTAACTAGCTAGTCATGAAACTACAAGTTACCTCCTGAAATCTCTTTATTATGTGCTTGTATCTTTGCATAACTAGTGTTTGATTTTCTTATACCATGGAACTCTCTTACAGATTCCTGTCAGAGATGAGAACTAACATTTGTTCTATATGCCAAAAGTCCTCAGTATGTGAGACACATAAGATCCAAAGTGTATCAGCAAACAAGGAATGAGTCTTCATATTCAGGTTCCTCTCAATCTACACTTCTGGGATATCTCCTTGTTCCTTTCCTTTGACCATCTTACTGTAAATTTCCGAGGTACAGGGAGTATATTATTTGCGTATCTTATAAACCTGCAAAGTGCCTAATACAAGACACAGACTGTAATCTTGACACTTGTTATTGACAATTATTTTACAAACTGGACTCTGACATTAAAAATAAAGGGGGGCGGGGGTTAGGACATCTAACATGAAGTCACAGCACCTAGCTAATGCATCAACTATTTGAAAGAAATTTTCTGTAGTTATTGCGTGTGTGTGTGTAAAATTAGAAACAGTATCTTCTCTATGACTCAGCAGAGATATAAGAGGATGAATGAAATCTGTGTGAAGTCTGTGCAATCATGCACAAGGACAGTAATTAAGGGGCTTCCAAGGTTCATTCAAGCAATGCTATGTGCCAAGCATTATGCCAAATCCTGGAGAAGACAGAAATAAGAATGTGATGAAGTCTATGGAACTGGAAAGAACACTGGTGGATCTACAGAGTCTTCAGGCTGCTACCTCCCTAACCTTCTCTGAACTCTCTCCTGGTTCTCCGTTCACCTCAGTCTCTTTGTTAGTCTCTATGCTGGTTTCTCTTCTTTGATCCAGCCTCTAAGTCAGTAGTTCTCAAAGTTTGGTCACGGGAATACCAACATCAGCATCACCTGAGAACTTGTTCAAAATGCAAATTCTCAACCCCATTCAGACCTACTCAATCAGAAACCACAGGCAGGGGGCCCAGCAATCTGCGTTTTATCAAGGCCTCAGGTATCTCTGATGCACACTCAGGTCTAAGGACCAATCAAAATTTGATCTAAGTGTTGATGTCCCAAAGTTCCATTCCTTGCCCTTTCCAGTTCTCTTCTCCAATTTTTGGGTAGTTATATTTTCTTCTTCTACTATCTTCTTCTACTACCTCTACAACACTAATTCTAACTATCACTACTAATAGCAGCAGCTATCATTTATTAAACATTTATAAGCTAGGCACTGTGTTAATCATTGTGTGCATACTATCTTATTTAATCTCCACAAGGATTCTTTAAGGTATTATTAACCCCACTTTTAGGAAGAAATTTAGGCTTAGAGATGTTAAATAACTTGCCCAAGGTCGCCCAAACCAACCAATAAGTGAAACAGATCTGACCTCAGGTTTTCCTGACTCCAAAGTCCACGGCATTAGCTACTATACTCACTCTTAGAATAGTACTATTTCCATAGCCTTGGAGATTGTCACAGTTATTCCTCAACTGTCTCATCAACTCTGGAGTAGAATTCCCAATCACCTACTGGCTCTCTCTAAATTTTACACAGAGACCTGATAATTATTCTTCTTTCCACTGCATATCTGTTCTTCCTCCTGTGTTTTGTAATTTAATGTCATCATAATATGATTGTTACTCAAGCCAGACACATCTTTGACTTCTCACTCTCCCTCCTCTAGATGGTCGTAACATTTAGAGATTTTAACATCTAAATAACATCTTAAAATACCTCTACAGGGCTCCTGGGTGGCTCAGCCGTTAAGCGTCTGCCTTTGGCTCAGGTCATGATCCCAGAGTCCTGGGATAGAGTCCTGCATCGCTTCTCCCTCTGCCTGTCTCTCTCTGTCTCTTATGAATAAATAAATAAAATCTTAAAAAAAAATACCTCTACAGTCGGTCCATTCCCATTCTCCCTCTTCAGGCTCCCAGCATATCTCATCTACATCCTAACTGGTCTCTCTGCCTCTCCACGCTAATGCAATTCTGCGCAGGAACTGCCAGTTAATTTTCTGATCTGATTAGTCCACCTTCCAAGGCTCTCCATCACCCACATAGGGGTGGCATTGGAGGGAGGAAAGTCTAGGCTTTTTAGAATGGAATGGAAGACCCCCTCATAATTTGGCTCCAAATATACCTTTCCTGTCTCATTAAGAAACAACTCAAGGTTTTCCAAAAACCCTATTAATTTTAATCTTTGGCTACTTTGCTTATGCTCTCCCCTCTGCTTGGAATGCTTCTTTTCCCTTTTACATATACAAAATTCTACTTAACCTGCAGGGCTAAGTTCTATCCTCTTCTCTTTAAAGCCTTCCTGATTATATCAATTTTTCCCCAGCCAAAGTCATCAATGCCCTCAGCATTTTACTTATTCCGAAGTGATTAACTCTTATAACACACCACATTTAGGGGTTCGTCTAGTCTGATGAACACTTAGTATCTCAGGGGGTAGACCGTGTCTTATTGTTTTGAGTTACCAGCACCTACCACAGTATCTAGCCATAGCTAGCACCCAATAAATATTTGCTGAGTTGTTAAATAATGCAACATTTAGTGTTGCAACTTTACACAGGGTAGGTTAGCAATTCAACTTCAGGTTTAGGTACCACTCAAAAGAATTTCCCCATAACAACAAAAGATATTATAAAGACCAAAGGTTCAATATTCAGCGGCAACATTTTTAATTTTCTCAAGTCTTTTTGTCAATATTTGTTAGCATCCTTCTTCAAATAGACTCCTTTCCCAGCAAACATTATTTGTATATTTTACAGGATTAGCAGTAACTTCAATCCTCGCAGACCACTGTAAGAGATAATCCCAAGCAAAACTGTGTCACCGAGAGTGGCTGGATAATTGCTTTGGGTACATCATTTCAGATTTCCAATGGAGAGGCCCAAGCACATCAGGTAGATTTTAGAAATGGGGACACGCACTGCTGACTAAACACATAAGATACACTCACATTAGTGAGGCATTTATTCAAATTAGTAACTGAAATCAGAAGTGTACAACAACCTGATCCTGGTTCAACCATAATATCCCTTAATCTTAAGTAAGGATAACACATATTCTTGTCTAAGACTCTATTTTTTTTTTCTAAGACTCTATTTTAACACAGCTCCCATCCCACCCAGCAGGCAGGCCCTATCCCGTTATCAGTGGGATGCTGATAAGCCTGGCTTAGTCTTAACACTTTTCCCTTCCCAATCTCCTAAACCTTATCTCTCCAGTATCTCCCCATCAGTGATCACCTACCCCATTCACCCGACAGGACAGGAAGGTCTCCTCAACATATCCCCCATCAAGCACACTCACACGATTTTCTCAACATGTGATTTCTTATCTCTTCTCTAATTCAAATTTTATAGCTCTTTCAAAGACGGGATCAAATCTTCCCTCTTCCAAAAAGTTCACTAGGTCAGCCCACCACAGGTCTTAGCTTTTCTAAATTTCTACTGCACTTAAAGTACAGCTCCTCCCACAGCACTTATTTACATACTGCCTCATTTGGTTTCATGATGATTTGACATACATATGCTTGTTTTCCCAGCCAGACTGTTTACTCTTAAAAAAAAAAAAAGCCAGGTCTTCTATGTCATTTGTACCCACAACCCTCCTCCCACATGTAACATGATATAGGGCAGGAGGGCACATGTATTAACTACTTGATGAATTGAGTTAAATGTTTGCTATACATTAATAAACACTCAGACACAGTGCAATATATAACAAATACCTATTGTGTGCCTACTCTGCAGCAAACTTTTGTAGATGCTTAAGAATAAAATCCTTCTGAATGCTTATGAATAAAAATGACATGATACCTGTCCTAAAAACTGGTACAGTCCGCAGAGCAAGAGACATTGAATTTCCAGTACTCTAAGTGCTACAGAGCAAGGTTATTATTGGTTCCAAGATGTAAGCACCTCAGGCAGCATACTTTACAGAGCCTCAGTTATGAAACTGAACCACAAAATTTTAGAGCTGAATGAAAACTCACAAGTTATTTTCTTCAATTTTCTTGCACAGGTCACGATTAAATTTCAGGATAGTCTCTGTACCAGTTCTAGACATTGCCTTAATCAAAAGTCAGGAAATACTGACTTCTTCCCTACCTCCAATACTCTTTTTCTCCCAAGGATGATAACTACAACCGCCACATATTGACTCATGAGGGGATGCAGCGCCCTGAGAGCACTGGTCCGATGATTTGCTGCACCTTACACTCAGGCTTGCCCGACCACCACCATGTTCTAGCCCGCACATTGAACAGAATCTGTATTTTCTGCCTAGTAACTAGCAAGTCTGTACTACTTTTAAGGAAAACAAAAAACAGTGCCTCCCTACTTTCTTGGCCCTCAAAATTACAGAAACACAACAGGGTTCTGAGAAATAAAACAGCTGATTTGAGTCTACGAGGAAGTGAGAACTTAGGATGGATATCCGCCCCCGGCCTCAAAATCCTTAGCAACAATGTGATACAGAATGCCTAGGGCAAAGTTGTACGCGTGCATTAGGCACGTGCACATACATGTGAAGTTGGAAACTCGGGCAACAGGTTGGCCGCCCCCTTTCAGTACTGACAGATCGCCTTCCCCAGGTCGTGGGTGTGTCTGACGCCGCACGCCGGCACTGATTCACAACTCTCTCCATAACAACCGGCTCCTCCTTGGAGCCCAGCCAGGGCAGGGGTGAGGAAGGCCCCAGCATGCCAAACTTTCCGAACCCCAACCCCACGTCCGCAGTTCCGCCTCCTCTCGGTCTCTGTCAACCTTGTCTCAGTCAGGCTACGAGACTGCTCTAGGAACCTGGGCTTCTCCAGATTCCGACTCCTCTGTCTGGGAGCCCGGCAAAGTCACCCCGACACCCCCAGACACCTACTTCCCACTACACCTTCCGGGACCACACTGTCTCCACCGGCCCCTCGCTGCCGCTTCCCGGATCGCCCGCGCCCAGAAACTGACCCTCGTCAGCCCCCGTCCCCGCTCCTTCCCCGCCCCCGGAAAAAGCGGCAGAGGGGCGTGGAGCGGCGCGCGCGGGTGCGGTGGGGGCGCGCGTTCCCGCGCCGAGCCCGCGCAGCAGGTGCGGCCAGGCCCCACCTCCCCTGCGAGGCCCCGGCTACTCACCCCAACGATGGTCCTCTGCGACCTAGCCTCCCGTACGGACGCCTCTTCCGCCTGCTCCGCACGCACCTCGTAGCCACCGCCCCCTCGGCCGCTGGCGTCGCCGCCGTCCTCGCCGCCGCCGCCGCCGCCGCCGCCGCCGCCGCCGGCGCGGCGCGCGTCCGCCCTCACGCACACCGCCGTGGCCGCGCACGCGCCTCTGCGCGCTGGCGTCACTTAGCAACCGGTTGGCGGCGGGGAGGCGGGATCTGAGGGTTTAGGGCCGGAGGTCGCCTCTGACGGGTTTTGCGGCGTTTCCCCACCCCCCTGACCCGTCGCCCTCCTGAGCTGTGGGCCCCAGGGTGTGGCTGCCCTGCCGGCACCTGGCTCCGGTAAGTCACGTCACTATACGTCACTGTATGGCGTCACCGATCGCGTCACTGCAGATGGGAAGGTCCCTGTCGTGAGGTTCCGGAGCCCCTGTGGTGGAAAGAGCAGTGGCCTCGTCCAGACTGGCGCCGATCCCATCGGTACTTATGCGAAGTGTGGGAAGGTTCTACAGGGAGTGGAACCAGAAGGGGCTGAGGGCGCAGTCAACGTGGAAAACTGCTGAGTGACACTCGTTAACCCAGCAGCAGGGTGTGATGGACCGAGCCTTGAATTCCCCCGTTACCTCATTTTATTGTAAATGGGGCTAACAGTACCCATCCTGCCTACATTGGAGAATTATGAGGCTAAGAAGAAATAATGTATGCAAACGTGCTTTGTAGAGTATAAAGCCCATTAGACTTTAAAATATTTTTATTATAGGAGAAGGCAGCCAAGCAAGAGCAGATGAGAGCAGGGACTTGAGAGTCAGAGAAACTTAGGTTCAAGTCTGATCCTGACTGATGTTGGATAGTCAGTTTTGCTTGACGCTTGGACAAACTGGGGTACCAGGGTGTGGGGGTTTGGAGACTAACAATAAAGGATGTTTCTTGAGCAAAGGTATGGAAGTGAAGTTGGACAGGACGAGTAAGACCTGAGACCAGGAGACGAGTATTGAGGCCATTGCTGTACTCCAGCAATGAAGTGATTAGAGCCTTAACAAAGGTATTGGCAGTGGGAATGTAGGAGAAAGAATAGATGTGAGTACTGTTAAGGTGGTAGAATTGACAGCACTGACTGGGGGATAAGTAAGTAGGACAAGTTTCTAGTATGGATGCTGGAAGAGATGGTGGAACCATTTAGCAAGATGGGAAGAAAGATGAGTCTGGGTTATCCACCAGTTTCCCTACTAAGTTACTAGATAGTGGTGGTGACAGTCTTGGAGGATGATCAGATTTGTGGGATGAGATGGTGATGAGTTCAAATATAAATCTGCTTATTGGGGAAACAATCTCCACTCATGATGTTTCTTTCCATTTGGGGTGATATCCATTAATACAATACTCCTGGCTTCTCACTGCACCTGCCCCAGCTCACTCCTCCCTGGAGCAATGACTTCGTGATTGGTGGATTTAAAAGGAGAAACTGGGCATATATAGCCCATCCCATTCTTTTTCTTAAAAGAAAAGTGCCTTCAAGGAATTGCCTTGATGGTGTTCTCTGCCTCTCCAGCAGCAGGACCTGGGGTGGTGTTGAGGGTGCCTGGTCCAGGACGACAGTTAGTAAACCTATTTAATTTCATAATTTTGTATTAGGAAGCTCTCTGCCCACAGGTAATATCCAGTACCAACTTCATCAGTTGTATTATACAGAATAATGGTCCCCCAAAATAGTTCATGTCCTAATCTACAGAATCTCGTAAATGTGTTCCCTCCCTTATGTGGCAAAAGGGACTTTGCAGATGGGATTAGTTAAGGATCTTGAGATGAAGAGATTATTTTAGATTATCTGGCTGGGCTTGGAGGTAGGAAGATCAGAATCAGGGAAAGAGATATGATGATGGAAACAAAAGTCAGAAAGAGAGATTTGAAGAATCTGCACTATGGGCATTGAAGATGGCACTGAGGAATGCAGACACCTTCTGGAAGCTGGAAAAGGCAAGGAAATGGATTCTTCCTTAAAGCCCCCAGAGAGAACACAGCTCTGCCAATACCTTGATTTTAGGATTTCTAATCTCCAGAACTGTCAGGTAATAAATTTGTGTTGTTTACTAAGTTTGTGATATTTGTTACAACAGCAGTAGGAAACCAATACAGTCAGTAGTAAAGATGATAGTTGGTCTTCTGCCGCATCCTCCTTTATTTGAAAGAGAAGGGTGCAGGTTCTCAGGCTCTCTCAAAGACTGCTGCATTGTGACTGTGACTTGATGGAGGGAACCTCCACATCCAGAGGGAAGTATCCAATAAGCAGTTGAATTACACAGATCTATGAATGAGGAGAGAGGTTAAGTCAAAATAAAATAGATTTAGAGGACATTAACTTTTAATTGGTAATTTAAGTCCTAGGTATGGATGAGATCAATCAGGGAGAAACAATAGAAGAAACAATAAAGAAGACCAAGGATGGAGTTCCAGGAAGCACTAGCTATAAAAAGGAGTGGCAGATGAACAGACACCCACAAAGAAGTCTGAGGAACTTGGATAATGCCTCAAGGCTGTAATGTCTCAAAAGCCAGTGTTGGAAAGAATTGCAAGATGGAGATGAGGTCAGCAGAGTCAGAGATCACAAGTAGGTCAAGTATATCAAGTGCTGAAAAGCACTGACTGGATTTAGCAACACAAAAGTGATTGGTGACCAATGATAATGGCTTTAGTGAGGTAGTAGATATAAACATCAAATTAGTGGGGTCTGAAAGGCAGGTCAATATAGTTGACTGGACTCTAGAGTGGTTGATGGGTGTTTGAGACTCTAGTCTTGGTTCTGGCAATTAACTAGCTAGGTAACCTTGGGCAAATCACTTAACTATTCCAGGCTTTGGTTTTCTCATCTACCCAAGGAGAGATCAGGCTGAGTCTGTGATTTTCACATAAATTCCTAGGTAATCCCAACTTTCTATTAGGCTTATTTGCTTATAACAGCACACTTCAAATCACACACTTCAAATCCTACTCAGATCATTTCACCAAACATTGAGAGTTAGTATGTTATATGCCAGCTTCTGTCCAGATACTATGGATCTGATAGAGTTATCTGAGAAGCTCACAGTTTTGGAAGGGAGATAAACACAGAAGTATGTAACTAATTGCCATAGTTCTTTTTTAAGCAAAGCAAGGTACAAATTGAATGAACTATTAACTGTAACACAGTATATACTGCATGCTATAGTAGAAATCTGTCCAAAGTGAAATAAGGGATGTATAAAGTGATACAGATAAAGGAGCAATCAGTTTTGTCTAATGGAAATCAAGGTATTTACCTATTCTCTAGGCACAGTGTGCTTCAAAAATGGACATAACTGTACCAATGACATTTCCCATGGTGATTTAAAAAAATGAGAGTTGTGCTAAGTCAGTGCCAATCTTTTAACATTCCTTCTAGGTAGTTTTGTTGTGATCTGAAAGGTTATTTATGTACAACTACTTCTAAACTAAATACACTGTTGAACTGGGGGGAAATGGACATACGTACAAGTTGAATGCAAGAGGAATTTATTCCACCAGATCCAAGAGGAAACATCTATTTGTTATACATACCATGCTCATTTACATTTGCTCATCTAATTCTCAGATATTATCTCATTTAATTTTGCAGACATCAGCTTATTGTATCAACAGCCGACATTGTATCTCTGTTTTAGCAGGTAAGAACACAAAGTTGAAGTAATCTGGTCAAGGTCATACTAACAGCAGTTAAGTAGTAGACTAAGATTTGGACCAAGCACAGGCATCCTCCTTTCCTCGGGCCCTTAATTTAAGTGCCCTTCCTCTGTACTATTACATCATGTGCACACCTTCATTTTAGCATTTACTATAATAATGATGATGCTTACTATGTTCCAGGTCCTGTTTTAGGTACATAATAGGCACTAACTCATTTAAGGCTCATAACAGCTCTTTGAGGTATAGTTTTAATCACAATACTTTTATAAATCAGGAAACTAAGGCACAGAAAGTTTAAGTAATTTACTCAAGGTCACACAATAACTGCTGGGGCCAGGATTCACCCATACCAAGCACCCTCTGCTAACATGGAGGGATTCTAGACGACATAGTTTACAGAACTCATCAATGTAGTTACTGTAGGGCTGTTGTGTGTGATATTGCTCTGTATTCCTTATTAAATGAACACAAGAGAATTTTTTCTCAGGCCAACCGTCATAAAATTCAAGGCTACCTTTGAGTAACTGGTAAGTTTTCTCCTTTTAGGCAATGTGAATTATATAACTGGCTGTTTTCCTCCTTTCACTTCGACTGCCAAGAAGCTCCGAGTAAATTTGTGGCTCAGCATTAGTAACTGGGAGAACGCTTGGCCTGCATATCTGTATTCTGTTGGTTTGAAATTTTTCAAAATAAAAAGTTGGGGGAGAAATAATCTAAATTCTTCTTTATTTTCTAAATTTTTGGCAGTGTACATTTATAATTAGAAAAGGCAAATAAAAGAATGTTTGTCACTTCAAATGATTTCTCAGGCTTTACTCTGTGGACAAGAACTAGTTTCAGGTTAAATTCCATGCATTCAATATAGAATCCTAGTTCTTAGAAAACCAGGACTTCTGCATTTCTTGAAAAGTCCAGATCACCAGAATTTGTGTTCAGACAGATCAGAAGGTATTTTAAGTAGCATAAAAGAAGTAAGTTGTGACCGTCCTTGTTTTTAACCTATATCTAAGTAATTTGAGACCACTTTTGGATTATTTTGACATATGCTAGCTTGCTTTAGAGATAGAAAGTCGGTTATCTTCCTTAATGATGATATTTTATTATAATGAAGTTTAATGTACAGTTGATTTTGTGGTTTACCATTGGCTGAAAGAGTGGATAAAGATCACCTGTTCTAAAACTAAAATAATGGGGCGCCTGGGTGGCTCAGTCATTAAGCGTCTGCTTTCGGCTCAGGTCATGATCCCAGGGTCCTGGGATCGAGCCCCGTATCAGGCTCCTTGCTCAGCGGGAAGCCTGCTTCTCCCTCTCGCACTCCACCTGCTTGTGTTTCCTCTCTGGCTGTGTCTCTCTGTGTCAAATAAATAAAATCTTTAAAAAAATAAAAATAAAATAATTATTTTGGTACATTTTCTCAAGTTTAATTGACCAGATCCAACAACTAAATACCAGATTCATTTCTTTATTTAAGGGTATGTTTTGCAAGTAATTCTTTCAGGTAGATTTACTGGTCACTTTGCTAAAAGCCATACATTTCATGAGAGCATTATGCAGATTTTTCTGTAGCTAAAGTGAACAACTGATAATTTCTTCTTTGAAAATTTTTCAGTCCAAATCTTCATTTTCCAACAGGGTATTCGAATACCTAAATCCTCTACACTCAACCCAGCAGATTGTTGTCGTGTGGTGGGACCAGCATTGAGGGTTGCCATATTTGAATTCTATTGATCTCTAAGTATTAGAAATTAAGGTATTAGTTAATGGGTTAGTTACCTAGTTAACTTTGTAAAAATAAAACAAAGAAAACACACACACACACACAAAACAGACTTGTATGTGAGTTTGCAGACCCTCTGCTCTATCAGAAAGAACTTTATGGACTTGAACACTTATTAATTTTTCTTATTTTTTAAAATTTGAGAAAGAGAGGGACAAGCAGACTCCATGCTGAGCAAGGAGCCCCACATGGGGCTCAGTCTCACGACCCTGAGATCATGACCTGAGCTGAAAGAAAGATTCGGACACTTAACCAACTGAGCCAACCAGGTGCCCCTAATTTTTCTTATTTTTGAAGAGTTGTTTTTAAAGGAAAATCCTGGATTCCCTCCAGGTTCTCCCTCTGTTCACCACCATAGAGAGAGAAATGTTTCTGTCTAGGTGAGAATCTCGATGGGATGACTCATTCTTCACAAAAGGCTGTTAAACACCTATCATCTGCTAATTGGATTACTGAATTCTAAACAACATGAATTTGCCATTACTCAACCACAGAATATTAGCCGGTCCCTCAGAAAACTACATACCTGATCATATTATCCTGAGCTCACCTACAGAAACCTTCCTCACCCCCTTCCAGGAGTATTTTATTAGCTTGTCTTTTGAATATTGTGTCTTTGGCACATATTAAGGGATTCTAGAAGAGACTGTGCCACAGAGCCCACTAGTCCATTTACTGTGGAGCTTCTGTGCATTTGGTCATTTTATGTTTCCCATGGAAAATCCCATGAGAGAATTTTCTTTCAGAGCCAAGCATCATGAAATGCTTAGCTACCCTTGAATAACTGAATATGTCTTCCTAACAGACAAGTAGATTATGTAACTGGATGTGTTTCCCTTTTCACTTTGGCCATCAGGAAGCTCCAAGTTAAGCTTTAGCTCAGCTTTAGTGCCGGAACATGAAACTGGCCTGCATATTTGCATTCTAATTTGTTCCGTGGTCCTAACCTATTTAAATCTGGGTTTTCTCTTGCTTGGAGTTATTCAGAATTTTCTATATTCTGTGTACAGTTGCACTGGCTACCTCAGTTGATTGTGGAAAAAGCTAGAGAAATGAGTGATAAACATATATGATGACTATCTTATATGTAGCCACTTGCCCTTACTTCAAGCAGGAATTGAAACTTACGTTTCTTCCACGCTGATAAGAATGTCTTGTTTATAAGGTCTCCAGGGTTTCAATTCAGCTATTTAGAAAGCTAGAAAAATGAATTATTTTCAAAGAAGTTTTAATGCTATTGCAAATCTATACGATGTCATTCTTTTAATTTTGCTTTTTTCCTTCTGATGGAGGTACATAGGTAATGTAATGATTGGCAAGCATAAGTGGGAAACTGGAAGTCCCTAATTCATTTTTCACAATGTCTCTCAGTATTTTCTTTTAGTAGTCCAGAATTTGAAGAACTACCTTTTCTATAATCTAAATCATATTATTTGCTAATACATCTACTATGTATTAGTGATCTGATTTGTAGTCACTGGCATGTATATTTGCACATATATGCTTCAACTGAAGGTACACGGAAAATCTTGCAGGATTCTTCATTGTCTTAATACATCTTTTATATTAAGTTGAAGGTAGAAAGGCAATTGAATACCCCCATAACACTTAGGCATTCTCATCAGACAAGAATGTGTCTGATAAAATAATCCTGTAATTATCTGAAGAATAGACAATAAAGGTGCTTTGAAAGCGTAAGGTCAGAAATAACAAGTATTGGCGAAGATGTGGAGAAAAGGGAACTCTTGTGCACTGTTGGTGGGAATATAAATTGGTACAGCCACTATGGAAAACAGTGTGGAGCTTTCTCAAAAGCTTAAAAATAGAACTACCGGGCACCTGGGTGGCTCGGTCGTTAAGCGTCTGCCTTCGGCTCAGGTCATGGTCCCAGGGTCCAGGGATCGAGTCCCACATTGGACTCCCTGCTCAGCGGGAAGTCTGCTTCTCCCTCTCCCACTCCCCCTGCTTGTGTTCCCTCTCTTGCTGTCTCTCTCTCTCTCTCTGTCAAATAAATAAAATCTTTAAAAAAAAATAGAACTACCATATGATCCAGCAATTCCACTTCTGGGTATTTATTGAAACACTAATTTAAAAAGATATCTGCACTGTCATGTTCATTAAAGCATTATTTACAATAGCCAAGATAGGGAAACAAACTAAGTGTTCGTGAATGAATAAAGAGAATGTGGTATGTATGAACAATAGATACTATTCAGCCATAAAAAAGAACGAAATCTTGCCATTCGCAACAACTTGATGGATCTTGAGGGCATTATGCTAAGTGAAGTAAGTCAGACAGAAACAAATACCATATGATCTCACTCAAATGTGGAATCTAAAACAATAACAAAAACAAAACCAAGCACCAACATAGAACAGATTGGTGGTTACCAGAGGCAGAGGCTGGAGAGTGGGTGAAATGGGTGAAGGGGGTCAGAAGGTACAAATTTCCAGTTATAAAATAAATCATGGGGATGGAATGTACAGCATGGTGACTACAATTAATAATACTGTATTGCAGGGCGCCTGGGTGGCTCAGTTGGTTAAGCGACTGCCTTTGGCTCAGGTCATGATCCTGGAGTCCCGGGATCGAGTCCCACATCGGGCTCCCTGCTCGGCGGGGAGTCTGCTTCTCCCTCTGACCCTCTTCCCTCTCGTGCTCTCTATCTCTCATTCTCTCTCTCTAATAAATAAATAAAATCTTTAAAAAAATTTATAAAAAAAATAATAATACCGTATTGCATATTTGAAAGTTGAGTAGATCTTAAAATTCCTCCTCACAAGAAAAAAAAGAGTGTAAGGTAAACAGTTAAAATATACCACAAATTTTGTAATCCTGTTCTGTCATTTCTTAATATACCAGGAACCTCAAAAAATAGAAATAGTGCAGGCCTGTTTCCTATTTCAATTTTTATTTACATGTTACCATGTGCCAGGCACAGAGGGGATACAGAGATTGAAGATCCCGTTTTTGCTTTCAAGGACTAACCATTTAGAACTGCACTGTCCAATATGGTAGCCTCGTGTGACTATTTAAATTTAATTAAATTAGAAATTCAGTTCCTCAATCACACAAGTCACATTTTTAAAAGCTCAATAATCACATGTGGCCAGTGGCTACACAGTGCATGTGTAGAACACTTCTATCATTGTAGGAAATTCTATTGGAGAATGTTGGTCTAGAAGTCATGTGGAAATTCCAGATGTGTTAAGTTTGCATGACAATGATCTGGGGCATGTTGAACGCCACTGCCAGAGATTCTGATTGATAGATACCATCAATCAGATAGGAGTCTGTTTTTCACAATACCTCCAGATGATTGTGATACAGAAGGTACACATACTTCATTGAGAAAAATCAATTTAGGGTCAGTGGGAATAGCCCAAGAGAGTGATTCTGAATTTCCTACCTAAATGGCATCTGGATGCTTGAGCCAATTCAAATTTGATTTGGAGAGATAGGAGTGCTGGAACTATATTCATACCTTGAGAGTTATGGAGCATTGTATACCCATTATGTGTCTAAAGACGTATCAAAGAGTATTATAAATAAATATCTTTAATTTTCATGTTCTCTCCAGAGTCATTAGAGGAGAATCTATTCCTTGTCTTTTCCAGCTTCTGGTGGCTCCAACATTCCTTGGCTTGTGGCCGAATCACTTCAGTTTCTACTGGCGTTGTCAGATTGTCTTTTCCTCTTCTGTGTCAGATGTCCCTCTGTCTCCTTCTTAAACAGGGACACTTAACGATTACATTTAGGGCCCGCCCAGATAATCCAGGATAACCTCCTCGTCTCAAAATCCCCAACTTAACCACATATAAAAAGGCCATTTTTCCATAGGAGGTAACATTCACTGGCTCCAGAGATTAGGACCTGGCTATTTTGGGGAGCCATTATTAAGCCTACCATAACACAGTTATAGTTACTTATGAACTTAGAGAATGGTGTTGAAGGATAGGTATAAACCAACTTTTTAACATAAATTTCTTCAAGATAGCTGTTATTGGAGAAGGAGAGGGAAACTATTCACTTTTTTCTGTTTTGATTGACTAGCTAAGGATAATAAGGTAGAAAAAATTTTATTTTATTTTAGAATTTATTTATTTATTTGAGAGAGAGGGAGAGCACTGAGGGAGAGTGAGAAGCAGACTCCCTGCTGAACAGAGAGCCTGACGCAAGGCTTGAGCCCAGGACTGTGAGATCATGACCTGAGCCGAAGGCAGACGCTTAACCCACTGAGCCACCCAGGCGTCCCCAAGTAGAAAAAATTTTAAAAGAGAAAGAGCAAAAATTTCAACTAAATGCAAACAAAAAGAAAGCAGAGGTGGCAATATCAATTTCACGTATTATGAAATTCAAGACCAAGAGCATTACACAGAAAAAGAAAGGGTATTTTGTATGATAAAAGCCCAAGAAATGAAGATCTGTTATAAACCTTTATGTATCAAACACTACAGTAGCAAACTATGGAAGGCAAAAACTTTTCAAAAATAAAAAAATTTTTGTAAAACTACAATTTTCTTAAGGGACTTAAATATATGTTTCTTAGAATTCAATGCATCAAGTAGACAAACAAGAAAAGGAAGAGGAAGAAGAAAAAGAGGAAGGAGAAGAGGGAGGGGGAGGGGATAGCAGTGGTTGTGGAGGATTTTAATTAAATTCTCAGCTTGATCTAGCAGTTGTAAACAGAACTTAGTATACCATAACAGATGATATGTACTGTTTTTGTCCAAGGAACAGCCACAAGATTCAAGCATATGCTTGTTCCCAAAGAAAATTATACTAAATTTCAAAAGGAAGAAATGCTACTGTTCTCATTCACTAGCCACAATGCAGTAAACTACAATTAGCATCAAAAGGATAGCAAAATAAGATTTATCTTCTAGAGTTTAAGAGGAAATCAAAACTGAAATTTCAAAATATATATATATATATGAATAACAGTGAGTGCCTACATAGTAAAAGCTGTGCTATGTGACCAAAACAGTTCTGAGGAAAAGCTAATATTCTTATTTTTTTAATTTGTTTTTTCATTTTAACTTAATTACCTCTTATTTTTTTTTAAATTCCAGTTTAGTTAACATACAGTGTTATATTAGCTTCAGGTGTATGATATAGTGATTCAACAACTCTACATGTTACTCAATGCTCATCATGATAAGTGTACTCTAATCCCCTTCATCTATTTCACCCATCCCCCACCCATCTCCCCTCTGGTATCCATCTGTTCTCTATAGTTAAGAGTTTGTTTTCTGGTTTTTCTCTTCTTTTTCTTTGCTCATTTGTTTTGTTTTTTAAATTCCACATATGAGTGAAACCATATGGTATTTGTCTTTCTCTAATTTCATTTAGCATTATACTCTCTAGCTCCATCCATGTTGTTTCAAATGGCAAGATTTCATTCTTTTTATGGCTTGCATTGTGTATACATACCATGTCTTCTTTATCTGTTCATTTGTCAATGGACACTTGAGCTGCTTCCATAATTTGGCTATTGTAAATAATGCTGCAGTAAACATAGGGGTGCTTACATCTTTTCAAATTAGTGTTTTCATATACTTTGGGTAAATACCCAGTAGTGCAATTACTGGACCATAATGTATTTCTATTTTTAATTTTTTGAGGAACCTCCATACTGTTTTCCACAGTGGCTGGACCAGTTTGCATTGCCACCAATAGTGCGAGAGGGTTCTTCTTTCTCCACATCCTCCCTAACACCTGTTGTTTGTGTTGTTGATTTTAGCCATTCTGACAGGTGTGAGGTGATATCTTATTGTGGTTTTGATTTGTATTTCCCTGATGATTAGTGAGGTTGAGCATCTTTTCATGTGGTTTTTGGCCCTCTGTATGTCTTTGGAAAAATGTCCATTCATGTCTTCTGTCCATTTTTAAATTAGATTATTTGGTTTTTTGTGTGTTGAGTTGTATCAGTTCTTCATATATTTTGGATACTAACCCTTTATCAGATATGTCATTTGCAAGTAACTCCTCCCATACAGTGGGTTGTCTTTTATTTTTGTTGACTGTTTCCTTTGCTGTACAGAAGCTTTTTATTTTGATGTAGTTCCAATAGTTTATTTTTGTTTTTGTTTCCCTTGCTTCAGGAGACTATCTAGAAAAATGTTGCTATGGCCAATGTCAGAGAACTTACTGCCTGTGCTTTCTTCTAGGATGTTGATGGTTTCAGGTCTCATGTTTAGGTCCTTAATTCATTTTGAGTTTATATTTGTGTAGGGTGTAAGAAAGTGGTGCAGTTTCATTCTTTTGCATGTAGCTGTCCAGTTTCCCCAACACCTTTGTTGAAGAGATTGTCTTTTTCCCATTGCATATTCTTGCATCCTTTGTCACAGATTAATTGACCATATAATCATGGGTTTATTTCTGGACTCTTTATTCTGTTCTATAGATCTGTGTGTCTATTTTTGTGCCACTGCCACACTGTTTTTATTACTACAGCTTTGTAGTATATCATGAAATCTGGGATTATAATACCTCCAGTTTTGTTCTTTTTCAAGATTTCTTTGAATATTTGGGGTCTTTTGTGATTCCATACAAATTTTAGGATTACTTGTTCTAGTTCTGTGTAAAATGTATTTTGATAGGGATTCCATTAAATCTGTGGATTGCTTTGGGTAGCATGGACATTTTAACAATATTTGTTCTGTTAATCCATGAGCATGGAATATCTTTCCATTTGTTTGTGTCACCAGGAAAACCTAATATTTTTAAATGCACTTTTGAGATTTAAAAATAGTATTATTAAGTAATCATTACACTTAATAATTTAGAAAAAAGAACAAGATAAACTAAGAAATTTGGGGGGTAAAGATATAGATGTGTGCCAATCAGTTATTGCCACAAAAAATGCTGTGTAACAACCAACCACAAAATCTCAGTAGCCCACAATAAGCACTTATTTCTTGCTCATGCAGATCAGCTAAGTTCAGTCTGTTTCAGGCTAGGAGAAACCTGGGATGGCTCTGCTCCATTGTCCCATGATTGGATCTAGGCTAGAAGGGCAATGGCTGCCTGGAGCATGAGAAAATAAACTTTTCTCATGGAGATGACAGCCAAAGGGTCCATTTTACAGCAAAGGAGGTGTAGTAGTGGACACAGGGCCATGGAACGTGCTAGACCTATCACACACTGCACCACCAATAGAGTGATTCTGAACTTCCTACGTAAATGGCACGTGGATGCTTGAGCCAGTTTAAATTTGATTTGGAGAGATGGGGAAGTGTGAGAGTGTGATGAGATGCTCTTCTGAAGGTGTAGCAGAGGTGTCAGCTTGGAGATATAACCCTGCAATGATATGATGCCATTTGCCAGGGCACATTATGTACCCTGAATCAAGTATCATTATATGGGTTTAGGAGCCAAGGGGTGGAAATGTGAGCAGCCTCTTCCTGCCACCATTGCTTAGTTACTCACTTCGGGCATCTTTGCTTCCTACCCCCACAACTCTAGGCCTGGCTTATCTAGAGAGGTCCTTGTTCCTAAAAGGGAACACTGATTTAAAGGTGGATTCTTCAAACAAGTCCTTCACGTGTTATAACTTGCCACTAAAAGCCCCAATTAGGGTAGTTATTATTGCTTTTAAACCCATTTTACTCTTGATATTTTGCTTTGCTGTTGTGCTGCTGTTTTGTACAGTTTGCCTCCACAAATTATAATGTTCTCGGTACAGGATCCCTGTCTCATACTTCCAACCTTCTGGTTCTCTGAGAACACTTAATGTTATTGATTGTGTGCCCCCAGTCATGTTGAGCACAGTACAATAATATAATAATAGGACAGAAATCCTTACAGGATTTATAAATCCTATATAAAAACTTAAAGGATTTATATCCTATTATTCATGTGGCATAATACTTAAAAACTTTCTCACTACATTTCTGTGACCCATGGCCCTTCTCTACTCAGGCAGCTAGAACACAGGCCTTAGGGATGTTAAAAAAGAAAAAGGCCTTTGACTTTCAAAAATCTAAACCTTTGTGCTTTGAGTTGTGAGGAGGGAGAGCTCTGAGACCTGGTGAATCCCTATGAAGAGGCCCCACCCTCCTCTGCACCTGTGGATTAGATAAAGGGAAATCAGAGTCCTGAGACTGATATCTACAGTTCAGAATGGAAAAGGATCCTCTATTTGGCTTCCCAGGTAGAAACCCTGGGAGTCAGCAAGATCCCTGAAGAAATGGCTGTGACAGATGTCTAATGGGTAGGACCATATATAAACCCTCATGACTTAGTTTCCCATGCTCCCATGTGCTGTAAGAGCTGCAGAACGATCCAGTGCTCCCTGGGTAAATGTTACAGAGGAGAACGCTTAACCCCAAAGAGTTCCTTGACATAACATGGAAATAGCACAATGGAAATAGCTGACATGGCATGGAAATAGCAGAATGAAGTAGCACGGGAGGTGACAGACCTGAAAGAGCCTCAACCTTAAGAATGAAGAATGGTCTAACAGCAAGCTACATAGATCTATAACAAAGGACCAAATAGACTTGACATTTTAGCAAATGCCAATAGAATGGTTCTCCTGTGAAAATCAGTTGCTCACGTTCCTCCAACCTTCTAGACATTATAGGAACTTAAGATTTTACCTCAGAGAAAAGCAGCAGGAGAGATTCTGAATTTATTGAGATTCAGTTTCTACCTACCCCCTCAAAAAATGGGGCCTTTAAATTATGTGCAATTAGAATAAAAACTCCATTTCTTACACCTCTGAGTTTGTAGATTACATACATATCCCTTATATTCATTGCTACAAATAATGAGTGTTTTACTATAATAGCGAGAGAAAATAATTCATATTTTGGGGGTATAATTCTCTGATGTTAGTGGCTTTAGAAAGGAGTCTGTACAACAGTGCTTCTCAACCTTACTGTATATGCTAGTTGCTTGGGGAATCCTTTGAAAATAAAGCTTCTCATTCAGTAGGTCTCAGGTGAAGCCTGACGATCTTAATTTTTAACTAGCTCTCCAGTGATGCTGATGCTGCCGGTACAGGGACCACCCTTGGGAGTAGCGAGTTGTTGAGTATACTGGTAAGATGATTACACTACATTTTGACTAGCACTTTGTCAAATAAACACAGGGTGGCGCTCCTGCTCCCAGTGTACCATAGATCTGTGGTCCAATATTAGACTCCAGTTTAAAATAAAATACAGGGGCACCTGGGTGGCTCAGTAGGTTAAGCAACCAACTCTTGATTTCAGCTCAGGTCATAATCTCAGGGTCTCCAGGATCGAGCCCCACATCCTGCTCTGCACTCAGGAGGGAGTCAGCTTGAGATTCTTTCTCTTCCTCTCCCTCTGCCCCTCCCCCTGCTTGCACGTGCTCTCTCTCTGAAATAAATAAATCTTTTTAAATAAAATACAAAATGAATATAAGCAACGAAGAAAGTTTATGTAAAAGGAAAGTTGAATGTTCTAAAGAACTCTCAAAGACAAATAGCTAAATAAATTGCACCTGGGGTGCCTGGGTTGCTCAGTGGTTAAGCATCTGCCTTCGGCTCAGGTCATGATCCCAGGATCCTGGGACCGAGCCCCACATCGGGCTCCCTGCTCAGCGGAAAGCCTGCTTCTCCCTCTCCCACTCCCCCTGCTTGTGTTCCTTCTCTCGCTGTGTCTCTGTCAAATAAATAAATAAAATCTTTAAAAAAATAAATAAATTGCATCTGAATTAGAGGCCAAAAAAAACAAGTAAATAAGGAGGAAACCATGAAACTATGGACTCTAACTTGGATTCCTTTGTAAATGCTTTAAGTTCACAATCCGCTTTTTTTTTTTTCCACAATCCACTTTAAAGACACTTGCATTTGAGATCTTAAGACCAGTGGTTCTCCACAGGGCATTACTGACCCCTAGGGGTAGTTTTGGAAACTCACGGGGCATTTTCGGCTGGGTTTCACAACTGGTCCTTAGTGGACGAGGCACAGGGGTGTGAGACATCCTGTAAGGAAGGGCCTGCACAACTTTGAAAAGTCTCACTGAGTACTTGTATAGGTAAAAAGCTTGCTTTTCCCCTCAAGAAGGTGGGCTTCACATAATTGACTTCCTCTCAAAGAGCACAGGATGGAGAGGGAGTCGGCGGAGATTAACTTCACAGTGGAGAAACAACAAAAGCTACTCAGCCAAGTAATCAAGCTTCCCATCATCAGTGATACATCGTGTTGATAATCTGCACCCTTGATCAGATGTGATGAGAAGGGCCCTTTACCTATATAGGCTTTCTCCTAAAAAACCGTAATCCCAGTTTCATCATGAGATTAAAAAAAACTCATATTAATAAAATCCCAACTGAGAAACACTCTGACTAGTCAGCACTCCTCAAAACTATCAAATAACAAGGAAAACAAGGAAAGTCTAAAAAATGATCACATTCTACAGGAGTCTAAGGTGACATGACGACTAAATGTAATATGGTGTCCTGGATGGGATCCTGTAACAGACAAAGGAAAGTAGCTTAAAACTAAGAAAATGTGAATAAAGTATAGACTTTGGTTAGTAATAATGCATCAATGTAGTTTCCTTAGTAGTAACAAATGCAGCATACTAATGTAAGATTTTAAAAAATAAAGGAAATTGGGTCTGGGGTATATGGGAACTTTGCATCATTTCTATAAATCTAAAACTATTCTAAAATTTTTAAAAACGTAAACTACAGTTTTCAACTAGTAGGTAAGTCCTGGATATCTAATGCACAGGATAGTGATTATAGGCAAAAATACTGTATTATAACCTTCAAAGTCACTAAGAGACTAGATCTTAATTCCCACAAAAAAAATTTTTTTAAGATTATTTGAGAGAGAGAGCACGCACATATGCAAGTAGGGGGAGAGGCAGAGGGAGAGGGAGAATCTCAAGCAGACTCCCTGCTGAGTGCAGAGCCCGACGTGGGGCTCTATCTCACCCTGAGATCACAACCCGGCTGAAACCAAGAGTCAGACGCTTAACCAACTGAGCCACCCAGGCGCCCCAAAAGAAATATTTATGTGACATGATAGATGTGTTAGCTAGCTCTAGTAATATTTCAATATATAAACATATAAATGTATACATTAAACTTACACAATGTCAGTATTATTTCAATTAAAATATTATAAAGCTACCTTTTTATTATCTGAGCCTAGAACGCCTATATTACTTGTTACTTATATAATTTTAATATTCACTAGGGACAAACTATCCTACTAACAGAATATTATTCTTTTATTCAAAACTTTAGCAAGAATTTGATCACCATTTTGGAAAATGACATTTCCAACAGTAACACTATTCATGTTTTTTGAGTAGCCAATAAAACTGTTACCAGTACACACTATATATGTAACCTTGTATCTCTTCATGAATCATGAATTCAGTCTTTATTTTAAAATACGCTTAAAATAACGCTACTGGTAGCGTTAACAGTACTTGACCGAGCAGTTTTACTTCTCCATATTTAAGAGCAAGCACCTACTTCATTGTTTTCCAGTGTAGTAGTATCTGGGCATTTATATATTGAAATGCATATTTTATTACAAATTGATTTCATTTCTCCATTACGGTAAAGGCACTGGACTGACCTTTTCTGAAATTGTATAGATAGGTGAGTTATGTATGAATTTCATTTTAGGATACTGGGCGTGATCAAGGTTACAAATGTTCATGTTATAGTAAAAAGGGTCTGCTAAGTCTGATATGGTTGAGAACCCCAATCTTAGACCAAGCTCTTCGAGGGCAGAAAATGTCTGGTTTCTTACAGGTTCTCAACATTTCATTTCACCCTGTTGCAGTTTGTTTATGCCTACTCAGAAGCCCTTGTTTGCTCCTCCATTTTGGCAGTCTCAGTTCTGAACTAGTGCCCACCCTCCTGTAGGCAACTGGAGTAAATATGACCCCTCTAAGCCAGAGTGGTCCCATTCCCTGTGCCAGTGATTAGACACAGGCAAGTGAGCCAGACGTAGTCAAGATACGAGGGGGACTCTGCTGAGGAGCTCTGGTTAAGGTTTTATAGTCACTAAAGGCACAAGAGGAACAAAAGTTCTTTCACTGGACACCGTTGGATTATACATAACACCTGGAATCATGGTAGGCATCTCTGATCATGAATATTATTAGCTCAGAAAGAAAATGCTGAGAATGACAGGTTGGGAAGGAAGGAAGGAAAGCAGGGTTCTTGGTATCTCTGAACCCTCTATGAATCCAGAGTTGGGTCTTTTCTCACGACCAGCAGCAAGCATCCTAATATAACCCATTTCACAAGCAGTTGTGTTGCTGAGGAATACATGTACACACTGTGCATGCAATCCTGCTCAGAAGGCGATGTAGGGAAGCCACAGTAATTCTCTCTCAGCCATCGGCACCTCATTCAAACCACTGTATTGTAACTGAGTCCCAGGCTTAGCTGTGAAGGGCTCACAGGAGACTGCTTCTACATGAACAGTAAGCCCCACAGTCTTGTGGTCCAGTCATAGAAAACAAGAAAACCTTGTGCTCTACTACACTCTTTCATATCACCACTTCTAAATAAGTTAATTGGGAAATAAGTGATTTGTCCCAATCCTTCGCCTGGTGATACAATATACATCGTTTCAATGCACACAGAGATGAATTTAAGGAATAAGCAAGGCCTTTTGACAAGTTTTACTTAGCAAGTAGAGAAAGCTTTTTTTTCCATAGAAATAAGGTTTAAATATCTATGGGTTTTTTTTCATTTTTTTCTTTAAATTTTTGTTACGTTAATCACCATACATTACATCATTAGTTTTTTTAAAAATTTTTATTGTTATGTTAATCACCATACATCATTAGTTTTTGATGTAGTGTTCCATGATTCATTGTTTGTGCATAACACCCAGTTCTCCACGCAGAATGTGCCCTCTTTAATACCCATCATCAGGCTAACCCATCCCCCGACCCCCCCTCCCCTCTAGAACCCTCAGTTTGTTTTTCAGAGTCCATCCTCTCTCATGGTGCGTCTCCCCCTCCGATTTACTCCCCTTCATTCTTCCCCTCCTTTTTTTTTCTTAACATATATTGCATTATTTGTTTCAGAGGTACAGATCTGTGATTCAACAGTCTTGCACAATTCACAGCGCCCACCATAGCACATAACCTCCCCAATGTCTATCACCCAGCCACCCCATCCCTCCCACCCCCCCCAGGTTTAAATATCTATGAATCTAATCACCCTCCCACTTGATAATTCTAGTACCTAACATGTGAACTTGGTCTTCACTGGTTCCCACAACTCACCTTTTGATATTTGGTTTTTCTTCTTTGTACTTTTTCTACCACATTCCTTTATCCCTATTTACTCTTTCCCCTTTTTCCACACTTCCTTATCCATAGAAACTATCTGTTTTGCAGGACAGACAGAATTACAGCTTCCTGGTTCAGAACGAGCCTGCAAGCCCTTTCAAATCATTGCAGGTTTTTGTTTTTTTTTAAAAGATTTATCTATTCTAGATAAATAGATGAGTGGGAGGGAGGGGCAGAGGGAGAGAATCCTCAAGCAGACTCCGTGCTGAGTGCGGAGGTGACTCGGGGCTCAATCCAGGACCCAGGAGATCAGGACCTGAGCTGAAACCAAGAGTCGGATGCCCAACCGACTGAGCCACCCAGGCGCCCCATTTCAGGCTCTTTTAAAAAGAATATGCTGGACAGTTCACAAATGAAACAGTCTTATTTGAAATTTTATTTTATTTCCATGTGTAAGTACTGCTATTTGTCTGAATTGCTCACATAGTCTGTTCTATCCAAAAAGGAAATGTCAAGTGCTTCTAGCAGTGTAAGCACCGTCGACACAATCTACCCAAAGGTCTTCCGAAAATCTAAATGTTAGGCAAACCACAAACTGGATGTTATTTCTCTGGGCCATGAGATTGTCAAAATCAGTTTGATTTTTTTAAAACCCATCAAATATCAATCATGGCAAGGAAGACCATTGAGGTGATTCCTGATAATTAAGTAATGTTATCACTGAACATCATTTATCCTAAATGAATCCTGGCATCAGGAAGACCTTGGGGTAGGGGCTCTTCACGAGTGACACAGGCACGGCTTGCCCAGGAATGAGCAGGTGTCCCCAGAACAGTTGTGTGCTACAGACTTCCTCTGCTGTTCCTTCCCTCTCCGCAGTGCTCAGGCCCTACGTCTGAGAGGACAACGTTCGAACTCGCCAAAAGGTTTCACAGCAGAGGCGAGTGGAGGAGGGCTTGTGAGGTACTCATTTTTGAAGTGCAATCTAAATACTAAAAATGAGAATCAGATCTCAAGTACTTGAGCCTATTTATATTGCCTCAATGCATTAAAGTTATTTTACATGTCTAGTCTGCCTTCTCTCTCACAGGATAGAGGATAGCTGGGAGGATTAAATGAGATACAGTATGTGACAGCCTAGCCCAGTGTCTGTATACCCAGTAAATATTCTTCCCATCCACCGCCACATCCCCAAATAAAGAGGTTAGTCCTTGAACTTTGAAAGTACTTTGTAAGTAAGAAGAAATTAGTTTTGCTGTCAACATCCTTGTCAGTCTGATTCTGACTTGCTTTTCTTTTGTAAAATAAACACTTTATACTATTTGAAGTATACACGAGGTTTCATTTTTGTTCAGTGTTCTTTACTTTTCATTGGGAAAAGTTATTTCTGAGGAATTGAAACCCCGAAGGTAACCACAACAAAAACTTGTTAATTTTTTTTTTTTTTTTGAGAATGATGATTCAAAGGCAGACTTGTAGAGAAATCATATTTAGGAGAAAGAAGGCAAATGCAGCCTCTGAAGGGAACTGTTCTAATTATTACCTTAAAAAGTAAAGTTTTTTAACTAAATTCAAGGACCTAAGACAAAGCACTACTTTAAAATCACAATGACTGAACAGTTAGGTGAAAAACATAGCTGAACTAGGAAAGGGGAGTGGACTTCAGAATAATCTTAAATTGGGACAATGATTCTTCAGTCCTAGATGTTTCTGTTATCTGAATGTCCTGAATCACACCATTTCCTTTTTTACCTCCCACAAGGTCTTCACTGAAATTGCAAAGCAGTATTCTCACAGAACTAAATAATAGTTGTCATTTTGTTAGGATTCAAAATTTCAATCCAGTAGCCATCGGGATCTTGGATAAATGCCAGGCCTTTCATTTTACCTGTAAGATGAAATGAATTTCATTATAAAAGAGACTTTTTAAAAATTTAAAATTAATATATATATTAGTATATATATATTTTAAAGATTTTATTTATTTGACAGAGACACAGCGAGAGAGGGAACATAAGCAGGGGGAATGGAAGAGGGAGAAGCAGGCTTCCTGCGGAGCAGGGAGCCCAATGCAGGGCTCGATCCCAGGACCCTGGGATCATGACCTGAGCCGAAGGCAGATGCTTAACAACTGAGGCACCCAGGCGCCCCTAAAATTAATATTTTTTATTAATCCAATTGTTAATTTGCATTTTGACAAAGTACATTATTTTGTTTATAATTTTAACTTTAGACAATTCTATTGTCAGTGTTGCCCAAAGGCATGCTTTTCTGAATGACTAACACGTATCTTCTACACATAGCTAGGAACCAGCTCTCCTGAAATAAACTCTGTAACTGGCTGCAGTTATAGGCATCAGATTTTTACTTCACCTTCATGATGCATTTCATGCTACCTGTTGAGTAGTCATAGAGCTTGTCTTATTTTATTTTTTTAAGATTTTATTTATTATTTGAGAGAAAGAGAGTGTGTGCAAGCAGGGGGAGGGGCAGAGGGAGAGGGAGAGAATCTCAAGCAGACTCCATGCTAAGCACGGAGCCTGATGCAGGGCTTGATCCCAGGACTCTGAGATCATGACCTGAGGCAAAACCAAGTCAGATGCTTAACTGACTGAGCCACCCAGGCACCCCAAGGCTATCTTACTTTAAACAGGAAAAGAGAATAGGGAGGTGTTCGAGCAGGTAGCATGGCATACCCACACAGCCAAAAGACCCAGAGGCTTGGGTCATAATGAACTCTTCAAACACTATTCTAGGTCACTCAAGCTGTCTGTCAGTCTTTCTCCCAGGAATTCACAACTGGGATTGAGAGGCTAGTAGGTCTAGTAGTAGAGTTGTTTGCTTAAATGGAAAAATGTGACCTCAGCAATCTATTTTGGGACCAAGATGCTAAATTAGTTTGACTCCTATCTCTCTTTGGCTCTTTTCCCCAAGATCAACCCCAGAGGAACATATATGGAAAATGAAAAAAAAAAAAAAGTGAGAACTGGGGTGATGACTGGGGAAAGGAAGAAGAAGGGATGGGGTGACTGTTTTAACCTGGTCCGTATGGAAATGGGTAGTTTGGGCGTGGACCAGAAGGCAGTCCATCATGGCTGTGGGAGAATAAACAGAAGGGGATTTGTTACTTTGGGTCTTGCTCCTCCCAGTGCCTTGGGCATCAGCTCCTGCCCCCACACTGGGGGGGGTTCACACGACTAGTTCCGATGTCCTCAAGAGTAAATGAGGGCAGTACAGAAGTCTTATGCCTGTGAGGAACTGACAAAAACAGGTGAGAACCAACCGATCTTCCCAGCCTTCACCTTCCACACAATCAGGGTTAGGGAATGAGCATCTCAGAAGGAAGTGTCTCCTACGAAGACTCCTTCTCTCTGAGGGACAGAGGGGACGAAGATGTGACGGAAGAGCTGTTCTGCAGAATGCAAGGTGTTTAACTCTCGTTTTCAGGGGCCCAGGGATCTCTGCCTGACCCATCTTCCTGAGAGCATGGGGGCTGTTAAAGACTGGGATCTAACCTCCCCCCCTTTCACACTGCCTGATGCACCGGAATAGTAAGAGTTGCAATGACAACAACTCCTCAAAGTAACAAGAATTTGAGGAACGTAACCATAAAACAAACGGATTATAGATTCAAACAGAAGAACAAAATATTAAACCAACAGACCAAGACCTATTAAAACATGTAAAAGTGATGAATAGTATGAACTATAACCAATATGAAACAAGAACAAGAAAATATTTAAGGAACTGAGCAAAAACTAGGGATCAAAATTATAATAGCTGAAATTAAGAATACAATAGATAACACAAAAGATGACTAACAGAACAGATACATTTGAGGAAAAATTAGCTAATTGGCATGCTAGTGTGAGGAAATCTACAAAGAACAAAGAAATAACAAATGTACCAAAAGCTTCCAGAACAAAACAGAAGATAACCTGAATCAGCAGATTTTTCGATAGCAACACCGGATAGAAAAATAAGACCATGGAATTGTATTTTCAAGATCAAAGGAGAATAAACCTAAGATTTTATATTCAACAAAACTGCCATTCATATACAAAGATATGGGTCTGAGGCATACAAAGTCTCAAAAGTTTTGCCTCACAAAAAACCCTCTGAGAACAGTTTTGGTTGAGATACTTAATAGAAGGACAGAAAAACCCAAAAGATGCTGCAAGATATATATGCAATATATATATATATATTAAAGAAAAAAAAAAAAAGCCAAGGCCAGGGGGCACCTGGCTGGCTCAGTTAATAGAACATGCAACTCTTGACTCGGGATTGTAAGTTTGAGCCCCAGGTTGGGTGTAGAGATAACTTAAAAATAAAAAATAAAATAAAGCCAAGGCGAAAGAAAAAGGAAAAATTAATCAGTAATATCCCGGTCTGGGAGGGTATCTGGATATCAAATCTCTTAATTGAAAAAAAGAAAAGGATTAAAATAAAATGTGAAATGTTTCAAATAAAAATTGAAATAATATGCTGGCAGAAACAGATCTAAGTAGAATAATTATAATACATGTAAATCCAACAAAATCTAGATATATACACTATTTCTAGACATACACCTAAAACATAAGGACATGCAAAGGTTGTAGAAGAATAAATATCAGAGACCAGCCATTTATTAACTAAGGAGATGTGATGCCATTATATTAAAATCAGATAACATAGGCTTTAAGGAACTTATTTTGGGGTGGCTAGATACACCCTGAAATAGTGAAAACCAGTGGCCAGTGAGAGAATATGGTAAGGTCAAAGGGTGGGGAGAGAGCCTAGGTTTTTGATGGCTCTCCAGACTCTGCGTCTAGTCCCTTGTCAAGCAGCCCTAACTTGCTGTCTTAAGTTCCCTAAGATACCTGGGTATTTTTCCATTCCTCTGTTTTCCTTATGCTGACTGAAGTGGATTTCTTCAAAGTTACTGCAACCAGAGGGACTGACTACAACAGTAGCCTCTGTGGTTGTTTCGTAAATGTTATGTAACTGAAGAGAAGCCGGGAGAAAGCAAGCAGCAGACTCACCATCGTCAGGTTTCTTCACAAATTTGACTCCCAGCTCTTCAAATCTTTTACAAGCACCATGTACATCAGGAACAGCGATTCCAATGTGACCTTAGGTGGCCACCCCCAAAACAAGGCAGACAGAAGGAAGAAATAATTACTGCAGGGTATCCAAGGGCCACAATTAGCTTCCAAAACTAGTTTATTTCAAAACATTAAGGCACCTGAAAAGTGACTGAATCAAGTAAGTTCAAAACTTGTATTAAAGAACAAGAATCTAAGTCTAACTGGCTGCGTATAATAAGCTAATTAGTAGCTCTGAGTTATAAATTATTTAAAATAAGCCCAATATTGGGCTCATGTATAGTTCAATCGGTTAAGAATAACTACCAAGAAAAAGTAATCATTTACTCATACTTAACAGGTTTGTTGTGGCCACTGACTATATAGCAGCCAATTTAAGCCTGCAATCCTGTCATCTTGATTGAGAGGTTCTAAATCAGGACAGAAGTGTATGCTAGCAGAAATGGGGGGTTATTATCAACCACAGCTTTTTTTTTTTAATTAAAAGGTCTACTGGAAATATAATACTGATACTGAAAAGTGAAATCATTGTAAGAGAGTAAATGTAGGGTTTAGATGGATACTATGACATTAACTCCTAAATCAAATTTTTCATGGAAAATTAAAACAGCTATACTCCTAAGAAGTTGATTATTCTTAATAAGTACCCAATGCACAAATCATACAAATCCATGTATACTACATAGGAACAGGCCAACATACCAAATCCTCGAGGGTCTGAGTTGCCACTGTGGTAACTCTGGGTCTCATCATCTTCCGTGCCCCAATTGCTACAAAAGGAGGGAAAAGAGCATTACAAGTGACCTGTAGAACAGATACTCTACAGCAATAATCTCTTTGAAATCTTGGCATGTATGTATGTAACTTCATATACTTGGTTTCATCTTTGCCACTGTAAAATTAAGGTTTCAACTATAGAAAAGGCAAATGCATAAAATATGATTTTAATTAGACTTAAGGAGATAAAACCAGGCATCTGGATAACAATAACGATAATAGTAGCAACTGTCATTTATTGTACTTTATAGAGGATATTTATTTGTTTGAGGATCTCATTAAATCTTCCAAACAGCTCCATGGGCTAAGATTTGAGTCTCCATTTCATGAAGGAGACTGCCACTTAAGGGGGTGACAGAACACGTTCAGGGTCACGGAGTTATCAGAGCCAACACTCATGTCTAGGTCTGTCTAATTCCAGAGCTGTTCTGAATCAGGGACACACTAAAATCACACACCCTGCAATAAATGCTCTTTTGTTAGTTGTTCCAAAGGACACAGAAACAACATAAAGAATAAAAACAACATTCCTAAAATGCTGGAATTATGAAGACCTTAGTTCTAGTAGTGTCTAAATTCATTAGCTATTGTTTGGAGTTATCTGGCCAATTCTGTCTTACTTATATTCTCTATCCAAAAGATAATGATCTCACTTGCCCCCAACTATGCACCAGAACAGTACCAAAGACCAAAAATCCATCATAAAAGACTCAAGCTGGTACAAATGCAAAGTGATTAGGTAGACAATTAAGCTTGTAAGTAAGGAAAAAAGATTTATAAAAATGTAGACTGTACAGAAAGATAAAAACTGATACTCACTGTGTCAGTTCAAGGGTAGCTTTCCTGGAGAATACCCATGCTACTTTTTCATCTTTATCTTTTGGGATGTCATTTTTTTCCTCATAAGCCAAGAAATACAGTGAGAATTTCATAGTGGGAAAATCTAATTTTTGGAGTAGCCTGAAATTAAACAACAAGCTGTAATCAATTAACAACAGGAAAGGTTGTTTTATTAAAACATATTCATATTAAAATCAACATGACAATATTCAAGTTCTAAGAATATGAGCCTATTTACTAGGAAAAGCAGGGGGAAATTGGTGAAAATATCTCATTGAAAAAAACCTATTCAACTGTAAATATCAGTTAAATAAAAAATTTTTACAAAACAAACTTATAATTCTTCAAACATAATGAAATTTAGCTGGAATTATGGTACTTGTTTATAAATGGCAAAAGTATCTTCAGAAGAAAATTCTGTCCATTTTTGGTGAAAAATACAATGCATTACCTTATTGTTCTTTCAGATATATGACATTCAGTTAAATAAAATATCATACTATGCCAAAACTCCTAGGAAAAGAAAGTGAGGATAGACAGATGAATATCCCAGAAGATGTGAATGTCAACGATACAGTGGTTAACCATATGAGATACCGCAGAAAGGTTACACAGCATTAAGACTGTGAACAGGTGACTAGATATGGAAAGGTCCTGAGGGCAGTTTTAGCAGCATGGGGCAGCAGAAGGTGGACCACCCTGATGGAGACAAGGGGAGGTGAGCAAGCACGGTTGACCTATATAGACAATGGGTGATAATGGAAAAAGGGCAAGAATTATGCTAGAATAAAGGTTTCAGCTTGTCTGTAGGTTGAGGGAAAAGAGCCAGTGGAAATGGAGAGAGACTGAGAAGAGACAAAGAGTGAATGAATTACCAATCCTAAAGTTTTAAAAAAAGATAGTTGAAGAGGTGCCTGGGTGGCTCAGTCAAGCGTCCAACTCTTGATTTCAGCTCAGGTCATGATCTCAGGGTCAGGAGATCGAGCCCTGCATGGGGCTCCACACTAGACATGGAGCCTGCTTAAGATTCTCTCTCTCTCCCTCTCCCTCTGCCCCTCCCCCCCCAAAATAGTTGAAGTCATGCCCTATAAAGTGAATTTAAATTATTTTGCAAAGAGTAGGGTAGAAATGAGGATGGACACAATACGGTTTTATTTAGATTAATGAGGACTAAATGCCAAAGATGACTTATTCATAATAAGAGACTAGCTGAAACCTACCTAGCAAATGGAAAGTTTCTCAGCTCTATTTCAGATCTTTTAACTATCACCGCTATGTAATACACCTTGGCCCACTGAGACCAGCACTGACTTACCACAAGTAAGATTTACCCTAACATGTTTATAATAAAGGATCGAACACCTCAAATACTCCAGCCATGAAAACCTATCTCTGCACCTACTAAAGCAGACTGCACAAGCCTTACATGCCAATCTGGTGGGAACTGGAGCAAATGAACCTGTTGTAACATGCTTTTCTCAGCGAGTGTTATCTTTCAGTATAATGTCAGGTTGTACCCTGTTTGGGGGCTCTTGAAATAACAAGGTCAACACTGGAGTCAATCAGATCCCAGAAACTTAATGTCTTTAAACTTTGGTTTCTTCCTTCATCTGTAAAATGGGGAATAAACCTATTTCATGAGCTACTGTGGAGGCTGAATGAAAAATATGTAAGGTGCCTGGCAAATACCGAGTGTTCAATGTATTTGTTTTTTGGGTTTTTTTCTTTAAGATTTTATTTATTTATTTGAGAGAGAGACACACAGTCAGCGAGGGAACACAAGCAGGGGGAGTGGGAGAGGGAGAAGCAGGCTTCCTGCCGAGCAGGGAGCCCGATGCAGGGCTAGATCCCAGGACCCTGGGATCATGACCTGAGCTGAAGGCAGTCGCTTAACGACCTAAGCCACCCAGGTACCCCACAATGTATTTGTTTTTCACTCTGTCTTTTAAATATGCTGTAAACATTTGCTAAACTGCTTTTTCTGGAAAAAACTGTAAGAAACTGTTAACAGCAGTTATCTTTGGGGACAAGGACTGGGAAAGGGAGGCGGCCACTTTTTATTTTGTATTTTTCTGAACTGGTCAGATTTTCTAAACAAACATATACTGTATTACTTGAATTTTTCTCTCAATGTCAATGGAGGTTATCCAGGCAGTCAATTTAAAATCACTTAATTTTGGGGCGCCTGGGTGGCTCAGTCGTTGAGCGTCTGCCTTCGGCTCGGGTCATGATCCCAGGGTCCTGGGATCGAGCCCTGCATCGGGCTCCCTGCTCCGCGGGAAGCCTGCTTCTCCCTCTCCCACTCCCCCTGCTTGTGTTCGCTCTCTCGCTGTGTCTCTCTCTGTCAATAAATAAATAAAATCTTAATAAATAAATAAATAAATAAATAAAATCATTTTATTCTTTATGTATCTATCTTGTCAGAAACAAACAAAACCCCCTCATGTTATTCAGGGAAACAAATAAAAAATAAACAAATATGCTTTAAGGATTACAAGATCAGTGGATATCACCTGTTCAGCAAAAGAGAATACACCCTATAAAAAATGAGACAGATGGCCAATTTCAGGTAAACTCATTCATTTCTAAGTAATACATCTTTATAACTGTATCTTTTCCAAAGTAAAGAAGAGGACATAATATTAAAAGGATTTGAACACATTAAGGATTAAACAGCTCTGAGAGAGAAGGGAGGAAGAGAACACCCAAGTGCTCAGCCAGCGAGCCTTAATCCCAGATGCTGGGCCAAAAGGACTTCTGTGATTTTTTTGAAGAAAGTTTAATCCATTTTTTTAAATGGATCTGGAAACATTCCCTATATTTGCAAAGCTATGCGTTTAACCATTACAGGCACCAATAAATAGTTTACTTACGTCATTCCAAGAACTCTAGTATAAAAATCCAATGACTTCTTAGGATCCTTAATTCGTAGCATGGTCTGCTGCAACAGAAAATCCTAAGGAGAAACAGTGCCTATTAACAGGTGTGATGTCTGCCACTTGTTAGCAACATTAATTGTGCTTTCTATTGCAGGATATGGTCTTTGTAACACAATGTTTCAGAAGAAAGCAACTTTGTCCCCTCAGCCTTACCTGGCCCCCCAACCTACCACTTACACTGCCTACAGCTGTCTGCCCAAGGATGTTTCCTAGTCACAGGAGCAGGCCCCGGTGTGGGGCAGGCCCAAAGTGCCAGGGAGTTCACACCCTCCAAATGACCCTCAACCAACAGTGGATAAAAAACCTGGCTCCCCTGGCCCCTTAGTGGGACAATTCTACAGCATGTTCCACAGTCTCTCAGAGACTTCCCTGCAGGATTAAAGCCAGTTGCTCTAAGGGGTAATCCACTTCTACATACTTTTTATTGCCTCCATTCCCCACTCCACAGAACTTTCTCTGACTACCCTCCCCAAATAAACTACTTACAACCAAATCCTTATATCCAGTCCGCTTTTGGATGACCCAAAATGAGATAGTGATGTTACAAATAAAGAATACAACTACTGTAAAATGTGTAAAATGAATGCATAAATGCCTTTCCAGAACTATTTATTGGTAACCATAGCAAGAAGTTACTCACAAGATCCTAGACTCTAAATAACTAAAAGGGTAAGAAGTTACTGTCTCTAAAACCATTGTGAAACTGTCCAATTCACAAATCAGGAAACAAAAGGCTTGACTTCACTGAGAAAAAGGTAGACTATTTCAATTCATGGAGTTAAGATTCTTAATGGCATTGGTAATAATACTTTGCCTTCATTCGGTACAGTAACCATGAAGTATTATTATCTACAGGTATTAATGGCCCCATTTTATAGATCACCCAAGGTGATTAAATTGTCCCAGCCTTCTGATTCTAAGTTCAGGTCTCTTTCTACCATAGATGCCTTCCAAACCGTGAGTCCATTAACTACATTTATGCTTCCTAACAGATTTTTTTCCTGTTATACCCACAGGTTGACAAAACAGGCCTGAAAATTCTGAACTCTCCCTTTGCAGACACATAGACATCTCTCCCCTATAACTCATATCATATAAAATACAAATGTATTTTTACTCATTCAGCATCATTAGGAAGTGTTTTTCTATTTTGTTAATTTTTTTTAAGATTTTATTTATTTATTTATCAGAGAGAGAGAGAGAGAAAGCACAAGCAGGGGAAGCAGCAGGAAGAGGGAGAAGCAGGCTCCCCGCTCAGCAAGGAGCCCGATGCGGGACTCGATCCCAGGACTCTGGGATCATGACCTGAGCCGAAGGCAGACGCTTAACGAACGGCGCCACCCAGGCATCCCTATTTTGTTAAATTTTTAAGTGACCAAAATGAACTCTTAAGCATTAAAATCCTCATTTAAAACAAAACTAGCCTAAGAACTACTTTATCTTAATAAGTAGATCTTAATGAATATAATAATTTGATTCTTCATTCACAGCTTATCATCACATATAAGGCAGTTGGCTTGGAAATTATGTTTCTAGAATGCTTGGATTGCTTTCCTCTGGCAGGTGCTGAACTCCTAAAGGTCTCAGTTTCAGCAAGCAGCTGAAAAAGGGAAAATCAGTTCCTGACATCCAGGTAGTGGCCTGGAGCTCACAACAAGGCCTTGGTTTTCCCCACTGGACAAAACTGGAAAAAAACGTACAAAGTCACTCTGTGATTGCAATGAAGGGAGATCAAAATGCAGCAAAAAAACAATTCCACTTCATATTCTTGTTTAGCACAGATTAAAACAAGACACTGTTTGAACTTTGGTCAGGTAGGTGGAATCTATACACACAGGTTTACCAAATGATTAAAACTATCCGAAAAATATTAGTTACTGTTGCATACACAAAACTTCAGCTATGTACCTATCTGCTTTTAAAAACGTGCGGAATTTACTTATTTTGATGACTTGGGGACATTTCTATAAACATGGACTGTCGTCTTACAATGTAATATAGGAGTTCCTATATTATTTACATTCACTACTACTTGTCCCTGTATTGAGATGGTCCCTGGAACTCCTGTTTTTATTTTACTCTTTTAATGAGTTTTTTTGTCCCCTCACTCACCATTAAGCTATTAGTTGTCAATTCTATCAGCACAAAACTGTCCTTTTTTGGACACAAGAAAGCTAATTTCCCTAAATTCTTTGACTCTACACTTCTCACCACCTCTGCTAGCACCCTGATCCCAGCTACCCCACCTCCCACCCAGTCTGGCTGGTACGCCTCTCTCACCTTGTCCCTTACAATCTATTCTTGGGGAAATCTTTTAAAGTTATTTCAGATCACTCTTCTGCTCAAAAACCCTGGAAGGCTCCCCATTTCACTCAGAGTCAAAGCCGAAGTCCCTACAATGGCCCTCTATGGTTGGCCCCCATTAGCTCGCTCACCCTCCTCTCGCCTACTCACTCAGCTCCACTGCAGTCTTCAGCAACTCACTAAGGGCCTCTGCTAGAAGGCTCTTTGCCCAGAGCCACTTTTTTTCTTTTTAATCTTTATTTAGAAGTAGGCTCCACACCCAATGTGAGGCTTGAACTCATGACCCTGAGATCAAGAGTTGCAGGCTCTACCGACTGAGCCAGCCAGGCGCCCCTCCCCAACAGCCACTTCTAAACTTTTTAACTTTGCTCAAATGTCATCTTCCCAATGAGGCCTTCACTAACCACCATAACTCTTCACTTACCCTTTTCTTCATTTTCTTTTTCCATAGTACTTGTCACCTTTCAATATGCTATTTACTGTATTTATCTTTCATTATTTTTCTTTCCCTATTAGCATATAAACTCCATAAGGACAGGGGTGTTTGTTTTGTTTACCGATGCACCTCAGAACAGAATCTGGCACAGAGTAGATACCCAATGAATATTTGTTGAATGAGTAAATGAACTTTCACTATGATTTTTCTTTCCAATCAAGCTGCATTCAACATTACTGCAAAAAAAAAAAAATCATTACACTTACATAATAACTGCATGCCAGACACTGCTCCAAATGATTTACAGAAATCAACTCGTACATTCTTCACAACAACCCTATGAGATATGTATCATTACCACCCCCATTTTACTGCTGAGAGAGTGTAAGAGAAAAAGCAGTTTGGTTCCAAAGTCCTTGCTTTCAACCACCTTGGCTAAACTGCCTCTAACAACGAAGAAATAGATAAATAATGACACAGGCATAATAGAGTATTTTGAATACATTTAAAATGCTGCTTTAGAGGTATATTAAATGGCAGGGGGCATTCACATGGTATATTAAGTTTAAAAAGATATATATGTATGGTTTATTTAATATGCTATTCAGATTAATTACATCTTAAAAGTAATGCTAAGCCTTTAATTTTATTATCTACAATAACATAGCTACATACTAAAACTACATATATATAAATGAATATTAAAATGAACCTTTAAAAGTCTATACATAGTGGGGCACCTGGGTGGCTCAGTCTGTTAAGCATCTGACTTCGGCTCAGGTCATGATCCCAGAGTCCTGGGATCGAGCCCCGCATCGGGCTCCCTGCTCAGTGGGGAGTCTGCTTCTCCCTCCCCCTCTGCTGCTCCCCCTGCTTGTGCTCTCTCTCTGTCAAAGAAATAAATAAAATCTTTAAAAAAAAGCCTATACATAGTTAACAATACTGTATTGTATGTATACTTGAGTTAAGAGAGCAGATTTTTTAAGACAGCAGAACCTAAAAGCTGTCAGCACATACACATAAAAAAGTAACTATGTAAGGTGATCAACACATTTACTAACCTTACTGTGGTAGTCATTTTGCAGTATATGTGTAACAAATCAACACGTTGTACACCCTAAACTTATACATTGTTATGTGTTGATTATATCTCAATAAAGCTGGAAAAATAGTTTAAAAAAAAAAGAGAAAAAATTGGGGTGCCTGGGTGGCTCAGTCATTAAGCGTCTGCCTTCAGCTCATGTCATGATCCCAGGGTCCTGGGATTGAGCCCCGCATCGGGCTCCCTGCTCTGCGGGAAGCCTGCTTCTCCCTCTCCCACTCCCCCTGCTTGTGTTCCCTCTCTCGCTGTGTCTCTGTCAAATAAATAAATAAAATCTTTAAAAAAAAAAGAGAAAAAAAAGGAAAATACAGCACTGTTCCAACTGAGAAGACTCAATATAATAACACATTATTTCCAAGTAAATGTAGATGAAATACACACTCTAGGGCGCCTGGGTGGCTCAGTCGGTTAAGCGTCTGCCTTCAGCTCAGGTCATGATCCCAGCGTCCTGGGATGGAGCCCCATGTCAAGCCCCATGTCGGGCTCCCTGCTCAGCGGGGAGTCTGCTTCCCCCTGCTGCTCCCCCTGCTTGTGCGCACACTTGTGCTCGCTCTGTCAATAAATAAAATCTTTAAAAAAAAAAGACTCTAATCCTATTTTTAACCTTAAAATAAGTCTATACATGGCAAAAAAATTAAAGGTATATTCGATATTAGTATTTATTCATAAAAAAACAGGTTTATAAATCCTTTGCTACAAAAATATTATTTGGATATAAAAAAACAAGCAGGGCTTGCTTTTTATAAAATGCTCAAGTTATTCTATGCTAATAGTTTGCTTTTTATCACCAACATATTCTGTCAACTCTCTGTACTTCTGGTAAACACCTGAAAGATCCTTCCTCAAAAACCCCTAAAAATGACTATTTATTGCTATGGTTCTAAAATATTGTTTAAAATAAATATATCTTGTGTTTAAAAAAGTAGGACTTACATTCATGTCCTATCTCATCAGACAATTCTTAACTTTGTCTTTCCCTTATCATGCTTTAAATTTAGACAATGAAAGCAGTCTTTTATGCCTAAAACTATCTTTGGGTTTTCTGGGATGGCTACTAGGTAACAAAGATTTGCTCCTTTGCTTTATAAAAAGAGTAATATAAATAATCAGGCTTTAGGAGAGCATTGTCCAAATTTAATTAGCTCAAAACTACTTTGATAAAACTTTAATGGTACACTCAAGGATGTTTCTAGTGCACATCCTACGTGTCTGCAATATCATCCTGACAAAATTATAAAGGTGGGACAGGGATGTGAACCAAAGGGTCAAGGTCCCTTTGAGCACCTCTAAATGGATTTTTTGGTGTTAAGATGAGACTTGGGTAAATTTTTTTTTTTTTTAACCTATGGATGTTCTGTTGCTCCAGCACAATTTGTTGAAAAGCCTATCCTTTCTCCATTGAACTGCGTTCACATCTTTGCTGAAAATCTGTAGGGCATATTAGTGTGGGTCTATTTCTGGGTTCTCTATTCTGTTCCACCAACCTGTGTCTTCTCTGCCGATCCCACAAACTAGTGACTACTGTAGCTATATAGTAAGTTTTAAAATCAGAGAGACTGATTGATTCCTTCCACTTCATTCTTTTCAAAATTTCATTATTCTAGCTTATGTGCCTTTCACAGAAGTTTTAGAATAATTTTACCTACCGAAAAAAAAGTTCGTGTTAAACATGTATATCAATTTGTGGAGGACTGACATTTTTACTATGCTGAGTCTTCTAATGATGAACATAGTATGTCTCTCTATTATTTAAATCTTTATCAGTACTGTGTAATTTTCAGCATATAAGTCCTATATATGGTGGATTTATACCTAAGAAATTTTGTTAAGCAATTTTATTTTTAATCTTGGTGCTCATGTGTTTTCTGCTAGTATACAGAAATAGAATTGATTTTTTATGTTTATCTTCTGTCCTGTGACGTCAATGAAAGCACTTATTAGTCCTAGAAGAGTTTTTTGTAGATTCCTTAGGATTTTCTATGTACAATCATGTCCTCTGCAAATAGGGACAGCTTTATTTCTTCCTTCCAATCTGTATGACTGTTAATTCCTTTTCTTACCTTACTGCCCTCGCTTCTAGCACTATATTCAGTAAGAATGGTAAGAACAAACATCCTTGTCATGTTCCCCCAAATTAGGGCAGAAGCACCATCATTAAGTAAAACATAAATTTTTTTATAGATGATCTTTATCAAGTTGAATAGTTCCCCTCCATTCCTATTTTTTTTCCTGGAAAAAAAACTTTAAACATGGATGGTGAATTTTGTCAAATGCCTTTTTTGCATCAATTAACATGATCATGGGATTTTTCTTCTTTAGCCTCCAATATAATGGATTACTTTGATTGATTTTTGGATATTGAACCGGCTTTGCATACCTGGAATAAACCCTTAATTATGATAATTTTTTTTTTATATATTGCTAGATTATATGTGCTAATATTTTGTCAAGGATTTTTACCTCTATATTCGTGAGGGATATTAGTAATTTTCTTTTTTTGTGCTGTCTTTATCTGTTTTTTGGTATTGGAGTAATACTAGCTTTATAAAATGAATCAGGTAGAGAACAAACAGGGTTGATGGAGGGAGGTGGGTGGGGGGCTAAATGGGTGATGGTTATTAAGGACAGCACTTGTTATGATGAGCACTGGGTGTTATATGCAAGTGATGAATAACTAAATCCTACTCCTAAAAACAATATTACACGTATGTTAACTAGAATTTAAATTAAAATTTGAAAAAAAAGTACAAAAAATAAAAAAATAAAATGAATCAGGAAGTGTTCCCTCCTCTTCAACTTTTACAGGGATTGTATAGACTTGATGTTAATTTTTCTTTAATTTTTGGAAGAATTCTCCAGTGAAATCATTTGGGCCTCGAGATATCTTTTTTGGAAAGTTCTTAATTATGAATTCAATTTCCTCATGTTATAGAGCTATCACATTATTTCATATGGGTAAAAGTTATGGTGGTTTGTGTTTTTTCAAGGAATTGGTCCACTTCATGTAAATTGTCAAATTTACATGTACAGAGTTGTTCTTAATATTCCCTTATTATCTTTCTGATGTCTGCAGTCTGTAGTGGTATCCCCTATTTAATTCCTAATATTGTAACTGTGTCCTCTCTTTTATTTTGTCAGTGTTACTACAAGTTTATCAATTCTATTGGTTTTTTTTCCCTCAAAGAACCAGTTTTGTTTCACTGATTTTCTCTATTTTGTTTTTAATCTCAACGATTTCTGCTTTTTATTATTTCCTTCCTTCTGCTTCTTTTGGGTTATTTTGCTCTTCTTCTAGGTTCTTGAGGAGGGAACTCGAATTATTGATTTGAGACTTTTTTCTAATGTATGCATTTAGTAATATAAATTTCCCTCTTAGAACTGTCTTAACTGAGATTCCTTTCTCATTTTCATTCAATGTATTTTTTTTTTTAATTTCCCTTGAGACCTCCTCTTGATCCACGAATTATTTAGAAGAGTGTTATTTAGTTTCCAAGTGTTTGGAGATTTTCTTGTTATGTTTCTGCAGATTTCTAGTTTGATTCTATTGTGGTCAAAAAATACACTCTATATTATTTCAATATTAAATTTGTTGAAGTTGGTTTTGGGGCCCGTGACATGGTCTGTCTTGGTATATATTCTATGGGCACTTGAAAACAAAAATGTATTGTTATTGGGTGGGGCGTTCTTTAAAGGTTGATCAGATCTTGTTCACTGATGGTGTTGCAGAATTTGTCTATATCCTTGCTAATTTTCTGTCTAGTACTATCAATTGTTGAGAGAGGAGTACTGAAATCTCCAACTACAAATGTGAATTTTTCTATTTCTCCTTTCCATTAAATCAGTTTTTGCTTCATATTTTTTTGCACCTGTTTTTTAGTGCACACACATTTAGGATTGCTGTGTCTTCTTGGTCAACTGATCCTTTTATCATTATATAAATATACTTCTACCTATGACAATTTTCTTTGCTCTGGAGTCTACTTTATTTGGTATGAATATAGCCATTCTTGCTTTCTTTTGATTAATAATCTTATTCCATCCCTTTAACTTGCCTCTATTATTATATTTGAAGTGAGTTTCACGCAGACAGCATATATTTGAAGCATGTTTTCATTTTCTTTTATTTCAGTTATACTGAGATATAACTGACATATAGCACTGGATAAGTTTAAAGTATACAGCCTAATGACTTGATTCATATATGTTGTGAAATGATTACCACAATGTTTTGTTAATTATCTCATACATAGGTAAGTTGGGGCATGTTTTTAAATCCACCCTGCTAATCTCTAATTGGTGTATTTATACCTAATGTAATTATTGCAATACTAGGGCTTAAGTTGGCTATTTTATTTACTTTTGTTTTGTTTTCTGTCAACTTTTTCTTTGCTTTCCTGTGGGTTACTGGGACATTTTTTTATAATTTCATTTTGATTTATCCGTAGCGTTTCTTCATGTACTCTTTGTATAGCTTTCTCTAGGCGTTCTCTAGGTTGCTCTAGGCATTCAATGATACATGTCATCACAGTCACTTGGTGTCGTTTTATCAATTTGAGTGAAGTACAGAAACCTCTTTACCCTCTCCCATTTATAATTGTCTTAAGATATTTCCACTGCTGGGCTGGGGTAGAATTTCAGGTTCCCCATGTTTCTCCATTAATACAGCAAGTGGGAAAAGCCGGTTATTGTCTGTTGAGATGAAAGTCGTGGCCTCCTATTCAACCTTCTCTGATCCCACCCTGGCAGGGGGAGGGTGGACCCCTCACTGCAACCTGTTCAGCGAAGACTTGGTTCCCCACCCAGCCTTTGTTGGCATAGGCAGGGATGAAGCCACAGTTTTTTCTGTGGTGTTTGGTTGTAGTAGAGCTGTTATTGTCTAAAAGTTTCCTGCCTTATCAGGAAATACTGCCTATTTCCGGGTCCTGTGAATGGACAGCAGGTTTTCATTGGGTTTGGTTTGATTTTGTCTGCACCCATTGACATTTCTATAGCTCCGAGTTTGGGCTAAATGAGGCAAAAACAAAACTCAGGAAGCTCGCCACCATGTTGCTTCTAGGGTCTCAAGGCCCCTAGCTAGTCTGCTTCTTCTCTCCACCTTTACTTGTCTTCCTATGTTATTTTATATAAAATGTCCAGAGTGTTTAGCTGTACCTAGCAGGAGGAAGAGGGAAAAGTATGTGCACTCCACGTTCCCAGAAAAAGTCTCCAAATGGATTGTATACAATTGCCCCAACAATGGGGTATGTTTGGTCACCATATGTCTCTTTCTAATGATGAAGACACTCATTTCTCCAGAACCGTTGCCAAGGAGCTAAGATATTCCATCTTACTCAAAATCAAGATCAGGATCTCCATGGCCTCTATCACCTTCAGTCCTCAGACAAGACAAGTCTCAAACTTGCATTAGCTAAATTTTCAGAAATGTTAAGATTTCTTTGGCCTAAAGTGTGTGTTTTGGCCTTAATAACAGTGAGGCCAACTCCCCTTGGAGCCCATCTACTCTTTTTCCCAGTGAATTTTCAAAAGTGTTCCATCACCCCCAGCAGAGAGTCTTCAACTCATCATTCAGATTCACAGGACAACCACAGGCTGAAAGGGTTTCAATCAGAAAAAGTTTGCCACCAGAGCAGGGCTAGGTTTCCCTCTTCAGCAGGAGTACTTAAAGAAGTCTGTACAGCTTAGGTACAGGGAGAAGATCTGCACTGGGTAGGAGCAGGACTCACCCTGGTGTAGAAGCCCTATGTACCAAGGAACCAGTAACTCTAGTAGCAATTCCACGGGCACAGCTTCCAGGATCTCCACAAAGGGCAGTTGTAAGAGCCACTACATTCAGGAGAGCCCAAAGCCATGACTTCCTATTAGGTATTGATAATTCTCCCTCTCCAGATGCAATTTACCAATCAAGTTATTTTTAATATAAGCAATATTGCTAAGCAACAAACACTATTTTTGTTTCTTGGGAAACAGCTAGAGTTAACCAAATGTCACATTCTCATCAAAGGGTTCAGGGCTTAACTCTTCACCCCTAGGTATCATATCTCCTATAAGACAAAAACGGATCAAGTTTTGTTTTTTCCAGACTTTTTAAAGTCACAATCGCCTTCAGTGAAAGACCCTTTTGGAAATACAAGCATATCTGAGGAGAACAAAATTGTTTTCTATGTAACAGCTGAAGCGCACGGTTGATGTAGAAGATGGTTTGATATATTTTTTTCTTCACTATCTTCCTCCTTCCAGTGTTATTTGCCTGACTCAACCTATGTCAGAATGTGATAAATTGTTCCTGAAAATAATTCAGCCACTCCCTTTACATTTATTCCATCTTATCTAAATTGGTTTCATGTGGTTCTTTCCTTCCCCCTCTATAACTCAACAGCCAAAGACGTACTTCAAGTATATTCACCCTATGGATAAAGGCGGCAGAAATAGGAGACACAAAGGAAATTTTTTTAAATTAAAAATTACCTGTGATATTAGGAAACACACCTGACAGACTACTCTTAAAACAGATAATAGAAACAGGAAAATCCTAGAAGCCCTCAGGATCACGAGGCCTTTAAAATCTCATGCAGAGGGAGAGAAAACACACAAGTATGAGAGAAATAATTCTTCAGAGGCAATATCGTTCAAATGCTGGCTCTATCATTACCTTGAGTAAATCATTACTTTTCTAGAACCTTAGTTTTCACATCTTTAGAATGGGAATAATTATAGTTCTCAGCCCTGTAGAGCTGCGTTGGAAAGTATATGGGATAATGCATGAAAGTGCTTCGCATAGTGTCTCTAGAGTCCCTTGTCAAGCCAAGTCAGACACCCGGAGTCTTCCTAGATTTCTCCCTCCCCACTTCTCTGGAATCCAGTCCAAGTGTCCTATCAACCTGACTGCTTAAATCCCTCTGGAATCTTGCTCCTTGTCTTTCTAATGAGCACTATCTTGCTCATGTCCTCACTACTCCCTCCCTGGATGCCTGTCCTTGCCTCCCTGGTTTCTGCTTCTTGCACGCTTACCCAGATGCAAGCCACTGACCTTCCCATAAAGTACCAGAGCGATCTTTCTATAGTGAAAATTTCTGGATTAAAAAAAAAAAAATTCCTTCAGGGGATTGGTACCTCAATAGGTTAAGCATCCGACTCTTGGTTTTGGCTCAGGTCATGATCTCAGGGTTGTGAGACTTCACGCTCAGGGAGTCTGCTTGGGATTCTCTCCCTCTCCCTGTCCCTCTGCCCCCCCCCACCTTGCACACACTCTCTCAAATAAATAAATAAAATAAAAATCATTCCTTCAGTGATGCCTCACAGCTTTTAAAAGAAAGTCCCAAAAGCAAGCACATAGGGTTATTGCATACTTCTCCAACTTCATCATTTGTTAGCACTCCCCTAAACTGGTCATTCTGAATGTTTTTGGTATACCTTTATCAGTTAAAAAAGAGAGCATGCGCCCCCTATAAATATGTATTTATTTTAATTATATACATGTACAAATATACTAAATATATATTATATAAATATATTTACCGAATAGAAATTTTACAGAGTGAGAAAAACAAACATAATGGGATGAGGGGTGCTCATATTCTCTTTGAGCATCCTGATGAGTCTTGCATACCTTCCCCTCAACTCCCACTGCCTACAACTTCAGTCTCATATTATCTGTTAATTCCTGCATCAGTTCTCTGATGTCATATGCTTTTTATACTTACTAGGATTCTCTCTGCCTACAACAGTCATTCATCCATCTGGCCATTCTCCTTCCTTCCTCCTTTCCATTCTCTCTTCCACCTACCCCTACACCCAATTCTACCTAGCTACTTCCTTTGTATTTGGTAAAACTCAGCTTAAGTGTCACCAACACTCAAAGTTTTCCCTGACCCTATCACCTACCATTCAGATGGGACAGGATTCCAAATTATTAAAGGACACTGACAGAGACTGTAAAAAAAAATAATTTCAGGAGATTATCACTTGGGAAAATAAGTATTTGGCCTCATGAAGACAGATGGCCAAAAATACTACCCAGGATGTCATGTGGCTGTACATTCCTTGGCCTGCCCTTCATGACAAAGATGCAGATGATCAACAGGCAAGTTGACTTTCTACCACCACTACCCTCTCCTTTCCAAACCAGGCCCCCACCACTTATTTCATCTTCTGGAAGAACCTTTCAGGTGTCCTCATCACCTCCAGACCTGGATCCCTCCAATCTACTCTACAAAATGCTTTGAAACGCTGAATGATTCCCTATTACTTATTTAAATCCAGCTTCCTTAGATGTGACATTCAAAGCTCTCTCCATGAAAGTGAGGCTCCAACCTTGCATTCTAGCCTTTTCCACCACAGCTCCACTGCTTAGATAACCTGAACTTCAACCAAAAACATGTAACTCACGTCTCCAGAACATGCCTGTACTGCATCTTTCTGCCATCTCACAATATTTTTGCTCAGATCTTTCCTCCACCTAGAATGCCCCCCCCCCCCACGTAACTCTGTCTCCTAGATGATTTTGGAACCCCATCCATCTTTCAAGACCTAGGCCCACCCCCACCTTCTGGTTGATGTACTCCCTGATCCCCAGAGTTGAACTGTATCACTTTTCATAGTTTAGAGAAAAATAATACATTTTATCCTCCTTGCAGCTCTCTTTATATTGCTTTTACAAACACAGCGCCAGTGCCCTTAAGATCACTACAGCCAACAACAGATCTGGGGATTCAAGTGTAGGTCTTCAGACGTCAAATACCCCATGTATATACCATACCACAGATGCTACCTTCCAAAATTTCTACCTCTTATGCTCCCAGAGTGCTCTATAATTTCAACAGCACATTAATCCCAGCTCTGTCCAATGTTAGGGTTGGTCCTTTTGGTGAAGAGACCTCATCTAGTTCATCCCAGTATCCCCCAAATGTACCATGCTCTGTATATATAGCAGGTGATCAGCCATAAGGCTGAATTTAATTCACTTAAGTCTTTTTACTCTCCTTCATGTCAAGTTCCAAAATTGCTGAAGTCAGCACTCCAGAAGCAGAATAAGGGTGGAGGTTGAGAGCGTGGGAACCTCTCTGGACGAGTTACTCAATACTTCTATGCTGGAGTCTCCTTATTTGTAAAATAGAGATGGTAATTATGCCTTCTTCATAGGGTTGTCGTGAGGATTAAATTAAGTAATGTACTTCAAACAACAACCCAGGGCCTGGCACACTGGCGGTATACCAGCTGCTACTGCATATCCATTTTATGTCCCCCACATGGTACTGCAGGGCCAAAACTTATTGATTTCATGAAGTAATTACTCCACATAACCAAGAGAAATTTCAATGATGTGTAGTGTAAATTAAAAATGCTAGAATATGTATTTAACAAATTTTATAAAGATATCTCTGAAATCTTTTTTAAATAGCCCAGTACATAAAGCCCCAGTTATCTAGGAAATTAATTTATACTGAATGACTCAGTTTACATTATGTGAAATAACTAGGTATTTATACTACATAATAATAATACTATTAGAGGGTATACAAGTGAAATGAGTGTAGGAGGAAATATATTTCGTTCTTTCTTTCTTTCTTCCCCCTTAACTTCGCAGTGACTACTGTTTTTCCTAAGCTAAGTACTCGGTGCTAGTCAAAGGCTTTAGCAATCAGAGATGTCTGACTCTTCACCCTGAAGCAGGGGGAAAACTCATCCACACATATTCAATCTTCAAGGAATTTAGAAATTGCCCAATCTAATGAAAAAAATACAAAGACGTTTACTGACACTGACAGTACACTGGAATAAACCCCCCAAGCGGCTGCTGTGTCAAATCTTGCCAGCGTGGAGGCACCACACCTGAATGAGTTACACTGACTCAGTGCAGACATGTTAAGTGAGCTGGAGGGATGCAACAGGACATTCCTCTTACTGGGTCTCAGCTGCGATGAGAAGGTCGTTCCAAGATTCCCTTTGGATCTAAACTTCCCGATTACTGTCATCTCTCCTGCGGGCCACCAAGCACATGGAGGCCAGAAGTGTAGCCGTGAGCAACCATAGAAACCAAACAAAAGCGAACTTTGGGGCGCAGTTAAACTCGGAGAGATCCGATTAGTTTGGAGGAGTTAAGCCGGCAGCCAGAGTAGGCTAGGAGGGGCCGGCATGGAGAGAGACTTCGACCCTGAACTGGGAGTTCTGAAGCTGCTCTCACCCGCCATAACTATTGACCCCGGCAACACGCACACCACAGACAAGGGATCTGATTCGGGGTTGGCCGTGGCTTCCACTTACCGTCCCAAAATAAACAAGTTAATGCAAGCAGGGTCCCAGTCTCCGAGGAAATGGATCCTCTCACGATCCCCTACTGGACACCACTAGCCCTTCACCCGGCCCACTCTGGTCAGCCCCAAGCGGCTGGAGCTGCAGCGGCGGCCGGATGGGGTTCGAACCCAGCCCAAGCCGGGCCTGGCTGAGCCCGGGGATGTGCTCCCCACAGGGGCCCCAGTTGCGCCCTGCGGGGCCGCTACTCAGGAGAAGTAGGTTTCTGCGCCCACCTTAGTGCTGGGATCCGGGTCGGAGCAGCAACCGAGGGCAGCCTCGTCGGTGAGGCCGCTGGATGCGGGCTGTGGTTCTGCCATGGCCGCACTGTTGTTTCACAGGCTACAGTACGGAGAACACCGCAACCACCCACACTCCTCCCAGCCCGGGTGCTGCCTTTAACTCGCGACGCCGCGAGGGCGCCGCGGGGAGGGCGGCCGCTGATCTCGAGCCAATCGCTGCGCGGAGAGCAAGTTGATTCTCTGCTGATTGGGTCCCAATGAGTCAGCGACTCCGGCCGCGGGACTCTGTGCCCCAAGACTACAACTCCCAAGGTACCTTGTACTTGGGGGGGGTGGAGACACAAAAAAATCTTGCTGAATGGAAAGCGTGATTTGTCTGTATTGCTTGTTGACCTAATTTTGTTTCTATTTAACTATTAAAGTTCAGGAAGCACCCATACCTCTCTGCTGCAACTTGGTAGTAAACTGGAACCTGATAGAAAGAGGATTGGGAGCTATCCTTTTTAAAGTGTAAGGATCCAAAAGTATTTTCTCAGTTTAATCGGTACAGGATATTCAAAACAACTCTGACTTAGTAAAAAATCCAGGTTCCAGTTTTGCTTCTACTATTTATTCGCTATAGAAGCATGGAGTAATTACTGACCCCTCTCTGAGCTTCCTTGCAGGATTTTGGTCAAGTTCAAATGAGATTTAAGTCGCGGTTTCACTACTTATGTTTTACATTAATTTTGCTAAGGCACATATTTTAATTGTGTTCCTTGGAACACTTAGTTATCACTGTTCTTTGATGACTGACACATAGTACATGCTCCATACATATTTTCCTATTGTTAGAAGACGAAATGATCATAATTGGTGTAAACATGATTTAGAAAAGGGCTTTATGTTAATAAATTAATGAGGAATGAGATTTGACAAAGAGTTTTTAAGTGAATGGCAGGGTCTATGTAAATTAGCAAAAAGACAGATGCATGTCACGAATTTTAGTTGCAAGAAGCTGGGCAAAATGGGAGTTTATCTGGCTCACCTACTCAAACTGAAGCGGGACAGTGATGCATCTGGCACCAAGCATCTGGTACCAAACATCTAGCACCAGGCACCTGGCCACCACCAAGATGTCTCCATCTCTCATCTCAGTTTCTTTCTTCATCTCGACTTCATTTTGTCAGACATATTTATTTCACCAGTCTAGAAACTTGGAGATCTCAGCCTCTCAGCCTCTTACCTGAGAGAGAGGGACCACTTCCCTGAATCCCAGTTTGATAAAATCCAAGGAGGCGCTGTGATTGGCCTAGACTAGGACCTGTGCTTATTCTTGTGCTCAGGGCACTGTGATTGGCAGCCAGGGTTAGAAACAGCTGGTTGAAGTGGGAGAAGCAGCAGCTCCCCAAAAGAAGACGGATGCTGTTCTTATAAGAAGAGAGTATGCAGTGTAGGGGACCCACAGAACTTCAACATGGAAATAGACCTTAAAACTGCTAACCCAGGAACTGAGGCAACACAAACCCTATGTACACTGTGCATTACCATTAAATTTTTCCATTGGAAGCCCAGACAGAAGAAATTTGTCCGAGATATTTTACTGAAAAGGCATCCTAAACAGTTCTTTTACTCTAAGCCTCTGGTGAACTCCCCACAATATATGAGAGATAAACCATATGAGTGTATGGGAAGACTCAATATCATAAAATATTGATTAGTAAATGAATCTATTAATGTAATGTAATTTTAATAAAGTGTTGATGGGTTTTTCATTGAACTGAATAAGCTGGGTCTAGAATCTATGTTTATTTATTTATTATTTATGTTTATTTATTATTATTATTTATTTATTTAAAGATTTTTTGAAAGATTTTTATTTATTTATCAGAGAGAGAGAGAGAACACACAAGCAGGAGGGAGGGGCAGAGGGAGAAGCAGACTCCCCACTGATCAGGGAGCCTGATGTGGGGCTTGATTCCAGGACCCTGGGATCATGACCTGAGCCGAAGGCAGAGACTTAACTGAGCCACCCATGCATCCCTAGATTCTATTTTTAGATCCCCAACTAGGCAAGACACATTTGAAGAATAAATAAGTAGGGGAACTTACCCTTCTAGATAATAAGATTTACTATAAAGCTATAGTAAGACAGTGTGGTAACGACACTGGTAGGTATAAGGTAATAAATGGAAACTGTGGTAGGCAGCTCTAGATGGCACCAATAATCCCCACCTTCAGATATTCACATTCTTGTATTCTCCCCTCCCCCTGAGTATGGATTTAGTGACTCACTTCTAAATAATAGAATATGGCAGAAGCGATGGGATGTCACTTCTGAGATTGGATTATATAGTGATTCTTATCTTGGGAGCTCTTTCTCACTTTGTTGTTCTTCAGTCTCTCACTCAGAGGGTAAGCAAGCTGCCTCACTGTGAGCAACACTATGGAGAGGCTCATGTGGCAAGGAACTGTTTGAGGTCTCTTGTCAACAGCCAGTGAGGACCGGAAGCTGACCAACAGCCACATGTGTAAGCTTAGAAGTGGGTCCTGTCCCAGTACAGCTTTGAGGTAATTGCTGCCCTGGATGACCCCTTAGTTTTGACCTTGTAGGAAACCTTGAGCCAGAACTATCCATCTAGATCATTCCCATATTCCTAACCTACAGAAACTATCAGATAACAAATTTTTGTTGTTTTTAGCTGCTAAGTTTTGGGATAACTTGTTGTGCAGCAATACACAACTAATATATACACACATACAAAAACTTGATATCTACCAGAACTAGTACTGCAGATCAGTGGGGAAAGATCAATTTTTCAATGAATGGTGTTAGGACACCATAGTTTATATGAAAAACGAAAAGAATTTTCTATTTCATACCATATAGAAATACAGAAGTCCAAGTGTATTAAAAATATAAATGTGAAAAAGCAAAACTTAAAAACATAAAGAACAAAATATCAGAGAATATCTTTATGAATTCACGAGTCGGACTCCGTGCTCAGCAGGGAGCCTGCTTGAGGATTCTCCCTTTCCCTCTCCTGGTGCCCCTCCCCACTCCAAAATAAATAAATAAATCTTAAAAAAAATGAGGCTCCTTTCATGTCTTTCAGATTGACCAAAATTAAAAAATTAAAAGTCTTTGTTGATGTGAATATAGAACAACTGAAATTCATACACATTTGTGGGTGTAAACTTAAATTATTATAAACACTTTTTTTTTATTTAAAGATTTTATTTATTTATTTGACAGAGAGAGACACAGCGAGAGAGGGAACACAAGCAGGCGGGCAGTGGGAGAGGGAGAAGCAGGCTTCCCGCGGAGCAGGGAGCCCGATGCAGGGCTCAATCCCAGGACCCTGGGATCATGACCTGAGCCGAAGGCAGAAGCCTAACGACTGAGCCACCCAGGTGCCCCTAAACACTTTAAAATAATATGACAGTATCTAGTGAAGTTGCAGATAGTACATCCTAGGATCCATGAATAAGCATATATCCTAGAAGATTATTGTGCCTTTACTCTAAGTATAAGAGACATGGTTTGAATAGAAAAATAAATAAATAAATAAAGCCTAAGTGTCCAAAAGCAAGAAAATAGTGTTATTTTCATGCAGCGGAATGCTATACATAAGTGAAAATGAATGAATCAGAGGAACATATTCCAACATGGATAAGTCTCACAAGCAGAATGAAATAATTAAAAGTTGCTGAAGAATCCATATGGCACAACACCATTTTTGCAAAGTTTTAAATTGTGCCACAATATAATGTATTGCTTGGGGCTAAACACACTTCTAGTAATGGGATCAGGAGATGCCTCCGAATAAACAAGTCCACATTCAGGGATGCGATTTCCCCTAAGAGATGGTAGAGGAGAAGAGGGAAGGGATATACCGGTGATTTAAATATTTTGACATTGTTTCATAACTATAGCTGATGTTGGATAAATGGATAGTTGTATTATTCTTTATGTTTCTCTGTATATCTTAAATATTATATAACATAGTTTCAAAAAACTTAAAAGTAATAAGCACCACATATAGAAATAAAAGGAAAGACAGCAATAATGGGGAGGGAGAAGTGTAGAACAGTCATTATTTGAAAAGACACAAATTCCAAATAGAGTTTAGCAGTGTTTCCTTTTTTGGTAGAAGGGTAATTAGTTTCCTACAGTTGACGTAACACGTTATCAAAACCATGATGGCTTAAAACAACAGAAATTCAGGGGCACCTTAGCCGGTAGAGCATGTGACTTGATCTTGGAGTCGTGAGTTTGAGCCCCACACTGGGTGTAGAGTTTACTTAAAATAAATAAATAAATAAAATCTTAAAAAAACAAACAGAAATGTATCCTCTCATTAGAGGCTAGAAGTGTGAAATGAAGGTGTCAGCCGGGCTACACCCACTACAAAGGTTCTGGGAGAGAATCCTTCTTTGGCTCTTCCAGCTTTTGGTGGCTCCCGGTGCTCCTTGGTTTATAGCAGCATAACTCCAGTCTCTGCCTGGGTCATCACGTGGCCTTTTCCCTGCGTCTGAAATCTCTCTCCCCTCTTCTCTTCTAACGAGACCAGTCACAGGATTAAGGATCTGTAACAGCACCCCCAACGGTCTTAAGGATTAACTTGCTTCAAGCTTATGCACTCCTTGCTTGTTGATCTATAGTAGAGCTAACTTACTTTTCTTGAGATTTGCAGACCACTGGCCTTGAGGAGGGAAAGACCCAACTTTCCCAGAAGATAAGGTCTGCCTACACTCAGAAACAGTTGCTGCTGATGCCAGCAAGTCTGTAAGGGTCATGTCAACAAAGGACTAACTGCCCGGGCACCTGCTTCGCCTGCACATAGCCCCCTCCATTTTCCTGTGCCTCTCCTTTTAAAACCCTCCAGCTTCCCCTGGATGAAGAAGATGGTCTTTGAGACATTAATCCACCCTCTTCCCAGATTACCACCTTCCTTAATAAAGCAACTTTTCTTTTCCCACCATCACTTGTCTCTTGGGTATTGATTTTCAAGCACTGAGCAGCCAAACCTGAGTTGGGAACTGGTTCTCGGTCCTGTAACAATATTACTATTAGCGTATGGGGTAAAGAAAAAAAATACTGAACTGGTAATCAGTGGTCCTGAATTTTAGTCTTGGGACTGTGCTAGCTAATAACTCCACAAATTAGTTCTGAAACTCAGATTGTGAAACTGCTCTAGTCTTGGGTGTCCTTATTTGTAAAATGAAATGCAGGAAATAAGATGATCTCTAAGTTCCCTTCCTGTTCCAAAAATCTATAACTTCATGATGAGTCTGGTTTTCAAGTCTCATTGACTGATGGAAAGATCACACTATTGACAGAAATAAAAATGTCAAGATAATCAGCTGAGAATGTCTAGATGCTGTGGGAAATATGCAATTACAGCACATGGATTATCAATATTTGTTATGTTATAATTGTCTTAACGTGGCCACAACAATTTAAGTAGCCAGCCATCCAAGTAAAATACATATAAATATTGAATAACTATCCACAGTTCATCCTCTCGAGCTTATTCTTCCAGGATTATTGGTTTATGGCTGAAACAGCACATTTATACCTTGTTTAGTTGTCCATTCTATTTGGTAAAAAAAAAAGAAAGAAAACTGCCAATGCAGAAATCTAAAGTACCTGGTAATAGGAACCTAGGCAACTAATAAAATGATGTTCATTAAGGAAAAATTAACCATAAAAGTGTTTTAAGCATACTCTGAATAGATTTCCTAATCTTAATTTTAATTTACAAAAAAAATATGTATAGACCTTTTGTAGTGAATTGAATTGTGTCCCCCTAAAATATGTCCAAGTCTTAACTCCTGGTACCTGTGAATGTGACCTTATTTGGAAATAGGATCTTTGCAGATGTAGTTAAGGATCTCAAGGTGAGATCTCTGGACAAAGAACTAGTTCCCTCATTGTATTTTTAGGGTCTTAGGCAGTCTAACCATTTACTGTTTTATATATGCTACATGGTGTTTTCTTTCTATTAAGCCTCAAGAAAACTCTCTGGATTGTGTATTTTTCCCGTATCTCAGGCATCCTCAGGAGTGTTATCATTTGGCAGTGTTCTATGCACCTAGTTTTCTGCCAGAGATAATGAAATTATTACATGGATCACAGTGCTACAAACCGAATACTGCAATGCACATCTTCATTTTTTTTTAGATTTATTTATTTATTTTAGAAAGAAAGAGCACGGTCACTCACGTGAGTTGGGGGAGGGGCAGGAGGCGAGGGCGAGAGAGAATTCTCAAGGAGACTCTCTGCTGAGCCCACACTCAGCCTGCCTGACGCAGAGCTCGACCCCAGGACTCCGAAATCATGACCTGAGCTGAAATCCAGAGCTGGCTGCTCAACCGACTGAGCCACCCAGTGCCCCTGCAGTGCACATCTTTAGAACAAAAGCTCTGTCTATATTTAGCACAATATTCTTTCCTTCCTTCCCTCCCTCCCTCCTTCCTTTCTTTTCTTTCTTTCCTTTCTCTTCTTCCTTCCTTTCTTTCTTTTCTTTTTCTTTCTTTCTTCTTCTTTCTTTTTTCTTTCTTTTTTCTTTCTTTCTTTTTTTCTTTTTCTTTTTCTTTCCTTTCTTTTTTTTCTTCTTCCTTTTTTTTTTTTCTTTTTTTCTTCTTTCTTTCTTTCTTTCTTCTTTTTTCTTTCTTTCTTTCCTTTCTTTCTTTCTTTTCTTTCCTTTCTTCTTTCTTTCTTTCTTTCTTCTTTCTTTCTTTCCTTTTCTTTTCTTCTTTTTCTTCCTTTCTTCCTTCTTCTTTCTTCCTTTCTTCCTTTCTTCCTTTCTTCCTTCCTCCCTTCTTTTCTTTCCCTCTTCTCTCTTTCTTTCAAAGTGGGGCTTGAACTCACGACCCTGAGATCAAGACTTGAGCTGATATCAAGAGTCAAATGCTCGACTGAGCCACCCAGACACCCCAGCACAGTATTAGTTCTTTAGAATATATTTTCAAAAGAAGACTTTGTAGGTTAAGGCACATGGATATGTTTAAGGCTCTTTAAAGGATATAATATCCTGTAATTTGTTCCTTACTACATAAGAATAATAGATATACCTCCTACTGGGAAGATGGCAAGGATTAAACTGTAAGTGCCAAAAATAGATGATGAGACCAAAAAAATGGGCCAGAGAGAGACCCTTTATTACTCACAGCCCAACAAATAGCAGTTCTGGCCCCAAGTACCACTGGGCAACACCATGAGCCCACATGCAGGCAGTGGACTGGGAGGCAGCTAAAGAATCCAAGACTAAGGCTCACCATCTTTTTGTAGCAAGCAGTAAACAAGCCAGGGCCATTCCCTTGGGAAGTGAGCAGGTGTTCCTTAGTCCTGCTGTGATTGCTGTCATCTACTTAATTGCCTATGCACTAGCTAAAGAAACAGCTCAGAGTCAGAGGACAGTTAGGTCTTGCAGTTTGGCAAACTTTGCAAAGTGTGCAGGGGTCCTGTGGGCCCCATAACTTCATACTGCATAATTGCTGCATGGTATTTCTTAACATGGATAGAATGTGTTTAACTTTACTTGTGATTTTTATAATCATCGTTGGGCTTCGGTTTTTTTTTTTTTAATCAGTTGGCAGATCTTTCAGCCCTCATTTTAGACTGACCTGCTCTATATTCAAAGATTGACTTTAAACCCTAATTAAAACCGACACCAGGCACACCATGTCAGGGACTTACAAGAAAAACAGAAATGTACTGGAAAGGGAAGGGAGGGTGGGCTTTGAAAAGAAGTCTGTTTTCTTCAGAGTCTGTTCTCTGTATTACCAGTCATAGGTTTCTGAGCAAATTCAACAGAAAAGATTTAATATTCTCAAGTGAAACACTAAGTAAAGACTTTCAACAAGTGAACACTAAGTAACTTCAGAAACTATAAAGGTCATAGGGCACTGGACTGACTCAGTGGTTGGGGTGGAGCTTGGGACTCTTGATCTCAGGGTTGTGAGTTCGAGCCCCACCTTCAGTACAGAGACTACTTAAAAAAATTTTTTTTTATTTTTTTAAGATTTTATTTATTTGACAGAGAGCAGGAGAGCACAGGCAGGGGTAGTGGCAGAGGGAGAGGGAGAAGCAGATCCCCAGCTGAGCAGGGAGCCTGATGTGGGGCTTGATCCCAGGACCCTGGGATCATGACCTCACCGAAGCAGTCACTTAACGGACTGAGGCACCCAGGCGCCCTGAGACTACTTAAAAATTGAAAGAAAATCTTGGGGTGCCTCAGTGTCTCAGTCTGTTAAGCGTATAGTATAAAGGTCCTAGAAAATTTACTCATTTTCATGCCAATCCTCTCTCAAAGCACACCTTGGAACCCTCCCCAGCCCCCACCCCCCTCAATTTCCCCCTCTAGGCAGCTGCCCTTTAGGGACCCCGGCCTCTCCTCGCTGTTTCACTTCTCTGGCTCTCAAGGTTGCGGGGGAGGGCGGGGGTAGGGGCAGTGCGTGTCCTCACAGAACCTCGCGCGGGGCGGGGGTCGTGAAGCCCCTCCCCCGCCGCCCCGCACCCCGCGCATACCCCGCGGGGAGCAGCGCCCTGCAGAGCCGGCGCGGGGCGCCCCAGAACGAACCGGTGTCGGACTCCCAACGGCCGAGCCTCGGTGGCCGCCGAGCCAGAGGCAGCTCCCCCGGCGCAGCGCGGCCACCTGGCCAGCCTGGGTGATTGGCGGGTGGCGGCGGGTCGCGGCAGGTGAGTGCGCCCCGGCTTCTGCACGGAGCCCTCCCGCCCTGGGATGCCCCGCCCGCTTTCCTCTCTGGCTGGGGACTGGAGTGGGTGCTGGAATTCAGTTCCTCACCTCCCGACCAGCCCAGTTAACACCCTGCTGCAAAACCCCAGCTCAGTCACGGCCTTTTGTAAATCCCAGTGTTTCCCTGGACGTCTGACTTCACCCCATTCCCCCTTCTAAGAATTCAAAAGTAAGGCAGACAAAATCTCTCCTCCTCCAGATTTATTTTTCCAACCTCTCTCTTCCTCACTCCCCTGCACCCCGAAAGTCTCATCACTGAACTTACCACTTTTCCCAACCAAACCCTGCCTTTTCCTGCTGTCTTGCGTTTACACTCTATCTCCCCCACTTCTGGCCTAGAATATTCCCCTCTTCCATGTTCTCGTGACAGCTCTTCAGACCCAACTCCAATGTTATCTCCTCTGTCAGATTTTTTCCAGAAGTTTCTTTTTCTGCCAGTCTCTCTCAGCCTTTTGCTAATTTACCTTTTCTCGACATTGACCACCCTGTGTGTGTTTAACGGTCTTTCTCCCCAGTTTGTGCGTTTTGCTTCGGGGGAGCCTCTTAGTTTTATATATAGCTACAGGGCCACACTGAAGCACACTGAAGACCCTCAACGATCACGAATGAACTAATGCATGAAAGGATAGGGTTACGGAAATGGGTTCTAGAAAAAGGAGTGTGGTTGAAGTGGCTGTTCGCTTAACACACCAGTATACAACTTGCTTACTTCGGTACTCCTTTTTTTTTTTTTTAAAGATTTTATTTATTTGACACAGAGAGACAGCGAGAGAGGGAACACAAGCAGGGGGAGTGGGAGGGAGAAGCAGGCTTCCCGCCGAGCAGGGAGCCCGATGCGGGGCTCGATCCCAGGACCCTGGGATCATGACCTGAGCCAAAGGCAGACGCTTAAGGACTAGCCACCCAGGCCCCCTCAATTTGGTCTTCCTATGCGTGGAGAAGTCCACTGTTCTATTGCTCCTGAAAATGAGCAGGGATGACTTTGTGGACATGCAGTTAACCTTCAACTTGAACTTAAGGAGAAGGGATGGTGGAATTTTAGAATAATTGCATGTGGGATCCAGTTGTCTGTGGAGGAGATGGGGGGGGAAAGAGATGACCAGGTGTTCCTAAATTCACTCTGCACCAAGTGATGGTTAGTCAAGTACAAGTATGAATACTTGGAGCCAGGACCTGCCTCTGTATTTAGCAAGTAATCTGGCTACATCTGAAAATTCATAGGGAATTTAAGGTTCTAAATATGAATGTTATAGAAGAAAATATAAACACGTGTTGTATGTTGTATATGATACATACACATATAAGTAAAATATATAATAATATATAAAATATATAAAATCATAATTTTTTTTTTAAAAGGTATAAAATTGAAAAGTACAACTCTTCCCCTACTTTCCCCCTCTCTCTTTCTCTTTCAAGGTGATCATTGTTGATAAATTATTATGTATCTTCCCTGGAAAGATTTTAATGTGTTTTATCAAATCTAAACTATTACTGATTGTAATTTTATGCAATTACATAAATGTAAATTACATGTATGTGACTTCATGAAGGAAAAAATGTGAGGAAAGAAAAAATGTTGCCAACTAAGCCTTTTTAAAATGTGTATCTTAGAAAAGATAAAATATTATTTATATGCATTTATATATGCAGTTTTTAAAATGTATACAATTGGTATTAGGCAATGTATCGTGCCTTGCTTTTTTCTTCCACGAACGACGTGTTAGAGATTTTTCTATATCTGTATATGTAGCTCTACCTCATTCTTTTTATTGCTAGGCTCTGTATTAAAATTTTATTGAACAGGATACTGTTACCGAACTCAAACTTGACTGTGCACCAATGAGCAGTAAGCCAATGGCTAATGATGAAGTTTTAGAATATATGTGAGGTTCGGTGGGGTGATGTCCGGAGCCGACGACCAAGAAAGAATTCTTGAGACATCTTTGGTGCAAAATGGTGGTTTGTTAAAGCATGGGGCCATGGGCAGAAAGATCTGCTACACTGTGGTCTTGCGGAGTGGCTATTTATATACTCAGGAGTTGGGGAGGTGAGGACAAAGGGGGTGTCCAGAAGGACTGTCATATGCTAAAGAAGACTCTCAGAATAATGGAGACCTGGTTATTGTCAAGCCAAGCTGTTTTTCCCTCTACTGAGGTACTAACATGAAGACAGTTGGGAATTTCCTGGAGGAGTGTTACATTCCTCCTATCACAGGTTCTTGTCAATGGGCTTTACATTTAGAAGAAATACAGTTTTATTTACATTTCCTTCTGCCTCAGCCTCCCTTAATTTTATGAAGGGGAGGGTGATGTTAGGGCTTCAGGAACTGAGTTATGGGTCTCTGGAAGTTAGGCTATTGATAAGAAAGCTTCTTCCTTGTAAATTGCTAGGATATTTGTAAACGGAGGTAGACTTCTGTCCTACAGGACTGTGATCTCTATCAGTTAACCATTTGTTTTTCCTTTAGGGCAGCCAGGAGTGACTGAGGACTGGGGGTGTAGGGTGCCGGCTTCTGGGGGTGTGGGGGTATAGGGTGCCAACTTCTGCTCTGTCCTCAGCTAGCCTTCTGCTCCCTCATCAGCTAATACACCAGTTTTGAAGCAAAGAAAGCTTTATTATGATAAGGGCAGCCCAACAGGAAGGCAGGGGTCATTCCCAAAGCTGCTTTCCCCTGAACTGAATTCAGACATACAAAGGATCCTTTATTAAGGATGTTTTGGTTATTTCCAGGAAATGTGTTTGTTTTTCTGCTTGTTTTTGCTATTATAAACATGTTGCAGGGAACAATCAACCTTCTCTGTATACATACATACAGACATACAAATGGATATAATGTGTATAATGTAGTAAGCTAATTTATGTTTACTAAGATTTTCCCATTTCAACTATGTACTCTATTCAAAATTTTGCTACAATTTTTAGGAATTCTATATAAAGTAGTTGTATACATTTCCTAACTTACAATGAAATACTTGCCTCGGTCTTTAGCAGTCGTAAGCTGATATTTTTATTTAGAGTTCATTATGTGCCAAGTACGACTTGGCATTTGAAAACCATGTAGAAAATGCATCTCAAATTATTTTGTAAGAGGAAGAATTCTATACTTACTCTAAGCAAAATCTCTCCAAATGGGCAGTGGTTATTTATTTATTTATTTAGAGTGTCTCAGATATATGATTTACTTTAAAAATGTTAAACCATGGGACTCCTGGGTGGCCCAGTCCTTGGGCATCTGCCTTCAGCTCAGGTCATGATCCCAGGGTCCTGGGATCGAGCCCCGCATCGGGCTCCCTGCTCGGCGGGAAGCCTGCTTCTCCGGCTCCCACTCTCTCTGCTTGTGTTCCTGCTCTCACTACCTCTCTCTCTGTCAAATAAATAAATAAGATCTTTAAAAAAAATGTTAAACCATAACAAATTACTTAGAATTTATTTATTTCTAAGTCACAATAGTGATTAATACCTGGGTATCAGTTTCCTTATATTCAGTGTTTGTTCGCAGACTGCTAACCATAAAGACTCTTCAACGTTCACAAAATAAGAGCTTAATTCTGTCCTTCGCTTGAAGTATTGGGATGCCTGGCTGGCTCAGGGTGGAACATGTGACTCTTGATCTCAAGGTTGTGGGTTCCAGCCCCATGTCGGGTGTAGAGATTACTTAAAAATAAAATCTTTAAAAGAAAGAGAAATATATATGTCAGCACTCAGTAGAGCACAAGTTAAACTCTTTACTTAATACATGTATCTGTGAGTAATCTAACGTTTCAGAGATCAAATGCTTTTTATTTTTCCTTAAAGAGCTTCACATAAATTCCAAGGAAACTAAGACGACACACATAGAAAGCGTTTGCATGCTATACTGAAATATGTTTACCTGTATTGAAGCAATCGATTATGTTTATTAGATTACCATACAAGCAGAGTAACTGACAATGACCTTTTCCTGTGTATTTTGTGATAAACTTGACATGTTCTTTTTAAAAAAGATTTATTTATTTATTTATTTATTTAAGAGATGGGGGTGGGTAGGAGCAGAGGCAGGGAGAAAGAATCCTGAAGGAGACTCCCCACTGAGCTTGGAGCCTGAACCCTGCTCTGTCCCAGGACCCTGAGATCATGACCTGAGCCGAAATCAAGAGTCAGTCACTCAACCAACTGAGCCACCCAGGTGCCCCTTGACAAATTCTTGATTAGGAGATTTTCAGAACTACTTCGGAGTGCTAGAAAAAAAGCACTGGTAGAACTGAGCCAGTTTCCTAACATGTTAACATTAAGATCTGTGCTTTATAAAAACCACATTTTATTATTCATGATTTATTTATTTTAACTGATACTGAGTTCTTGCTATTTGTAGTCTTTTGGAAGAACAAATATAATATGGCATAATTCTAAGCTTTATTTTTTTCCCAACTACTCCCCTTTTTGATCTCTTTATAGCTTTTCATGCCTTTACCTGTTTTCTTTTCTCTCTCTATTTCTTCCCTCTCTTCTTATTGAATCCTACCTATTCTTCAAGGGCAGCTTATGTCCAGACCCTCCATGAAATTCTCTTTGTCTATACTAATTTTTCTTCCTCTAAATTTTCCAGTAGAGCTCCACAATTTTATTTTTTATTTTTTTATTTTTTAAAAGATTATATTTATTTGAGAGAGAGAATGAGCAGTGCGGAGGGGCAGAGGGAGAGAGAGAGAGAGAAGAGCAGACACCCTACTGAGCAGGAAGCCCGAGGCAGGCTCCATCCCAGGACCTGGAGTCATGACCTGAGCCCAAGGCAGATCCTTAACTCTCAGAGCCACTCAGCCCCCCTGAGCTCCACAATTTTTACTCTTGATTGATTTGCAAAGATTACTTTATCTCTCCAATAGCATTGTGAATCTTTGAGGACAAGAGTCCTGTCTTGTTTTCTGCCTCCCAGAGTAAGTAACATAGCCCTGGGCACGTAGTAGTTACTCACACCACTTTGCATGGGTACTGGGGCTGTGGCACAGGAAGGAGGGAGAAGCTTCCATTTTTTTTTTAAAGATTTCACCTATCTATTTGACATAGAGAGAGAGGGAACAAGTAGGCAGAGTGGCAGGCAGAGGCAGAGGGAGAAGCAGGCTTCCTGCTGAGCAGGGAGCCCGATGCGGGACTCGATTCCAGGACCTTGGATCATGACCTGAGCTGAAGGCAGCCGCTCAACCGGCTGAGCCACCCAGGCGCCCTTTTTTTCCCTTTCTGTACTTGTTTTCAGTGAGATTTCCTTCTCTAAGCCTATGGATTCAGCCTGACCTTAGTAACCATAGATACTGTTTAACCCAACCGGTGGTATTCAGGACTAAATTAAACATTTTTAGCTTTAATATTCTTTCTTTGCAAGATCACAAATAACTACTTGAACAAGGGGGAAGACTGGTGCCTACAGATGGGTAAGAGTGAGTAAACTAATTCTATCTCTTTTTACCTTTCTCCTTAATTTAGTTTCAAAATGCCTTTTTTTTTTTAAATTTCCCTGTGGGTTTAAGGGGAAGTTTTCCAAACTAAAGCCTCCTGCCAGACAGTAAATAAATTGGTCATTTCCTTTTTTTAAAAAAATCTTTTTAATTTTTTTATTTTATTACTATTTTTCTTTTTTTTTTTTAGTTTTTTTGTTGTTGTTGTCTATTTGACAGAGAGAGACACAGTGAAAGAGGGAACACAAGCAGAGGGGGAGGGAGAGGGAGAGGTAGGCTTCCCGTGGAGCAGGGAGCCCGATGCGGGGCTCAATCCCAGGACCCTGGGATCATGACCTGAGCCGAAGGCAGACGCTTAACGACTGAACCACTCAGGCGCCCCTATTACTATTTTTAAGTAATCTCTCCACCCAACATGGAGCTTGAACTCATGACCGCAAAATCAAGAGTTGCATGCTCTACAGACTGACCCAGCGAGGAGCCCCAATTGGTCATTTCCTTAGTGCAGTTTATTATATTTCCTTTTTTAAAAAATAGCATTTTAAAATGGAATTATACAATTACTTCACTAAGGCATACCCTTCAGTGGTTTTTATTATATGCACTGTGTTGTACAACGACAGATAATCACTATCTAATCCCAGAACATTTCCATTACCCAAAAAAAGGAATTCAGGCCTATTAGCAGGTAGGCCCAATTCTTCCTTCCCCATCCCCTGACTACCACATCTATTTTCTGTCTCAATGGATTTGCCTTTTCTGGACATTTCATGTAAATGGACTCATATAATATGTGGCCTTTTGTGGTCTGGCTTCTTTCACTTTGTGTGGTGTTTTCAAGATTCGTCTATGCTGTAGCATGGGATGGTCCTTCATTCCTTCTTATGACAGAATAATATTCCATTATAAGGGTATGCCACATTTTGTTTATCCACTCATCACCTAACTGGATGTTTGGGTTGTTTCCAATTTGAGCTCAATATGAATAATGCTGCCATGAACATTCGTATACAAATTTTTGTGCAAACAGATTTTATCAATTCTCTTGGGTGGAATCAGTGGCTCATTTGCTAATTCTATGTTTAGCTTTCTGAGGAACTGCCGAACTGTTTTCCTCAGAGGCTGCACAATTTTACTTTCCCACCAGCAATGTATGAAGATTTAAACTTCTCTATGACCTTCTCAACCCTCTTTATTGTCTTTTTAAAAAAAATTTAGAGCCATCCTACTGGGTGTAAAGTGCCATCTCATGGTGGTTTTGATTTGTATTTTCCTAGGGGCTAGTGGTGTTGACTGTCTTTCCATGTGCTTGTTGGTCATGTAACACATATATATAAATATACGTATTTATTAAGCATAGTTATATATCTCACCAAGCATGAAACTTGGCATTTAGTTGTTGACAATTAATATTACTTCCCTAGTCTTTGTGGAATGCATATGGATCCTACCAAGACCTACCTTAGATGACAGCTTCTCCTCAGAGATTTCCTTCTTGAGTTTTCTCCTCTGATGCTACAGATTCTTGTGCACACCTTAGCTGGTTCTAAGGAAACTGTGAAGTGTTTGTTGGTATGTTTGGCTTCCCTCATTAGGCTGTGAGCTCCTTGCCAATGACTAGAGGTGAGAGAACAGTGCTTGTTTCAGGAATGGCCAGAGCTCCTGTGACCTCAGGCAGCACCCAGGGCAAAGGCAATGGAAGAAATTGGAGAGAGAGCTTGGAACCGAGTCAGGAAAGCCTTGGAGGACAAAAGAAGCCGTATTTGGCGCCCGGAGGAGGACTTTAAGCAGGGCAGTCATATGATATGATCTGAAGTTCAGAAAGATCATTTTTGTCTGTGTAATTGGGTAAGACCTGTACCTTCTCTGGATCTTAGTTTCATTAGCAATAAAAAGGGAGAGCTGAACTAGATAATTTCTGTGTTTTGTTTTGTTTTTTTTCTAGTTCTGAAATGATGTACCATGAATCTCAACTATCTGGACTCCTCAGGGAATGAACTGTGTTGGATAATAACATTTTCTGAAAATTTAATCTGTGCTAACACTTAAAAAATAGTAGCCATTTTTTATTTTATTTTTTTAATTTTATTATGTTATGTTAGTCACCATACATTATATCATTAGTTTTTGATGTGGTGATCCACGATCCATTGCTTTCGTATAACACCCAGTGCTCCATGTAATACGTGCCCTCCTTAATACCCATCACCGGGCTAACCCATCCCCCCAGCCCCCTCCCCTCTAACACCCTGTTTCTCAGAGTCCATAGTCTCTCATGGTTCATCTCCCCCTCTGATTCCCCCCCCTTCATTTTTCCCTTCCTTCTCCTAATGTCCTCCATGCTGTTCCTTATGTTCCACAAATAAGTGAAACCATATGATAATTGACTTTCTCTGCTTGACTTATCTCACTTAGCATAATCTCCTCCAGTCCCATCCATGTTGATGCAAAAGTTGGGTATTCATCCTTTCTGATGGCTGAGTAATATTCCATTGTGTATATGGACCAATCTTCTTTATCCATTCATCTGTTCTCCTTCCACAGTTTGGCTATTGTGGACATTGCTGCTATGAACATTGGGGTGTATATGGCTCTTCTTTTCACTACATCTGTGTCTTTGGGGTAAATACTCAGTGGTGCAATTGCTGGGTCATAGGGTAGCTCTATTTTTAAATTTTTGAGGCACCTCCACACTGTTTTCCAAAGTGGCTGTACCAACTTGCATTCCCACCAACAGTGTACGAGGGTTCCCCTTCTCCACAACCTCTCCAACATTTGTTGTTTCTTTCCCTGTCCATTTTTGCCATTCTAACTGGTGTAAGGTGGTATCTCAATATGGTTTTGATTTGAATTTCCCTGATGAATCATGGCCATTTTTAGATGAAAAACTCATGAAGATTAATTGCATACTTCCCTGACTTCTTAAATATAATATCATGATTCAATTTTCATCTTTCCTTGATGGCTTAAATAATAGTAGCTCTACAGTGGCTTAAATAACTCTGTGGATCAAGAAAGAGCACTGGTTGCCTACAAGGAAGCTCTCCAGCCCTACTGAGTTCAGTCAGTGTATGTGTTTTACCATTACATTGAAATTAAAGTAAATTTTGCTTTGGTTTCAGCCTGTCAACATCCTCTGAGAGCAGGCATGATTCTCTTACTGAGTAAAGTGAACTGTTTTGCAGAATTCAAAAGCACAGATTGGAGCAGAGTGACGGACAGTTGCTATGACTTCACTAATATGTATCATTATACTTGTTTTTGGTATACTGTAGGTAACAGGATCAACTCTAGGCCAATTTCAAGGGTAAATGTGTAATGCACACACAACTCCTGGGTATTGTAGGTCATCGTGTACAATAATAATTCAGAGATGTTTACTTGTTACTTTCCAAGAACATTTACTCACATGTAAAGAAAATAGACATTAGATTGTGGTCAAGGAACAAAGACAAAAACTGGGATTTATAAAAGAGAGAGGAGAGAGAAGTGAGAAAAAAATCTGCAAACAGTATGGGAACAGTTGTTCTGGTTTGCAGATTTTGGGCATGAGTGCTTAGCTGGCAGCAAACAGATTAATCAGTTTGGGTATTTCTGTTCTTGAGTAGGCGGATTTAGGATATCAAAGGAAACCATTTCAGCTGTTGATGGGATCTTCGGAAAAGCTGGAGGGGGCAGCTGTGGGGTGCTGGTTACAGGCTGTCTCTGTGTCTTACGGAGGGCTGCTCAAGTTCCTCCATAAGAAACACCATCTAACTTAGGCCAGGTGTGCACACGTGTCCTCAGAATTTCTCATTAGCAAGCCTCTTTCTCTGTCTTCTTTTGAACTCTCGCTTTGGAAATTTTGTTGTTGTTCTTCAAGGGTTTACTGTTATCCTGGCTTCCGGATTTTAGCCATAGCCGGAAAACTTGTTTATTTAGATGGCGGTCTGATGACTGTCCTATGATGAGATTTTCTTTCTTTCTTTTTTTTTTAAAGATTTTATTTATTTGACAGAGAGAGACAGCAAGAGAGGGAACACAAGCAGGGGGAGTGGGAGAGGGAGAAGAAGGCTTCCTGCCGAGCAGGGAGCCCGGTGCAGGGCTCGATCCCAAGACCCTGGGATCACGACCTGAGCCAAAGGCAGACGCTTAACGACTGAGCCACCCAGGCGCCCCTAATGATGTGATTTTCTATAAGTGACATTTTCTCCTGTTCCACTCGTGTCCCCTGATTTTCCTGGTTATGTGCTCGTGATACCTTCTACACTCCTGTATAGAGCTCTTCTGATTGGATAGGTCAGATTATACTTCATATGATACCATTGCTTCAATAAATAATCATCATCACATTTTAGGGGCACGTTGGAAAGGCTGTTATAAACAAAAAGTCCATTGGAGTAAGCTGGGAGCTGGAAGTATAGTCATTTTTCATTGGCTGAGTTGTGACCGTCTCTCATTGGCTGGGCTGTTGCTAGGGCAAGAGGAAAGTTTTAATCTCGCTGGGATAGGAAAGTAGTATCCACATGCAAGGTGGGGCTCTTTCTGTTTGGTCTGCGGTTCGCAACCAGTGGTAGGGCTGATAGGATGTGAGAGCTTACCCCTTCTGGCATTCTGAATACATTCTAAATGAGGTTTCCTTTTATTTTCACACTGCCAAGAGGATGTTTTATGCTTTTTGGGAGTTCCTGGATATGCTCATGGAGATGAGATGGCTGGACAGTTGAGTGTCTGATTGGTGAATTGTTTCACAGTGTTCCTCGATGCAAGGAATATTTCAGTCCATGTAGTCCTTTGCCTTGTCTCTCGGACAAGTCAGTTTCTCAGCTCTAACACACGGCTCTCCATCTTTTTTCAGCCCTTACATACCTGAGGACAGGTACCTTCCCATCAGCTACAGTAATTACTATGACAGGGATGGGATGTGTGTGGGGTAGCAGCACCCTAGGATCATATCACAGTCAGAAGGAGCACTTAGAGTTTCAAAAAGCCCCTAGGTATATGTGTGCTGTTGCTCCTAAAAAAAAATATATATATATATATTTCTCCAGTCCTGTGAGCTTAGCTTTGTTTGTTAATACAGTAAGGGAGAAGTAGATAATTTTGCTACCTGTCTAGGTTCAAGGGGAGGACTAAATTAACAGAGAACATTCAACTTACTGTACAGTTTTAAAAGAAAACTTTTTATCATTATAGGTTTTGAAGTTTAAGGTGCTCCATGGGAGGAAAAAGCCGATAACATGAGCGCGGAAGAAGGCGGTCCCACCCCTCGGAAAGAAGCAGCTCCTCCCTCTTCAGGAGAGGCAGCCCCCCCTGGGCCAGAAGAGACTGCCCCCCCGGATCCAGGAGAAGAGGCTCCTCCTCCTTCAGATGAAGGGGCTCCGCCCCCTGTGACAGAGGCGGCCTCAGCTCTAGATGCCAGCTCTCTTTTCGAAACAGGTCCTGCTCCTTCTGGAAGTGATTATCTGAATTTCATTCCTTCCGATGAAAGGATAATTCTTCCAGAGGACGATGAGCTGGATGCACACAGAGTTCGACCTAGGCCTACACTCCGACTGGGTCAAGCCATGCTTTCTGAAATGCTTTCTCAGTCTTCCTGTAGATCATCCCGATACCGCCGAAGCATGAGCAGTATTCCAAATCTACAGGAAACGTTAAAAGAGAGACAGGTTTTTCTTATAATAAGATTCTTCATGTGTGACACTTTTATGTCAAGTTAAATGTTTTTGGTGGTTTTTCTTTATAATTACAATTTTTACCTGTGGTTTTTATTCTTTAGGCAAGATTTAGAGATTCAAGGGAAAACCGAAAAATGAAAATTGACTCTTCATACAAATATATATTTGAAATTCTAGCAGAAAAGCTTGGCCTGGACTTAGTAACCATTGAAGAATTAATTTTGGATTGTCCTTCTGTAAGTTTAAATCTTATCGTTATTTTTTAATTGCTCTTTGAGAGCTGATTGCTTTAAGAAGCTGGAGTCATTGTCATGCACAACAAAACACTTCGAAAGGGGAGGTTGAAATTTTACCCATTAGGAAGTTTTATAGAACTATAGCCAGTTGAATCATATTTCTAGTTAGGTGTACTGTTGAAGAGGAAGGAAAGGGAAGAGTTAGCTACTAGAATTTGGCTAAAATTCAAAATGCCTTTAGAGGTTAGAGGTATAGTCGAGCACAGGTAGAGTTAAATATTCTAAAAGTACAGGTTATATGAACTACATATGCAAATCATTTGGGTAGATGAACAAACTGCATACATATGAGCTAGGGAACAATGACTTTTGCATGAGCATGGTAGAAAACAACAAGATGATTACCGTGTGTCTCAGCATGCCAGGGACAGTCCTAGATTATGCCTACTTTCCTGGCATAATCATTAATGGCCCCTCCTTTACTCCTAAAAGGTCCCAGTTTTGGCTAATGAATGTCTATGGTCACCCTCATTAGCGTAATACAGATAAGCTGTGACTTTCATAGAAGCTTCCAGAAGCAGTATCACAGCTTCCTTTCTGATAGCTCAGCTTCTAAATTAACTTTCAAAAATAGTACTACAGTTTGCTTGAGCTTTTTACCAACCCTAGTTGTGGACTGGCCTGGAGCCCAGCAAGACCAAGGAACAGGTACATACTGGTGGTGCACTGATTGTCCCATTGAATGTATGGTGAGAGCGTTGGGTAGGGGGCAGTGTTGTGGTGAGGTTGTCATCAGTGGGGTCCGTACCCCCTGCTTTTACAGGGACCAGTGAACTTGGGCAAAACTCTGTTGGCTGCCTCTAGGAGCCCAGATTTTGTGGGATGTTTCCTAAAGGAGTCTCTCTCTTGCTTGATGTGATGTGTTGCCAAGTTCTGGAAAGTTGTCTGCCTTTTTTGTCAGGATCCTTATAAAAGTTGAGAACTGGCAGTCCTCTGATAGTATGAGTGGGATTGCTCATTCCTTAGTGTGTTATGGTAATCTGGGAATGTGATCGATGCAAAGAGATAAATAACAGCTATTTTAATGGTGAAAGATAGGAAAATGCATGAATCGTGCACTTAAAACAAGAGGCGCCGCTGCAACCAACTGGAAATAGAGCGTAGTTTCTCAGGTCACCACAATTCCCTGCAGGAATGTACAGGTGTGGTCAAGGGTGGCTGCCTGGGCATGTGGACTGTGGATCAGATAGATCCCTGTGCAGAAGGGCCCTTCACTTGGTTTAATGGTTTCCTGTCACCACCTGGAATTTCTTCAAAAAAATTTTTTTTTAAGTTTTCTAATTCCAGTATAGTTAACATAGAGTGTTATATTAGTTTCGGGTGAACAAAATAGTGATTCAACAGTTCTGTACATCACCTGGTGCTCATCATGGTAAGTGTAGTCTTCAACCCCCATTACCTATTTCACCCATCCCCCTACCCACCTCCCCTCTGGTAACCACCAGTTTGTTCTCTATAGTTAAGGGTCTGTTACTTTGTTTGTCTCTCTTCTTTTTTTCCTTTGTTTTATTTCTTAAATTCTACATATGAGTGAAATAATGTGGTATTTGTCTTTCTCTGACTGGCTTATTTTGCTTAGTATTGTACCCTTTAGCTCCATCCATGTTGTTGCAAATGGCAAGATTTCATTCGTTTTTATGGCTGAGTAATATTCCATTGTTTATATATACCATATCTTTTTTACCCATTCATCTATCAATAGACATTTGGGCTACCTCCATAACCTTATTGTAAATAATGCTGCAATAAATATAGAGATGCATGTGTTCCTTTGAATTAATGTTCTTGAGTAAATCCCCAGTAGTGTGATTACTGAATCATGGGGGTAGTTCTATTTTACTATTTTTACTTTTGAGAACCTCCATACCATTTCCCACAGCAGCTGCACCAGTTTGCATTCCCACCAACAGTGAGCCAGGGTTCCTTTTCTCCCCACATCTTCGCCAGCACTTGTTTCTTAGGTTTTTGATTTTAGCCATTCTGACAGGTGTGAGGTAATATCTCATTAAAGTTTTGATTTTCATTTGCCTGATGATGAGTGATGTTGAGCATCTTTTCGTGTGTCTGTTGGCCACCTGTATGTCTTCTTTGGAGAAATATCTGTTCATGTCTTCTGCCCATTTTTTAAATTGGACTATTTGGGTTTTTTTGATGTTGAGTTGTATGAGTTCTTTATATATTTTGGATACTAACCTTTTATCAGATGTATCATTTGTGAATATCTTCTCCCATTCAGGAAGTTGCCTTTTTGTTTTGTTGACTATTTCCTTTGCTGTGCAGAAGGCTTTTTATTTTGATATAGTCCCAATAGTGTATTTTTGCTTTTATTTCCCTTGCCTCAGGAGACAGATCTAGAAAAATGTTGCTATGGCTGACATCAGAGAAATAGCTGCCTATGCTCTCTTCTAGGATTTTTTATGGTTTCAGGTCTCACTGATAGGTCTTTAGTCTATTTTGAGTTTATTTTTGTGTGTGGTGTAAGAAAGTGGTCCAATTTCATTCTTTTGCATGTAGCTGTCCACTTTTCCCAGCACTATTTGTTGAAGAAACATTCTTTTTCCCATTGCATAATTCTGGCCTCTTTTGTCAAAGATGAGTTGACCACATCCACCTTGAAATTCTTTTTTTAAAGATTTTATTTTATTTTTAAAAAATGTTTTATTTATTTATTTGTCAGAGAGAATGAGAGAGAGAAGCAGGCAGAGGGGAGAAGCAGGCTCCCCCACTGAGCAAGGAGCCTGATATGGGACTCAGTCCCAGGACCCTGGGATCATGACCTGAGCCGAAGGCAGATGCTTAAACGACTGAGCCACCCAGGCATCCCTTAGAGATTTTAGTTTAATTCCAGTTACTTAACATATAGTGTAATATTAGATTCTCATGTACAATATGGTGATTCAGCACCTCCTTACTACATCCGGTGCTTGTTACAAGTACACTCGGTAATCACCATCACCTATGTAACTCATCCCCCTCAACCAATTCCCCTCTGATAACCATCAGTGTGTTCTCTATAGTTAAGTCTGTTTCTTGGTTTATCTTTCTGTTTCTTTCTCCCCCACCCCACATTTGCTTGTTTTTTTGTTTCTTAAATTCCACATCTGAGTGAAATCATAGGATATTTGTCTTTCTCTGAGTGATTGATTTTGCCTAGAATAATACTCTCTAACATCCATCCATATGCATGGCAAGATTTCACTCTTTTTTATGGGTGAGTAATATGCCATTGTATATGTATAACAAATCTTTTTTCCCCCGCTCAGATCTAGGATTAGGGTTTGGTTAGGGCCAGAATAAGGGTTAGGGTTAGGGCCAGTGTGATTGTATGTGCCTATTATCTTGCAGTTCAGAGACCACTCCAGAGGGATAAGTTTAGGGTTAAGATAGGGTTAGTGTTAGGGTTAAGGTTTAGGGTGTGTGTTTGGGTTAGGATAAGGTTTTTGCTTAGAATAATGCTTTCTACCTCCAACCACATTTTTGTAAAATGGCAAGATTTCATTCTTTTTTCATGGCTGAGTAATATTCCTTTGTGTGTGTGTGTGTGTGTGTGTGTGTGTGTGTGTGTGTGTGTGTGTGTGTACCAAATCTTTTTTCCCCCTCAGATCCTGAATTAGGGTTCTGTTTAGGGTTATAATAAGGGTTAGGGTTAGGGTTAGAGTTAGGGTTAGGGCCAGTGTGAGTGTATGTGCCTATTATCCTGCAGTTCAGAGACCTCTCCAGAGGTTAGATTTAGGGTTAGAGACAGGGTTAGAGGTAGAGTTTAGGGGTTACTGGTAGGGGTAGGTTAGGTTTAGGGTCAGGGTTAAGATTAGGGTTAGGATTTGTGCTTGGCATCCTGCAGTTCAGAGACCTCTCCAGAGAATAAACCCTCAGACTTCCGTTAGGTTGAAAATAAACATGACAAGCATCCACCAAGCTGAGGTAAAGAGGGATTTAACCTTCTAAATACTCTACTTTATTTTTTTAAAGATTTTATTTATTTATTTGACAGAGAGAGACACAGCGAGAGAGGGAACACAAGCAGGGGGAGTGGGAGAGGGAGAAGCAGGCTTCCCGCTGAGCAGGGAGCCCTACGCGGGGCTCGATCCCAGGACCCTGGGACCATGACCTGAGCTGAAGGCAGACGCTTAACGACTGAGCCACCCAGGCGCCCCCTAAATACTCTACTTTTTAAGAGAAGTTTTTATTTAAATTCCAGTTAGTTAACATACAATGTAATATTAGTTTCAGGTGTAGAATTTAGTGATTCAACACTTACATACAACATCTGGTGCTCATCACAGCAAGTGCCCTCCTTAATCCTCATCACCTATTTCCCCCATCATGTCACCCACCTCCCCTCTGGTAACCATCAGTTTGTTCTCTCTAGTTAGGAGACTCCACCTTGAAATTCTTAATAATTTTTTGATAAGTGTTCCTACATTTTTATTTTTCACTGGGCCTGTAGCTCACAAATTTGGTAGCCTGTCCTGGCTGTGGATGATACCATCCATATGGCAAGATAGTGATCAACATTGTTTCACCTGAAAGTTGCCAGGCCATAAATTTGGTTAATCCCATAGTGGGAATCCCAGCAGCTCTGCAAAGGGTCCAGGCGTAGACATTGGCACTGGCTAGTACCTTCAGAGAAGGACAGCTGCTAGGACTAAGTTAGGGAGATGGGTGTCGGCAGAACTGGTGATCTCACTCTTAAATATTTGCCAGTTGGCTTTCTGGGCCAATACTGTCTGCTTGGAGCAAGTGTTTCTCACTGGCCAGCATGCCAGTGTCATATGCCTGCAAACCCTTCCATTTGTCATTCTTGAAGTATGTCTTGTACTTTGGGTCTGGGTGCTTAGGTTCTTCCTTGAAGGCCATCATGGACCAGGTTAGACACTGCTTAGGCTGCACATCTAGGAAGTCTAGGGAAATGTAGGTATTAAGGGAAGACTCACAGCAGGAAAGGTGTTTCCGTAGAGTTATTTAGCAGTTGCAAAGCCCCAGTGGAGGGGAGATAGTACAGTCTGGAGAGAAACCAATCTCAAAATCTGGGAGAGCTCAGAGTACTTATTTGGTTGAAGGGACAAGGCAGGCACCTAAATTGGCATCAAGATTGGTGGACAGGTGAATAAAGAGATGGAATCAGGAAGGAGGGGTGGCCTACTTTGGTGTGATGATTTAGGAAACTAGTATATGGAAGGGTTTTCCTTTTAGGTGAAGCCTGGTGTAGCAATCCAGAGTGAAAGAAGCTCATTAAAAGTCCCACAAAAGGGTGGACAGTAGAGGGTGTGATGGTCATTTTGTTTGCCTTCAGATTTGTTACCCAGTCTTTACCACCGACTCTGTGGCCTGGAAGGCTGACCTCTCTAGAACCCATCACCTGGGCTCCCTTGCTCTCTGGCTTGCACGGTACTCAGTCACTAGGAGGCTCCAGCAGGAGGTAGGAGGGCAGATGGGAGACAAGTCTGACCCCTTCCTGCTTGGCCGTATTTTCTCGCTACAGCCAAGCCATTCTCCTTCCACTACTCTGTGTCCACTTGCTTCTAGCTACCCCCTTCCCCCACTCATCACACTTTCAGGCCTTGGCTGGTGCTGCTTTTTCCTTTGTCGATAGTCCTATTGTTGCTGCTAGTGTCACAGCTTCCCTTAACCCTTCTCTGGCCTCTAGAACAGCCTCTTCATTATAAAGTTTCTTCAAGAACCCATTTTTGGGACTTCTTTTCTTGCCAGGACCCTGACCAATACAGAAATTTCTACTGCATCTGTGTCCACGCTTTTGCTGCTCTCTTCGTTCAGCACTGCTCAGGATAACCGCAGACCATCTTGCTTTCCTGGCTTACGTGTCAGTGTTTTCCAAGGTCGAGGCAACAGCGGTGTGGTTCTGTGGCTGGAGCACAGCCCTGGAGGCCCAAGGCTGGCTTCTGGTTCCAGGCTCTGAACACGTGGTTGTGTGTCTTTGGGTCTTTTTCTCAAATTCTTTTTAGCTTTACTTCTGTCTTCGGCAAGAGGGGCATAATAATGCCCTCTAAGTACAAGGCAGTGGTAAAGCTCAGATGAACTATTTGTAAAATGTATAAGTGAATTTTTAATTTGCAGTCATGATTTCAGCCCATGACAACATTCACTCTCCTGGTCTCAGGAGTACAGTGTGTCTAAAGAGTAAGAATTTGTTGCATTTGATATTGGGATGTCTTTTTATCACGGGTATGAGCGCTGTTTTTGATAATTTGGATACTTTCAAATCTGGTGAGTCATACAATCAGATACAGCACTACAGTATTTATGGAACTAGGCAACAATCGCAGTGCTAACAGTTCTTGTATCTTTCAGATTGTAATTATGCAAGAGTCAAATTTATGTGTGAGATGGAAGAGTAGAAAATGAAGGGCTCAAATTTGGTACATCTGTGTGGCTCTGTTTCACTCCCTGGGGTGGTGGTTCCCAAATGGGGTCCCAGAAGCAGCAGCATCAGCATCACCTGGAACTTTTTAAAGATTTATTTATTTCAGAAAGAGAGAGAGGTAGCAAGAGCAGGGGGAAGAGCTGAAGGGGAAGGCAAGGGAGAATCTCAAGCAGACTCCCTGCTGATCGCAGAGACCCATGTGGGGCTCAATCTCATGACCCCGAGATCATGACCTCAGCTGAAATCAATAGTCAGACGCTCAACCAACGGAACTACCCAAGCGCCCCTCACCTGGAACTTTTTAGAAATGCAAGTCCTCAGGGCCAGCATTCTGTATTTTTTTTAGAAGCCCTAGGTGCTTCTCTGATGCACACTAAAGCTTGAGAACCATTGTCCTAGGGGGAGAGGCTTTGCCAGATCTGAAGTACCTCCCACACGTGGCCAGCAAGTGAAGAAAAACCCACTACTTGAGAGCGACACTTAGGTATAGACTCAGTGGACTAAGTGAAGTGGGTTGAGTAACTTTGTACTTCCCAAATGGTGTGTGAGGATTTTTGTTTACATGACCTATTTATTTTTCCGCTAAGATATGACACTGACTTACAAGTAATTAAATAAGAGCTTCATACTCATAAACATGGGAGACTCTCATTATAATAATTTGTTTCTATATTAGTTTGGCTATAATATGGGTCAAATGACAATATCTGAAAACATAATTACTCAAATAATTGGTTTAAAAACCCAATTAGTTGGGGTGCCTGGGTGGCTCAGTTGGTTAAGCGACTGCCTTCGGCTCAGGTCATGATCCTGGAGTCCCGGGATCAAGTCCCACATTGGGCTCCCTGCTCAGCAGGGAGTTTGCTTCTCCCTCTGACCCTCTTCCCTCTCGTGCTCTCTCTCATTCTCTCTCTCTCAAATAAATAAAATTAAAAAAAAATTAAAAAAAAACCCAATTAATTGGTAAGGCAAGTTTTTTGTTCTCCAAGTCAGCTTTTAAGAATAGGTTTTTAAAAATAATAATTCTTTTTACCTCCAGTTGGACTCATTCATTTACTCCTATAAGATTCTGAGAGGCAGGGTCAGGTAAGTGTCTGCCTACTTTATATGCAGATCATCAGTGTAGGTTCAGAAATAGAATTCACCATATATTTCATGGTAATTTTGGAGTTAAAGTAGTTCAAATTCTAAACCTGCTTCTGATGTCCCTGTCACTGTGTATCTCGAAAAAAGTCATTGAGCCTCTTTTTTTTTTTTTAATCTACAAAATGATGAGGATAAAGGCATATACAATGCCTAGCCCAGGGTATGGTTCGTTTTATTGTAGCTAATATAACTAGTCATTTTATTGATCATCATTTTTTCTTTTATTTAACAGCTGGAAGCATTTGCTCATTTTTTTATGAAAGATGGTTGTAAGACATTGAAATTTTTGTACCAGGAAGGAGATATCCCTGGCCTTGGTAAGGATGTTTTATGAGGGCAATGTGCTGGCTATTAGTTAATGAATGTTAAAGTGCAGCATATCTTTTCTCTTATAAATAGATACATATTTATAAATTTTATATATTTACATAGAAGTATATTTATAAAGAAAATTTATCAAATAAGCTTATGTGTGGAAAAGAGTGTTTTTTTTTTTTTTAAGATTTATTTGAGAGAGAGAGAGCATGTGCGAGCAGGGAGGGGCCAAGGGGGAGGGAGAGAGGATTTCAAGCAGACTCTGTGCTGAGCATGGAGTCCCATATGGGGCTCAGTCTCACAATCCTAAGATCATGACCTGAGCCGAAATCAAGAGCCGGTTGCCCAACTGACTGAGCCACCCAGGTGCCCAGATAAAAAAGTGTCTTAAAAATAATACTTCTTCAGCCCAAATATATATGTCAGGCACTACTATAATATAAGGAGAAACCATACTTACAGAAATCATTGGTATCTCCTGGTGGATACATGTTTTCACTAGAATTTAATTCCATTTTCCCTGAAACAGGTGGAGCCATTTTGCACACAAGTTCTCAGGTGACCAGTAATAGACAGGAAACTATGTGAGAGCTCAGTGGCTGTCCCAGTGGTCTTGGGTCAGCATCTTGTCTGCGGTAGCTGTCAGTTGGAATATTTGGCTTCCTTACTATTTGCAGGATTCCTAAAATAATTAACACTTTACCAGGATGTGAAACTTTTGTCTTGATAACCAGGTGCATGGGCCATCCTTTTGGTTTTAGACTACTTATCTTTGAAGTTTTATGGATTGTCCCTCCTATTGGTTTTCTCATTTTTCTCCTCTGCTGCCTTTAGCTGAGGCTCATATCTCATGCCTGCCCTAGTATTCTAGATTGAAAGCCTGTAGCTCTGAAACCAGATTCCCTCTCTGAAATTCACACTGCTTATTCCTTTAAAAGTAAATCTTTTATTCAGTTGTGTGTATATATATATATATATATATATACATACACATATATATGTATATATATACACACCACATCTTTATCCATTCATCTATGGACGAAAACTTGGGTTGCAGCTATAGAAAGGAATGAAATCTTGGGGCGCCTGGGTGGCTCAGTTGGTTAAGCATCTGCCTTCAGCTCAGGCCATGATCCCAGGGTCCAGGAATCGAGTCCCACATCGGGCTCCCTGCTTGGCAGGGAGTCTGCTTCTCCCTTTCCCTCTTCTTTCCCCCCCCTGATCTTGCTCTCTCTCTCTCAAATAAATAAATAAAATCTTAAAAAAAAAAAAGAATGAAATCTTGCCATTTGCAACAACATGGGTGGACCTAGAGGGTATAATGCTAAGTGAAATAAGTCAGTCAGAAAAAGACAAATACCATAGGATTTCACTTATATGTGGAATTTAAGAAACAAAACAAAGGAACCAAGAAAAAAAGAGACAGACAAATCATAAAACCGGCCCCTTAAATACAGAGAACAAACTGGTGGTTTCTAGAGAGGAGGTGGGTGGAGGACTGTGTGAAATAGATAAAGGGGTTAAGAGCACACCTAACTTGGTGAGCACTGAGAAATATATAGAATTGTTGAATCATTACATTGTACACCTGAAACTAATTTAACACCGTATGTCATCCCTCAGTAAAAATTCCAAAAAGTAAACCTTTCATTGTGCTCCTAGTTATTGGATTGCATCCAAAACCCTCATTTCTCTGCTAAGGCCCATTATAACCTAGATACACAGTGTTCCTTTAGCCTGTGCTCCTATTCTCGCAGTCATGAATTTGCTGCTCCCTTTAAGCCAGTCTCTTCCTTGTTTTCTGGACATTCCAGGGTCATATCTGTGCCCTTTGCTCTGCCCTCCTGACTCTCTCAGAATGCCTTTTTTCTCTATACCCAGCCAAATCCTACCCCTTCGGATCACCTCTGACATTCTCTTTTCTACAGAGCCTGCCCAGGGTGTTCCAAACCCATCCATCACTTTTCTCCAAACTCCTCCTGTCTCATTTAAAGTTTGCATTGTGAAAAACAGCACTTGATTATGTTCTTCTATTTTCACTTAATTCTTTAATATAAGAAAATACCTACAAGGAGAAGAGAAATAAAAACCACCCACATTCTCAGCCATTTGGAATAGGCACTGTTAATTCCTTGATGAATATTCCTCTATAACTTCTTTGCCCCTCCCCTTTTATTTGGAGAAAGGGCGGGAGGGAGGGAAAGAGAGAGAAAGTCATGTATGTGTATAGAGTGTGTGTGCATATATATACATGTATACATAGAGCTGGATCCCTTTTTGTAATATGTAGATATTATGCTACAACCTGGGATCCAACTCTACATGTTGTTTTTTTATTTTTATTTTTTTTAAAGATTTTATTTATTTGACAGAGAGAGACACAACGAGAGAGGGAACACAAGCGGGGGTGGGGGCAGAGGGAGAAGCAGGTTTCCTGCTGAGCAGGGAGCCTGACACGGGCTCGATCCCAGGACCCTGGGATCATGACCTGAGCCGAAGGCAGATGCTTAACGACTTTGCCACCCATGCACCCTCTACATGTTATTTTTATGGTGGCTTTTAAAATTTGATAATATTCTCTTTTTCATGCCACTAGATACATTTTTTACAATTAACTTTTAAACAGCTGCATTGTGTTTCATTAGGCTACTATATTATTTTTAAAAAACTTACCTCTTATTATTAGAAATTAGGTTATTTATAACTTTTTGCTCTTTTAAATAATGCTTCAGTGATTATCACTGAGGCTAATGTGGATTAGGAAGACTTTAGGAAGAATTTGCAGGAGGGGAATTGACAGAAGAAAAGATATATATATATATATATATTATATATTTTTTTAAGAGAAAAAGAGAGAGCCTGTGTGCATGAGGGGAGTGAGGGGTAGAGGGAGAGGGAGAGAGAGAATCCCAAGCAGGCGCCACACTCAGCACAGAGCCCAAGACTGGGCTTAATCTCACAATACCGAGATCATGACCTGAGCTGAAATCAAGAGTTGGAGGCTTAACCGACTGAGCCACTCAGTTGCCCCAAGATAGGTATATTTTTAATTATTATTTTGCTACCTAGAAAAGTTACACATTTATTAGCTTGGTAAATATTCCACTACCTGTCTTTCTTCTGTGCATCTGTTTATATATAAATGCTTATTATCATTTAAAAATGTGATCATGTAATACTTTATTCTAGATTTGAGTTTTGCATTTCACAGTATAGCCCAGACATTTTCTCTGTCATTATATATAAATTTACCTCATTTTAAAAATGCTGTACAGGGGTGCCTGGGTGGTTGAGTTGGTTGAGCATGTGACTCTTGATTTTGGCTCAGGTCATGATCTTGGGGTCCTGGGATTGAGCCCTGCATTGGGCTCCCTTCTCATTGGGGAGTCTGCTTGACCCTTTCCCTCTACCTCTGCCTCCACTTGTGTTCTCTCTCTCTCTCTCTCAAATAAATAAATTTTTTTTTTCAAAAAGCTTTAAAAATGCTGTCAGTATTCCATAGTATAGCTGCATTGTAATTTTTAGAAACCATTCCCCTGTTGATGGGTGTACCAAATATGTAGATGTATATAGAATATGTTTAGCTGTAGGTACTGGAAGTCCTAATAGTGTCTTAAACAAAGAGGGGATCTATTTTTCTTTCATAACAAGGTGGGCAGTGGCTGGCAATGGTTCAAATGCTCAGTATTGTCATCAGAAACCTAGATTCTTTTTTTCTTCCTATTCTGTCATTTTTAAATGTTGGCTTTTGTGTTCATGTTTGCCCTATACGGTTATAAGATGAAGCTCTAGACATCACATCCAAGTTCAAGGTGCTTGTGGGAAAGGGCCTTACCTCTCCCCGTTATCAGGAAATCATAAGCTTATCTTATGTCTTATCAGCCAGAACTGTGTCATGTGGCTACCATAGGGGTTAGGGAGGCTGAGAAAGCAGTTGTCTCCTTGGGGATGTACACATTGCTGGATGAGACAATGGGTTTTCTTATCAAGGAAAAAGGAGAGGGAGGTTATTAAGGGTAGAGGTACCTCTCTGTCCCAACCTCCATGAATGAGCATTTGAGCACTTAGATACTGTGTATCACTGTTCTTTGGTTGTAGCCAACAGCAATAGACTCTGGCTTACATAAGCAAAAAAAAAAGTCTGGGCTATTCACAAAATTGAACTAGTCAAACCACTTGGCCTTGGGAAGGACAAGAATAGAGCATTTCCACAGATTTCAGGAGAGTTTCCTTAGGATTCATCACTAGATTGACATCCCTCCAGTCCCCTTTTACCTTTGTGTGCCTCCAGGCAGGATTGACATTCTTGCAGAGGGTCTGATCGTCTCATTTGCACATGCCCACCACAGCAGGGCCCTGAGACTGGTGTCCTCCAGAATCACGGGACAGGAGGCATCCCCCACACCCAAAGGAGGGAAGGCTGGGAAGACAAAATATTTTCATGGTTTCGGGATGGGGATTTTAAAATTTCTTTTATCATATTTTAAGTTATTGTGAATAGGAAGACAGCTAAATTTTGCTTATTAATAGTACAACCAACCGTCTAACAAAATTATATTTTTAATAGTTTTTAAAATTAAATGATTAATTTTCACTGAAATCAGGTTGAGGAAGAATTTAGTATAACTTGGGGGCTATAAGTGTATTCACTAGGGGAATAAATCCTCTCTGGGGAGTCAGTGAAGGCTTCTAAGAGACTTGGGCTTTAGCCGAGATCTGAAAGATAAGTAGGAATTGGGGAGGCAAAGGGTCGGAGATGGGGTAGAACAGTCTGTGTGAAGACCCTGCCTGAGGCGAGGCCAAAAGGAGAAAAAGTGCAGAACTCAGGGAAAGGTAGCAGGGGAGGCTGCACTTCAAGTATTCCAATTAGTGATGTCTTTTTGCAGACAAAAAATTTATTACAATCATCAAAAGTTCCTTACAGTAAAGTGAAGCAAGAAACAATGCTGTAAGATCCATAGTCATTTATCACAGTCGATCCATTATGTGATCACACACTACATTCTTGACTTTTGTTTTCAGAGTGTGGTCGAACTATTGCTGGAGCAACCAAAGGGGGGAAAATGATGAGATTATATATAGACAATGCAGCCCCGGAGAAACTAAAAGGATTATGTGTATTTTTTGTTCGCTGTCACAATGATGTTGCTATAAATATTAAAAATATTCATGAGGTATGTTTGCATTTTTTTCAAATATATAGTTAAATTTTTTCCAGCTTAATTGAGATGTAACTGACATAAAATATTGGAAGTTTTAAGCTGTATATAACATGTTGATTTAATACACTTATATTTTGCAAACTGATCACCACTGTAGCATTAGCTGATACTCCATCATCTCACCTAATTACCTTTTTTTGTTTGTTTTTGGTGATGACATTTAAGGTGAATTGTCTTAGCAACATTCGAGGATATATTAGTATTACCTATAATCACCATGCTGTATGTTAGATCCCCCAAAATTATTCATTTTATAACAAAGTTTGATTGCTTTGACAAACATTTCCTGATTCCCCCTACCCAACAGCCCTTGGTAATCAACATTCTACTCTCTGATTGACTTAATTTGCTTAGCATAATACCCTCTAGTTCCATCCACATCATTGCAAATGGCAAGATTTCATTTTTTGATGGCTGCATAATATTCCATTATATATATATAATATATATAATATATATTTTCCACATAAAGTATGTGTATATATATATATACATATATATATATGTATATATATATATATATATACACACCACATATTCTTTATCTATTCACTTGTTGATGGACATCTAGGCTCTTTCCATAGTTTGGCTATTGTGGACATTGCTGCTATAAACATTGGGGTGCACGTGCCCCTTCGGATCACTACATTTGTATCTTTGGGGTAAATAGCCAGTAGTGCAATTGCTCGGTTGTAGGGTAGCTCTGTTTTTCAACTTTTTGAGGAACCTCCATACTGTTCTCCACAGTGGCTGCACCAGCTTGCATTCCCACCAATAGCATAGGAGGGCTCCCATTTTTCCGCATCCTTGCAAACATCTGTCATTTCCTGACTTGTTAATTTTAGCCATTCTGACTGGTGTGAGGTGATATCTCATTGAGGCTTTGATTTGTATTTCCCTGATGCCGAGTGATGTTGAGAACTTTTTCAAGTGTCTGTTGGCCATTTGGATGTCTTCTTTGCACAAATGTCTGTTCATGTCTTCTGCCCATATTTTGATTGGATTATTTGTTCTTTGGGTGTTGAGTTTGATAAGTTCTTTATAGATTTTGGATATTAGCCCTTTATCTGATATGTCATTTGCAAATATCTTCTCCCATTCTGTCGGTTGTCTTTTGGTTTTGTTGACTGTTTCCTTTGCTGTGCAAAAGCCTTTTATCTTGATGAAGTCCCAATAGTTCATTTTTGTGCTTGCTTCCCTTGCCTTTGGTGATGTTTCTTGAAAGAAGTTGCTGCGGCTGAGGTCAAAGAGGTTGCTGCCTGTGTTCTCCTCAAAGATTTTGATGGATTCCTGTCTCACATTTAGGTCTTTCATCTATTTTGAGTCTATTTTTGTGTGTGGTGTAGGGAAATGGTCCAGTTTCATTCTTCTGCATGTGGCTGTCCAATTTTCCCAACACCATTTGTTGAAGAGACTGTCTTTTTTCCACTGGACATTCTTTCTTGCTTTGTCAAAGATTGGTTGAGCATAGAATTGAGGGTCCATTTCTGGGCTCTCTATTCTGTTCCGTTGATCTATGTGTCTGTTTTTGTGCCAGTACCATACTGTCTTGATGATGACAGCTTTGTAATATAGCTTGAAATCGGGCAACGTGATGCCTCCAGCTTTGTTTTTCTTTTTCAACATTTCCTTGGCTATTCGGGGTCTTTTCTGATTCCATACAAATTTTGGGATTCTTTGTTCCAGCACTTTGAAAAATGTCATTGGAATTTTGATCGGGATGGCATTGAAGGTATAGATTGCTCTGGGTAGCATAGACATTTTAACAATGTTTATTCTTCCGATCCATGAGCATGGAATATTTTTCCATCTTTTTGTGTCTTCTTCAATTTCTTTCATGAGTGTTCTGTAGTTCCTAGAGTATAGATCCTTTACCTCTTTGGTTAAAACCTAACCAAATTCCAGAGGTATCTTATGGTTTTTGGTGCTATTGTAAATGGAATTGTTTCTCTAATTTCTCTTTCTACAGTTGTGTTGTTAGTGTATAAGAAAGCAACTGATTTCTGTGCATTGATTTTGTATCCTGCCACATTACTGAATTGCTATATGAGTTCTAGTAATTTGGGGGTGGGGTCTTTTGGGTTTTCCACATAAAGTATCATGTCGTCTGCGAAAAGAGAGAGTTTGACTTCTTCTTTGCCAATTTGAATACATTTTATTTCTTTTTGTTGTCTGATTGCTGTTGCTAGCACTTCTAGTACTATGTTGAGCAGTAGTGGCAAGAGTGGGCATCCTTGACGTGTTCCTGATCTTAAGGGAAAGGCTCTCAGCTTTTCCCCATTGAGGATGATATTCGCTGTGGGTTTTTCATAGATGGATTTTATGAACTTGAGGAATGTTCCCTCTATCTCTATACTCTGAAGAGTTTTAATCAGGAAAGGATGTTGTATTTTGTCAAATGCTTTTTCTGCATCAATTGAGAGGACCATATGGTTCTTCTCCCTCCTCTTATTAATGTGTTCTTACACATTGATTGATTTGCGAATGTTGAACCACCCTTGCATCCCGGGGATAAATCCCACTTGGTTGTGGTGGATGATCCGTTTGATGTATTGTTGGATCCTATTAGCTAGGATTTTGTTGAGGATTTTGGGATCCATATTCATCAGGGATATCGGTCTGAAATTCTCCTTTTTGATGGGGCCTGCTTTGGGGATTAAGATAATGCTGGCCTCATAGAATGAGTTTGGAAGTTTTCCTTCTGTTTCTATTTTTTGAAACAGCTTCAGTAGAATAGGTATTATTTCTTCTTTGAATGTTTGGTAGAATTCCCCAGGGAATCCATCAGGCCCTTGACTCTTGTTTTTTGGGAGGTTTCTGATCACTGCTTCAATCTCGTTACTGGTTATTGGCCTATTCAGGTTGTCAATTTCTTCCTGTTTCAGTCTTGGCAGCTTATAGGTTTCCAGGAAGGCCTCCATTTCATCCAGATTGCTCAGTTTATTGGCATATAGTTGTTGATAATAATTTCTAATAATTGTTTCTATTTCCTTGGTGTTAGTCGTGATCTCTCCCCTTTCATTCATAGTTTTATTAATTTGGGTCCTTTCTCTTTTCTTTTGGATAAGTCTGGCCAGTGGTTTATCGATCTTATTAATTCTTTCAAAGAACTAACTTCTAGTTTCATTGATTTGATCTACTGTGTTTCTGGTTTCTAATTCATTGATCTCTGCTCTAATATTAATTATTTCTCTTCTAATGCGTGGCTTAGGAATCGTTTGGTGCTTTTTCTCTAGTTCTTTAAGGTGTAGAGTTAGTTGGTGAATTCGGGATTTTTCTATTTTTTTGAGTGAGGCTTGGATGGCTATGAATTTCCGCCTTAGGATCGCCTTTGCAGTATCCCATAGGTTTTGGACCGATGTGTTTTCGTTCTCATTGATTTCCATGAATTGTTTAAGTTCTTTTTTGATTTCCTGGTTGACCCAAACATTCTTGAGCAGAGTGGTCTTTAGCTTCCAAGTGTTTGAATTTCTGCCAAATTTTTTCTTGTGATTGAGTTCCAGTTTTAAAGCATTGTGGTCTGAGAATATGCAGGGAATAACCTCAGTCTTTGGTATCAGTTGAAACCTGATTTGTGACCCAGTATGTGGTCTCTTCTGGAGAAAGTTCCATGTCCGCTCGAGAAGAATGAGTATTCTGTTGTTTTAGGGGGGGAGCATTCTGTAAATATCTATGAGGTCCATCTGGTCCAGTGTATCATTCAAAGCTCTTGTTTCCTTGTTGATTTTCTGCTTAGATGATCTGTCCATTGCTGAGAATGGAGTATTGAGGTCTCCTACAATTAACGTATTGTTATCAATATGACTCTTTATTTTGGTTAACAGTTGGCTTTTGTAGATGGCTGCTCCCATGTTGGGGGCATAGATATTTACAATTGTTAGATCTTCTTGTTGGATAGACCCTTTAAGAATGATATAGTGTCCTTCTGTGTCTCTAATTACAGACTTTAGTTTAAAATCTAATTTGTCTGATAGAACAATTGCTACCCCAGCTTTCTTTTGAGGTCCGCTGGCCTGGAAGATGAATCTCCATCCCTTCACTTTCAGTCTGGATGTATTTTTAGGTTCAAAATGAGTCTCTTGTAGGCAGCATATGGATGGGTCCTGTCTTTTTATCCAATCTGCAACCCTGTGACGTTTTATGGGAGCATTTAGGCCATTCACGTTGAGAGTGATTATTGAAAGATATGAGTTAATTGTCATCATGTTGCCTGTGAAGATGTTGTTTTTATAGATTGTCCCTGTAAATTTCTGTTGTATATCACTCTTGGGGTCTTTCTCCTTTTATAGAACCCACCTTAATATTTTTTGCAGGGTCGGCTTAGGGGTCACATATTCTTTCAGATCCTGCTGGTCTTGGAAGCTCTGCATCTCTCCATCCATTCTAAATGACAGCCTTGCTGGATAAAGTATTCTTGGCTGCATATTCTTCTCATTTAGTACCCTGAATATGTCTTGCCAGGCCTTTCTGGCTTGCCAGGTCTCTGTGGATAGGTCTGACGTTATTCTGATATTCCTCCCTCTGTACGTAAGGAATCTCTTCCCCCTAACTGCCCTTAAGATGGTTTCCTTGGTTCTAAGATTTGCAAGTTTTACTATTACATGCCAGGGTGTTGGCCTGTTTTCCATGATTTTGGGAGGGGTCCTCTCTGCCTCTAGGACGCAAATGTTTGTTTCATTCCCCAGATTAGGGAAGTTCTCAGCTACGATTTGCTCAAATACATCTTCTAGTCCTCTCTCTCTCTCCATTCCCTCCAGGATTCCAATTATTCTGACATTGGAAAGCTTCATGGTGTCACTTAGTTCTCTGATTCTATTTTCATGGATTCTGAGTTGTTTTTCCCTGGTCTCCTCTTTTCCCTTTTTATCTATTATATTGTCTTCCAGGTCACTTATTCGTTCTTCTGCCTCACTTCCCCTAGCTGTTAGATTATCTAGATTGGATTGGATCTCATTGATAGGGTTTTTAAGTTCTGCCAATTCAGTTTTCATTTCTGCCCTTAGAGACTCTATGTTGCCATTAATTGATTTCTCCATTCTAGCCATTGTCTTCACAATTGCTAGCCTGAATTCCATCTCTGACATCTTGGTTATATCTGCATCCATTTGTAAATCTGCAGCATAAGTCATGATCTCTGAGTCTTTTCTATTTTGGGGGTTCCTCCTAGTCATTCTGTTGATGGATGTTTGAGGGGATGTATAGAGTCCAAATTACTGACCAGAACCCAAGCAAGATGCACCTGTTTTCTTGGGACCTTAGAGTTGCTGGCCTCTTGTTTTCCCAGCCTGTCTTCTCGGGGAGGGGCCTGCCACACTGTTACTTAGGCAACCCTGTTTGGGCGGAGTTGCCCTGCCCCCCTGTGGCAGGGGATGGGCTCAGGGGGAATCAGTTTTTGGGGCTTTTGTTCTCTGGCAGCTTTCCCTGGTGGCTTTCCGCGTCTCTTCCGCGAGTCAGAGCAGAAGAGACGGTTTCTAATCCTCTACCTCAGAGCAGAGAGACCGCAGTCTGTTCTTCAGTGAGCTCTCCAGGCCACACTTGTCTCTGTTTCTGTCTGTGCTGCTACAAACTGCAGCGGCTTTGTTTGTGCGCCCCTCCGACGCGCCCCCAGTCCTGCCTCCAGGTCGGAGCACATCTCTGCCCTTTGTGCTTCTAAAACCGCCAGCTGCTCCCAGTTCACACGCGCGACCCCGCTGCTCCGGGTTTCCGCCCCGGGGGCTGCCCTAAAGTCCTTTCCCCGCCGCTACCAGTCTGTGAGTCTTTGCCCAGTCCCCAGCGCGCGAGGCTGTCGCTCACCGGTGGTGTAGGATCCCCACGGACAGGCTCCCTCCCACTGCCGTTTATCCTCTGATATCTGCTGGCAGAATCATGGCTCCCAAATTCGTACCTCGAAACCAACTGCCTCTGTTATTCTGTTAAATCTAGAGATCCAGATTTTGTTACATCTCAGGCTGGTTTTGTGGGTGCTCAGAGTGGTCTGGTAGATATCCAGCTCAATTCCAAGGACCAGTTGAAATAGGGTCCCTTACTCCACCATCTTTCCTTCTTCTAGCAAGCCTGTTCCTCATTTCTTAAATCAACGCCAGTCATCACCTGGACCTATTTATCCTAGATTTCACTGTCTCCTCACCCTGCCTCACATTTTTACATTAATTCCTCTGTGCCTTTGCTGGTGTGGTCTCCCCAGTCACTGGGGAGTTCCCCTGTCGAAATCCTATCCTTCAAGGCTTATCTCTAAGATCACTTCTCAGATGTCACTGTTAGCAAGCATCTTCTTTGCTGTTCAAGAGAGGCTCAGGCTTCACAGTTTTTGTGTCATGTGGCGTTTCTCTTTTCTTCATCTTTGCGCTAATTATTTCTATCAGTGGTTTTCTTAAGATCTTTTCAAACCCAATATAAAAATCTATGAAAATGGAAATAAGGTGACCCTTCCTTCCTTATAGTTTTCATTTAGAAGTTCATCACTTTTATTTCTTCTGTTTTCTCTCCTGCATAGATCTGGTTCAGTGAGAAGATGTTTGAACCATTGTTCTGTTTTTATACTGGTTATAAAATCCCCTTGTGCAAAACCCTGGATCAGTATTTTGAGTACATCCAGTCACTGCCATCCCTAGATAACCCCGAAATCTTTGGGCTGCACTCTAATGCTGAGCTACAGCTTTGTAATAGAGCTTGAACTCAAGAATTGTGATGCCACTAGCTTTGCTTTTCTTTTTCAACACTCTTCTGGCTATTCGGGGTCCTTTCTGGTTCCATACAAATTTTAGGATTATTTGTCCATTTCTTTGAAAAAAGTGGATGGTCTTTTGATAGGGATTGCATTGAATGTGTAGATTGCTCTAGGTAGCATTGACATCTTCACAGTATTTACTCTTCCAATCCACGAGCATGGAACGTTTTTCCATTTCTTTGTGTCTTCAATTTCTTTCATGAATATTCTATAGTTTTCTGAGTACAGATTCTTTGCCTCTTTGGTTAGATTTATTTCTAGGTATCTTATGGTTTTGGGTGCAATTGCAAATGGGACCGACTCCTTTATTTCTGTTTCCTCTGTCTTGTTGTTGGTGTATAGGAATGCCACCGATTTCTGTGCATTGATTTTATATCCTGCCACTTTACTGAATTCCTGTATGAGTTCTAGCAGTTTTGGGGTGGAGTCTTTTGGGTTTTCCACATAAAGAATCATATCGTCTGCAGAGAGTTTGACTTCTTTGCTGATTCTATGCTTTTTATTTCTTTTTGTTGTCTGATTGCTGAGGCTAGGACTTCTAATAATACTATGTTGAATAGCAGTGGTAATAGTGGACATCCCTGCCATGTTCCTGACCTTAGGGGAAAAGTTTTCAGTTTTTCCCCATTAAGAATGATACTTGCTGTGGGTTTTTCATAGATGGCTTTTATGATATTGAGGTATGTACCTTCTATCCTTACACTGTGAATTGTTTTAATCAAGAAAGGATGCTGTACTTTGTCAAATGCATTTTCTGCATCTATTGAGAGGATCATATGGTTCTTGTTATTTCTTTTATTAATGTATTGTATCACATTGATTGATTTGTGGATGTTGAACCAACCTTGCAGCCCAGGAATAAATCCCACTTGGTCATGCTGAATAATCCTCTTAAATGTACTGTTAAATCCTATTCGCTAGTATTGGTGAGAATTTTTGCATCCATGTTCATCAGGGATATTGGTCTGTAGTTCTCCTTTTTGATGGGGTCTTTGTCTGGTTTTGGGATCAAGGTAATGGTGGCCTCATAAAACAAGTTTGGAAGTTTTCCTTCCATTTCTATTTTTTTGGAACAGTTTCAGAAAAATAGGTATTAATTCTTCTTTAAATGTCTGATAGAATTCCCTTGGGAAGCCATCTGGCTCTGGGCTCTTGTTTTTGGGAGATTTTTGATGACTGCTTCAATTTCCTTAGTGATTATGGGTCTGTTCAGGTTTTCTATTTCTTCCTGGTTCAGTTTTGGTAGTTTATATGTCTCTAGGAATGCATCTATTTCTTCCAGGTGATCTAATTTGCTGGCATAGAGTTGCTCATAATATGTTCTTATAATTGTTGTATTTCTTTCGTGTTGGTTGGGATCTCTCCTCTTTCATTCATGATTTTATTTATTTGGCTCCTTTCTCTTTTCTTTTTGATAAGTCTGGCCAACGTTTTTTCTTTTTATTTTTTATTGTTATGTTAATCACCATACATTACATCATTAGTTTTTGGTGTAGTGTTCCATGATTCATTGTTTGTGCATAACACCCAGTGCTCCATGCAGAACGTGCCCTCTTTAATACCCATCACCGGGCTAGCCCATCCCCCCACCCCCCTCCCCTCTAGAACCCTCAGTTTGTTTTTCAGAGTCCATCATTTCTCATGGTTCATCTTAAGTCTGGCCAAGTTTATCAATCTTATTAATTCTTTCAAAGAACCAGCTCCTTGTTTCGTTGATCTGTTCTACTGTTCTTTTGGTTTCTATTTTATTGATTTCGGCTCTGATCTTTATTATTTCTCTTCTCCTGCTGGGTTTAGGCTTTATTTGTTACTTTCTCCATCTCCTTTAGGTGTAGGGTTAGTTTGTGTATTTGAGACCTTTCTTGTTTCTTGAGAAAGGCTTGTATTGCTATATACTTTCCTCTCAGGACTGCCTTTGCTGTATCCCAAAGGTTTTGAACAGTTGTGTTTACATTTTCATTGGTTTCCATGAATTTGTTTAATTCTTCTTTAATTTCCTGGTTGACCCATTCATTCTTTAGTAGGATGCTCTTTAGCCTCCATGTATTTGAGTTCTTTCCAACTTTCCTCTTGAGGAAAGTGATTGAGTTCTAGTTTCAAAGCATTGTGGTCCAAATATATGCAGGGAATGATCCCAATCTTTTGGTACCAGTTGAGACCTGATTTGTGACCTAGGATGTGATCTATTCTGGAGAATGTTCCATGGGCACTAAAGAAGAATGTGTATTCTGTTGCTTTGGGATGGAATGTTCTGAATATATCTGTGACGTCCATTTGGTCCAGTGTGTGATTTAAAACCTTTATTTCCTTGTTGATCTTTTGTTTAGATGATCTATCCGTTTCAGCAAGGACAATGTTCAAATTCCCTACTATTATTGTATTATTGTTGATGTGTTTCTTTGATTTTGTTATTAATTGGCTTATATAATTGACTGCTCCCATGTTAGGGGCATAGATATTTACCATTGTTAGATCTTCTTGTTGGATAGACCTTTAAGTTGGATATAATGTCCTTCCTCATCTCTTATTATAGTCTTTGGTTTAAAATCTAATTTGTGTGATATAAGGATTGCCACCCCAGCCTTCTTTTGGTGTCCATTAGCATGGTAAATGGTTTTCCACCCCCTCACTTTAAATCTGGGGGTGTCTTTGGGTCTAAAATGAGTCTCTTGCAGACAGCATATTGATGGGTCTTGTTTTTTTTTTTTTTTATCCAATCTGATACCCTGTGCTTTTGATTGGGGCATTTAGCCCATTTACGTTCAGGGTAACTATTGAAAGATATCAATTTAGTGCCATTGTATTGCCTGTAAGGTAACTGTTACTGTATATAGTCTGTGTTCCTTTCTGGTCTATGTTGCTTTTAGGCTCTCTCTTTGCTTAGAGGACCCCTTTCAATATTTCTTGTAGGACTGGTTTGGTGTTTGCAAATTCCTTTAGTTTTTGTTTGTCCTGTGAGCTTTTTATCTCTCCTTCTATTTTCAATGACAGCCTAGCTGGATATAGTATTCTTGGCTGCATAGTTTTCTCATTTAGTGCTCTGAATATATCATGCCAGTCCTTTCTGGCCTGCCAGGTCTCTGTGGATAGGTCTGCTGCCAGTCTAATGTTTCTACCATTGTAGGTTACCGATCTCTTGTCCTGAGCTGCTTTCAGGATTTTCTCTTTGTCTCTGAGACTCGTGAGTTTTACTATTAGATGTCGGGGTGTTGACCTATTTTTATTGATTTTGAGGTGGGTTCTCTGTGCCTCCTGGATTTTGATGCCTATTTCCCTCCCCAAATTAGGGAAGTTCTCTGCTATAATTTGCTCTAATATACCTTCTGCCCCTCTCTTTCTTCTTCTTCTGGAATCCCAATTATTCTAATGTTGTTTTGCTTTTTGGTATCACTTATCTCTCGAACACTCCCCTTGTGATCCAGTAGTTGTTTATCTCTCTTTTTCTCAGCTTCTTTATTCTCCATCATTTGGTCTTCTATATCACTAATTCTCTCTTCTGCCTCATTTATCCTAGGAGTTAGAGCCTCCATTTTTGATTTTACCTCATTAATAGCCTTTTTGATTTCAAGGTGGTTAGATTTTAGTTATTTTATTTCTCCAGAAAGGGATTCTCTAGTATATTCTATGCTTTTTTCAAGCCCAGGTAGTATCTTTATAATCGTGATTCTGAATTCTAGTTCCAACATCTTACTAATGTCTGTACTGATTAGGTCCCTGGCAGTTGGTACTGCCTCTTGTTCTTTTTTTTTGAGGTGAGTTTTTCCGTCTTCTCATTTTGTCCAGAGGAGAATAGATGAATGAGAGAACAAAATGGTAAAAGGGTAACAACAACCCCAGAAAAATATACACTAAACAAATAGAAGAGACCTGAAAACGGGGGAAAAGAAAGGGAATTAAAAAAAAAAAAAGAATATGATCAGGCTGGTTAATAGAATAGAGCCACACACCAGATTTTGGGTGTATTTTGTTCTGTTAGAAGAAATTGCCTCCCAAAATTTTAAAGAAAGAATAACATATATATACAAAAAATAATGGTAAATATAATGAAGGGATGGAATATGACCTTAACGATGAAAATTAAAAAAGATTAAAAAAAGGAATAATAAGCTAAGAAGTTGGTGAAAAAAAGAATGAAAAAAATTAAAAGAAAAAAAAGAATATGATCAGGCAGGAGACTAGGACAATGTCATACACTAGATTTAGGGTATATTTTGGTCTGTTAGAAGAAACTGTATCCTGAAATTTTAAAGAAAGAAAAACTTACATATAACAAAAAATAAGGTTAAATACAATGAAGAGATAGAATATGACTGTAGAAGTGAAAATTAAAAAAGATTTTAAAAAAGGAATTGATAAGATGTTGGTTGAAAAAGGAAAGAAGAAAAATTCAACCAAAAAAATAGAAAAATAAAAAATTTAAAAATTAGCTTTGAAAAACTAAAGAATCATGGGAAAAAAGCCATGAATTCTATGTGCTGTGTTCCCCTAGTGCTGGAGTTCTGCAGTTCTCACTGATCGTTAAACTTGGTCTTGGCAGGGTGTTCTTGCTGATCTTCTGGGGGAGGGGCCTGTTGCCGTGGTTCCCAAATGTCTTTGCTGGAAGCGGAATTGACCCGCCCTTGCTGGGTCCGGGCTAAGTAACCTGCTGGGGTTTGCTCTACCTAGCTTTTGTTCCCTGCAAGCTTTCCGTACAGCTTTGGAGGATGAGAGTGAAAATGGTGGCTGCCCAATCTCTACCCCAGAGGAGTTGAGACCTCGGGGCCCCACTCCTCAGTGCGCCCCCAGAGAAAAGCAGTCAGTCACTCCCATCTCCCCAGTCTCCGGCCGCACTCTGTGCTCACCCGGCCTGTGACTGAATGTTTCTATCTCTGTCACCGGACTCGGTGTGGAGTCTCCAAACCCAGCAGATCCCTGTGGTGTGCTCCCGCGCTGCTCCTCCCAGGGGAGGAAGGGGAGTCTCCCCAGATCTGCTGCTTGTTGGGTCCCTGCTGGAAGGTCAGTGGCCTGACTGTGCCACGGACAATGGTTTATGGCAACCCCGAGCTGAGAGCCCATGCCTCGGCTCCATTTCAGCAGCCGGCTTCCCCTCTCTGATACCTGGGAGCTCTGCCACACTCAGGCACCCCCGGTCTTTCTTTGACCCCGAGGGCCCCGAGACCACACTGTCCCAGCAAGGATTCCACCCCCTGCTTAGCCACTGGAGTGATGTCCCTCAGCAGAGCCGACTTCTAATAGTTCCGATTTTGTGCTCTGCGGCTCTATCACTTGCCGGTAGCGGCTGACGGAGGCCCCCCTCCCCTGCCATCTATCTTCCTGAATATCGCCTCGGATTCACTTCTCCACACGTCCTACCTTCCAGAAAGTGGTCGCTTTTCTATTCAGAGAGTTGCTGCTCTTCTTTTCTTTGATCTCCTGTGGAGTTTGTAGGTGTTCAGAATGGTTTGATCCCTATCCAGCTGAATTCCTGGGACCAGGCGAAATTTAGGTCTCCTACTCCTCTGCCATCTTGCTCCTCCCTCAATTATGTTTTTTATCCTTCATTTTGATAATGTGGTGTATCACATTTATTGATTTGCATATGTTGAACCATCTTTACATCCCAGGGATAAATCCCACCTGATCATGATGTATGATGCTTTTAGTGTGCTGTTGAATTGGTTTGGTAGTATTTTGTTGAACATTTTTGCACCTGTATTTTTTAGGGGTATTGGTCTGTTGGTAATTTTCTTATAGTGTCCTTCTCTGGCTTTAGTATCAGGGTAATTCTGGCCTTGTAAAATGAGTTTGAATGTTCTCCCTTCTTCATTTTTTGGGAAGAGTTTTAGAAGGATTGATGTTGTTTGGTAGAATTTACCAATGAAACCATCTGGTACTGAACTTTTTTCTTTGTTGGGAATTTTTATAGTTTTATTTATTTACTTATTTTAGAGAGAGAGAGCACTTGAGTATGAGTGGAAGGGGGGGGCAGAGGAAGAGGGAAAGAGAGAATCTCAAGCAGAGCCCCCACTGAGCATGGAGCCCAACATGGGGCTCCATCTCACCACCCATGAGATCATGACCTGACCCGAAATCACAGGTTGGATGCTTAACCGACTGAGCCACCTAGGCACCCCTGTTGGGAGGTTTTACATTACTGATTCAATCTCTTTACTGGGTATTGGTCTGTTCAGATTTTCTAGTTCTTCATGATTCAGTCTTTGTAGGTGGTATTTTTCTAGGAATTAATCCATTTCTTCTAGGTTGTCCAATTAGTGTGAATATAATTGTTCATAGTTGTTTCTTTCTTTTTAAATAGTTTTTTTAAAGATCTTATTTATTTGACAGAGAGATACACAATGAGAGAGGGAACACAACAGGGTTAGTGGGAGAGGGAGAAGCAGGTTTCCAGCTGAGCAGGAAGCCTGATGTGGGGCTCGATCCCTGGACCCTGGGATCATGACCTGAGCCAAAGGCAGATGCTTAACCACTGAGCCACCCAGGCACCACGTTCTTAGTTGTTTCTTATGATCCTTTGCATTTCTGTGGTACTAATGTCTCCTCTTTTATTTCTGATTTTATTTATTTGAGTCTTCTCTTTTTTTCTTAGTCTAGCTAACAATTTGTCAATTTTGTTATCTTTCCACAAAACAGCTTTATTTTTGTTGATCATTTCTGTTGTTTTTCTGGTCTCCATTTCATTTTTTTCTGCTTTTATCTTTGTTATTTCCTTTCTTCTGCTAACTTTGGGCTTAGTTCTTTTTCAGGTTCCTTGAGGTGTAAACTTAGGTTGTTTAATATTGTTCTTTTTTCTTAGGCATTTATTGCTCTAAACTTCCCTCTTAGAACTGCTTTTGCTGCATCCCAAATCCTAGAGGTTTTGGTATGTTCTGTTTCCATTTTCATTTGTTTCGAGATATTTTTTATTTCCTTTTAGATTTCTTCTTTGACCCACTGGTTGTGCAAGAGCGTTAGTTTTCACATATTTGTGAATTTTCTAGCTTTTCTCCTATTACTGATTTTTAGTTTCATACCATTGTGATTGGAAAAAAAAATATTTGGTATGATTTCCATCATCTTAAATTTGCTGTTTTGTGACCTACCATAGGATCTTTCCTGGAAATGTTCCATGTGCAATTAGAAAGAATGTATATATTTCTGCTATTGGGTGGAATGTTCTGTACATGTATATTAGGTCCATTTGGTCTAAATTACAGTTCAAATGCAACATTTCCTTATTTATTTTCTGTATGGATGGACTATCCACTGTTGAAAGTTGTATTGTCTGTTTCTCCCTTCAGATCTGCCAGTATTTGGTTAAAATATTTAGATGCTCTGATGTTGGGTACATATATATTTATGATTGCTTTATCTTATTGATAAAGTGACCTCTGTATCACTGTATAATAACCTTCTTTGTGTCTTGTTACTGTTTTGGCTTAAAGTCTATTTTGCCTGATATAAGTATGGCTACCTCTGCTTCCTTTTCATTTCCATTTGCATGGAATATATAGGTTCTCTTTTCACTTTGAGCCTATGTGTATCCTTAAAGCTGCCAGTCAGTCAGTCTCTTGTAGGCAGCATATAGTTGGGTCTTGCTTTTTGTATCCATCCAGCTACTCTGTGTCTTTTGATTGGTGAATTCAATGCATTTGCATTTAGAATAATTATTGCTATGTAAGGACTTACTAGTGCTATATTATTGATTGCTCCCTGGTTGTTCTGTACTTCCATTTTTTCTGTTCCCCTCTGTTTCTACTTACCTTTGTAAATTGATATTTTTCCATGTGGTATGCTCTGTTCCTTTCCTTTTTAATTTTTTGTGAATCTACCCTAGATTTTTGCTTTGTTGTTACCACAAGGCTTACATAAAATATTATAGATATAACAGTTTATTTTATGCTGATAACAAGTAACTTTAATTGCATATAAAAACTCTACACTTTTGCTCTTCCTTTTTATGTTTTTGATGTCACAATGTGTTTCTTTTTAACTGTGTATTCATTAACAAATTTTGTAGCTATAGTTATTTTTATCATTCTCATTCTTTAACTTTTATACTAGAGCTATGTGGTTAATACCACTCATATTACAGTATTTGAGTATTCTGACTTTGTCTACATACTTACCTTTTTTAGTGTACTGTATATTTTCATATGTGTTCATGTCAGTAATTAGTGTTCTTTCATTTTGGCTTGAAGAACTCCTTTCAGCATTTCTTATAAGGCAGGTCTACTGGTGATGAATTACTTCAGCTTTTGTTTGTCTAGGAAAATCTTTATCTCTCCTTCATTGCTGTAGGGTAATTTGCCAGATAGAGTATTCTTGGTTGGCATTTTTTTTTTCTTTTAGCACTTTGAATATATCATTACACACATTCCTGGCCTGCCAGGTTTCTGCTAAGAAATCTGTTGGTAACTTTCAGGGTTTGGTTCCCTTGTAAGTTATAAGCTTCTTTTCTCTTACTACTTTCAAGATTTTCTCATTGTCTTTGAGTTTTGACAATTTTATTACCATGTGTCTTGGAAATTATCTCTTTAAGTTGATTTTGTTTGGTGACATATGAGCTTCATGAACTTGGATATCCAAATCTCCTCCCAGATTTGAGCAGTTTTCAGTCACCATTTCTTTAAATATGCTTTCTGCCCTCCTTCCCCTCTCTTCTTTTTCTGGAACTCCAATAATTTGTGATTGGTGCTTTTGATGATATCCTAGTTCACACAGGTTTAAGTTTCTGTCACTCTTTTTCCTTTGTTGTGCTCTGACAGGATCAACTCAAAGTTCCTGTCTTCTATCTCACAGATTCTTTCCTCTGCTTGATCCATTCTGTTGTTGATCACTGTTGCATTTTTTCATTTTTTTGTATTCCTCAGCTCCAGAGGCTCTTTTTCTGTGATTTCTATCTCTATTAAACTTTTCATTTTGTTCATGTATTGTTTTTCTGATTTTATTGAATTATCTTTCTGTGTTTTCTTGTACTCATTGAGTTCCCTTAAAACAGCCATGTTGAATTCTTTTTCAGGTAAATTGCAAATTTCCATGTCTTTGTGGTTGGTTACTAGAGAATTAATTGTGATCCTTTGGTGGTATTATTTCCTTTATTTTTCATGTTCCTTAAATTTTGCATTGCTGTCTTTGTGTTTGAGGTAATAGTTACCTCTGCCAGTCTTTATTATCTTTGGTAGAGAAATGCCTTCCCTCAGCCCCACTGGTGATTCTGAGGCTCCCTCAGACCTTCTATGGGTAAACCTGCTCTACACTTCTTTCTCCCTTTTGTGGCTGAATTCTTGAGCTTGTATGCCTTCTCTCAATCCTGCAGTGCACCAGGCGGAGAGCCTCCCTTTCATTTTCCCAAAGATGATGCGAAAGCTCATGTTTGTGATCTCCCCCTGGCCAATAGCTTTGGGCTGGCTTTTTTCATGTACTCACTAGCCATCTGCCAAAGCTTGTTCTCCCTGCTGCCATCAGGAGCATGCACAGGGAACCAGCCACAGCATAGGGGACATATGTGGCTGAGGCATGCTGAGAGCTGGGGGTGCCCCTAGGCCAGTTGGGGGAATCCATGAGCCAGATATTCCCAGTAGCCATGCTGAGCTCTCAGTGGTGGGCTTCTTGATGGAATCTGTGATGCAGTTAGTCTGCTTCCCTTTAATGCCTTGCAAGAATCTTTTCTCCTCCTCTCTCCACTTCTTTCTGCCTCGTGCTTCCAGCCATGCAGATCATGATTCAGTACTCTGGATGGGGTGGGAGAGAAATGAGCCTCTTTGGCAGCATCCTACACAGCTGGGGAAGCTGGATGCTTTTACTTTCCCCTGCAGGAGAAATGATAGGCTGAGAAGATCTCTCTTGGTCCTAAACTATGCTGCCTTGGGGGAAGGGTGATGTGGATAAAGTCAAGCTGCTCCTCTTACCTTATCCAGTGCACCCAAACTCATATATATATGTATATTTTGTTTTTTACTCCAACTGTGTGCTGGAACTTCTTTTCTGGAAATCTGGACTTCCACAAGGGCTCTCTTGTCTGTGGGTGACTAAGAGTGCTTTCTAGGGGCTCCTAGACAGTGTCCAAGAGGGGTTAGGGTTGGTACACACCCACTGCAGGTTCCACACCTGGACTGAGGTCTGTGTGCCTGTTCTCTGATTCATGGTGGGGAAAACTCCTCCTGTGTTCCTTGGCATATGGTGCTGGTTCCCACAGCTCCCACAAAGCCACTTTTGTCCATGGATACAAACCAAATTCCTGGTTTTTGTTAGGGGACACAAACAAAGGACATCTTATTCCACCATGTATTGACATCACCAGCTTATAGTTAAACATTGAATGTATCATCATCGTCACACATTTTCTTTGCTTTCTCTCCTTTCTACAAATAGAACTGAACTGAGTTCCAGGAAAGATAATGTATTTATGTATTCAAAGAAACTGAGAAATTACTATAATAGAGCTTGGTGATATTTATCCTTTAGATACTGCTTTTAAAATTCATGAAAATTCCATTTCTTCTAGAAGGTGTGCAAATAACTTCCATCTTTCCATTCACTGGGAGTGAATTTAATGTTGGTCACACAGTTTTGAGTATTAGTTACTTTATTTAACCTCTTCTTTACTTAATATTTAAACTCTTTGATAGTTTCAGAAAGAAGAGAGAATTGACCTAGATATTGCTTACTTAGTCCCAGGAAGGAAACTTGATAGATTGGGAAAAACAGCAGTTTTACTCAGATAGACCCAAATTTGCCTCCTAGCCTCACCACTGACCAGTGGAGTGTTCCTTGACAACTTGCTTTTCTTTTCTATGACTTAGGTTTTTACATTCTTAAATTGGGAATAGCCATACCCACCTTACAGCATTGTGGTGAGACTAAATGATAATATCAGCCAATTCTTATGTTGCCTAACATAGTAGTCCCTCAACAAATACTAGTTCTCTATTATTTTAAAGAGTCTTAATAAACAAAAGTCTTCCTTTTTACAACAGGAAATGTAACTGAGATCCAACCTAATTGTTCTCCTTTTCTGTTTATGACAAAAGATTGCTTTAAGAGAGGTGGTTTAGCTTGGTTTTGGATTCTAGGCTGGGAGTTATTTCCCTCTAACTCCTTGTAGATATTCCAATCTGATATCTCTGTTGGCTGATGAAACCTCTTCTGTAAGTGTACTTCACAGATGATCTGTCTTTTCTTTCTGTTTTTGCTCTTTGTTTTTGAAACTGTTTTGCCATGATGTCTCCACATGTGTAGATTTGTTTTCTCAGTCTATCTTCCATTTCACGAATTCTCCCTTCAGCTTTTCTGTGACAACGTGTTCTTTTTTATCATTGAGTTTTTATTTTTCTCACAGTTATATGCAGTTTTAAAAAAGGAAGAAATTCTGTAAGCCTTGTTATGAAAACTGACTTCTATCTCACTCTCCAGAAACAGCCTTTAACTCTTAGCAGGTTCTTTCATTTGCCTCCATATCTCCAAATAATAGGCTCTGATTGCTCCTTTGCTAGGTTAGACATTATGTATTGACTCTTCCCTATGGAAGATAAGGATGTAGCCCTTTTTTGTCCTCAGCCCCTCCTGCCATTTTCCATCCCTTCATTCTTTTAATGTAGTTATATTCTATTTTCCTTAGCTAGATGTTTGTTTATATCATTATAACTGTGTAAATACAATCACGGTTGAACATACAGTATACCAGTGATCCTCAGCATGGTCTCCGAGACTCTTTCATGGAATCTGCAAGGTCAAAATGCATTTTTATCATAATACTAACATATTTGTCCTTTTTACTGTGTTGACATTTGACTAATGGTGCAGAGGCAACAGAAAGACTGGGACACCTTAGCACAAATCAAGGCAGTGGCATCAAACTGGATTAGTAGCTGTTGTATTCTTCTGTGAGTTAAATGCACTCACAGTTAAAAAAATTTTTTAGTGGCTTTGGGCAAGGTTTTTTATCTTAATTTCTTGGCTTGAGATTTCCATGTCACTTTAATTGTATGAATTGAGATGTCACACTCATAGATGCTGGACTTCTGATTTCTGTGCTTTTGATTTCTTGAGATTGATCATTTTTTCCACTTAAAATACTGGGCTACTGTCAGTGCTCTTTCCCTATCCCGATGGAGTTTTTCTAGTCCCATTTCCATGAATAAAGCAACTTTCCACTATGAAATTTATTCAGAAAGCTCAGTTTCATTTCCTTCATATTGTATAGGCTCCAGGCCATGTCTCCTTCCCTAGGTAGAAACTAAAGCACTGGGGAAAGTGTTGCCTTCATCAACATATATGTGAATGGTTAGAATGGGGGCAGAATATAAATTCGTTGATTTTAAAACTCTCATTTTCATGACCACTTATGCTTTCCTAGTAGTATATAAAAGTATTGTCTATGCTTGTTGTAGTGTGAAATAGGTTATGGTTTTCAGTTCGTTAATGGGATTAGCATATAAAATCACTTTTGAATACCACCCTTTCAGGAAGTGCTATTTACTGTACTGGATGCATCAACAGGAATCCTAAATGGGATTAAGAATATGCTGTCAAGTGTATTCCTACCAGCTATTCTTGCAACAAATAATTGGGGTGCTCTAAACCAGTCCAAGCAAGGAGAATCTGAAAAACACATTTTCACGGAAACCATCAACAGATACCTTTCATTTTTAGATGGTAAGTATAAAATTTAATTCTTAGTAAATTACTAAAAATGAGCAAATTAACTATATGTTATTTTTTAAGATTTTATTTATTTATTTGAGAGAAAGAGAGAGCACATGCAAGCCCACAAGCAGGGGGAGGGGCAGAGGGAGAAGCAGACTCCCCGCTGAGCAAGGAGCCAGATGTGGGGCTCTATCCCAAGGCCGTGGGATCATGACCTGAGCTGAAGGCAGATGCTTAACCAACTGAGCCACCCAGGTGTTCCTATAAGATATGTTATTAAAGATAAGCATTAGAGGAAAAAACATTCCATCTTAAAAGAAAGTGCTAATCAAAGTAATGAGTTGTAGAGGTAAGAAATCAAATCATTAGATCCTCTCATTTCCAGGGATCTTTGCAGGAGTACGATATGTTTTTTTTTCTTCCATTATAGCAGGAAGATTCTTTTCCTATATTATTAATGAAAAATTTCACCACATTTTAAAATATCACTTTATTATTAGCTCTTTTAAAATTATATAATTTTATATTATTAAAATAATAATATTATTAAAAATTATCAAGTCACAATCTAGTGAGAAATTTATATTATATTTCTATAAAGTATTTGATCTTTAACATTTGAGTAATTATAGCTTGAAAACACACCTTGACATTAAACATCTCTTCTCAATATTGTTTCTTCCCTCATAGGTGCTAGAGTAAGTATTGAGGGAACAGTTATGTTAAAGAAGGTAGACAATATCGATTTTTCCAAACTGCATACATTTGAAGAAGTGACAGCTGCAGCTAGCAATTCAGAAACTGTTCGTCAGCTAGAGGAGGTGCTGATGACATGGTATAAACAGATTGAACAGGTGAGCTAACTCAAGTAATTACATCAGATATGAGTCATAGTTCTCATCTGTGTCCTAGCCATTGCATTTTGTCCCTAAAAGTAAGGGGAAGAGGAGTCTTCCAGATTCTGTTATGAAACTTAGCCTATTCTTGACTCTAGTGCAAAATTGTTGTTCTCTGTGGGCACTGAAAATCACTTTTAATTATTTCTCACTTTGGAGGAGGAACCATAACAATATGGGTTGAGAATGGAAAAATGAAGAATTAGGAGTAGCTAGCATTCATCTCCCAATATTTTATATATTGTTTATACTCTTCATGAGAGAAAGGAAGAGGGTACAGTGAAGTGACTATAGTCACGGTGCTAGACACTAAATAAATAGCTCTTGGTTGATCAACGGAATTGTCTGTGTTGACCAAGAGGTTCAAAGTAGGCTCATCATGTCAATACGGCATTGATCAAATTTTTCTCTGGCAGTAGGAAAAGCTGCAAAAGGAATGGGGCATATGTCAACATTCTGAGAGGTGCCAACTTACACTATACATACTGCCCCAAATCAGGTACTATGTAATTGCTCTAAACTGAAAGGGGACACTAGGAGCCAACTCACAAATCTCTAGTTCATGAGCACAGGACAATGGAACTAGAGAAGAAAATCTTCAGTTCAGTGAAGACTAAGGTAAAAAAATCTTGACCAAGCACGAGTTAGGACATTTTCAATTTTACCTCTCTTAGAATTATGTTAGAAGAAAGGAGGTGCAGTTGGAATGGAAAAATTGGAGGACTTTGGAAACTCCAGTGGGGCCTGGAGTGCTGGCCACAGAATTTGTTCCAGGTGTCACTAGGAAATTGAAGTGGGTAATTGAGCACCACAGGACTTCTGTACTCACCTACTATGTCACTGGAGGAAGGGGGAGTTGTAACCCATTGCAGAAGTCAGGCTCTGTCCTACACAATGGCTGAGGAGCTCCTCTCCAACTATTATGATCAATCAATACAGATTTTCTTTCATAAAAATGAGCAAACAAAAGAAAATAGCTTGAGATTTAGCAACTTGAAATAAGAAAATCAAGTTGGGCAATTGTAGCAGACGGCTCCAATTAAGGAGAATCAATGCAAGAAATAGGAAAGATCTTTAATCTAAAATAAAAATCTGAACTGTGACGTCTAAAATAAACTTTGACCAAAAAATAAATAAATTAAAAAAAATAAACCTAAATCTTGACCTTGACCTCTTGTCATTCACAAAAATTAATCAAGATGGATTGTAGACATAAATATGAAAGCTAAAACTTAAAAAACAGATACATGTAACAACATGGATGAATCTCGAAGATGCTTTTGAGTGAACAAATGCAACCTTAAATAAGTAAGGTGAAAAGTAAAATGAAACCTATAAATGAGCCAGAACACAACATAGGACTATATTAATATGTTCTTAAGATACAGAACCCAGAAGCCATGAAAGAAAAAAACTGACATTATTTGAGTATGTAAAAAAAATGTAGTAACTTCCATATGGCAAAAATTACCATGAGCAAAACTAAAAAAGGGGCACCTGGGTGGCTCAGTCAGTTAAAGCATCTGCCTTTGGCTCCTGTCATGATACCCAGGTCGTGGGATTGAGCCTCATGTCGGGCTCCCTGCTCAGTGGAGAGCCTGCTTCTCCCTCTCCCCACCCCCAACTTGTGCTCTTTCTCACTCTCACTCTCTCTCAAATAAATAAATAAAATCTTTAAAAAAAACCCTAAAAAATAAATGACCTTCTGGGAGAAAATATTATCAGCAAAAATAACAAAGAGTTAGTATCCATAATATATAAAGAACTTCTATAAATCATTAATAAATGGGCAATAGAGAGAAAAATAGGCCAAGGATATGAGCCGTGTCATTTAAGGAAAGTATATGAAGATATTTGACCTAGGGAAAAAAAAAGGGGGACTTGGGAGTATCATGATATCTTCAAATATTTGATGGGATTTCATGTCAAGTTAAACTTGCACTGTATGGCCCTAAATGGCAGAAGTAAGACCAGAGTATGATGGTTATAAGGAGAGAGATTTTTAATTTTGAAATCAGGATAACTTTTTCACAAAATCCTCTCCACACAAAAAAATTGGAATGTGCTGCATTCCTGAAAGTATCCACTTTGAGGCTGATTACTATCTATGAATACTGTTGTAACAGAAATTAAACATCAAAAGGGTTGTTTGATTTAGTTAATTTTTAAGGTCCATTTTCATTCCTTAATTCAGTGATTCAAGCTATTTAGACTTCCAGTCATTTAAGAAAACTTGAAACTATGTCTAGTATCCCCTATTTAAGGAGATGGGGAAGATTGTGAGATGATTAGGAAAGAGTTCCATATACCATGGTTAAAATTAAAAGCAAATAATTATTTCTTGGATTAAAGGAAGAACCTTTGTAGGTCTGAAAAATCAACTCTGTATTTTACCTCTTTGTATTCTTAAAACGTTCCATCACAATTTTAAATTATGTCAAGTTATGGGGTGCCTGGGTGGCTCAGTCAGTTAAGGGTCCAACTCTTGGTCTAAGCTTAGGTCTTGAACTCAGGTTTGTGAATTCAAGCCCCATGACTGGGCTCCATGCTGGGTGTGGAACCTACTTAAAAATAAATAAATAAATAAATAATGTAACATTATAAACATAAAAAGTACAGAAAATAATATAACAATGACTCCTGAAACAATGACTCTTGAGATTAAACAGATACTGTTTGCCACATTTGCTTCGGATCTGTTTTATTTTCACAGTAGCCTCCAACCCATCCCTTTTCCCACCCTCTATATTACCACTGTCCTGATGATATTGTCTTCTCTCATTCCCCTGAAAGTTTCACACTTTTATTGCATTTGCATATTTATAAGCTTTAAATTATATATAAAAATAAATTATATATACATTATACATAAATACAGAATATATTTTTGTGATTAAAATCTTTACACAAATGGCATAACACCATTAAATATCATTTTACAGGTTTTTTTTTTCATTTAGCGTTCTCTTTCATCTACACTGGTACAGGTAAATTACTACTGTCTGGTATTCCTCTATAAAGAAATCAGTTTGCTATATAAATTTTCACACCTTAAAGACACATTTAAATCATGTCTAATATTCTGTGTTTAAGGAGGTAAAGAGGTTTATTCATCCATTCCCTCAGAAAGACAGTTGTTTCTTTTCTTTCTTCTTCTTCTTCTTCTTTTTTTTTGGCTATTACAAACAATAATAATACACATTCAATGAATACCTGTATTCAGATCTCCTTTGCACATATCCCAGATTTCTCAGTGGAGTTGCTGAGAGCAATAGTATATAGATCTTTATTGGATATTACAAAGCCCTCCAAGTAGTGGTTATATTAACTTATTTTATTTTTACAGAAGCATATGAGAGTTCCCATTTCTTCAAATCTTTTGTTACACTTGGGATTGTTAGATTTTTAATCTTTGCCAGGATGTTGGGTGTGAAATGATATCTTATTTTGCATTCCTCTGACTTATACTGAGGTTGAGCATGTTCAATGGCTATTTAGGTTTCTTCTTTGTTGAGTTGCTTGTTCACATCCTTTACTTAGTTTTAGTTCAGATTGCTCCATGATATCTTACTGAAATGTTGGAGTTTAAATAATATTTCCCAGATGTTAATCCTCTGTTGGTCCGCATTGTGTCCTACATCTTAATTTGGTATGGTGTCTTTAGTCAAGTGGAAGTTTTACATTCTAGTGTAAATTTATTAGTTACAAATTGTAATCCAGCTTCAACTTAGTTACCTCCAGTGTCTAGGAACTTTGTGCTTTTTGTATTTTATTTAAGAAACCCTTGTTTAGTATTATGAAGATATTCTCTTAAGTTATTTATTTATTTTAAATAGTGAAACCTACAGAAATGAATACAATAGGGCGCCTGGGTGGCTCAGTTGGTTAAGCGACTGCCTTCGGCTCAGGTCATGATCCTGGAGTCCCGGGATCGAGTCCCACATCGGGCTCCCTGCTCAGCGGGGAGTCTACTTCTCCCTCTGACCCTCTTCCCTCTCGTGCTCTCTATCTCTCATTCTCTCTCAAATAAATAAATAAAAATCTTTAAAAAAAAGAAATGAATACAATAAAAGAAACAAATTATTGTAAAACAAACCTTCATGTAACTTTTTGCACAAATTAAGAAGCAGCATTACTAGCACCTTACAATCTCCATACAGCCCTCTTCCCAGTTTCAACTCCCTTTTCTTTCCCCTGGTGGTAACAATTTCCCTGACAATTATGATATTTAGTTGCATGCTTTTCCTTTATCTCCTATATTTTCTTTAAAAGCTTTGCCGTGTTGTTTTTAACATTTAGGTTTTTAATTCATCTGGATTTGTGTGTGTGTGTGTGTGTGTGTGTGTGTGTGTGTGTGTGTGTGTATGTAGGGTAGGAATCTAATTTTGTCTTTTTCCATATAGTTAGCCAATTGTCCCCAAAATAAGCTGTTTAGTTAATAGCCCATTGTTTACTTTTTAAAAACAATTTTTATTTAAATTAAATGAATTAATATTTAGTGTATTATTAATTTCAGAGGTAGAGTTCAGTGATTCATCAGTCTTATATAATACCCAGTGCTCATTACATCACGTGTCCTCCTTAATGTCCATCACTCAGTTACCCCATCCTTATACCCCTCCCCTCCAGCTACCCTCAGTTTGTGTCCTGTGATTAAGAGTCTCTTGGGGTATCTAGGTGGCTCAATCAGTTAAGCGTCTGCCTTCAGCTCAGGTCATGATCCCAGGGTCCTGGGATTGAGCCCCACATCGGGTCCCTACTCACTGGGGAGCCTGCTTCTCCCTCTGCCTCTACCTCTCTCTCTCTGTCAAGTGAATAAATAAAATCTTTTTTTTTAAAGAGTCTCTTATGCTTTGTCTACCTCTCTGATTTTGTCTTGTTTTATTTTCCCCACCCTTTCCCTATGATCCTGTTTTGTTTCTTAAATTCCACATGAGTGAGATCATATGATAATTGCCTTTCTCTGATTGATTTATTTCGCTTAGCATAGTACCCTCGAGTTCCATCTACGTCATTGCAAGTGATAAGATTTCTTTTTTGATGGCTGCATAGTGTGTGTGTGTGTGTGTGTGTGTGTGTATCACACCTTCTTTATCCATTCATCTGTTGATGGGCATCTGGGCTCTTTCCAGAGTTTTAGCCCATTGTTTCCTAACACACTTTTAATATCACTTCTGTAATATATCAGATTTCAAATCCCACTGTCTATCCCACTGGTGTACTTATTTGGGTTTTGCACTCATGTAATACTGCTTTCATTTCTGTCGTTTTTTACTAAATCAATATTTGCCCTGGCAAGTCCCTTTCTGTATTTTTCTTCAAAATTGCATTGATTATTTCTGGTTAATTGTTCTTCCAAATTAATTTTAAGACTAGTTTGTCAAGTATCACAAAAAACCCTATTGAGATTTTGACTGGTTTTCATTGAATGTATACATTAATTTAGAGAAAATTGTCATCTTTATATGGTTGAATTTTTCCATCCATGAACATGGCATCTCTCCATTTTTTTTTAGGTTTTCTTTTGTATGCTGAAATTAAGTTTTCTAATTTTATTCGCAAAGATATTGCACATCCTTTGCTAATCTCTAGATATATTATCATTGTTGTTATTTGTTATACCAAATGCTCTTTTTTTAGAAATTACATTTTCAGATTGCTAGATGGCTTGTAGAGAAATGCTACTGATGTTTATGAATACATGCAGTAACCTTACTGAATTATCCACTTTTACTAAGTGTAAAAGTTTATCTTTAGATATTCTTGAATTTTAAAAATGTGACCAACCATATCATCTTTGATTATGCCATTTTTGTTTTTTCATTTCCAATTCTTATGCCTTTACTCTACTTTTCTTGTTTGGAGACCTCCGTTACCAGGTTGAATAGAAGTGGGCAGTGTTAGTGGCAAACTTGTGTTGTCCTTGGTTTTAAAGTGATATTTTCTAAAATTTCATCCTTAGGTATGAGTTTGCTTTGGATTTTTGGTAGATACTATTTATCATGTTAAAGAAGTTCCCTTTTGTTCTCAGTTTTCTAAGAGTTTTTAATATTATTCAGTGTTGAAAGTTATTTATTTATAAGCTTCCTTTGAAAAGATGCAAATAATGAGGTTTTACCAAAGAAGAAAGTAATATTTCCATAGTCTCTGAGTTCTTTTGATTGCAGGTACTTATTGAGAGTGAGCAGATGAGAAAAGAAGCTGATGACTCAGGTCCACTCACCGAATTGGAACACTGGAAACGCATGTCAGCCAAATTCAATTACATCATTGAACAGATTAAAGGGCCAACTTGTAAGGCTGTCATAAATGTGCTTAATGTTGCACACTCCAAACTGTTGAAGGTAAAAGGCCTTTTATTTTAAAGTTTGTTATGTTTCTGAACAACCAACTGGAAAATTATCCTTCTTGAACTGCTTCTTCACATCAATTACTGAAACCATATACTTAGAAGTGTTAAACTTTGAGTAAGGCTTTCTTATATTCCACTATTATTTCCCAAAAAAGAAAAGGAAGTATAGAAATAAAGATGTATTTATCAATATTTTAAAAAAAGATTTTATTTATTTATTTGACAGAGAGAGAGAGATAGCGAGAGAGGAAACACAAGCAGGGGGAGTGGGAGAGGCAGAAGCAGGCTTCCCGCGGAGCAGGGAGCCCGATGTGGGACTCCATCCCAGGACCCTGGGATCATGACCTGAGCTGAAGGCAGATGCTTAACTGACTGAGGCACCCAGGCGCCCCCATTTCTCAATATTTTCACACCAATTTTGGCAATACTCCTATGGGGTGATTGCCATTTACTTTTAATTTGTTTTTGAAAGTGTGAATCAATAGAGGCTCAGGGAGGTAAAGAACTACATAGAAAGTCAAAAGCAAAAATGTGCTGTCAGTATACATCTCCTGTCCACTATTACACAGCTTGGTTTGATTCTAGGTTGTTTTCTTTTGCTGTATTCTTCCTTAAAAAAGATCTATCTATCTGTATCTTTCTATCTGTATGTATATCCTATCCTCAAAGACCCAAAGTAATATAATGTCACAAATAAGTAAGCTAGAAAAGTGGCTCCAGATAGAAGCAAGTCCAGTTTAAGCCTACAGACAGGATGTTAATTACAAACAGAATGAGCCTTCAGTTGTAGTAAGTCATTTAAAGTATTTATAATAACATTAAGTCTTAAATTATATAAGAAAAAGATATGTCATTCACATTTTAGTATCAACTACTTTAGGGAAGCTAGCTTGAATTTCTTGATTAAAATTAAGTACAGTGATATATTTGGATGTTTCATGGTATTCTTATACATTTTTTCTTAGAATTGGCGTGATTTGGATGCAAGAATAACAGATACAGCAAATGAATCAAAGGATAATGTCAGATATTTGTACACTCTAGAAAAAGTATGTCAACCTTTATATAACTATGACCTAGTAAGTATGCTTTTTAAAGTGTAGTTTGAAAAATAACTCATTTTAAAGTAGCTTTATAATATATGTGTATTGGGAAATATATACTGCAGACAAGTTATTTAAAAGATATACTTTCCTGTTATATAGCCATCATGAATTAAAAACTCATTTAAACCTGATATTGATATTATCATAAGTATAATCTCATTTGTGAGTTTAATTAATTAATTCATTGATGCATAACAAATTACCCCAGACTGACTGACTTAAAGAAATAAGCATTTACTACATCACAGTTCCTGTAGGTCAAGAATCCAGGCATAGCATAGCTTGAGTGCCTCTACCTCATGGTCTCTCATGAAGTTGCAGACAAAACTGTTAGCTAGGAATGTGGTCTCACTGTAGTGGAGGCTGACAGCTGGAGGGTCCACTTCTAAGCTCACTCACATGGTTGTTGGAAGGCCCTAGTTGCATAGCACATGAGCCTTTCAATAGGGTAACTTGCTTCCCTTAGGGTGAATGATCCAGAAGTGAGCAAGAGAGAGTGCCCAACCAGCATTATCCTGATATCAAAGCACTACAAGAAAAGAAAATTACAGGTCAACATCCTTGATGAATGTAGATGCAAAAATTTTCAACAAATACAAGCAAACCAAATTCAACAGCATATTGAAAGGATCATACACCTGACCAAATGGGAATTATTCCTGGGATGCAAAGATGGTTCAACATATGCAAATAAATACATGTGATATACAGAATTAATAAAATAAAAGAAAAAATTATATGATCATTTCAATAGATACAGAAAAATCATTTGATAAAATATAACATCCTCTCATGATAAAAACTCTCAACAACTTGAGTACAGAAGGAATGTACTTCAACATAAAAAAAGCCATATATGACAAGCCCATAGCTAACATCATACTCAAGAGTAAAAACTGAAGGCTTTTTCTCTAAGATCAGGAACAAGACAAGAGTGCCCACTTTTGCCAATTTTATTCAACATAGTACTGGAGGTCCTAGCTAGAGCAAACAATAAAAAAATAAAAGGCATTCAAATTGGAAAGGAAGAAGTAAAATTGTTTCTGTTTATAGATGATATGATATTGTATATGGAAAACTCTGAAAAATCCACCAAAAACTCTTAGAACTAATAAACAAATTCAGTAAAGTTGCAGGATACAAAATTACATACAGAAATTAGTTGCATTTCTGTGGACTGACAACAAAACATTTGAAAAGAATTAAGGAAAACAATCTCATTTACAATATCATAAAAAAATAAAATACTCAGGAATAAATTTATTCAAGGAAATGAAAGCTCTGTACCCTGAAAGCCATAAGACTTTGATGAGAGAAAATGAAGAAAACAAAAATAAATGGAAAGATATCCCATGTTCATGGATTGGATGAATGACTATTGTTAAAATTTCCTTACTACCCAAAGCCATCTATAAATTCAATGCAACCCTATCAAAATTCCAATGGCATTTTTTTCAATAATGGAAAAAAATCCTAAAATGTGTATGGAACCACAAAAGACCCCCACTAGCGAAAACAATCCTGAGAAGGGAGAACAAAGCTAGAGACATTGCACTTCCTGATTTCAAGCTATACTGCAAGGCTATAGTAACCAAAACTGTATGGTACTGGCATAAAAATAGACATATATACCAATTGGACAGAAACAAGAGCCTAGAAAGAAATCCTTGCATATATGGTCCAAAAAATTGACATGGGAGCCAAGAATATTCAGTGAGGGAAGAATATAGTCTCCCCAGTAAATGTATTGGGAAAACTGGATAATCACATGCAAAAGAATAAAATTAGATCCCTATCTTATATTGCTTACAAAAATTAACATCGAATGGATTAAAAACTTAAATGTAAGACCTAAAACCATAAAACTCCTGGAAGAAAACACAGGGGGAAATCTCCATGACATTGGTTTTAGGAATGATTTTTTGGATATGACACCAAACATACAAGCAACAGAAGCAAAAATAAGTAAGTGCGACTACATCAAACTAAAAAGCTTCTGTACAGCAAAAGAAATAATCAACAGGGGAGGGGGCTGGGGGGATGGGTTAGCCTGGTGATGGGTATTAAAGAGGGCACATTCTGCCCAGTGCTCTGTGGAGCACTGGGTGTTATGCACAAACAATGAATCATGGAACACTACATCAAAACTAATGATGTAATGTATGGTGATTAACATAACAAAAAAATAAAAAAATAAAAAAAAAACAGACAAAAAAATAATCAACAAAATGAAAAGGCAACCTATGGAATGGGAGGAAATACTTGCAAATGGTATGTTAGATAAGGAATTAATGTTCAAAATAGGTAAGAATTCATTCAACTCAATAACAAAAAACAACAAATGCAATAAAAAATGGGCAGAGGAACTGAATGGATGTTTTCTCAAAGAAGTCATCCAAATCAATGAGTACATGAAAAGATGCTCAACATCAGTAATCAGGGAAATGCAAATCAAAACCACAATGTGATATTACCTTACACCTCACACTTATTAGAATGGCTATCATTAAAAAGACAAGAAGAGCTGGCGAGGATGTGGAGAAGATGGAACCCTTGTGCACTGATAGTGGGAATGTAAATTGATGCAGCCACAATGGAAAACAGCATAGAGGTTCCTCAAAATGCTAAAAATAGCACTACCATATGATCCAGCAATTCCACTACCACGTATCTATCCAAAGTAAATGAAATTAGGATCTTGAAAAGATGCACTCCCATGTTCTTCACAGCATTACTCATAATAACCAAGATATGAAAGAAACATAAGTGTCTATCACTGGATAAGTGGATAAAGATTATATATAAAAATATATATTATGTATATTTTTATATATTTATATATATATATAATGGAATATTATTCAACTATAAGAAATCCTGCCATTTGTGACATATATGGACCTTGAGGACGTTATGTTAAGTGAAGTAAGTCAGACGGAGAAAGACAAATACTGTATGATCTCACTTATATGTGGAATCTAAAAAAGTCAAACTCATGGAAACGGAGTAGAATGTTAGTTGCCAGGGCTGGGAGTGGGGGAAATGGGAAGATGTTGGTCAATGGATACAGAATTCCAGGTATAAATCAGGAAGTTTTGGAAATCTAATGTACAGCATGGTACCTTTTAGCCTTTCTTTAGATAGAGGGGAAGTCAGGGAAACTGTATGTGTTGAGAAGTTAGGGCAGTGTTTCCCACTTTTAACTGGGTGTTGTCTCTTTTGTGAATCACACGTAGGCAGGAGAGTTGCCCAGACAGTTGTGTTTTTAAAGATGTTCACCATCTTGGGAACCCCTGGCCTTTTATTGTAGGCGTTGTACTACATACTTTCCATGTATTTTCATTCTGTATGCACAACAATCCTCATTTTAAAGATTAGGAAACAAAATTGGAATTGAGTATTTCTACACCTATAAGTCATGAGACTGAATTTGAATCCAGCACTATTTGGCATTATGCATTGTATTTGTTTCTACTTCTCCATGCTGCTTCTTCAAGGTATTCTCTTAAGTTTTTTTTTTTTTTTGGATTTTTAAAATTTTATTATGTTATGTTAATCACCATACTTTACCTCATTAGTTTTTGATGTTGTTCCATGATTCATTGTTTGCGTATAACACCTAGCGCTCCATTCAGTACATGCCCTCTTTAATACCAATCACCAGGCTAACCCATCCCCCCACCCCCCTCCCCTCTAGAACCCTCAGTTTGTTTCTCAGAGTCCATAGTCTCTCATGGTTCATCTCCCCCTCCATTCCTCCCCCCTTCATTTTCCCCTTCATATTATTTTCTTTTTTTAAAAAAACATATAATGTATTATTTGTTTCAGAGGTATAGGTCTGTGATTCAACAGTCTTACACTATTCACAGCGCTCACCATAGCACACACCCTCCCCAATGTCTATCCCCCAGCCACCCCATCCCTCCCACCTCCACCACTCCAGCAACCCTCAGTTTGTTTCCTGAGATTAAGAATTCCTCATATCAGTGACATCATATGATACATGTCTTTCTCTGATTGACTTATTTTGCTCAGCATAATACCCTAGAGTTCCATCCATGTCATTGCAAATGGCAAGATTTCATTACTTTTGATGGCTGCATAATATTCCATTTTATGTATACACCACATCTTCTTTATCCATTCATCTATCAATGGACATCATGGACCTTTCCATAGTTTGGCTATTGTGGACATTGCTGCTATAAACATCAGGGTGTATGTACCCCTTTGGATTCCTACATTTGTATCTTTGCAGTAAATACCCAGTAGTGCAATTGCTGGGTCGTAGGGTAGCTCTATTTTTCAACTTTTTGAGGAACCTCCATACTGTTCTCCACAATGGCTGCACCAGCTTGCATTCCCACCAACAGTATAGGAGGGTTCCCCCCCTTTCTCCGCATCCTCGCCAACATCTGTCATTTCCTGACGTATTAAATTTAGCCATTCTGGCTGGTGTGAGGTGGTATCTCATTGAGGTTTTGATTTGGATTTTCCTCATGCCGAGCAATGTTGAGCACTTTTTCATGTGTCTGTTGGCCATTTGGATGTCTTCTTTGCAGAAATGTCTGTTCATGTCTTCTGCCCATTTCTTGATTGGATCATTTGTTCTTTAGGTGTTGAGTTTGATAAGTTCTTTATAGATTTTGGATACTAACCCTTTATCTGATATGTCATTTGCAAATATCATCTCCCATTCTGTCGGTTGTCTTTTGGTTTTGTGGACTGTTTCTTTTGCTGTGCAAAAGCTTTTTATCTTGATGAAATCCCAATAGTTCATTTTTGCCCTCGCTTCCCTTGCCTTTGGCTATGTTTCTAGGAAGAAGTTGCTGCGGCTGAGGGCGAAGAGATTGCTGCCTGTGTTCTCCTTTAGGATTTGGATGGACTCCTGTCTCACGTTGAGGTCTTTCAACCATTTGGAGTCTATTTTTGTGTGTGGTGTAAGGAAATGGTCCAGTTTCACTCTTCTGCATGTGGCTGTCCAATTTTCCCAACACCATTTGTTGAAGAGACTTTTTTCCATTGGACATTCTTTCCTGCTTTGTCGAAGATTAGTTGACCGTAGAGTTGAGGGTCCATTTCTGGGCTCTCTATTCTATTCCATTGATCTATGTGTCTGTTTTTGTGCCAGTACCATACTGTCTGGATGATTACAGCTTTGTAATAGAGCTTGAAGTCCAGAATTGTGATGCTACCAGCTTTGCTTTTCTTTTTCAACATTCCTTTGGCTATTCGGGGTCTTTTCTGGTTCCATACAAATTTTAGGATGATTTGTTCCATTTCTTTGAAAAAAGTGGATGGTATTTTGATGGGGATTTCATTGAATGTGTAGATTGCTCTAGGTAGCATTGACATCTTTCACAATATTTGTTCTTCCAATCCATGAGCATGGAACATTTTTCCATTTCTTTGTGTCTTTCTCAATTTCTTTCATGAGTATTTTATAGTTTTCTGAGTACAGATTCTTTGCCTTTTTTGGTTAGATTTATTCCTAGGTATCTTATGGTTTTGGGTGCGATTGTAAATGAGACTGACTCCTTATTTTCTCTTTCTTCTGTCTTGTTGTTGGTGTATAGGAATGGCACTGACTTCTGTGCATTGATTTTATATCCTGCTACTTGACTGAATTCCTGTATGAGTTCTAGCAGTTTTGGGGTGGAGTCTTTTAGGTTTTCCACATAAAGTATCATATCATCTGCAAACAGAGTTTGACTTCTTTGCCGATTTGGATGCTTTTTATTTCTTTTTGTTGTCTGATTGCTGTGGCTAGGACTTTAGTACTATGTTGAATAGCAGTGGTGATAGTGGACATCCCTGCTGTGTTCCTAACCTCAGGGGGAAAGCTCTTAGTTTTTCCCCATTGAGAATGATATTCGCTGTAGGTTTTTCATAGATGGCTTTTATGATATTGAGGTATGTACCCTCTATCCCTATACTCTGAAGAGTTTTGATCAAGAAAGGATGCTGTACTTTGTCAAATGCTTTTTCTGCATCTATTGAGAGGATCATATAATTCTTGTTCTTTCTTTTATTAATGTGTTGTATCACATTGATTGATTTGCGGATGTTGAACCAACCTTGCAGCCCAGGGATAAATCCCACTTGGTCGTGGTGAATAATCCTTTTAATGGACTGTTGGATCCTATTGGCTAGTATTTTGGTGAGAATTTTTGCATCCATGTTCATCACGGATATTGGTCTGTAATTCTCCTTTTTGATGGGGTCTTTGTCTGGTTTGGGGATCAAGGTAATGGTCCCTCATAAAACGAGTTTGGAAGTTTTCCTTCCATTTCTATTTTTTGGAACAGTTTCAGAAGAATAGGTATTAATTCTTCTTGAAATGTTTGGTAGAATTCTCCTGGGAAGCCATCTGGCTCTGGGCTCTTGTTTTTGGGAGATTTTTGATGACTGATTCAATTTCCTTAGTGATTATAGGTCTGTTCAGGTTTTCTATTTCTTCCTGGTTCAGTTTTGGTAGTTGATACATCTCTAGGAATGCATTCGTTTCTTCCAGGTTATCTAATTTGCTGACATATAGTTGCTCAGAATATGCTCTTATAATTGTTTGTATTTCTTTGGTGTTGGTTGGGATCTGTCCTCCTTCATTCATGATTTTATTTATTTGGGTCATTTCTCTTTTCTTTTTGATAAGTCTGGCCAGGGGTTTTTCAATCTTGTTAATTCTTTTAAAGAACCAACTCCTAGTTTCGTTGATCTGTTCTACCATTCTTTTGGTTTCTATTTCATTGATTTCTGCTCTGATCTTTATTATTTCTGTTCTCCTGCTGGGCTTAGGATTTATTTGCTGTTCTTTCTCCAGCTCCTTTAGGTGTAGGGTTAGGTTGTGTATTAGAGAGACCTTTCCTGTTTTTTGAGAAAGCCTTATATTGCTATATACTTTCCTCTTAGGACTGCCTTCACTGCATCCTAAAGATTTTGAACAGTTGTGTTTTCATTTTCATTGGTTTCCATGAATTTGTTTAATTCTTCTTAATTTCCTGGTTGATCCATTCATTCTTTAGTAGGATGCTCTTTAGCCTCCATCTATTTGACTTTCCTCTTGTGATTGAGGTCTAGTTTCACAGCATTGTGGTCCAAAAATACGCAGGGAATGATCTCAATCTTTTGGTACCGGTTGAGACCTGATTTGTGACCTAGGATGTGATCTATTCTGGAGAATGTTCCATGGGCACTAGAGAAGAATATGTATTCTGTTGCTTTGGGATGGAATGTTCTGAATATATCTGTGAGGTCCATTTGGTCCAGTTTGTCATTTAAAGTCTTTATTTCTTTGTTGATCTTTTGCTTAGATGATCTGTCCATTTCAGTGAGGGGGTGTTAATGTGTCCTAATATTATTGTATTGTTGTGGATGTGTTTCTTTGCTTTTGTTATTATATAACAAAAAGCTTATGTAATTGGCTGCTCCTATGTTAGGGGCATAGATATTTACAATTTTTCAATCTTCTTGTTGGATAGACCCTTTAAGTAGGATATAGTGTCCTTCCTCATCTCTTATCATAGTCTTTGGTTTAAAATCTAATTTGTCTGACATAAGGATTGCCACCCCAGCCTTCTTTTGGTGTCCATTAGCATGGTAAATGGTTTTCCACCCCCTCAATTTCAATCTGGGGGTGTCTTTGGGTCTAAAATGAGTCTCTTGCAGACAGCATATCGATGGGTCTTGTTTTTTTCTTTTTTTTAATCCAATCTGATAGCCTGTGTCTTTTGATTGGGGCATTTAGCCCATTTACACTCCAGATAACTATTGAAAGATATGAATTCAGTGCCATTGTATTGCCGTAATGTGACTGTTACCGTATATTGTCTGTGTTCCTTTCTGGTCTATCTTACTTTTAGGCTCTCTCTTTGCTTAGAGGACCCCTTTCAATATTTCTTGTAGGGCTGGTTTCGTGTTTGCAAATTCCTTTAGTTTTTATTTGTCCTGGAAGCTTTTTATTTTCAATGACAGCCTAGCTGGATATAGTATTCTTGGCTGCATATTTTTCTCATTTCTATTTTCAGTGACAGCCTAGCTGGATATAGTATTCTTGGCTGCATAGTTTTCTCATTTAGTGCTCTGAATATATCATGCCAGTCCTTTCTGGCCTGCCAGGTCTCTGTGGATAGGTCTACTGCCCATCTAATGTTTCTACCCTTGTAGGTTGCGGATCTCTTGTCCTGAGCTGCTTTCAGGATTTTCTCTTTGTCTCTGAGACTCATAAGTTTTAGTATTAGATGTCGGGGTGTTGACCTATTTTTATTGATTTTGAGGTGGGTTCTCTGTGCCTCCTGGATTTTGATGCGTGTTTCCTTCCCCAAATTAGGGAAGTTCTCTGCTATAATTTGCTCCAATATACCTTCTGCCCCTGTCTCTCTTTCTTCTTCTTCTGGGGTCCCAATTATTCTGATATTGTTTTGTCTTATGGTATCACTTATCTCTTGAATTCTGCCCTGGTGATCCAGTAGTTATTTATCTCTGTTTCTCAGCTTCTTTATTTTCCATCATTTGGTCTTCTTTATTAGTAATTCTCTCTTCTGCCTCATTTATCCTAGCAGTTAGAGCCTCCAGTTTTGATTGTACCCAGGAGCAGTCTTTTAATTGGTTCCATAAAGAGATGATGGATTTTACTTACAACTTATTTACACCCCTAATACTAGCAACTAGACTTCTCTTAGGGACCTTTTAAAAATTTGTTTTACATAAAAATATTTTATATGATTTTTTAGGTGTTTGTGTGTATATGACCATGAGTAAAGCAAACCAGAATGTATGGTGATAGAGGAATATAGCCATTGCTTAGCTCACTCAGTAGCCCAGTGACTTGATTTCCCAGCTTTACAGCATGTGCAATTAAAATTTGTGTCTAAGTAAAATCAGAATTTTCACATGTCACATGCATATGGGGTTAGTTCAGTTCACAAGAACTGAAGATGCAAATCTCAAATACACATATATCCAAAGCCTATTCAAGGATGACCTGCAAGTAAGTCTTGATGTGAAAAAATAATAGATGAGGCATATATACCAAAATGTTAACATTTGTCAAGTGTAGTGATGGGTATAAATGATCATTATACTATTCTCTGTACTTTCCTATATATTTAAAGCTTTTCATTATAAAAAGTAAACTTGTAAGAAAGATACAATGCTTTTTATTGTGATCAAGACCTCTAGATTTTTAGGTGTACTAATTTCAAGTTCTTTCTTCAAAAGGCTTGTTTAAATTTATATAATTTTCAAATATTTTAGTTCTGGTGTTCTTTTCATCCTGGTAATTTAAAAAAATTTATTCAATTGTTCTAGCATAGATATACCTTATTATTATTATTTTGTTGTTGTTATTAAACTTTTCACATTCTCTGATGCAGGAATATTTTGAACATTATCTTTGAAATTAAAGAAGTTCTAATAGTATTGTCATATAATTGCTTCCCCTTCATATACTCACTATTTTTGAGGTTTCAAAAATTCCATTTATCCTCATTTTCTTTTTCTCATTAAAAGCAAACAGTCCCTGCTGTTTAATTTGTAACTCACATTTGAACAGGAAAAGTGCAGAGGACTCATTCTTCCATTTTTTTGTGGATAAGTTTTATGAATTTTATGTTTAGTGTTTCATTTTATTATCTTGGTGTTGCAATTTCTGCTATTGGCATATCTATCATTATATGTTTTACATATAAAGTGTCTCAACACTGTGTATAGATAGGTAAGAACGGTGTGCTCAAGAATCTTCTATTATAAATGATGTTTAAAATTTAGATGAAGGGTGGGGCACCTGGTTGGTTCAATCGTTAAGTGTCTGTCTTTGGCTCAGGTCATGATCCCAGGGTCCTGGGATGGAGCCCTGCATCGGGCTCCCTGGTCAGCGGGAAGTCTGCTTCTCCCTCTCCCACTCCCCCTGCATGTGTTCCCTCTCTTGCTGTGTCTCTCTCTGTCAAATAAATAAGCAAAATCTTAAAAAAATTTAGATGAAGGGTATTTTCCTGATGGACCCATTTGATGCCATCTCTGAGCCTTCTTCATTGGAGTTATGGGTACTTTGTAGACTTGCCTTATTGAGATTGGAGGAGACCCCTCCTTGGCTTATTTTTATTAGACTCTTTTTGATATACAGATAACATATATAATATGAATTCTGACATCCCAGGTTACTTGCAAAGTAATGATATTAATTTCCATAAGCCACATATCATTGATTTAATTATATCATAGTTACACCTCATACCTAGGACATACAGTACACTAATCAATAGTTATTTCTGGGGCACCTGGGTGGCTCAGTCAGTTAAGTGTCTGTCTTTGGCTCGGGTCATGATCCCGGGGTGCTGGGATCTTGCCCGGCACTGGGCTCCCTGCTTGGGAGAAAGCCTGCTTCTCCCTCTCCCTCTGCCTGCCATTCCCCCTGCTTGTACTCTCTCTCTCTCTCTCTCTCTGCATCAAATAAATCTTTAAAGAAATAGTTGTTATTTCTGGTTTTATTTATTTTATCGCCATTAAAACATCTCATATATTTTATATTGTCTTAGCAATTAAGAGGCAACCTCCTTGTAGGAATGCCATTGACCTTACCTGTTTTCCCATCCTGATTTGCGTCATAGTTAAAAGCAGGATCTCAAAATCTCAGGCACATAACTGTGGTTATGTAATACAGCTGTAGGAACTCGGACAAGGAGCTTAACTTCCCTACCTCTCTATTTTCCTTGCCTGCTTCTCCTTCTCCCTCTGCCCCTCCCCACTCATGTTTTTTCTCTCTCTCTCTTGCTCTCTCTATCTCAAATAAATAAATAAAATCTTTATAAAAAGATAATCTTGAACTATTAATCCTTAAAATCACTTTCACCTCTAAAATTGTATTTTTAAATAAACTTTTAAATTTAGATGTACAGAAAAGTTATACTACAGAATTCTCTTCACCCAGTTTCTCCTGTTAACATCTTGCATTACCTTGGTACATTTGTGAAAACTGATGTCCTTTTTCAGTTCCAAGAATCAGTCTGGGATGCTACATTGCATTTAGTAAAATTTGACTTTAAGATAAAAATGTTACACTTTTATATGTGGTTAGAATTTTGAATATTATAGGATATTGGTTATTAAAACTATAAATATATGATGCAATTCACTTAATATATTTCAATTTTAGGTTTCCATGGCACATGGAATACAAAATTTGATTAATGCCATCAGAATGATTCACAGTGTGTCACGGTATTATAACACCTCAGAGAGAATGACTTCATTGTTCATCAAGGTAAGTTTCCAAGGGAAGAAATCATACATGTAACCCTGTGAAAAGTTAACAGTACTTTCCCTCTGGGCCAGGGAAGGGAAATGGGAAGTTTGGGTGCCTCTCAGAATTCTGGATTTGACAGAACAGTGGACAAGAAAAGAAAGGTGTTGACTGGTCAGTTCTACTTAATTGAAGGTGTACCTTCTTCTCAGAGGTAAGCCCTCAGGCTTTTTGTTTAAATGTAGCTGGTGTTTTTCTTTCTTTCTTTCCTTCCTTCCTTCTTCCTTCCTTTGAGAGAAAGAAGTGGTGGGAAGGGGCAGAGGGAGAAGGAGAGAGAGAATCCTAAGCAGGCTCCACACCGAGCATGGAGCCCGACATGGAGCTCGATCTCACGACATGGAGACCATGGCTGGTGCTTTTCTAATTTATTCATTCCATATAGTTTTGCTCAAGATCTAGGAATTGTGTGCATGATTGACAACACTTCTTTAGCTACTTCCACCAGCACTGTTGTGACATATGGTTCATTACTTAAATAATTTGAAAAAACATCCAAGAGACACATAAATAAAATTTCTTTGTGATTCAAGCAGAACATAAATATATAAAGTAAAAGTCACATCTCAACTCTCTTTTTAAAAAACTAATCAATAGATTTAATCATTATCCATCTCTTAAATAGGGGAAGAATGTTAGGATTTTTCCCCATCACTTGTCTCTTTCTTGCTATATATGTCCCACGCTGAGATTTCTTGTTCTATATTTTTGTTAATAATTTTAAACTATTTTGTCTAATAGTTTGTTAACATTATGAATCCCTATGTGTTCAGAATAAAATCTAAGCATTGCTAGTTTCTTTGATCACCTCTCTCTTGTGATTTCTACATCTTTCTCCATCTTGGATTCATTATTTCTTTGGCTGAAAAGTATTCTCAAGTGGTTCTTTCAGAGATCGTCTGTATGTGGTGAACCTCCTGAATTCCTGCATGTCTGAAAATAGTTTCGTTTTGTCCTGCTACTCAAATGTTAGTTTCAGCGGGATTCCAGGTTCAACATAATTTTCTCCCGGAAACTTGAAGTATTGTTTCTTATCCAGTACTGTTGATGAGAAATTTATGTTAATATGATTCTTTTTCCTTAGGCAACCTGTCTTATTCTTTCGAGAAGCTTTTAGGATTTTTTTCTTTATCCTTAAACTCATAAAATTTCAAAGTGCTGTGGTCCTTTTTACATTTATGTTCTAGACTTGTTGGATTGTTGCAATCCAGAAACTTTTATCTCTATTCCTGGGAAATTTCCCTCTTTTGCCTTAGAGTATTCCTTACCTACCTGTTTAATTTATTCTGTCCCCTTGAATTTAACTTCCACTTCTCTTAATGTTTTATGTTTTGTTTTGTTTTGTCAGTTTCTGTCCTTTGACCTTTCGGCTCACTCTTTTGCTCTTTGTTTATGTCCCAGTTGTTGGTCAGTTCATCAATAGAATTTTTTTATTTTGATAATAAAAATTTTAATTTCCAAGTTCTCTAGTTTTTTTTTGTGATGCAAAATACTCTCATATCTTTCTCATGTAGTTAATAAAAGATATAATATTTTACATCTTTTTTTGTATTTCCTCTGTTGAGTTTAAAGCCTCTGTTACCATGTTTCTTTTTATTTTTTAAAGATATATTTATTCATATTTAGAGAAAGAGAGAGTGTGCAAAAGTACGAGTGGGGGAAGGGGCAGAGGGAGAAGGAGAGAGAGAATCCTCAAGCTGACTCCCCACTGAGCACAGAGCCTGATGTGGGGCTCAGTCTCACAACTCTGAGATCATGACCTGACCTGAAATCAAGAGTCTGATGCTTAACCGACTGAGCCACCCAGGCACCCCCCATGTTTATTTTCTTTAGTTGTTTGGTGATTCTGGGTTGTCTGCCCATCTTTGTATTTAAGTCATAATTTGCCCGCTTGTTCTGTTTCTTTTGGTCTGTCTCTTGTGTGGGGGAGTCTGGGGGGTGTGGGGGGTTGGGAATGTGAAGAGCTTTTTCTCTAACATGTCCTCCTGGGGTGCAATAGCTACCTGGGCATAGTTCACACTCATGGCTCTGTCCTGTCAGCATATGCCATTGTTGCCCACTGTACAAGTTGCTCCAAATTCAGTGTGTAGGGTCACAACCAAGGGCCACCTCCCATTGTCTCCACCTCAAAGATTTCCATCTTCACAGTAACCTTCTCCAGAAGGGGTTCTGGTTTTCTGTCATCTTTATTTTTATTTTTTTCCTCCTGTAGATTTGATCCTGTGTGCTTTCTATATTAGGAATTCTCCAAAATTTCTGTGTGTCAGCCTGTCCTCTCAATCTAACCTCCTGAGTATTCCCCTCCACCTCGCTATTTTGGGGTATGTGTGAGGTGGTTAACTTTAAATTTAGTTTGCATGTTGAAGGATGATGAAGAATGACACTTGGATCCTAGTTAGAGGAAAAATAGACAAAAGGAAAATATAGTTGACTTTGGAGTTTATGGCCCCTGTGAAGTTGACTTAAATGCAGTAAAAAATTTGGGTTGTCTTGGTTTTGATGGAATGTGTATTTCTTTGTTTTTTATATTGTGATTCATTCCTCCCATAAGTTTACTGTTTATCATATTTTTATGCTTCTGGTTTAAAAATCTTAAATTTTGCGTGCCTGGGTGGCTCAGTCGTTAAGCATCTGCCTTTGGTTCAGGTCATGATCCCAGGGTCCTGGGATCGAGTCCCATATCGGGCTCCCTGCTCGGCAGGAAGCCTGCCTCTCCCTCTTCCACACCCCCTGCTTGTGTTCCTGCTCCCATGCTCTCCCTCTCTCTGTCAAATAAATAAATAAAATCTTAAAAAAAAATAGATAAAAATCTTAAATTTTATTTCTCTCTTCACATATAGCTATTTTGGACTTGTATTTATTTTAGGTAACAAATCAAATGGTGACGGCATGTAAAGCGTGTATTACTGATGGAGGAACCGTCCACGTATGGGATCAGGAAACACCGCTCGTATTAAAGAAAATTCAGGTTTGTAGACATATTCTTATTTTCATACAGTAAAGCTTTCACCATCTGGCCCCCCCCCTTTTTTTTACTTTGTTCATTCACAAAACATGTTAAAAACATTGTAAAGAATAGCATGAGAATATAAATAGAACCTCATTAAAATTATTGGCTTCCCTTAATATTTAGTGCAGGATCCTTTAGTGTAAAATTTAGTTCTCATCTTCTCCATGGCTGCCTATAGTGGACACCTCTTGCTGTCCCGTATTCCCTGGTCCCCACCTTTCACTGCAGCCCCTGTTAATTTCATTTTCTTGACTTTTTGCATTGGCTAGGACTGACATGCATTCTTAAATAGTCAAGGTGATCGTTGGCATCTGGTTTTGATCTTTTGGAAGAGAATGTTTCTGACATTTCTAACATTTCCCCATTTTGTTTTTGTTTTTTTAAAGATTTTATTTATTTGAGAGAGAGAATGAGAGAGAGAGAGAGAGCATGAGAGGGGGGAGGGTAAGAGGGAGAAGCAGATTCCCTGCTGAGCAGGGAGCTCGATGCGGGACTCGATCCCGGGACTCTGGGATCATGACCTGAGCCGAGGGCAGTCGCTTAACCAACTGAGCCACCCAGGCGCCCTAACATTTCCCCATTTTGATGTATTCTTAGGTTTTAAATATATCTTTGATCAGATTAAGGAAGTTCTGCTCCTAGTCTTAGTACTAGGACATATTTTTTAAAGCTATGAATGGGCTTTAAAAAATGTTTTTCTGCACATATTTATTGAGATGCTTATTAGATTTTTCTCAGTCTGTTAGTGTAATAGATGACAGTTTTAGTTTTTCTAAAATGAAACTTTCCGGGTCATGGTGTAAATTTTTTTAAAAGATATTATTTATTTATTTGTTGGAGAACACGCATGCACAAGCAGGGGGAGCAGCAGAGGCAGAGGGAGAAGCAGACCCCCCGCTGAGCAAGGAGCCCGATGTGGGACTCAATCCCAGGACCCTGGGATCAGGACCTGACCCAAAGGCAGATGTTTAACTGACTGAGCCACCCAGCTGTTCCATGGTCTAATTTAAAAAAAAATTTTTTTTAAAACACTCTAAAATTTGGGTTGCTACAATTTTGTTTAGGAGTTTTTGCAACTATATTCATGAGAGATAGAGAGCCTGTAAATTTCCTTTGTCATACTGTCCTTGTCAGTGTTTTTGGCACTAAGGGCTCAGCCTCAGTGGAGGAGGAGGAGGGGAAGGTAGGGGGGAATATTCCCCCCCACCTTCTATTCTCTGGAAAAGTTTGCAGAAAATTAAAAGGATCTGTTTTTTGAAAGTCTTCAGGAAATGACCACAGCAGGAAGGCTGCATCCGGAAGTGGTTATTGGCGGTCCTCATGTGCTGCTCCCTGGGCTTTAGGGAGCCAAGGCACCAGGCTGGAACTGGAAGGGAGAGCCAGAAAGGATGCTCAGTGCCCTCCAACTGGGATGTGAAGCACTGTATTTATGGGGCTTTACCATGCTCTGACCTCTGGAAACAGAGGATAAAAAAGAGTGGTGAGAGGGAACAGAAGATGAAGAATTACAGTTACTGAGATGAGGAAACCCAAGGGAACCCCATGAGAGAAAAAGCTGTTTTTCCCTTCCCTTTGCTTCTTTTCTGGCTTCTGTTCTTGCTAGGACCTGCACCCTCACCCACTTTACACATGCCTTGTAATGCAAATTGCTTATGTTCTCCTTGTAAGGGACAAAGAGATAATGATATCTTTGAAGTCTTCCAGCACAGTAGATGATATCTAAGGAATGACCTGGCAGAGCCATTGTGTGCCTATTCCAGGCCATTGGCCCTAGACATCTTAATGCCAAGACCCCTGGCTTCAGGGAATGAGGACTTATGAAGGACACCTGGACCCTGTCCTGTTCTGCCCAGTTCCTGTATGCCTAGGAGGACACATGCACCAGACCACGATTGCCAATAAAAACTCCAGACCCCAAGCAAAGATGACTCATGCTCCTATCCTTTCTGAGTCTGTATCTGCTGTCTCTACATCGTCAATAAACTCTGCTCTCACCTTCTGCTGACTCACGTTTGATTTCCATCCTGGGTGAAGCCAAGGACCCTCTTGGCTGGTCCTGTGGGACCCCGTCTCTGGCCTCAGACCTGGCATGCCTGCATCATTAGGACAGTTTCTTAAGCTGAAAATACTTGATCCCAAAGACTGGAAGAACCAGGCTCATTATGGGGTTCTTGGACTTGGCTATGTAAGACATGGAGTTACAGAGACAGACCAAAACTGCTCATAAAGCAGTGGTGTTAAAACAGCCCTGAAAGAAGCTGGTGACCCAGTAAAAGAAGATCATGGCTACTTCATAACTACTGGCATAATGAAACCTTATGAAATATCTGATCCAGTGAAAATAAGAGAATCTAAGAGATGCAGCTTACTTTTCATAAGTCTGTTCCTTCTAAAAGTAAAGCAAAGGACAATTTCTTCAGAGTGTTTTCCCTAGGGCTTGAAAGGAATTCTAGATCGTTAAATAATAAAAAGTCTCCTAAACTTGGTAATATGAAGTCACCGTTTGAAGATGTAGAGACATTTTATTCCTTCTGGTATATTTTTTACTCCTGGAGAGAATCTTCATATTTAAATGAAGAAGCAGGATGTCATGATGACAGGAGATGGATTGAAAAACAGGACAGAGCAACAGGGCACCAAGAAAAAAAGAACTGAGCTGAATGAGAATGTTAATTGATAATGCATGTAGTTGTGATGCAAGGATAAACGCATTCTAAAAAGAAAAAGTCAAGAAAGAAACAGAGAAGAAAGTGAGTGCAGAAGGAAAACAGAAGATGCCAGAAGCTAAAGAAAAATAAAGATTAGCTGAATCCGAAGCTGCTTGGGTTGCTAAGGAGAAGGGAGTAGAGGTCAGTCAATAGGCA